>NW_023276806.1:46681232-47281232 GCF_003668045.3 Cricetulus griseus | reverse complement strand
ATGTGTCATTTATCCAACTCCTCACTTCAATTTCTACTCAGCCCGTTTTGAGAGCCTCTCGCTGTACTTCTTGCTTCTCTACAGGGTCATGACTCTTGCTGCTTCACCTTTAGAAACATTTCCCCTACATATTTGCACACTTCATTCATATATATCATCTGCCTGCCCTGATACTCTATCCTTGGAAGCGCCTTTCCTGACTAACCTTTCTAACGTGGCTATATTCTCCATCTTTTTTCTCTAATCCTAACTTGCTTTTATTTATGGGATCACTGGTTAAAAAGTGTATTTATTGTTTTGATTATGTCAAGTTCAGTATCTGACATGTCATATACACAGTAAGGCATTTGAGAAATCACACAGAGAATCAATGTTTTCTTATCAGTGTTCTGGGCAGGGCAGAGCAAAAAGTTATGACTAAGACACCTTCAGTGTCAGTGGCACTCATGTCCATGTGGACACTTCAGGCTCCATAAGAAAGCATTTAAATACAACTATAATTAGAACATGATGTTGATCAATTAAAATGCATCTAAGAGCCAAAGCATATCCAGTTGCTTTTGAGTTGGACGAACGATCTCAATGGCATTGGTCATTTGAGGAGAATGTTGGACCAAATACTGTTTCCATGTCATTATTTATTCTCATTTCTTTCTTTCCCTTTCTTCTGTTCTTGCATCCTCAAAACTTCTCTCTAAGATCCAAAGGTGAATTAACAACATGCATTCAATTCTAACCCCTTAGCTTCCTAAGGATGGAAATAGTGAATGGAAAACAAAACAAAACAAACAAAAAAACTCATCTAACAAAAAAGCAGAAAAAACATTAAAAATGCCATCTTCCTTCTAATGCTCACTGAAGTCTGCAGAGGGGTGAATTGCTAAGGTGTTCATCCTATGACCGAACAAGGTGAATAAGGATTCAAAACTTTTATTACTCATTGTACCTGTCCACTCCGTGCTTTCTTCTTGGGAAGCTGAGGCTGATCCCTGCAATTCTCTGACCCTGGTATCCTAATGTCTGTGACGGAGTTCCGAGTCAGTCAATGTATCACCACCCACTATTTATATTTCTGTGCAATCAGTGCCCATGCTGTGCTGCCCCAGGCTGTGATTCTCAGTCATAAACTGTAGTTGATATTTATCAATTTCAGTTATGAGAAAAATTGGGCAGGAAGGATGTAATTACATTGTCATGAGTTACTAAGAAACAAACACTGAGCCTCACATATCAGTGACCACAGAAGTCTGGAACATTTTCCCCAGTGACTCCCTGTGTGTTTTAACCTCTCAGGCTGCAAGTTTTTTTTGTTGTTGTTGTTTGTTTTTTGTTTTTTTTTTTTTTATTTTCTTACTTACCTTAGTAAGATTTCTGCTAAATTGCAGGAACATTTTGTGATAGAGATGTCAGCATTTTCAACAGAATTTTATGAGACAATGCTCATCCTTGAAGAAGAATTTTGCCATAATTTAGATGAATTTGTGGTTGAGCTGTCAAGCCTGGAATTAACAGAGAAAAACCTAGCCAAATGTAATCTGTCAGTTCAAGGCAAAGACTTGAATCCTTTAATCACAGCTAAACTCTTTTACTTCTGGGGCAACAAAGCTGTCCTCACAGCAGGGTGCTGTGGCATGTTTGTAATGTCTAAAGGCTAGAAATATGCTCAAATTGCAGTTCAAATAGTGTGTTCTTAAGCAATAGCAGCTTGTAGAGGCTGTTGAATTCTCTGCCTCCCCTCCACCCCATGCTGGGATGATTTGACTAGTGCCTTAAGGTGTTCCTGGAATTGATTACTTTTAAAACAGATATCATAATTTAGGCTCAGAAAAATAAAATACAAGCTTAAGAAAAATGGCCCAAATAGTCAGTGGGCTAGACTGGGACTGGAATGCAGCCAACAAATTCAGGACCGAAAAATGTGAACTGAGACTCATCCAGAAAAACAAAACACCTCTGTGGCAGGATATTTGATCACAGTGTGAGCCCCTACATTGTGTTATTTACTTGAAAAACCTGTTTCTAGCTTTAACATGGTTCAACCCCATCACACCCTTTTAAAAGATTAAATAAAATCAACCACAGATGCAGAGGCTGGGCAAGCAACCAGTTGACAGAGGACAAAAAAACAAAAAACAAACAACAAAACAAAACAACAACAACAAAAAAACAGACCGTGGGAAGAAGTCAGGAAGATGGATATAGGTAGGCTCACAGGAAGTAGTAGGGAGAGACTTTGAGTTTGGTGGTCCTTAAAACAACTACATCTGGTGGCAATGGCAGAGGTCTCAGCCTGAACAGCAAGGCATAGACTCTGGAGCCACAGCCAGTAGCTGAGGCAGCAGTAGATTCAGGGGCAGCCACTGTGCTGCTGGGAAAACAACACCCCTCACTTGTGATCAAACTTATGTGTAAGTGGCCATGCATGGTTGATTAATTCTATGATCTTCAAATGGAGAATCATGAGTGTGGATGGCAAAAGAACTGTAGGCCATCTCCCTACACAGGTCTATTTCCTGGGCTCTGCTTTGGAGTGTCATCTGTATCAAGACTTGAGAAAGAAAACCTTAGAAATGACCTTAACACAATGGCATCAGACAGTTCTCAGGGAGGAAGAGATTTTCTTCTAATCACATTTTTAATGAAAAAAAAAATACAAAAAGTATGACTGTGATATTTACTTCCAGATTTTCCATATTTTTCTTATATAAAACATCTCACCAATCCATTTTATAGGACATGCAAACATTATCTCATTGTTTTAAATTACATTATAAAGCCAAGCAGAAAACTCATGCCTATAATCTTAGCATTTAGGAGGCTAAAGTAGGAGGAATACTTGAATTCAGGGCCAGCTTCAGCTATTTATCAACCAGCCACTGGAACAAACTATAACTGAAAAGGAAAACACTATAGAACTCATTATAAATAATATAGAACTCTCATTGAAAAACTATTAAGTATTACTGACAAACAGTGTTCATGTTTTTATGTTTAAAATTGGTTTTATTCCAGCTTCTCTCCAACTTTCCTAGTCTTATAATCCATCTCATATTCTTTCTCTGCTAATTCTATAATCCATAATTTCTGATCAGTCAAGGATGAAATTATGTCCACTTTAAAAGGAATTATGAGCTGTCTTTGAGAGAAATGAACTACTTAGAATTGAAACAGGGGCTTCACATATCTGTGAGAGAGTCAGGACCTATACTTTAACATAGCTTTTAGGTTAAAGGAATCCAGAAAAGGTGATATTTTCCCCTCTGAGTTAACCACGGTTTAGCCTCTCTTGCTTTTCTCATTCTTTTTGCATGCTGTCTCTTTTTTTCCAACTTACTGAATTATAAATTTTGGTATTTGTTTCATTTGATATCATTACTCAACAGAAACAACTTTAAGCAATGTATCTGGCATGTAGAAAAGAAGAGTTCTTTCAAATAACAGTTATATATGATAAACTGTCTCTGCTGTAGCCAGGGGAACACATACCTGGCAGAGAATATATCTACAAATCATACTTAGTAATTCAGAGTGTTATCTCTTTAAGAACTGCTGATTATACCCAATGGAGAGAGCTTCATAGAATCTCTCTACCTCATATTGGCCTTTTCTAACTACACCCAGAGAACAAACACATTTTTTCCAGTGACATGACTCCCTTCAAGTAATAGCCCATTCATCCTTAAAATAATCTTATTTTTAAAAGGTCATTACATCATTCAATAATATTTGTTGAACAAATTTTGTCCACCTTGGATGTTGTAGGTCAATGTTTTTCGACCTCAGCTATCCATTAAAGTTTCCTAAAGAGCTTTGAAAATATACCTATGTTGTACAGTATACCAGCTGCATAGTTGTTGGACATGATCCTGGTATGCCTGGGAGAATAAGGCTTTTCACAGGCAGTGGAGATGTTTGACCCTATGGTACTTGTATTTTGCTAAAAGAAACAACCTAAACATATAAGCATTTGTTTCTGCTTTTACAGCAGTCTAGAACACATAGAACCTTCTTACAGTGCATTATCTCATGAACAATTTAAAACTACAAAAGCCCAGAACATTCACCAAGGTCAGGAAGAAGCTATGAACCCAGAGGAGGGGGTGAATAGGGAAGACACTGAGGTCTGTGACTCACAGATTGCAGTAGAGGTAGCTGAACTGGCATTGGACTAAGGAGAGCATTTCAGAACAGGTTAAAGACAAAGGCTATCTTATGTGAGTGTGCACATGTACAAACATGCATCACCACATCCCACTGCCTATAAGTGCACTAAGGAGGCTTGACAGCTGGTGAGGTTATTTATCTTGGATTAGTTCTGAGCAGTGGTCAGGATAAATACTTTTTTTTATTGTTTGTGGTTACTGCTTAGCTCCCATGGGCTCCAAAGTCTAATAATACACCTGTTAGTTTTATGTTGCTTAATACTACAGTCTATGAGTTATCATTTTAAGCAGAATCGATTTATGTTGCCCTTAGAAAGCAGAAATAAGAAAAGTTAAATGCACACTATCATTTAAAAGGTTGATACAAAGAAAGTACTATCATTTTACACATAATCTCTTAAAAATCTCACCAACCACTTTGGGGAGCCCCCATGGAGGGCCCTATCCTCCCTGGGGAGCAGAGTGGGGATGGGGTGGGAGGCTGGGGGGAGAGGAGGGAGGGGGAGAAGGGGTTGACTTGTGAAGCAAGCTTGTTCCTAATTTGATCTAATAAAAAAATCTCACCAACCAAATAGTAAGTCACATTTGAAAATCCAGGAAAAAGGTAAAAAGAATGCTGTAAATTGAAGTAACTAAGTTGCCAATGAAACAAACAAAATAAAAAGGAATCAGAACTGCAAAGATTTCAGGAACAGAAATAATCAGGACAAGAATAAAATACATACTTAGAAGGTTGATGAGGTGGCATCACAGTGGATAAAAGTGCTTGTTGCCAAGCCTGATGACCTGAGTTCCATCCTTGGGACTCATATAATAAAAGAAGAGAACCA
Source organism: Cricetulus griseus (assembly GCF_003668045.3). Taxonomy (NCBI): domain Eukaryota; kingdom Metazoa; phylum Chordata; class Mammalia; order Rodentia; family Cricetidae; genus Cricetulus; species Cricetulus griseus. The sequence continues at coordinate 47,276,239 of NW_023276806.1, read as the reverse complement.
ACTCCCACATATTGTTCTTTGGCTTCCACACATGCCCAACAGAGCATGTGTGTTCTCAAAATAAGTAAATAAAATGTAATGTGAAGGTACATATATTGATACCCTTAAGAAATGAAGAAAAAACTGAAAACAAGGTAAGTCCTTGTGGTGTCTTCAACAATAAGAACTTGCCTTCAAATTCTGGAAGGTAACCTAGAACACCAACAATGTCCCTATATTGTTTTGGAAGATGCTTGAGATCCCCTGAACAACATTTCAAAAAGAGTGTCTTTGTGGACCTGTATGCATGTGTGAATAGTAAGGAACCATAGCTACTCTCCTCATAATTTAATGTTTACACTACAGTATTCTCACTAGTTTTACATTAGATTCTCAGGCCTTCTTCATTCTACTGACTGAGCCTGTGTCCTTCGACTGCCCTTTTCTCACTCCCCGACTTTCTAGTAACCACTGTTTCACTCTCTGCTTCTATGAGGTTATGTAGTACTTATCAGAGCAGTACTGATTAATACGGTAAAAGGCTGTATTGTGTTCAGGGGACAGTGTTACACAACTGTTAAGTACCCAACAAGGTTAGGCCTGATGGCATTTCCTCATAGAAGGAGTTGTGTGTGGAGGACGAGAGATGCTCACATGGCTCCAGCCACCCACTTTCTCTGATGCCCTCTTTCAGTTGTATGTAATTCTGCCCCTGTTGTAATGCTTTCCAGAGGCACTGACAGTTGATAGGGGAACGTCATCTTTATAGCTTTTCAGAGGTCATCATCCAACCTCACCTGAAATTTTTGTGATAATACTATTCTGGAGATAAACACTTTCTTATAGGTAACATCTCACCAATGTCCTGTGAGTAAGTACAATAAACCTGTTAGTTTACCAAGACAGACTTAGCTAGAATAATTTATTGGTTCTGTTATTGACATCTTATCAAGAATAAGTGAACATTTGTTCACATCTCCCCATGAATTACTTTTACTAAGAAAAAATGTTTTACAGGCTCTTCTGTGTCGTTGTAGATGACAGAATTTTGTATTTTTAAGGCAGAACAATATTCTATTGTGTGTAGTATGATATACATGTGTGGTTATGTATATGCAAATATTTTCTGTATTCACTCATTTGCTGTTGTACATCATGATTGATTTTTATCTATCTGTCTGTCTGTCTGTCTGTCTGCCTGCCTGCCTGTCTATCTGTCTATATTTAGACAGGCAGATAAATAGATATTGTTTCTTTGAGACAAGGTTTCTCTGTGTAGTACTGGCTGTCCTGGAACTTTCTCTATAGACCAGGCTGGCCTTGAGCTCAAAGATCTGCTTGCTTCTGCCTCCTGAGAACTGGGATTAAAGGCGTGTACCACCACTGCCCAGATCAATATTTAAAAATGTATAATGCTTCAGCAAACAGTGAAGTGCTGTTTATTGAAATATTTATTTCATTTATTTTGACTTTATTTTTATAAGTGATATTACGTGGTTATATGATAGTTAGACAAAGATTTTATTTCTTAAGTAAAATACAAAAGTGTGTCACTCATAAAGGAAATTATTTGATGTATTTGATCCATTAGAATTTATGAACATGTGATCATTAAAAGTCACCATAAAAGGAATGAAGTTCAAGCCATAAATTGGGTCAGGGAAGACAAAACTGAGGGAAGATTAAAATCATGATTATATATTCCCATGAGTCAATTAAAAATGAAAGAACATTACTTCATAGAAAAAATGGGCAAAGCATAGCAAGAAGCATTTCCCAAAGACATGTTAGTGATAAACATTTGGAGTGATGCTATCTTCACTAGTAAAGAAACTGTTTGTTAAAAGCACAAATTACCATTTGCATTCAAGAGACTGAAAAAAATCAGTAGTTTTAAAAATAGCAGGTGTTTATGAGGCTGTAAAACATTTATCCTGTTATTGTAAATATAAATTGCTGTAACTATTCATGGCAAAGGACAGGTTGTCTTATTCTATTGACTCTGGGCTATGTACCCTATGGTAAACCATTCCTTTCCAAGGAAGTCCCTAGATTCTTGTGTCCATATACCAGAATGTTCCTATCAGGGGCATCAGTAAAAGCAGTAATTGAAAATAATCCTGTGTCCATTGACAGGAAAGTAGACAGAATAGCAGTGGTGGCTTCACACAGTGGAGTATGATTTCATTGTTTATAAATCCCAGGGGCAAATACTGAGTGAAAAAAAAGTATCTTAGAAGTATATATTCACTATCTCACTTGAAACCAATGGAACCCAATATTGTTTGGGATAGATTTAGGTTCCAAAATACAGTCCAAAAGAGGAGAATGAGAAAATAATATTTCAAGATAACTATTGCTCCAGAATTGTGTGTAGGAACTTTAAATAATCAAGGGCACAGCCACTCTCTTGTTGCTGTTGGAAGGCAGAGATGCAGGATGCAAGCAATATTGCTAAAGTTTGATCTCCCAGATTCTGTGAAAGCTTCACAGGTGACTAATTTTCTTATTCATCTCCCAACTTAGTTGCATTTTGTATATATTCTCTGTATGTGGTCATTCTCAAGATTTCATATGTATTATGTAAAGATACAACTTCTTGAATAGACTTCATTGTGACTGTCAGTCAGTGGATAGACAGTTCCCTAATGCACAGCAGATAAGAGAATACAATTTCACTTGCCATTTGTAGCTGTATTATTGGGATCTCTACACAGAGCATGCATGTGCCAGTACAATAGTTTAAAATCACATTTCTGTCAGGCAGGGTGGTTCACATCTGTAATTGCAGCGACTTGGGTGGCTGAGACAGCAGCATCTCAAGTTCAAAGCTTTTGTGAACAACTTAATGAGACTCTGTCCCAAAATAATAAGGAAAAAGAGAGCGTCGGGTTGAGGGGAGTTCAATGGTAGAGTACTCATCAAGCAAGTGGGAGGCCCCGAATTTGTCCTCAGACCAAATACAGACACTTCTCACATACAATTTGATATAGAAAAATGGTAATGAGTATTTTATAGAGAAAACCACAAGAAATGTTTAGTATATTTCTTTACTGACTGATACTAGTTTAATTACATATTTGCATATATGGCTAATCAATGTTGGCTAAAACTTGGTTTTCAGTATTTTTTAAGACTTGGTATTTTTGATAACACTGAAGTTTTATACATTAAGTTAAATTATATTTTCATGCTGGGGTCAAAATGAACTAAAATAAAATAAAAAAACCCAAATAATGAAAATCCTTAGCTATGGAGAGCTAAGTGCTATGAAGTAGCAGCCTGAGCACTGGGCTGCCACTGGAGGTATGTCTCTGCTGTGGCTGTATCTGATTAGTGGGAGGACTCCCTGAGTGCTAGCAAGCTAGAGGCTTGAGAAGAAATCCTGAAGAAGAGCAAGCATGGCCGTTGAGGGACAGAAATAAGCTTCTGTGACTCGAGCTAAAATTCAGAGGGAAAATACCTTTGGAGGAGGCCAGAAGTGAGAGGCAGAGGCTCAGTGCTAGACGCCAGAGGTCAGTGCATGTTATCTCAGACACTGGGGCACCACTGGGTGGTGTTGAGCATGGACATGGTATGATTTAACTTTCTGAAAGAGAACTCTGGCTTCATAGTAGAAAACTTATTTTAGTGAGATCTAAGCACTAGTGACAATGATAACAGCAACCAAGGTTTGTTGTAAGCTTTCATTGCATTGGACATATCATACTTCCGCAAATTTCTTAAAGTCAAGCAAAGTTTATCCTGGTCCCCATGACAGAAACTGATATGGTTGAATCAAGTCATTAGATTATTATCACCTGGGAGTCATATGAGGACAGTGAAGAGAGGTGGAAGGAAAGAGGCCACTTGGCTGGGAGGCGGCAGTGGCAGCGTATCTGGCAAAGGGAAGACATAACAGTACACAGCCCCTGGTAATAAGAACATGGCCCTACATAGAACCTGGGGAAACTGAGATATTAGTAAGATATTTAGTAAGGTTCCCGTTACAGGATTGCAGATGTTGGGGAATCAGAGGAACAACATGACACAGCCACAGATGAACAGTGACAGATTTCAGTTCCATGCCATGTACGTGTCTGGCACCCCTGAAGCTCTCCCATGTGAGGGATAAAGATGGCTTCCCAAGGTGTACAGATAATAAATGATGGAGAGACAGATTAAGGGCACTCTGTCTGACCACCAAGGCCCCTGGCAGAGGTCCAGATTCCCAGGTGTAACCACTCCGATCCCTTCCCAGCTCTTCATCGCCCCTCCTTCCATCCACAATCATGCAACAACTGCTCTTTCTGCCTTCCTGTTCCAGGCTCAATGCCCCTTCCAAAACCAAAACTCATTTTTCCAGGAAAAGAAAGAGATGATGTCTGGGGCGACAGGGAACTAAAATGAAATTGACTTTAAAAAAAATAATAATAAAACTTTTTAAAAAAAAATTCTGTGTTTTGGTTCTTACTAAATGAACATACAGTATAAACTGCTAGCTATCACACGGCAAAGTTAAAGTGATCTTTAAGCAAATTTGAGGGAATGTGTAAAAGTAAGGGGTGCTTTGCAATCTACCCCCAAATGCTCTTCTAGTTCCACAAGTCAGATCAGCTGCTTTTTAAACCTGCTACTGAACATTTATCATGGATATAAATATTTCACTTGTTTTGACATCTCTGAAGAGCCTTTTTTAACTCACCAAGGGGGGGGGGATCTAAATTTATATTACACATTTGGGAGACTACCTTGAAAGAAATGTGTCTGAGACCCAGATCAGACTCCACAGCCATGCAGTCAGGGTGCCAATCAGGGAAAGAGCCACAGGTCATGTCTGGGTCACTGCCCAGGACATTCTTCCTGGGAAAACTCTCACTGGGCCTCAGGCTTGCTCTCAAATGAGCAGTCTTCTCCTCCAGCCTACATGGCACCTAAATATCTTGCAGAGTCACCTTCATGCCCTGGCTAGCCCATTCTATCAAACTTTTGCTCCAGGTAGAAGGAGAGTTTCCCTAGAGAACTGAAGTATCCAGGGAGCAATCTTCCTCCAAAGCCACATTCTCCATGGAGAAAAAGCCTTCATTCATTTCTGGTTGGCTATAGGTCCCTACTGTGCAGTCTTATACTTTGTTTTTCAGGACCAAAATCAGGGTGGTGTTCCACCTGTGTCAGTCACACCAGCAGACGCGCTTCAGGCTGCAGCCCCAGTTAAGGTTTGCGGCTTGCTACTGGTGTCACAACTGTGCTTTCATAGGTATCGGGTTCATTATGGAGGCCGGCGAGGCCCATTTTCACAAAACATCCGCAAATTAGGTAAGGCTGACTTGTGAACTGGTGAACAGGCCCTATTCTGAGAAGATTCTCCCCTCAGTCTTAATAACAAACACATAGTGAGGAATAAAATGTTTCCCGGATGTTTTTAGAGTAAAAGAAAGAATAGCAAAAACCCAAAGTAGGCAGTGCACTTTTCATGTGGGGTTTCACCAGGGACAAAGGGCCCGCTAAGGCACTCTGAAGGTTGCATATAAAACAGCGTGGATGACATTCAGGATAAGAATCCTTATCAGTCTGCAGGAGGGTTTTCTAGAACAATAGATCGGGACTGATGGGCTGCCCTCATGAATAATATGAAATACCACCTGATTTCCTGCCCCAGGGAAAGCAATGCCTTTTCCAAGAAGAAAGCCAAACAGGCATGCTTCCCTGAGATGCAGAAACTTCTGCGCCATAGCAGTTCACAGCTGTCTATGGGCTCTGCCTTCCAGCACATTCTACAGACTTTGAAAGTCATCCTCTGGGTTCCTCAGAATTGCACAAAGAACAATAAATACAGGCTTGTTATTCTGAGCATTTGCTAGTAAGTGGTTCCAGCCAACAGCCTGCTTCAAAATGTTAACTCCCTTCCATTTTAATAATGTAGTGTGGCACCCAGCAGTGCGGGCATAAGATATCCGATACCACCCCAGTTTCCCCCATAACTCTTGAACATTAGGTTTCGGTTATCAGGTAAATAAGTACATGAGGCTAACTCAACACATGTGGAGGGATTTTCCTGATGAGACCTACAACACAACAGCATCCCTATTCTCTCTTGGAATTATTGAGTCTTTTCCTTCTTAGAAGGACAGACCCATTAAATATGTTTTTAAATGGCATTTTGAAACGACGCCAACAGCATTAATGCTTGACTATGTGGGGCAGTTTTCCCTGATAGTAAATAAAATACATCCTTTTTCATTCATGTTAAAAAATGACATTTTATTCACAGGTCAGGCTTTCTCTTATGTTTTAAAGTGTTTCATAGAAGAAGCCAAAAGATTTTCCTTATCTTTAAGCTGGGGATGTAGCTCAGCGGTTTAATGTCTTTGTGTATCTATGAGTGTATATATGCGCATATTGTGTCTAGTATCTTTCTCAACTGGTATCCACCTTATTTTTTGAAACAAGGCCACTCAGTGGACCTAGAGCTTGCCAGTTCAGCTAGACGAGCTGGTCAGCAAGCCGCAGGGCTCCTCTGGTCTCTGCCCCTCCAGCACTGGGATCACAGGTACACACCTAGATGAACAAAATGGCTTTTGGGGAATTGGATCTGTTCCTGCTGCTTATGCCACAAGGGCTTTACCAACTAAGCTATCAGCACTTCCCTCAAATTATTCTTATATTTGTCAATAAATAAATGCCTGCCCTTGTTCAATGTCAGAGCTGGAATGCTACAAAACAAAGGAGTTTCAGAACAATGAGAAAGTGCTTTGGAATTAAGGACACTGATCAATCCCAGCACTTGGGAGACAGAAGAAGACAGATCTCAGGGTTTACGATCAGCCTGATCTACAGAGCAAGTACCCAGGACAGCCAGGGCTACACAGAAAAACTCTACTTTGGCAAACAAAACACACACACACACACACACACACACACACACACACAAAAAAAAAAAAAAAAAAAAAAAGCAGGAGTGTAAAGAGGGAGGTTTGAACTTTTTCTTTGCATCAGTGTATTATCATTGGGCCTAAGACAATGGTCCAATCTCAAAAATGCATCACCCTGACAATTTTGCTGACAAGGAACTCATCAAATGGATTTGAAACAAAAATTAAAACTCCAATAGATGGGATATGTTTAAACTCTCTCTCTGCTGGGATTGTGTGTGTGACTAAATATCAGAAGAGTGCACCAAAGAGGGCCTGCAAGATCCATGACAGCAGTTGACCCCAATACACCTCCCTCTACAGAAGACTCAAGGCTGATGAATGCAGCTGGCTTCTGTTGGCTCTTCATATCTTTCTAGGTGGTCTGTCCTATTTTTTTTAAATTTAGATCAAAGGAACTGTCCATTTATATTTCCATAGATACTTTGGTAAATATCATCTGTAGGTTCTAAGAATCAATTCTCCTCTTCCTTGTAATTAAGTGGGAAAATGAATTAGTGAATGTTTCCAAATGTAAACATTAAAAACAATAAATATGCCTCCATGGCAAAGTTTTGCTTTTGGAGGGGAAGAAGTAACAAAATCTAAATTAAATTAAACTGGTATTATGGGAACCAGAGTGGTAATACAGCTCAATAAACGAATGTAATTAGACAATTTAAGTTTTCTTTTTCCAGGCTGCAATCTAAAACATGGGCTCAATCCCTGCTCCGGATCACTGTTAGAAGCCAATTCAATATTGGAGCTTCTCAAATTCACAGCTAGCACGCTCTGCCTTTTAGGTATTGCTTGTCTGATTATGCTGCCAGTCTCCCCATCTCAGAAAGGTTTTGTGTAACTTTCATGTGAAGCAGGCCCGTTTGGAAACAGACAAGTGTTCATTTTGAAATGGAGTCATCAAATGCTCTCAGCCTTCAGGAGGCTCCTCTTTTCATGAGAACAAACAAAGGGAAATGTTTTTAGTACAAAACCCCCTTTTTAACAAATACAGAGCTTGTATTGCACTGCAGGGCTGCCCACCTCCACAAAACCCTGGCTCCTTTTTGGTGGCCCTCAGAAGCAGCTATTCATTGTATAATTCGTCCAGGGATAAAGCATCTGCTGGGCTAATGAGCTCTCCTGCAGCCTCTTCTCCCGCAGGCGAATCCCCAAAAGCACAGTCTTAAATCAGATACTATGAAAGCAAAAGAACAAAAAAAGGGAGGGGGATGAAAGAGAAAAAGTAAGGTCAAGAAAGCCAAGTTAGCAGTACGCCAAGAATCATACCTGTGTCTGGCTTTGGAGAAGTTGTGTGGGTGAAGATTTTCAGCCACATAGTTAATTTCTAAGCTTGTTCGTTCATGGCCAAGATTCTGTTTCATGATTTCGTCATTTGAGTACACTTCCAATAGGGATTAATATAATACATCATCGTGGCATCTTGCTCTTAAATATCTGGATAGCAACCTTGACCAAGAGCTGATTAGAAAGGGCAGGACCGAGGTTTGTTTCCTTTTGCAGCAAAGCAGAGCATGGCATTGGGAACCCAAAGGCTTTGATTCCTGTCCTATCACTAATATTCCCATGTTTTACAGTGTCACTGGTGAGTCCAATGGACATTATTAGGATGCTCTGTGACAGCATCTAATAAAGCATGTTGGGAGAGAAATCATTGCTCCCCTTTGCACTGATGATCTTTTGGAGAAATACAGTATTGTAGATTACAGGAGGTGGAGGTTGCAAACACTGATGTTACCCAAGGTAATTCATCACCAGCCAGCAGCACACCAGTGATCTACAGCTTTAAATGAGTAGCTTCCAGGAGGGACAGGGATGGAGAGCCTGTGTTATTCATGGTAGCAGAGATGCTTTGGAGACGACAGTTCGATTATTTATTGGTTGTTCTAAATTTCTGAGCACAATTTTAAGACATTGCAAGTGTCTGTGCCATGTGATACATTGGTGAGGTATTCTGCTGTTGGAAGTAGCCTGTGGGGTTGCTTTAAACATCACAGGCTGTGAAGAGTTGTTTTGGGATGCATTTGTAGAACTTGAAAGGCCAGGAGAGTATTAGTAATGTTGGGGTTAACAGAGGCAGCTCATTTTAGAAATTTGATATTTGAGTTTTTCAACATTATCCAAAGTAGGCTCGCCACATTCTTTTGAACAAACTCTCCGGCACAGAGCAGATGGTTCCTCTATTAACAGCCATTTGCATTTAACATATTGCAATGATTTATGTACCACATGCCACCGAGCAAAGCAAAAACATTCAGTAGCAACTAATTAGTTGAGTGTAAAGACACATATCTCAATGTGCAGAGCCCTCCTCTAACTATGTTTTACAGTTTTTATAGTTTAGCATTTTATTTGTGCAAAGTAGTTAAATCTGAACTGTGACATTCCTCTTATGATTATGGTAATGCTGCTGCAATTATGGTTCTATTAATGCTTCAGTCAACCTTGTTCCTTTATTCATCCAGGAAGGGAGCACTGGCATGTTAGCATTTCTCAGACACTGATAGGTCAGCCACAGTTATGTTTCAATGGCCAGATTGCTTGTAAGTTATCACCAAGCCCTCCTAAATGCTTGTTTATCAGCAGTCTACAGCACCTGTAAAATGGGCTATCCTCTACACAAAATGGATATGAAATAAGACTTCTAATGAAAAAGTGATTTAAAAGAATGGCTCATTTTAATTGAGTTTGAATGTCACATTTATCAACAGAATAATTCCTTTTTAATCTCATCTGTTGTACACTTTAACGGACTCACATAATTGTACCTTGTCACCTGTTCAAATGCTGCTGTAGTTCTCTTATACTTCATGGGTTCCTCTCTATCCTGGATGTGCTTCTCAAGCTAGTAACCTCTGAGTCTCCCTTAGATACTTAGGTTTTCAAGCATCTTTGCCAGAGCCAAAGGAGAAACAGAACTCAAAAACTGCCATAGTCATTGCATCCTATGAAAAAGCAGTTTCAAACTCATTTTCTTTCTTAGAGGGATACAGACATTTCCCCCTCCTTTGAAATGACCATCAGGGCCAATGCATATCATGATACTGTCACTGTGAGTCAAGGTGACAACGTAAGGACTGTAGAATGAACCAATGAATCTTTTATAAGTATGATTTTCATTCTCAAGAGCCATCCATGCAAAATGTCAAAGAAGCCCATCCATCATCTGTGAGGATAAAAGCACATCTGTGGCCCAGAGGAAATGGGATATGACTTAACTGCATTTACCCAGGATGCCAAGAGCCATCTTACAAAAATGACTGCTGTTCTCTCTTTGTACCTGCAAATTTTAATTTCACAGGAATTATTACAAATCAAGTAATCTACAAAGTTAGTAGTTATTAACCTAAAGGTATATAAGATGGTGTTAATTGAAGATTCAATAGAATATGAATTATAATAGATTAATATAGTTTTGAGCTCAGTCCATCATGATAGAAAGGTGGAAACAGTAGTGAGGAAAAAAGTAATCATCAGGTTGAGATAATGTGTTGTGAGGCAAATGGAAGAAACAATATTTAAAAACAAATCCACAGTTTCTTTCAAAGTGACGACAGTACATTCTGTCTGCGTTCATGAGTGTTATGGTAAAATAAAGTATGTATTCACAAATTTCCATTTTACTTATATTATTAAGATTCAACACATCAATTTGGGAAGCCTTTGCCCATCTGATGCTGAAGGGACTACGACACTAAGATGAAACTTAAGTTCTGTGATTCTTTGCATTCTGTCTAATAGCAAGTGGAGGATATAGTTAGCAAAAAGTCACCCACCTTATCCCTTCCATTAGAACCATATCTGGTTAACAAATAAGGGACACTCGGTGATATTTTCCTATTTTAGCATGTGTCAAAAACTCTGCTGCAGCATGTAATTGCCCTTGGCATCTTATTTTGAAAGTAAAACAATATCGGAATCTTTGCCTATGCTGTTGTTCGTAGGAAAATGCAATAGAATAGTCAATATCAAGGACATGAGGAAGCAACCAAATTGAAAAGAAACTTCTTGTTTTCAATTCATTGATTCTAAACAAAGATACGACACGCAACCCCGAGAGAGATCCCTGTGCTTCTGCGGGACGCTTGCTTTCCGTAAAGAACATTTATATTTAATGCAAACAGGATTAACTTTGTATTGAAAATTGAGCCTGTCCTTCGGTGTGACTAAGCAGCGTGTAGGCTTGCCAGTCCAGACTTTACTCAATACTTGCCTGTATCTGAGACAATCATACCATGAACTAATGTTTGGGATATGTTTCTATTAGGTAAACGGGAACAAAATTGTGTCTAAGTTTGTGTATTTATCTAGCACTAAAACAGGACAGTAGGTATTTTTAATCACCATGTAATATTAATTCTTTTTACTTCTTAATCATGGTAATTTCATATAACTTCACCTCACTATCTTGCTATTTTCCAGTGATAGCCTTGATGGGGATAAGAACACCAGCTTGTAGTTAATTCAGCCGGCCATGTTCTCCTGGTATCCTCTATCCCCTCTGACTCCCACAATCTTTCATCTCCCAGCTTCCGTGGGTTTCCCGACCTCCAGGAGGAAGGGACCTGATGGAGACCTCCAATATGGACTCTCTCAGCATAATGCCTATCTATGGGTCTCTGCACCCATTCTCATATTTTGCAGGAAGCCTCTCAGACGATGACTGAACAAGGCAACAATCTTTAAATATAGCAGTATATCATTATGAATCATTCCATTGATTTTATTTCTTTGTTTGCCTTATTTGGTTCTAGCCTAGGTTTCTGGGCTACCAAGTCTCCAGTTCCTGTCATCCAGGCAGTGTAGGTTGTTGACTCCATCAAGCTAAACCACATATAATGATTGTGTCATTGTCTACACAATAAAAATAAAAGAAACAAAACAAATAGAAAGAAGAATACTAGCTTGTCTTTTGGCCAGTGTCTCTCATCCCAGAGTTATGGGCTTGTATCTCTCATACTGTTCCCTGTTGCCACAGAAACCTTATTATGGCCCAGGCCATATTGCTTTATAATTTTCCTGTTGAAGTATATGTCAGTCCATGCAGATGGTAGCATCTTGAAGATAGGAACTGTGGTCATTCATCTTTTTCTGTAGGGAATGGCACATTGCCACAAACTAGCAAGCACAAAATATGCAAGTATATATATATATATATATATATATATAATATATATATATATATATATCTGGGTTCTTTTTTTACATTTACATTTAAAGAAAATTTATCAAAGGCACTTAGGGAAGATGTTATTTTCCATATTACAGTTCTGGGATTATATGCCACAGAGTCTGTCTGAGTCCCAGCTAAAAGACACTTTACTCCTTTGTAATCCACCAATTGCTGTGTTCTCACACAACTTATGATATTTCAAGTAAAATAAATGTTAATGGGTTACTTTTTTGCTTCTTAATACAAATCCAAGGTATTCCTTTGGAATGCATGTGTGAGTTCACGTGTGTGTCAGTACATACTTATGTGAAAGGCCCAAAGTTGAATTCAAGTGTTTTCTTCAATCCATCTCCATATGATACACTGACAGAAGACATCTCACTGAATCCTTTGTCTATTCTATATAACAGCTTGATGCTGGGGCTTGTTATCTCCTCCACTAGAAAACTGGATTTCAGGCAGGCTACCACACTTATGTGCCTGTTGTGTAGGTTCTGAGGATCCACACTAGACTTCCAGGTTGTGGTTTAAGAAATTTACCCTCTGATCCATCTCTACCCTCTCCCCCAAAAGTTATTAAGATAGAAAAACATGTCTATAATAGCTTTAATCAAGTGGTTATTACAACATCCAAAATAGACCCCATTCTTTTTATAATTACAGGATATTTCAGACTTCCCATCTTATTTGTGTGTGTGTGTGTGTGTGTGTGAGTGTGTGTGTGTGTGAGAGAGAGAGAGAGAGAGAGAGAGAGAGAGAGAGAGAGAGAGAGAGAGAGAGAGAGAGAGAGGATTTTACATTCTTTTAGTGATGAGGTGAAGAATCTGCTCATCATATTCTTTGATACCAGCTCTACACACAATTCAGCAGGTTTGCTCTGTGAGTTTTTCTGGGTTACAGAAAAGCCCCATCTCAAAGTCTTTGACCTGATTTCCCTTTAAATATGCAGTACCTGAAGAAATGGGCATAACTCTGAGAACCAGAGAGTATCTGAGGAGCCCTGGTGGAGCTGGAGACCCAATCTGCAGCAAGACTTTCCAGCTCATCCCCTCTGAAGACTGAAGTATATGGTTTTGCAGTCCTCCTGCATCTTTAAAATTTCCCAAGGAAACATCTTTTCCCCCACCCCTCCCTCTTCCACTTCTCTCTTTTCCTCCCTCCCTTCTTCCTTCCTTCATTCCAAAACTCCTTTTCAGAAGACCAAAACATCACCAGTAGTATATTCTCTACTCCATGTCCTATTATTTAAGCCTATACTATTGTTGTGATTTCCAACATTTTAACTCATTCCCTGGGCTTATTTTCTACTCAGTCCATAATGTCCTTTAAGTCACACAGATTTTTGATTTGACAAGATTCAAACTGATTTTTTCTTTTGTTGACTGTTTAGTGTCCATAAATTTGCTCTGTGTTTTCCTCTAAATGCTTAATAGTTTTAGTTTACTTGCTTACTTTGTAAATCTTTGATCCATGTTAATTTTGGTGTGTGTTTTAAGTTAAGGTATCACACCCTCCTGCATCCTCTCTTTTCTTCCCCCTCCCTTCTCATCTCTTCCCTTCCCTTTCCTCCTTCTTTTCTTCATCTTCTTATTTCTTAATGTCTAGTTTTTCAAACACCATTTGTTGAATACTGCCCCATCCTCACTGAATAGTCTGGAAAGGATCAGAAAGAGAAATGTTTTGTAACTGTGTGTTGCGGTATTATTCATTTACCCACTTGTTTTGACATTTGCATTGATACCTGAGATAATTAAAGCATATTCCTTTAATTTGGACAGTTGATTGAAATCTGAAGCTTTATGTGTCTGGTGGAGTTGGGTGAAATAGCATTGCAAAACATGTTTTTCTCCTATTCACTTGGGCTTCTATGTGAAATATGGAAAGGTGGCCACAGGATGCCCAAAGGGCAGAGTACCAACATGTATTATGCAGAAGAATGTCCCAAAAAATTCACTCAAGCCTTTAATACTCATCTAGGGAGTTTCTATTATGTGTAGGTACATATCTATTAGCTCTAGGTTCAGATCAACTAGTAGAACACAAGACCATTTTGGGTCTAGATTCTAGTTACACAACAATATTATTCTAGGCCAATTCACTTAACTATATTCTGCTTCAGTCTGAAAAGGGAGTTAGATGAAATTATTTCTGTGATTTTTTTCAGTTCTAAAATAAATGATTTTTGGGATGTTATGACTCCCTATTTGGCACACACACTGCCTATATAAATCCAGTACAGGAGTTCATCATGCTGTCGCTCCCTAACCTGCCAAATCTCTGACCTCTTAGACTCCCCCTCCCGTCCTTTCTTGGCCCACCCTCCCCCCATCTGTTCCCTGTTCCCAGCAGCCCTGAAGGATCTATAATTATACATGGATGGCACCAATATGTTGTAACAGTGTTGCTCCCCTGGTATTCTGGAAGCCTCAAATGAGTAAAAGCAAACAGGACAGCAACATGTTTCCTAGACAAGGTAATACCCCTTAGCTTTGGCTTCCTGGGCTCAAATTTGCGCGTTTAACTAAAATAAGCTTGTGAGTTTAAGAATATCACCCAAAGCAAATGGAAATATATATTAATTATTAGTTAATTTCAATTTCCTTTACATACACATTTTTAACTTACTGCTATAGAGTGTGAGGGGATCAAATGCCATTAGCATCTCAATTTATCTCAGAATGCAACAGATTGCAACACTTGGTAATTCATATTTTACATCTATGCTGAGGCTCCCATCATAATTTCTCTAGCTTAGACTAAAAGAGCAAAAACAAAACAAAACAAAGAAATCCGTCCTTATGTATTCCATTTGATACTTAATTTCTTATGATTTTTAAAAGATATCTGGTATTTTGCAAGGTAAATGAAAATGCAGCAAAAATTGATGGAAGTTCATATCAGAGCTAACCTTTCACCTAATGTAGTAACAATGTAGAGATGAAGATAGCTAAAATTAGTTTACTCTAAAAAAATCAATCTGTTCTTAGCCCTATATAAATACATAGGCAAGTGCACATGAACACATACACACACACACACACACACATATTCATACACACATATGCATACACACATATGAATACACACACATGCAAACACAGTCTACAGATATTTTCATTTACCACACTAAAAGTCCAATGATGTAGTTTTTTAAGGAACTTTACTACCCAACATGATTTCTGTGAATACTAGTTCTTTGAGTTTATCAGTATACCCATACGTGCAAACACACACACACACACACACACACACAGAGAGAGAGAGAGAGAGAGAGAGAGAGAGAGAGAGAGAGAGAGAGAGAGAGAAAGATCAGCTACTTATGTTTTGAAGGCTTAGGTTTAAATAAAATGGTAATGTTTGCTGTAGTAGTATACTCAGTATTGTGATTTTCATTGCAGGAAACAAATGTGAAGATTTTTCAAATACATTAAGAATTAGGCTATTTGTGGATTAATTTTGAGTAATATAAGGAAATGCTCTCATGTTATAGAAGAGAGACACTGCTTCTGTTTCTTTTGACTGACTCTGAGTTCTCCAAGCATTATGAGTATAGGACCCACTTCTGCTCCTCTTGACTCCTAAACAATGCCTCATTAAGACAAATAATTATTTTGAAAACTTAATAGTTTCTATTATTTACTCTCATTGTGTTTCCAGCACAATGTCTATTATCCTAGGTACAATCACAGTATGATAAAGGACATTCAGAGTTCCTGTCTCAATTTTCATGCTATGGTTAAGGATCTCTGGATCAGCATGATTTTTTTGAAGTTGTCATACCATATATTTTAAGTCTGTCTCTCTATATAACAACTACTTTTCAAGTTAAGAAACAAATTCATAAGTCAACAAAAACAATTTCTAATTCATCCCCCCTTAGCCATTTACTGTTAACTTCGTTTGAAGTTTCCCTATCTATAAAATGGAGGCAGAAACCAACAACCACTAGTTTCTATGCACAGATTAAACTAACATACTTAGTTCTGAGAATGACTTGGTAAGTTGGCATATATAGACCTCTGTTGTAATGGAATCAATATATCAAACCCCAGAATCAAATTACAACAATAAATTCGTATTCTTGTATTTGGGGGATAATGGAAAAGGTCTTTTTATTGAGGCATTGCATACATAACTACAAAACTGTAAGAGTAAATATTAGATCATGACCAACATTTCTGAATACATCTGGAAATGCTTCAAAACACACATTCTCTCTCTCTCTCTCTCTCTCTCTCTCTCTCTCTCTCTCTCTCTCTATCTCCCTCTTTCTGCCAAGACTATTGAAGAGAAATGATGACCACTAAATTAGGAATTAGGATATAATAAAGGGCTCCACATATAAGATGGGAGTTCTAAGTCCATCCCCAGTTCTGTTGTTTAGCCCTGACCATGTGGTTGTATCTTCTATACAAATGCTAAGTTAAGTGAAATGGGAAATTCTTTTACTATCTTCATTACATGATATTTTCTTCAAATATCTTTGATTCTTTTCTAAAAAGACATCTTTAGTGATCCACTAGCTTTAAAAGAAACAAAAACAAACGAAATGAAAGACCTAAGCACTTGGAAATTAAGAGTAAAAAGATACCTTCTTATACTGAGTTGTATTCCTGCATGCTAACAAGGTTTAAAGTTTAAATGAAGACATTATTAGATACAGTCTCTACTTTTAATGGCAGAATATCCAAGGAAAATGAGATATTTATGTATAGATTCTCTTTATGATTCAAAATTTTCAAAGATTTAAAAATATCATTGAAACCAAAATGGCCCCCAGTTGTTTCCCAAAATGAATGTGCATGCCAAATTTTATCCCCATTGTTTCCACTGCTTAAGTAATAGTCAGGTTTTGCTCTGCTTTTTATTTTTAATCTGTGGTCATCAAATCTTTCCTTTGAATATTTTTAGCTATGGGACTTCATCCTCCTTTTAAAACAAGAGCAAATGAAATTTTTGATAACAGAATGGTTAAAAATCCATTTAGCTTGGAAAAAAAGACTTGTGTGATAGAATCACTTAATATAAAAGTATGAAATTGCATGTTACAAAATCGGCAGTGCATTTGGCCAGTGATCTTCTAGAAGACAGAATGGGTACTGATAGTTGATGTGAAAAGGAAAACCAGAGGTCCTCATTCGAAGGATGGGCTTCCTTTGAAAAGGCTAGCATGACTCATCATTACCACATTTATCCATTATTATCAGTTACCTTTTGTATTTTTGATGTTTTACCTTAATGAAATGCAGGGGCAAGTATTTAAATTTTCAGAGAAAATGCAGAAGAAATTATTCAGAAAATTCAAGTAGTTTCTTCTCTCAGGAAAGCAGCACAATATCCCCATAATCTGGCTTTAGCAGGGAAGTCCCTCTATCTAATACAGCAAAGTAATTTAGCTCAGTCACAACTTTAAAGTTGATAAAAGTAAAATTAAGTTAGAGAGCAAATAAACAGAGAACAGACTGGCATGGTGAAAGAACAAGCAGAAAAACTCATGGAGTTTTTTGGCTCCTGAGCACACCATGAGTGGCAGAGATGTGAGAGGCAACGGTTGTTTTGTTGTCTACAGGGAAATCTTTTAGAGAATTTTTGGGTCTCCTGTATCAATCAAGCTCCACTCAGACTGCTGTGGCTACAAAAGCTTGGACCTCAGACCACTGCAGTCAGGGTGTTGACTTTGATCCTTGATGTGAGTGATGTAAGATAAAAGAAGTCATGAACCATCTCTGGTCCTCGGTTTTCTCACCTGTAAAATGACTTAAATGTACCTCTAGCAAGCCTCTTGTGAGGATCAATGAAAGCAAAACCATCAACCAGAATCTTAGAAGCTGAAGGTTACCTAAATGCTAAAGTTGTTACTCACATATTGATGAGGACTAAGCACAATTGCCTCTAGCTCGATTTTCTCAAGTTATATCTCAGTTTCCTTGGGAAAACACCTTTGAAACATCAGTGTTCTGTGGGGTTCAGGAATGATTTATAAATGACCCTCTTTAAAAATATAGATAGATAGATAGATAGATAGATAGATAGATAGATAGATAGATAGATGTGATCCTTTGCCCAAGTTTTACCCACTCCATATAGTTTAGAATTAATAATTCAAACCCCTTTGAGACAGTAGAGTGCCCACTTAGGAGTCTCAACTGGAATCTCAACTTGGATTCCTGCTATCACACAGTGGATGGTACAATACAATTACCTTGATAAGCTACTGATTGCCTAAAACCCTGCTTCAGCATTTATTCCCCATGTTAAAGACACTAACCTCCAGCCCTGCCATCTATCTTTTCAACTAAGTAAGCAGTCTCTTCCACCATCCTTGCTCAGATTGTAATTGGTTCTCAGGCCCTGTTGCCTCTACAAGAGAATCTCAAACCATCACCCTGTGCTGGCTTCTGAGGATTTGAAGAGCTTTTTTTTGACTCTCAACTTAAGCACCAGGTCTGGGAGTCATAATTGCTCCTAAGTTAAGAAATGTTACAGTTTTCAGTACTCACACAATAGAATATTTTCTACTACGGCCTTAAAATGTATCTCCTCTGTATTCAACTCACATGTGAAGATTTATAAATTTATGTGTACTGTAGCATGAGCAACTGCAAAAGGAAGATGCAGAAATCCTTTAGCACTTCTTAAAGATGATGACGGCCCATTGGGAGAAGACTGGAAGGAAACTTTCAGGATTCTACACTTCATTTCTTATCGGGAATTCCTTAACAAGCTGTGCTGTTTTGTACATGATTTGTCTGCCCAGAATTCCATTTAACTCTGGCTGCCTGGCATACTAAACCACACATTTCAAGATACCATACAAATGTCAGATATTATCAAACTTTTTACTAGTCTTCTCTCAATAAATTAGTAGTTCTTTCATCTCATAAGAATGCATGCAGTGCTATGTATTAGATATGGTTTGAATGTATCTCCTAGGACTCCATGTACTGAACTTTAACCCACTGTGCAGTATTAAGAGGATAGAAATAACTTAATGATGGCTTTTAGAGATGAGGCTTTGGAAGTGGTTAGGATTAGATAAGGGGATCAGAGAGAATGCCCTCAATTGAATACTGGTGGCTTTACCGAATAGCAATCCATGCAGAAGAAATGCACTCCCCATGTTTCATGCCATGATGTCTTAGGCCACCTTGGGACGATGCCCACAAGAAGGAAGTTATCACTTGCAGATCCTTGAACTCCCATAACTGAAATAAAAGTTAGCCTTTTTTTTTCTTTAAAAGTTAACCAATTTCAAATTTTTTGTAATAGAACATAAGTAAATAAACACTAAATGAATTCCAGTTGATTTACATAATTGGGGCACAGCTATATTTCAAAACACCTAAGGGCTGTCTAAAATGAAAGAGAGCACTGAATGTTATACATACTATTTTTATCGCTTATGTGTACATACCTATGAAGTTGAAGTTAAAAATATGTCACAGTGAGTGTCTAACAATTATAATCCATGGTAAATACAATTGTAACCATATACTGTAACAAAATCCACTTAAAACTTATTAATTACTTGTTTCTGGAATTTTCTATCTAAAATCTTTGCATATGACTCAATGAAAACTTCAGAAAGCTAAGCTCTGGATAAGCTAAACTGTAGACTATTTGTTACTTTGACAGCCTACTGTAAAGGAAGCAGAGTAGGCTATTCATGGGATAAGAAATGAATAAATACTATTGAAAGAGGTATGAATTACCTTTAAGATTGTGCTGTAAAAGACAATTGAGATGTTGCTGATCAGATCTGAATATTTCTTTCAATTCTACCTTCCTGTTTACGTTGTTAGAGGAGAAATTCTATTACCCAATGTCCAAAGCCAGTAGCTTGATACATTGCTGATAATACATCTCAAAAACAAATGGGCTTATTACCACATGCTCATTTATCTTTCAGAGTTAAAAAACTATTATAATAAATCACATTACTTTCTCAGTCTTACCTCAGAGAAACAAAAAGGAGTGTTGAGTTTATATTCTGATAAAACCTGTGCATCTGACAAGTATTCAGGTTTTAATTAACTTAATTGTGGAAAGAAAGCTTAGAAGGAAACATGGTACTTGAAAATCCAAACCTCCCACTGTGTAACTAGGAAACCTTTTGGACATTATATATTTAATGACTTTTGAATTTCACCCCCTGTCTGTATGAAAAAAAAATGTTCAGAACAAACATGTACTCTTCGTTTCTCCTCTCACCTTTCATCTGGGCACATTTTATTTATGCACTAGACGAACTTTTGGACATTAGAACCATCTTGCTTCAGCAGTTAATTAACACAAGTACCATAATTTAATACAGTTAATGCTACTTGATGCCCTTTAATGTACCTTCCATTAGTGATATTATTGTAGTATTACCCTGTAAATTAAAATGAGATCAAGACTAAGAGAGTGGCTCTTTAATTAAGGTACTGGCACACTGCACTTCTCCATTATTCACTAGAGAAAATCACCCTGATTTACTGAAGCAGGACAACCATAAGTCAGAATTAGTCCATGAAGATTATTAGGTTTATTGAACAATGTAAGTGCTATGGAGTTACTGAGATTGCCAATAGTATTGCTTCCTCTTTATCGTGATAAATATGCAAGAAGTAAATGAAAGCAAAATAAGCATGTAGTAAAAGAGAAATACATTTTATGATAATATTATAGGTTTTGTTATCAGTTCAATAGATACTGGATATATCCCATGTTAAAAAAAGAGCGTAAACCAGTGGTTCTCAACCTTCCTAAAGCTGTGACCTTTTACAACAATTCCTTATGATGTGGTGAACCCCCAGCCACAAAATTATTTCATTGCCACTTCATAATTGAAATTTTTATACTGCTATGAATCATAATGTAAACATCTGATATATGAAACCCTGTGGGAATCTCAACCCATAGGTTGAGAACCACTGGCCTAAATGACCCATTAATCTAATGATAGTCAAAACATTGCTTTTAGGTTAAATAAAGTAGTTATTATAAAATCTACATATGTATATTTATATTATATCTTCAGCTATTTTCATTTCATAGTTTAATATTTTAAGATGGAAAATATATTTTCTGTTGACTACATTGCAAATATTCATATCTGGTCTCCATACAAAGTTTATATGTATGTATTCATGTAAATTTCCCCATTTTGCTTGGATGGTATTAGAAATGACCAACAGAAAAATGTCATTATTATTCCTGGAAAAAGAAATGTATAGACATATATGATTCTGTGATTATGTGACCACAGAATGGAAAGGCAAGGTGCAGGAAACAATACCCTTGCCTACATTTTAGAAAATTAAGAACTTTTGAGTAGAGGTCATCAACTAATAGACAGCCTTTATATAGATGATTTGTAGTTTAAGGGAAAACCAATCAAGGATATGAATCCTGAAATTGTCAATGGTAATAATCACTTTATAGGTTGGAAGGCCTAATATACTACCTTTACTCAGTTTGCCGTTGAGTGGCTCCACCATGAGCAAATATTCCTTACATAACTTGAAAGCTGGAGACATGCCGGAGCCATCAGGCCTTGCTTCTTTAGTCCCTCCCCCAGGACTAAAAATACTCCAGCCATCTGGTGCCTAGTGCAGTACATGCCAGCATCAGTTTGCCCTGAAGAATTTGGACAGACTGTGGAGGTGACAGAGCAGAGCTGTATGGACGTGCCTACACCTCCACTGGCCCTTTCTCTTTTGCCCAGCTGTTCCTCACCAGCTTGCGGCTAACTGGTGAGCAGGAATGACAGTGGAGGTGAGACTCAGGGAAGGCAGCTTGCTGGAATCTGGGTCCTGCTAACTCCTCAGAGCCAGTGCAAAGCAGCGGGAGGTCATTGCCAAGGTGAGAAAGGTGAGAAGTCCGGAGGGATTCAGTGTTCTTGGTGGGCCATCTTCAGGAGATGGCCCAGCTAACTCCAATGGAGCACACAAAAAGCCATCCTTAGCTCAAAACCTTGCTTTATACTTTCCTTCAAAGAATCAGAGGAAAGGGAAATGAATTTCCAATAGCAAAAATACAAGCTCTTATTTAATACCTGAAAATCTCTGAAAGGTTGCCTTTCTGACAGAGCCAAATCATAGCATTTAGGTGCAGTGGGCTACAGAAACTCAAGCTCAGTTTAAGGAGTTTTCAAACTGTCAGAAACTGACTTACCTGAATTTAATATTATAAAACCACACAAATCTCAGCCTATTAGTTTAGAGCTATCTTCTTTCAGCCATATTGAATATTTGACATTTGATGTTGGTATGCTGTTGTTAAAAATATCAAATATTGTTATGCAGTATGTGCTTTTGAGAATAAATAAGGTGGCATTTTAAACTGATAGTCTTTTACTAAAATGTTCCTGAATATTTGGGACATTTTGGTACAGCACATACTCAAATCTTATAAGACAACTTCCCTTTGCCCATTCATAGTCTCCTGCTAAACCATGCACTCCTCTCTAAACTGTAGGGGTCTCAAGCTCAGTGTGGGTATTGATATACTAGGGCACAAATTTCGCCAAAATACTAATTTGCTTTCAAGATGTAGTCATCATCTGTCACTAAGACATTGGTTAAAAGTTGACAATAAGGTCTGTAGCTAAAGATTCTTTTTATTTAGTTAATTTTTTATTTAAATTAAAAGTAATCTTATTTTACATACCAACCCAGTTCCCTCTATCTTCTCCCCACACCATCCCCCCATTCCAACCCCATCCACTCCTCAGAGAGGGTGAGGCCTTCCCTGGGGGATCATCAAAGTCTGTCACATCATTTGGGGCAGGACTGACTCCCCCCTTCCCTGCATCTAGGCTGAGAGAGTATTCCTCCATAGGGAATGGGTTCCCAAAGCCACTTCATGTCCTCAGGATAAATACTGGCTCCACTGCCAGTGGCCTCATAGACTGCCCAAGCCCCTCAACTGACGCCCACATTCAGGGGGCCTGCTTTGGTCTTATGCAGGTTCACCAGCTGTCAGTCTAGAGACAGTGAGCTCCCATTTGCTCAGGTCAGCTGTTAATGTGGGCTTCCTCAACCTGGTCTTGACCCCTTTGCTCATCACTCCTCCCTCTCTACAACCAGATTCCAGGAGCAAGTTAAAGATTTTTCACTGGTCACGAGGAACACAGGCTAAGCACAGCAGATAGCCCCAAATTTATGCTATCTTCCCACTGTTTACATCCTGAAACTTTAGATGCCACTCTAAGCAGGAAAGCACCACCTTTTCTTCGTTCTCACTATTACTCTCATCTTAACAGTAGCAAACATGTATTTATTCATATGTGGCAAGCAACTCTCAGAAGGACCAGAATCCCAGCACCTCCAGTTTCTGAGGACTGGTTAGACCCCAAAGAATCAGAAAGCCAACCAATTGAATTAACACTGATTTATCTGTCTAAATTTATGTTTGCCTAGAGCAATATACCAAATGTACCATTTACACAGTTATCTTCATATATTTTCATATTTTAAGAATGATTATCTCTTTGTTTATATTTCCTTTTTTTCTTTCCACTATCTCATGCTTCCACTCCCATCATGCCTTGCTGAATAAAAATCTCTGTGTTGGTAATTTTTGTTCTCACCATTGGAGTTTCTCATTCAAACGTCTTCAAAATTCTTTATAGTTCAATTGTAGTTTTGGTATACTATTGAAACAAGGTTCCCTCATCATAACCAATGATGTTACAACTCTAGTCCATCTGTACTTGACCTACAAAGTGAAGTGTCCCAAGCCCGTGTTTTAGATATGAAATAGTGTTTTAAAACAAAAGTATCCATGACCTTTTAAAAAGGGAAGCTTAACCATCTTAAAGAAATGCATTTATTTCTTTATGCATGGTGACTCTTACTTGCATTGTGAAATGTAAGACATAACCCTGTTTTTCTCTACCCCTCTAACAGAGCAAGCAGTTTCACTATGTTGATGATGTTAGCCTCACCTCACATAAAAAGTTCCTGAGCTTCAGATAAGATACTTATGTTTTCTTTTGTTTAAATTCTAAAGATGCTTGAAGACTGACAGCCAATGTAGGTTTATAAATCATTGTTGAGCCAAAAGGTCAAAGACACCTTAAGAATCTCCTTGCATAGTGATGTTGTTTAGAAAACAGTAAAATAAAAATTGACCAAAGCATATTTTTGGACACAGTCGTTTCCATTCAAGATGAACAGAGAATCTCTTACCTTCCTCGCACCTTTATGTCTGAGATAGCATAAAAGTAACGTGCCAAATGTAGCTCGTCTACAAATATTTCCCCAACGGCTGGTCTCAATAGCCTGATCCTCAGGTCCGTGACTGTGAAGAAATCTCTGAGTTTCTTGGTTGTATCCAGCTGTCCATAGAGGGAAGCCATATTTCGTAGCCTAGGTCCAGCAAAAAATGCAAACCTATCTTTGATCTCGAAGTGAATTATTTTGCTATTCGTGGAGTACCCGGTGGAGTACTCTTCAGTGCAAATAATCTCTAAGACCGAGTGCTGGGATAAATCCTTCACAGATTTTGGGTCCATGTGAAAAGCATCTAGGCAGTCTGTGGCATAATACTGATAGGGCTGCCATGTTCGTCCATAATCGAGAGATTTCTCCAGGATCATTTGGTCTGGACGCCCCGATTCAAAGGTAATAACTATGTTGTCTGTGAGCTCAATGGTTTTGCTCCAAGACAGAGTGATGTTAACCTGGAGAGGTTTGGGGTACTCCTTCCAAGTAGCAGACTGCCAAAATGTGGAGGGATGTCTTCCTTCGAAATCAAACATCAGCTCAGGAGGGTGTGCCAGTTCAGGGGTACTTGCATCACACTCATTATTGCACATGTAAGGGTTGCCCTATGGAGGAAGAATAAAGGAGGATTCATTAAAATGTTAGCTCCACACAGTCACACCTTATTGCTGATTGTTAACAAACTAAGACAGAAAACAACAATAACAAAGCCATTAAACATCTCACTTTTCCCAACTGGATTCTCCTCTATAATAGCCTTTTAAAAAGTACTATGGGGAGCTAGGAAGATGACTCGGAAGTTAAGAACATGACTGCTCTTCCAGAAGACCCAGGCTCGATTCCTCACATCTACATGGCAGCTCACAACTGTCTGTCATTCTAGTTCTAGAGCATCAGATGCCTTCTTCTGAATTCCATAGGCATCAGGCATGCAAGTGGTGCACAGACTAACAAAACACTTATACACATAGCATATAAAAATAATCTCGTAAAATTAATGCAGCAATTTTCTTGTCTTTCTATGGGCTTCAACATATAAGTAAAGTTTATTTATCCCTGTGTGTTAGACCCATGATGTGATCACAGAGGCACAAGGACTCAGAACTGCCTAATAGCTCAATCCTTCTACATCCTCCTAGAAAGTCTTGCAGAGAAGCAAAGAAGCCAGGCAGAATCCCTCCCCAACTTGATATTCCTGACAACATGGTTCTTTTTTATTATGACTTTTTTGAAATTAAAATATGATTACATCATTTCTCTCTTTACCTTTGCTTCCTATAGCTCTTCCCATGTATCCCTCTTGCGCTCCCAAATTTCCAGCTTAAAAAGCCAACTCTCTCTCTCTCTCTCTCTCTCTCTCTCTCTCTCTCTCTCTCTCTCTCTCTCTCTCTCTCTGTGTGTGTGTGTGTGTATGTGTATGTGTATGTGTATGTGTATGTGTATGTGTGTGTGTTCATTCCTAAAACATACATACAATCTGCTAGTACAAATAATGTTACTTATATGCATATTTTCAGAGCTGATCATTTGGTACTAGATAATCAGTTAGTGTTCTCTTCCCTGTGAAGACTATTTCTCGAACTCTCAGGATTCCTTAGTTGCCTACAGTTCTTTGTCTAAGATTGAGATTTCCTGAGATTTTCCCTTCCACTTAGCATGTCTATTGATGCCATTCCAATTTAGGTCTTATTTAGGGATGGTTCTTTAACAATTCACTTTTCAAGCAGGGCTTTAGAATTAGCCATGAATGATAGATGCTAATCCTTGTCCTATATTGCCAAGGATACCCTCATTAACATTCAGCTTTCTCTTTGCTTTGCCTTCAATCCATCATACTTAACTGGGTCCCTGCTTCATAAAATCTGGTTTTAAAACATTTACTTTATTCACCACAAATCATTAAAATGTGGTACACTGCAGGCTCTGGGGTTTGGTCCAAACATCTGGCATCCTAATAGCTAGATATGAGATGAGTGCTCAGGAATGTCTTGGGCTGAGGATGTGTTCCAAGTAATAGAACACAGAAGCCCACTATAGCTATCCCTCAGTATCCTTGAGGTATTGGTTCCAGGTCCCCCATGGATACCCAAATCTGCCTAATTTTAAATGGCATAACATTTGCATATACCCTCCACATACTTCAAATCATCTGGAAATGATTTAAATGGAAATGTTATGTAAATAGTTACTACACGGCATTCTTTGGGGGAACATTGACAAGGAATAATCTATATGTTTGCAGTGCAGAGTCAACCATTCTGGGCTTGACTGTACAGCACATGAATGCCATCCAATGAGAAGCACTGACAGCAGAATGAGAACCTGAGGATGGCAGGAGGCTGCAATAGTATGCCTGCTGGCATGTCACTTATTCTTTTGAACACAATGCTCTACATGGGGCAGAGTCATGTTTTGCCATTGGCAACTTTCTGCACCCCCTCCTGTATCTTCACTCCATGGTTGACTGCAGACATGGAGTTTTCAGATTGTGGAGGACTAGCTCCAGGCGGCGGAGATGATGCTGTACACCCAACCAGACACTTGTGTGCTTGTGACTTAGACTCTGCCCATAGGCAGCTCTCTGTGGATGTTAATTATTATTCTCCTTACAAATGCTACTTCCTTTACAACCCACTCAAACAAGAAGCTGCAAATAGGCCTCCCTGTCATGTCACAAGTTAAAACACTGCTTCTGTTACACTAAGTGCCTCTTCTCTGGTTTCCCTGATAGAATGTGGAGAGAACAACTTAGCATTGCTTAAATTTTTCTTTAAAAAGAAAAGCAAATAATAACATCCAAAGTCACTATTCAGGAATAGTAAATTGTTATAGTTCTCCTTATTTTCAGGGGACATATTACAAGACCCTCAGGGAATACTTAAAGCCTCTGGTTACAATAAAACCAATATATGTTTATTTTCCCTCTAAACCTATGAAAATACTTATAATTTTGGATAATAAGGGCTTAGCAATGACTCCTAATAGAACAATGTGTTATAATAAAAACTATGTAAATGAGGTCAATCTCAAAATGTCTTTGTATACTCTTCTTTCTGAGACCAATATAGGCTATATAGTATCTATGTGATGAAATGATTGGAAATACAGGTATATGTTCTTGATATAATGCTGGTGGAATATGAATACTGTGATGCCTGGGATTATTGCTCTGAGGATTGAAGCTGCTGTTCAGTGACTAATGAGTGGGTGGTATCTATGGTGTGAATACACTGATAAAGGGCTATTCATACCCACAAATGGTGGGATGGAGTCAAAAGTAAGAGTTTTATTGTGTTGCTTGCAACAGTGCACAAGGCAAAACCTATACAAATTGTTTATTTTTAGTTTTTTTCCATCTAATATTTAGGACCCAGTTGACCACCAGGGACTGGCACTATGCAAAATGAAACTATGGATAAGAGGGATTTGCCGTATTCCCTCGCCCTATTCTACACATTTGTGGACATGATTGGATGGAAGAAATTCCCTTCTCATACTGTCCTCAGCCTTTCTTTTGGAATTACACTGAGAATTCTCTTCTTATTCTTTTCATGAATTGTGAGCTTTTGATCACATCATCTGTTGGATGTGTGAGATGGATCTCCAGTAATTAATTTACACTGTAGATATAGACACTCAGTTACCTGCTGACTCCTGTGTAATACAAGATGGGCACTGAAGAATTGCTCAGTCCTCCCTAGGGGCAGCTTGCTCCTACCTAGTCAGCTAATACTCTCTTCCCCCCTTTCCCATTAAAGCAATTGAATCTGAACATTGGCAACAGGTTTGAGAGACTCAGGTAAAATTGAGATGAGGTAGGGGAAAGGAGAGAAGGGATATTATGTGAGAAACAGAACTGTTTTAAAAATATACTCAAGAAATCAGTGATAATGGAAATGTTGCTGTACTTTTCTCTCAAATTTCAATTCCCTATTCCTGATCCCAGCGTCTGCGGTACTATTTATAGGCATCCCCTTCAAAAGGAGCTGGGGCGGGGGTGGGGGTGGGGGAGGCGGATAACTTTCTGTTCCAGGTGGAATAAATCACCAAATTTATTATTATTTAAACTCTCTTAAGCATACCAGAGAGCCAAATGCAAAGCTCTGCAAACTGGCAGAGGCTTTTTATGGAGGGCTATAAATATTGTGGAATCTGTCAGGATTTATAAATTCCAAATATATGTAAATGTACATTTTACCGAAGGGGTCAGATTTACGCAGCTCATACCTTCATTTGAAATTTACTTTTAAAATACGGTCACTTTGAAGCCTGTCAGCATGCAGCCATCTGCACAACCATGAACTTGGATGCTACCACATCTGTCCTGATAGAAGCATCTTCATCTGTGGTCAGGAGTGTGGTGACAAAGGAACTTGGCCTTGCATATAGTAAAGGGAGTTGTCATATATTTATATTAACCCTTGGTGGGAGATGATATTTGTTCATCTTCAGCCTAGGTGTGCAAAGATTCTCAGATGGGGAAAGGTATTGGGACCATCAACAATAACAAACTCTTTCCAAAAATATTGCTGAAGAAATCTGTTTAAAAGGCATCCACCCCTTCATGGAATGAAGGTGATGTTAATTACCCACCCACCCCCCACACACAATTCAGTTTGAACTTAGGCATTTTACATATCCTGGGCAATCCCTGTCATTCCTCCTTCAGAGAAGAGGGAGTCAAGCCTATAGAAGTGTTAAGAAACTTTCCAAAGTCACTTAAAGTTCATAAGAAGTGGAGCCAGCAAGACACCATGTTCTACACTGAAGCCAGAGGTGGTGTGTCCATCTCAGCCTTGTCTTAGAGGAAGTACTCCCTGGTCAAGAGAAAATGCCCAAGATCCAATGAGTTGTGTTTATTTTTTTTTATTTTGAAAATCAGCTTGAGATTTTGTTTAAATCCTCACTAGCATCATGAGCATCCAAGAAACCTTGAAATAGGAAACCTTGTTTAGCTTCACTAGATATACCTGCTCTCACTCACTCAAGCCCCTCTTACATTTTGTAGCCCCTGTTTATATCCTACAGAACTAATGCCATGGACAGCATTCTTTGAGATCCTCTACTTTATGTTATTCTTAGAATTGTAAACGTATCTGGTTTGGAGGACACCTCACGCCTCTCTATTCATAAAGGACCAAGCTGGGTCTCTCATTTGTCCTTTGGGAAGAGGCACTCTTCCCCTTGTCCTCAGCAAGACAGGAAGCTCTGTGTGAAGGTTGACAAAACATGCACCTTTTCACAGCCTCACACAGACCTGAAACATAAAAGTTTCATATATTCGACAGTTCATATTGATCACCCACTATATGACTGTATTGAAGGGGCTTGTCTTGGCTCCTAGGATACAGCATTGAACATATTCTGGCCCTTGCTTTCTGTAGTGCTTCCTACCCAGGTGGAGGAGATGCACTAAGCAAATAAATACACAATGCTGTATAATGCTGGGTGATGATAGGTGCTGTGGGGAAAACAAAGCCAACTGAAGGAGAACGGCATTGAAAGAGGGATGCTGATTGTAATTTTATACTGGGAGGTCAGAGAAGGTCTCGCTGATAACATGACATTTGAGCAGATTAAGAACAATTTGTAATTTACACAGGGGATCATCAGAGGAGGTGACCAGAATGACAGGTTTGTCCTTCATCTGACTCTACTCTTAGGGGTATTTTCAGCAGCATAGCAATTTATTGCAATCGATGGGTAAACAAATCATTTGAAATGAGAATCTACACCAAATGACTGCTGATACCAAAAAGAAAAAAATCAATCCACTGTTTCCCTTATTTCATGGCAGTCATACTCTTTTAGGACATTGATGATTTGATAGCCATTAACATAATTTACCAAGAGACAGTGACACTGGGAGAAAATTAGCAGAGGATGAAATAAAAGGGAGGTAGGAGAGTATTTCATTCCTGTCCTATATATTGGTGAGAGAGAAAGAAAACAAAGAAAGCTAAGGAATCAAAAGTCTTACCATTCCCAACAGAACTGAAGGGGAGATTATATGCTAAAATATTTAGTGTAAATATTTCACGTGGGTATGATCTGTAATACTGTTGTTACAGAGAATTATCAGTATGAAAACAATTCTTGTTAAAGGGATTAGGTTAATTAAATTTTTGACTACTTCAACTCCACCCTAATCCCTCCTAATAACATCAAGAAGGAAATTTATATATGAAAATGCAACTTTTCCCTCCTTATGAAAACAAAGAGCATTTTCTTGCTATTAAATCTCACAGATGCAGGCATCAGCATTGGAAGTAGTTACTCCATGGCCCGGCAGGCAGCCTTAAATAGTTCTTAATTTAAGATCCTTTGTCTATGGAAAAGCAGAAAATATGTATGACTATGTAGATGGTATTTACACCACCATGAGATGCCTACATAATTAAACCAATATCACAATTGAATATTTTATAACAATTAGAACATTGCATGTGATGGTGGCTTTCATTTAAAAATATTAATATTTTACCTCTGGGAGAATGGAAATTACTTATTAATTAGCAATGTTTTGGCACAGTGCACACTGTTATTCTTTCTTAATGTGCTTTCAGAATTCAAAGGATAAGTACAGTGATGACATTGTTCCCTGTTTCAGTGGATGAAAGCCTTTTCCTTCTGCCGATTGGTACTGTGAGAGGACATCCTTTCACCTAAGCTCTTTGAGGCCTTTCAGGGCTAAAGAGAAACCCATTTTATATCCTTCATCCAATAGCTGATGGAAGCAGAAGCAGACACCCACAGCTAAACACTGAGCCGTACTCCTGGAATCCAGTTGCAAGATCAGGCTGGAGAAACCCACAGATACAGCTGACCTGAACAAGGGGGAGCCCATGGACCTCAGACTGATAGCTGGGAAACCAGCATAGGACCAATCCAGACCCTCTGAACGTGGGTGTCAGTTAGGAGGCCTGGACAATCAATGGGGCCTCTGGTAGTGGATCAGTATTTATCCCTGGCATATGAATGGACTTTGGGAGCCCATTCCACATAGAGGGATACTCTCTCAACCTAGAAACACGGGGGTGGGGGGTGGGGCCCGGGAGGGCCTAGGCCCTGCTCCAAATGATATGACAGACTTTGAAGATTCCCCCATGGAAGGCCTCACCCTTCCTGGGGAGCAGAAAGGGGATGGGATAAGGGGAAGGTGAGGGACAGGGGAAGAGGGGAGGAAGAGGGAACTGGGATTGACATGTAAAACAAGCTTGTTTCTAATTTAAATAGAAAATAAAGAAAGAAAAAAAGAGAAATCCTAGCATCAGTACTGCTGTCAAACTTGAAGTTCCATCACATTGACCTGATTTACCTATTATCAAACAAAAAAACTTTCAAAGATTTACCTGTCATCAAAAGACTGGGAATTACAGTTGGAAAGGAAAGAGTACTCAGGGCAGATTTTCTGGTTTATGCTACCGTAAATTACATAGCCCATGTTAGCAGGAGGCTGGGAGAAACATTTGTGTTCACGCTTAAACCCATCCTGGGAAACAGAAAGCTACTGACATTTGTGTCTGGCTAATCTTTGCTTGTGTTAATCAGTTAAAGTGGAACACACAGAGGCAAGAAGCAGCACTGTAGGATAGACCTCCCACCCTGTTGCTGCTGTGGTTCAGAAATAGACATCACTAGGGATTTGCTGATTCAAGGCCTGTAAAAGGATTCCAGAACTGGCAGATCCAGGGAGGAATGGCAAGGCTGTGGTTCCATCTTCGGCCAGTGACTCTTTTCTACTTTCTCTCATCTTCCTGGGAGCTCCCTAAACTCCCTGTTTCACAGAGGCTGATCATTGTAATAGTAATTGTAATTGCAATCTGTCTCAACCTTTTGTAAAACTTCTCTGTCTCAACATTCTTCTACCTCAGATTCTTTCACAGCTCATACATGGAGGACCCAGGCTTTGTGGCTTTTCTGAAGATACTAAGATTCCCTGAAATGTGAGATGGGACTCAGAGGCTGTTCTGAGCTTCCCTCTTTTGGTCCAGCAGCTCTACTACAGTACCTGGGGAGAAGCAGAAGGAAGTTGGAACCAGAGTATTAAGATAAAAAACAAACAAACAAACAAACAAAAAACAGAAAACAAAAAACAAACAGACATCTTTTCCAGTAGTCTGAAGGATACATAATAATACTACCAGGATGAACACACTTGCAAGCCCTGGTAAGCCCAGAAATAAAGAGACACTGTCCTCAGAGAGGAAAGGCCCACAAGGCAGCCTGTCCCCTTTGCTCCAATGTTTTTAAGAAATAAAGTGCTATGATCACTACAAACAGCAATACAATCTCAACTTGTAAGAATTGCAGAGTTAGTATATTGGGTCTTAATGTAGGGAATTTTATGGTGACAGTATAGTCTGTTATACTATGAGACTTCCCAACAGTAGATATGCAAAACCCCTGGAACAGGATTATCTATGCATCTGTAAGTGCATGAATCTCAAATTTTAGCTTGGAAAATATAGCACTCCAAGAATATTAGGAGACAAAATGGGTTGTTTTATAAGTTTATTTGTTGAGAAAGGGCCTTACTATGTAGCACAGGCTATCCTAGAAATCTCGGTGTAGCCTAGGCTGGCCTCAGACTAGTGATGCTGCTGCCACAACCTCCCAAATCCTTGGTTTTCTAACTTTGGAGTTAAAATGTGACTTCCATTTTCTAAGGAAACCCGTTCACCATGGAGTTTCCTCTCCAGGGCTGACACAGGCTTAATGTCTGATTGAAGTTTCAGCTTGTTTCAATCTGTTCTCTGACAGTACTAACACCTTGTGGACATTTTCACTCAAAAAAATAAAGTCAGGAGAGCTTAACCTTTCCACAGTGAGAATCCTGGAAGCCATACCACAGAGTGTGGACCATAATAGACAACTGCACAAATCCCCACAGAAGATTATGTTCAGGACTCTCAAACTGGTGAGGGCCACATAGGTCAAGAAGACACATTTCTGAAAGGAGCCAAATGTGCTCGCTAGTCACAAGCCACATCAATGGATTCCTGTACCGCAATCCATTGACCAACACTTCCCATGTTTGGGGAAGAGATGAATATTAAGAAAACCAAGCCAAATGGAAAGGGGATGTCTATAGATAAATATTGAACTAAGGCAACATGATGTACGGGGTAGGGAAATGAATTTTTTTAAGTTACTGCCTTAAAAATGTACAAATATTGAATGAAATGCTTTGCATTATACACAACCAGAACACAGATATAAAATAGTAATATGTCAAAACTGAAGAGGGCATTAAACATTTAAGTTAAAGCAGTTTGGGGGAAATGGGAGTTAAGACATCACAAAGTGGGGCTGCCATGTTGAAGGCACTGGAAGAGGCATCTGACTCTCCTTTCTCTATCAGTGTTCATCCTCATGGTAATTGGACTTGATGTCATAATGATAATATGAATTCCTACACCCTAGCTCCAGGACCTCTGAATATTTTTTTGGTCTCTGAGGATAGGCATTGGCATTTTAAAGACAGATATTAGAGAAAACTTTATTTAAAACATCTTTATTTCAGTGACCTTCTTAAAAAGAGAGTATTTCTGTTTGATCTTCAGCTTTCAAGAAATCTTTAAAAAAAATCCCAAAGCATTTGTACATTTATATATCTTTTACCCACTCATTCATTTATTAGTTATGTTTGTATGTGTCCAACACTGTGCCGTAAGGAAATACAGTCCCTATTTCAACTAGGCTTCCAGTTTAGTTAGAAAGGCAGACTCAAACAAACAAACAAAAATCTATACAATTATAAATGAAATTAATAACTTCAAATGGGGACAACACAGTTTTGTTGGAAGGAAATAGGTGCAAGGTCACTTGAACAAGGTGAGATGGGAATAGTTCTTCAAGAGCAGTGTTTCCCAACCTTCCTGATGCTGTGACCCTTTAATACAGTTACCCATGTTGTGGTGACCCCAACCATAAAATTATTTTCATTGCTATTTCAGAACTGTAATTTTGCTACTGTTATAAATCATAAAGATACAGGATATCTTACATTTAACTGCTGTGGGGCTCAAGACTCACAGTTTGAGAATCAGTATTTTAGAGGATCACACTTAGCTCAAAACTCAAAAGAACAAACTTTGGAAAAAGAACTTTATAGACAAAATATAGCAAATGCCAGAGATACCCTGAGCTTGGATGAAACATGGGATCTGTAGCAACCAACCTGATATGATTGTTGTAACTAGATACTCGGTGTAATTTTTACTGAGCTGTGAAATAATAGCTTTGAAGTTGTAAGGTGATCAGGAGGTCTAAATTCAGAAATGCTGGATTTGATAGTCTCATTGGACAAATAATAGAGTTAAGCTTACACTTTGCTTACAGTGTGTCCAACACTATTCTAAATGTCTACACTTGGATCTTCATAACAGTAATCTGAGGTAGATACTTTGTTTACCTTGTTTGTAGATACTGAAACTGAAGCACAAATCATTTCAATAGTTTGTTCAAAATCACATAACTGCTAAGCCTCAAAATCATTTTATATCCCAGTCAATCAGTCAATAGAATCAAACATGCTCAGCTGCTGTGTTGTGTGCTGTCTCTGTCTCTCTTTATCTCTTTCTGTCTCTCCTCTCCCTTTCTCTCTGTCTTCAAGATCTTGTGTCAATATGAGTCTGGACCCTCAGGGCAGAGATAGCCAGAGAATGAGACATTAGCTTGTGAAGATATTTAAAGCTGAGGATGGATGAGAACACTGGAGGTAGGAGAATTAGGATTGTCGGGGACAGTAGGCCATGCCTGTTAGAGCCTGGCTAAAGTTGTGCCTGACCATGCCTGTCAGGGCATGGTCAAGGTGAGGTCAGGATGACTCGTGATGGATTCTTAAGGGGCGGCAAAGCACATAGGAGCCCGCTCTCTGGCCTGGCTGCCTCACTGCCCCTGGCACGCTCTGGCTTGCATTTGGCTAGTGTTTATCTGAATAAAGATATCCTAATCATATGAACTATGGCTCAGCTCTCATAATATAGAATGATGGCTGTATTCCAGTCAGAAAAGTAACCAAAGCCTGTGTGTTAGCCTCAAGGATACGATTTACCTCTTCCTGGAAAAACATCTCCTAAAAAAATGTATATGGCTCAATCTTTAATTTTTATGTACATTTGAGTGGAATGATCCTAGACTATATTCAATGTTAAAAAATGAAAAAGGTAAATTTTACTTTTAAAACAATTGTTTTTTCCTTGATATTGGGAGAAGATAAACTATCTATCAGACCACTAATAATCAGGGTACCACTGGCTGTTAAGCACAAGGAAGCTACTTTTGCAGTGGTAGAATAAGAGATATTGAAGGCTTCTGTGACAACCTCTCCCTCCACCCCTTCCAAAATAATGTCTAGATAGGAAGCCATTGAAGAGAGCCCTTAAAATTTTTGATAGGGATGCTGAAGTATGGCTCTTCACAGTTGATGGCTTATGGTGGGGATAGGGGTGGAAAAGACTGGGTTTTCTTTAAAAGGGCTAGTGCCTGGGAGTTTGACCAAGCTCCAATGAGTATCTGGACAACACAAATTAGACTTGGTGTATTTTTCTTTTTTTTAATTTTTGTGGGGGAGGGAACAAGGGTGGAAGGTGGACCTGGGAGGATTGAGAAGCCAGTGTGATCAAGGTGCATTGCATGAAATTCCCAAATAATCAATAAAATATTATTTGAAAAAAATGATAGCATAGTGCCTGCTATGGGAAAAGAAAAATTCTTCAAAGGTAAACTGTCTACAAATATATTTATTTTATTAGGCTATTTAAAACAATGAGAAAAGAAGCAATCTTTTCTCAAAAAAATCCAAAAGAATCTGTATTATCATTTAAAGTGGATCAGAGTATGGGGATTAAAGTGGAAGGGTGGTTCTGAGAAATGTCAGTGGGAATTCCACTAGGGATGGCACTTTCAAACTGATCTATTTTCCTAATCACATCTGATTGCTTTTAGACTCCCAGCATCTTTCCCTCTTAGCTTCCTTTTACATGTTCTTCCTTCTTCAGGTCCTTAAAATTAAGATGTACCTGTGGCCTTAACTTTTGGTGTTTTTACTTCCATCACAAGAAGTTTCTTAGATAACTCATGTACAGCTTCAACTATCACTTACACTTCCATAAGCCAAGAGAGTCTGTCTCTAGTTCTTATTTTTCAGATGATTTTGGAGTCATCTATTCAACTACCTATTTGAATATCATCTAAATGATGATTCACAGGAATCCCTAACATAACACATTGAAAAGTTAACTTTCCTCTTTCCTTTCTTTCTTTTTCTTAGAAAAATCACTCCTAGACCTATTAGGTGGATGTTGTGGCTTGAATGAGAAATATTCACAAAAGGCTCCTGTGTTTGAGCTTAATGCTGCTTTGGGAGGCTGTGAAACAATTAGCTGGAGGCATTGGGCATAGGCATTGGATTTTTATAATGTGGTTCTTCTTTTTGTACACCCTCAGTTTCTTGACTACACATGTAGTATGACCAGCCACCTCACCATTCTTAGAATGATGGACTCTTTCCCTTAAATTATAAGCCAAAACAAACCTTTTCTTCATTAAGTTGATTCTTGTCAGATATTTAATCCTGACAGTGATGAAGATGATTGATAAAGTAGTTCTGAGCAAGGATGGTTTGTCTTCTACAGTATTCTCACTAAAGATATATAATTTGAATTCAACAATGAGACATTATCAGACAAACTGAAACTGAGGAGGTATTCTACAGATGAACTGCTCTTATGAAAAATAAGTTCTCATGAAAAAATAGAGGAGTGTTACCAGATGCCATATTTACAGAGACTAAATAGGTCTCACTGATAATGCCACCCAAAACAAACTGCTCTGCTATTACAACCATTAGACAACTGGCAAAACTAGAATAGTAGTTGAATATTATATGACTGCAGAGGTTCCATATTAATTGCCCAATTTTGATAGTATAATTGTAATTATGTAGAATAGTGTCTCCATTTGTGTGACGTTATAAGGCATTAGGTTGACAACTTGTGGTCAAATGATTCTGTTAAAAATAACTATTTATTCTCTCAGCCAGCACAGTAGAGCTGACCCTGTTGGTGGGAGCACCATTGAGGCTGTCCTGTGGGTGAGAGAGCAGGACAACTGCCCCCTCTCCCTCCTTCATATGTCATGTGGTTACAAGGGTGAGGGAAATATCCTCTTCCTACTCCCTACCCCTTGCCACCTGCAGTAGGTGGGAGAGCCTGCCTTAGGGTGTGAGAACACAAAAGCTGGACCTGCTCCTCACCAAGGGCAAGCACACACCTTTAATCCCAGCAGCCAGGCACTAGGAGGTGGTGGTACTCACCTTTAATCCTAGGACTCAGGATTAAGACACAGATGGATCTCTGTGAGTCCAAGGCCACCAAGATCTACACAAGAGTGAATCAATTTAAAAGAGAATTACAGCTCACACCTTCAATTCCAACATCAGAGAAGTATGTAAGACAGAAGCTAGGACTCAGAGAGGCATTTATTTTCCAGACATGTTGAGGAGAGGTTACAGTCTGAGGTTTGGTGACAGCTTGTGGAGATAGGATCAGCCCAGCCCATTCAGCTAGGGGCTGGCTACTCTGCTCTTCTGATAATTAGCTTGAAGTTTGAACCTCAATATCAGTCTCTTGGTCATTTATTTATTTGTGTTACATGAACTTGTCTGGGTGGTGATGATGAGAGAAAGCTGATCAAACCAGCTACCACCCAGGCCCAGAACCATGACTATGTGGTAGCCCACTCCAACATTCACCTCATCTATGAACTGCTGGAGCATGTGAAGGGGCTGAACCTACAGATCCAAAGATACAGGATTTCCATGGCACAACAGGATATCCCAGAGGAGTCCCAGTGAGGGCCCATTATTGATTATGTAGCAGAAGTCCTCAAACCAGGTCAAAGACTTATTACATTGAACACTTACAAGTAGACATGTATGGACTAAAGGGTATACTGTATGACTCACTGGGCCACACTATAGCTTCAAAGGCAAGATTTTTTTTCTCATTTTTATTTTTTTTTTGTTTTACTTTTAAATTTTGTTTTGTTTTGGGGGATATTGCAAGGAAAGGAGGCAGAAGCCACGGGAGTGGGGAGATGAGTGGAATCTGGATAAATGACGTGAAATCCATGAAGAATGAATCAGAAAAGAGTTTTAAAAAGTAGCTGTTCATATCATGTGCACAACTTCAAAATGTGTAAGAAGAAAATACTTGATGTGTTCGGTCCCTACTTTTCAGGAATTGTATGGATTCAAACACACAGATTTGTCAAGTACATTCCTTCAGGTGACCTCCAGACCAGTTGACAATGATATGCTACTTATTGATAATGAAGGTTCTGTGTCTGGTTGGCTTCTGCTTAAATTCAGCTCTAGCACTTTTCCACTACATCGTGTTTTACAGACTAGTTTTTCAAACCATAATTTGTCCTTCCTGAAGTCAATGACACAATATGTACTTTCTGATACCAATCTGACACAACAGTACATAACACATGTTAAAAGCTTAACATCTCCTTGGTGTATATATATGCTCAATAAATAGTACTTAGCATTAATATGTTCTACCTGTTTCCCTTGACTCACAGAATAACACCTGTTCACTGAACAGGTTCCAAAGACAGTCCACTGTCACAGCTCTGTTCATATCTCCACCACTTCCTTCAGTTTAAAAAAATATTTTTCTCCAAAATTACTGATAATAGACTTAAATTATCTCTCTCTGTAGAGGTTTGGCATTTTATAATCTCTTATCTGCAGAGTTGCTTGACAGATATTTTAAAAACACAAACCTGCCTGTATCATGTTCCCTCCTAAAGCCATTTAGTGGATTTCTCATTACTTTCAAAGGGACAGCTCAAATTCCTCAGCTATGTGTAAAATCTTTCCAGGTTATGGCCTCTGAAAGCCAGTGAAAGCCCTTTCATCTTACTTACTCTTGTTCATATTCCATGCTGTGAGTCATACCAACCTGAGAACATGTACGATGGACCAAAGAATGGACCATATATACACAAACACAGATTATACAAAATTGCAATTAGCTTTTGTGTCTCCTCTCACATAGAAGAACAATTAACATATGTATGCACAGCAAAATACTCATTTGAAAACAAAGAAAGACAAACAGGAAAGTAAAATGAAAATAGAATAAAACATGTAAATTTGACAAACGGGGATGAAGAGGACAGTTGTTAAGAACTACATAAATAATCAAGTTTAAAGAATGAATTGACCTCCCTAAGTTGTATATGGAATTTATATGATGGAATATACATTGCAAATAGAAAAAGAGTCCTGCCCCATGTGTGATTGATATAGTCACTCAGGTTCCTTGTGAGTTGGAGGACAATGACATATTATATAAGCTGCAGCTGTGTCCCAGTATGCATTTCCTGGTATTCATTCTCCATCAGTCAAAGTAGTGTGTCTCCTATTGCTCTTAGAGTAGAATGCCTCTTCTCCTAATCCCATCTCCCTGTACTTATCCCAATTGCTGCTGTCTTCCAGATTCATAGAAGGAGTTGAACACCAAGAACTTGATTTCTCCTCGGTGGTTGTAGAGTAAACTGTGATGACACAGCAATGGAATAGGGTGGTTGTAGATTTCTAACACCCAATCATGAAGTGACTCAGTGGGGAAATCACATGTGAAGTCCAGTGTGAATGGGCATATTGGGATAAACCAGGATTTCTTTGCTACATAAGAGGAAGATGGCCTTTGTTCCTCTGGCTAATTAGAGGGATCTTAAAAGTTCTACCTACATCCAGAATTTGGTTCTTCATGAATTAATTAAATTTAAATCTCAGTACCACTAAACAACATGAGCAACTTCCCAGGCTTATATGTGGGACTCTACATTTGCATTTCTTTCCTTTTTTTTTTTTTTTTAAAAAAAAAAGAGGGTCCTGAGAACTGTATAGGATCAAGACATATAAATCTTGGTCTT
Organism: Cricetulus griseus; assembly: GCF_003668045.3. Classification (NCBI taxonomy): domain Eukaryota; kingdom Metazoa; phylum Chordata; class Mammalia; order Rodentia; family Cricetidae; genus Cricetulus; species Cricetulus griseus. The sequence continues at coordinate 47,236,010 of NW_023276806.1, read as the reverse complement.
TCCATGACTTGGGATAAAGATAGTGTATTACAAGGATCCCCAAGTTTAAAAGCTGTTCCTTCATTGCAGATCTTCATTTCCTCCTCTTCTTTTGACTTCTTTTTTGTTTGTTCAGATTTTGAGACAGAGCCCTACTATGTAACCCAGTCTCACTTCAATCTCACAGCTTTCTCTGTGCCTTAGCCTCCTGAGTGATACAATTACATGTGTGAACCCCAAAACAAACCTTTTCATTCTTTGCTCTTGTAGCCATTACTCCCCCATCCCAAATACTCCATTCTTAGCATTTCTGACGGTGAGATACAGTCTCTAAATCCAATATTTTCTCTTAATCTGCTTTTCAAAATTTTACTTTCCCAAGTTTATTCATGACTCATAATATATTAATATGTCTCTAAAATAAGACCATATTTTATGTAGCTTGATGGACATATAGTTTTCCTGTTGTATATATAGCAATAAGTATCACATTCACTTATTTGTAAAGGCAAAGTAGTTGTTATTCTACCACGGCCACCATCATAAACAAGATTTAAATTAAAGACCTAGCCAGACATGTTCAGGATTATAGATTAACTCAAAATCCGTTTAATTCATCCTTAACAGTTGTAGTATAGTAGCATGTCAAGGAGAGAACGTATCATCTTGAAACAGGTATAAGAGGACACCGGGTTATATAGAAATAAAATAATAATACAATTTTTGTTAGCAGATCATATGTTTAAATGTCTATTGTTGAAGAGAAATTTAAAAGTTCAACAGCCACTGTGAAGTGTTTAGATGAGGTAGAGCATGGGTTTTGTGAAATGTCTGTCTTGTTTAGGCGAAGAAAGCACATTCTCTACTAGGAAAAGAGCAGGGATCCAGGATCACTCAACACCATGCATTCTGAGGAATTTGAGTGAGCTGTTATGCTTGCCAGTTTAATATGATTCCTTAAAACTCAAGTATTATCTTAATTTTACTGAAGAAAAAGGCTGAAGTTCACAGTGTCATGGAATCTAGTCAAGGTAAAGTAGAGAATCAGGCATATTTTATTTGGGAGTTTCATATTGAGCCATGATGAAATGAGGAATCAGTTTAAATACACAATAGAAGCTGGTTTTAGACAGCATAGCATAGACAGCATAGGTAGAAATTCTTGCATTCAATGAACTAGAGAAAATAAGCTCATTAGTGCTTTTAGTAGCAGACACATCACACATGGGTAGCCTTTTTTAAGATTAGTTTCCCAGGTTTGCAAGAGAAAGAGAAAAAAGAAATCACTCAAATTGAAGTTTAGGAGTCACCTAAATCAAGTCATGGAAAATTATTGAAAGTGAGATTCTAATAGAATTTTGGTTGTGAACATGTAAATAATTCAAGATGTCATCTTTGTGTCTATCAGAATTCCCACCATACAAATATACAACAAATGCTGAGCAAATGAATGAATTTAAGCCATTTCATGACTAACTTTTCCATTTAATAAAGCCCCAAAATTCCACAATATTGAAGAAGCAATTAAATGTCTTTGACATTTAATTATTTATCTGATGTGTTAATTGATTCTGTAATGTCACACAAATATAAAGCATGAATCTTGATGTCTTCTTTGTTAGTCTTCAAATGTTAGTTTACCAAGTTCAAACCATGCATATATCAATTACACATCAAGAGATATTGATGTGGGCTGAGAATGAATGAAAAAATTGGCCTAGAGATGGTAACTAGTCCTTCCAAAGTCTAAGACAGGGACTAGGGCATCTTTATAACACCAGAATGTCATGGCAACTGCTTCACATCAAAGGAGTAGACTGAAGGTAGGAAGACTGACTAGGAATTAGTTTTAACTAACTAGGTATCAGAACATGTGACTGAGCTTGCTGATTAACAAGGTGATAGACAATCAGCAGAAAATAGATTGATTGGAAGTAGAGAACAAAGAAAAAAGCAAGAACCAATGATGCCTAGGAAGATGCAATGCCTGAAAAGCATCAAAAATAGTGGTGATGAAGCGTCTATTTGAGCCTAGTGTAAAACTGGGACTCATTGCTCCATCCCAGCAGTTCCATTTGAGAAAAATTAGTTTGACATGCAGTGTAATTGAAAATCAAGAAAGTGCCACAGAGATTCAATTTATAATGCACAACAAAGCAGTTTAAAATTCTCCATCCTCTTTTTCCCTGTAAATATCCCACATGCATAATTACTGACCTGTAAATCTTCTCTTCCTCACTCAAAGCTCCCATTAGCTCAGTCCCAGGCTCAGCTTGCACAGGCTCACTTCTGTCTCTTGCTTTCTTCGTCTTCCTGTTTTTATCTCCTCTTAGTCTGTTCACCTATTTTATTATAAATCTGAATGGTCCCCTCTGTTTCTTCATGTAGTCTTAGTACACATTACTCTAGTTTATTAAAATATGGCTCAGGTGCCTAAGAGGCAAATCAAAACCTCCAGAAATTAGTGCAAGCAGCTGTAAATATTTTAAGGAGATAAGTGGGGACAGTAATATTTTGAGGGTGGGACTGGAGCTAGACATTGAGATCGAAGGAAGTGGCAAATTATGTGTACTTCCCTAAAGAAGTACAAGAAGGTAGAAGGTGAAGAACAAATAACAAGTGTGAAGAGCTTGAGTGGGAGTATGTGTGAACAGGGCTAAGAGGTAAAAGGCAAAGAGAAACCATTAAATACAGAAGAAGGTGAAAATGAAGCTAATCGTGCCTCATTAGGAAGAAACTAGCAATGCTGGTGCTTGGACATTATTAGCTCTGGGCAAAGATGAAACTATTGTATCTGAGTCTGGTCAACTGGAAGAAATTATGATTCTATTAAGGTTTAATTAAACTTGAATTACAATATGATTTGTTCTCATGTAGCTTCTCTATGTATACTTCACTTTGTTGAAGCTTTCTCCTATCCCTTCATTTCCCGATTCCTGTCATCCCACTACCTGTTTGAACCCTTCTGTGAGCAGTATACTCCATATTCTTTACTTCGATTACACCTAAATTTCTCTATTTCCCCCAGGTGTATCCTGTGCACTGATGGCCTGTTTCTAGTTTTCAAGCTTCCATATATATTTCATCTCTGTATCACTCCTCAGTTTTCTCATCTGTGTAATAGGACCAGTAAAGGCTCCGATCTCATAGAAGGTTTGAAGGTGCTAAGTGAATTAACCAGTAAAAAGAGCTTCACATGATGCCTCAACCCTGATAAAATCCCATTAAGTGCCTATTGATTACTACTATCAGTGTCACTTTTGGCATTTGTATTTGTGAATCTCTGGCTTTTACAACTTGTCATATCATGGTAGTCTCCCCCTTAGAGACCACTTAATAGCTTAGATACCATTCTTCAGACTGGAGAAGTGAACTGGATGTGTGACAATAAGAGCTGGTGAAAATAAAGACCAATATGAAAAACAGAAAGAGCGGGAGTCTCTCAAGATGCCTTGATTTTTATGTCTGGAAATGGTTAAAAAAATAATCAAACTCAAGAACAATACTTTCAGATAATATCAACAGAATGGACAAGAATCGAGCTACTATGGGGAAGGATCTTATCTGTGTTCAAAAAACTAATTAGAAATTCCTCAACCATGATATTAATGAACTGGAGTAGAAAAGGGCCATCCTACAGGTATCTGTCTTAGATCCATTTATACAGCGTTGGTCATGATCAGCCCCCCCAGAAGGAATCCGTGCACCTGGTCATAAATGAGAAAATGCCAAACTTGGTTATAGCTGACTTTATTGGCAGCTAACAGCCAATATTTGAGCTACTGTATATAATTTAGGGCACTCTAGATAGTCGAACGTCTGTACACAGAGAAAAATAAAAATTTAATCTGACCTCTAAAAGAATTGAAAAAGCAATTCATATCCTAGAGAATAGAGGGAAAAATTCTTTTGAAATGTCAGAAGGGAAAAAAAGCATGTGTGTGATCAATAGTGTTAGATATTTGAGAGAAGATAAGGAGTAAGAAAAATCTCTCTATTTGTCATGAAAGTGAGTGTCAAAGTCCTGGAAGTATTTGTTATAATAGGGTGCTGAGGTAGAAGCTAGAGAACGGTGTAATGATCTCTTTTTTTAAAGGGAAGCAGCAGTTCAAAACACTCATTAGAGAATCCAAAAAATGAAGACAGGGGAAAACAGGATGGTAGTTTCAGTTGGGGACTAAAGGAAGTGATGCACTTATCAGACTAATCAATGTCTGATGACAGTGCAAAGTAACGCCAAGAGGAAGGAAAAGAGAAATGTGTTCAAGACAGAAGGGTTAAGTGTGTGGTTAACTTGCTAGGATCTACATTGTAACTGGAAACGCAGGATGCATTTCTAATACAAAAACCTCTTGTATTTGCTGGCTAAATCATTTTAGTTAGGAGCCAGAATACTCTATGGCTCAAATCATTGGGTAAATGTCCCCCGTTTCCTCACCTTCTAATCCCATTAATCTGCTCTGGTTAACTCTCACTAACGGGAACCAATATAAGGATTGATTTTAGGCAATTTTAAATCTTCCTCGATATTACTTCAGGTCCATACCAGGAGAAAATCTACTTGTCCTGAATGGATTGCACGAGGCTACTCAAGTGATTTCGAAAGTGGGAAATCAGAAGATATTGAATTTTAAATATTAGATTATTTTATATTGGACTTTGGATCTAATATTAGATATTAAAGTGTAAAATCACATTGCCCTTATTGCTAGCCTTCTTTATCTTGCTGCAGGATCAGTATTGTTTTAGTACAGTATTTGATGGCTCATGAGCCTACAGCACAAGGGGAAATATTTGCACTATTTATTGAATGGTGGACAGCCTGAGCTTTAAAACAAATGTTGCCAGACTTTAAATGCTGTCTTTATTAGCATGTGGTGGCAAAATCATAGTTTACTATGGTAGCAAAAGAAATATAAAGCAAAATAAAATGAAGTGAAATCCAAAGCTCATCTACAAAGAAGTGAGGAATTCTGTTTGTGAGTTGTCTGCAATCCTGTCTTCAAAAGAAAGAGTCCTCCAAGGAGGGTGCTTCTGTACACTTGGGTGAGTTGACACCATAACAGAAGCAACATGAAACAAAGCAAGCAAAGAGGAAAATTATGGGGACCAATATCCATTGGCTCATCACAATTTTTATAACTATACTATTTTTACATGATACTTTAGTCATTATTTGAGTAATACTTTGAAAATTCTTTAAAATCAGAAACAACATATACGCCATTGTGCCCTTCAATAAAACACACATTTGCTCCTGTACCCCTGTGATGTTTCATATGACATGTTTTATCACCCACTCATGTTTTTTTTAAACTTGAATTACAATATGATTTGTTCTCATGTAGCTTCTCTATGTATACTTCACTTTGTTGAAGCTTTCTCCTATCCCTTCATTTCCCGATTCCTGTCATCCCACTACCTGTTTGAACCCTTCTGTGAGCAGTATACTCCATATTCTTTACTTCGATTACACCTAAATTTCTCTATTTCCCCCAGGTGTATCCTGTGCACTGATGGCCTGTTTCTAGTTTTCAAGCTTCCATATATATTTCATGCTAAACACATAAAACACAAGATTTAAAGCTAAGACCCTCATATGAGAAAGAGGCATTTGTTTTGGGGTAGGGGGCCTGTGTGACTCACTAAATAGGCTGTTTTCCAATTCCATCCATTTACCTGAAGATTTCATAATTTCATTTTTCTTTACAGATGAGTAGTACTCCATTTGTTATGTCTACCACATTTTCATTATCTACTCAACAGTTGATGGACACTTTTGGTTGGTTCCATTTACTGGGCACTGTGAATAAATCAGCATTGATTGGATGTGTAAGTATCTCTGTCCTAAGACAGTTTTCTTTGGGTATCTGTCCAGAAATGGTATAGCTGCATCATATGCAATGTCTATTTCTAGGTTTTTCAGAAAATGTCAGACTGACTTCCAGAGTGACTTCACTACTTTAGGCTTTCAGCAGGGTATAGAAGTGTTTTTCCCCTTGCAGACATATACTCAGATGTCTTTTTGTATTCCTGATTATTGTTATTCTGGTGGGGGTATTATGGAGTATTAATACAGTTTTAATATTCATTTCACCTAAAGACCAAGGAAAACGAACATTTTAGAAGTATTTACTAACCATTTGTGTTTGTTCTTTTGAGAACTTTCTGTTCAGTTCCATATCCCATTAAAAACTGGATTTTCAACAAGTTTTCTGAGCACTTTAAATATTCCTGACACTAATCCTCTGTTAGATGTTGTCTTAGTTAGAGATGTTATTGCTATGACAAAACACCATGACCAAAAGCAAGTTGGGGAGGAAATGGTTTATTTGGCTTAGAGTTCCCCATCATAGTCTATCAATAAAGAAGGTTGGGAAGGAAACTCAAACAGGGAGGGATCTGGAAGCAGGAGCTGATGCAGAGGCCATGGAGGGATTCTGCTTGTTGGCTTGTTCTTCCTCTCTTGCACAGCCTGCTTTCTTATAGAATCCAGGACCAACAACCTAGATGTGGTCCCACCAACAATGGGCTGAGTACACACAAATCAATCACTAATTAAGAAAATGCCCCACAAGCTTGTCTACAGTCCAATCCTTTTGTTTTGTTTTTTGTTTGTTTGTTTTTTGAGACAGGGTTTCTCTGTGTAGCTCTGAAGCCTATCCTGGCACTTGCTCTGTAGACCAGGCGGGCATCGAACTCACAGAGATCTGCCTGCCTCTGCCTCCCTAGTGCTGGGATTAAAGGTGTGTGCCACCACTGCCCGGTTTACAGCCCAATCTTACAGAGGTATTTTTTTCAATTAAGGCTCCCTCCTCTCTGAAGACTCTAGCTTGAGTCAAGTTGACATAAAACCAGTCAGGGCAGATGTATAACTAGCAAAGATTTTTCTTCCATTATGTGACTGTTTCTTCTCTTTATTGACAATTTCCTTTTCTGTACAGACACATTTTAGTTTCATGAGATCCAACTGTTTGATTGTTGGTCTTACTCCCTGAAATCCCAGAGTCCTATTTAGAAAATCTCTTACATGTGTTTATACACTGAAGTGTACTCCATACTTTATCTAAGTTTTAGGGTATCAGGTTTTAGGTTGAGGTCCTTAATTCAGTTAGAGTGGAATTTTATTCGAGGTAAAAGGTAAGGATCTAGTTTCACTTTCCTGAATGTTGAAATCCAACTTTCCTAGCACTATTTGTTGAAGATGCTGCTTTTCCCCCAGTGTATAAGATGGGTTGGGAGAAGGGGAAAAGAGGCATCAAAGTAAAGGCTATATGTTATAAAGAAAACTTAGGAAACCCCACTAGATTATAAACTAATTAAATAATGTAATTAAAACATTTGAACAGAAGTACTGCACATTAGTGAAAAATGTCACTCCCAGAGGATGTTATGTGAATATCTCGATGCTGAGCACAGTTACCTCCGTAAAAATTATTGGAAAAAGAGGACCCAGAAGCCACACACCCCCAAACATCACTGACTATTGCCATTGCTTTTGATTGCACACCACAACTAGATAATAAGATCCTGTTGCTGAAGACATCACACATTTTTGTTTCAGGACATAGAGAAATTAATCAAATTAACCAGCTCCCTGCTAGCTAGCTTTCCTGGTACTGGAAGGTACTACAGAGGATACTGGGAGAGAAAAATCCATCAGTGTTCCTATCCAGAGCTGGACCTTGCCTACTATAATTATGAAAATAAACACTAAGCTCATCCAAAATGAAGTAAGGAATTCTATTTGGGGGTCATCTGCAATCCTACCTTCAAAAGAAACGGTTCTCCAAGGAGGGCTCTTATGTGCAGTATGCTGTGCCGATGTCACAACAAAGGCAGTGTGAAACAAAAGCAAATATCAAGGAGCGTTGTGAGAATTCATTCTCACTGGCTCACTTATCAGGCAAGACATGTCAACTGGTCCAATAGTAGCAAGATGGTTTACAGGAGTAGCCAACTATGTTCAAAGCATTTGAAGGAAGGAAATATATGCCGGGTACTGTAAAGGTGGTCAAAAGCAATGGCTAGAAAAATCACAGGCCCTAGGGGAGAATCTATTTGTTTTCTCTAAAAGGTCTTTCCTTTCAAACTGTCTTCTAAGTATCCACCACCATCACCACCACCATTACCTCCACCATCATCAAGACCACCACTCCAAGACTCTTGGTAAATTGTGGAAGCAGGGACCAAAAGTATGAAAGAGCTGGGGGATGAGAAAAAGTGCTCTGAGATACTGTCCTGTGGATAAGACATGGCTGTTGCACACATGAACCCAGAGCAACTGTGGCTATCAAGACAAGATATGCATAATATCAAGTCAGCTAAAATATTCAAAATGAATAAGGTAGGGGCTCCCAGCCCCATCCCAAGCTCAGAAGCTATTAGCAATTGATGGCTACTGAGGGAAAGAGTCACTATTTATGAATATGGCCAATAGTATATTCCCTATTCCCAGGGAATGACACCATACCCATGTGCTTATGGCCAGGACTAATTGAGAACAAAAGTTAAACATAATCAATTAATTATAAAGGGAAAAACGGACATTTAATTTCATTGATTTATAAAACAGGTCCAATTTTCTTTTTAAAAAGACCCAGTGCATTTATTTAAAACAGTAACATTAATAACTGTAAGAACAGTAAAACGGTATTTATTTTTTTACCTTCTATGTATTGAGGCCATTCTAAGTCTTTTACCCCCAAGTACTTTTTCCTATATTAGATGACTTAAGTCTCATAACAAACAAAAAACATAATGAGGGATATATTGTGGTTGTGCTAGATTTACATGTGAGGAAACCTGGATTAAAGTGACTGTCAGTACCTCAAGGTTTATAAGCTTCAGGACATGAAGTTTCAGACCTGCTTGGTTAACTACATAGACTAGCACAGAACCTAGCTGATGCTTAATATTCATATTCTCCGAAAAACAGAAGCTTAGAACATCTTGCGTGGTCAGATGTCAGGTACGTGATTAATAACCTGGCCACCACCAACAGAGTATGGACTGCAGACTGCTTTCTAGGAATGGGAAGATTATGGGAATTAGGGCTTTAATACATGACCAAAATGAAACAGTAAGAGTGATTTTCTGTCTCGTTCCACATCAGGAACTACCTCAGTCCTTTAATGGAAGACCAGTATTTATTCTAAAAACTGTAGCAAAAGCAGTTGGACAAGTTTTATCTAATTTCAAGATACCCTGGTTACATGTGCAAGAAAAAAGAAAGGCTTAGATGGAACTTATCCATCAAGATTGCAGGTTCTGGATGCAGAGGAATGAACACAGTTCCTAAGGAAGAAAAGAAACTTCAGTGAGCTAGAAGATGTGATACAGCAAGGGCAAAGCCTGCTGGGCCAGGTCTTCCCTGGGATTCCATGGACACTCCCTGGAAAGAAGTGATGAGCAAGAAAAGATGACCTTCAGAGAAGGTGGGTGGAGCAGGACTTGCCAAATTGATCTCAAAGAAATATCAGTCACTAGGGTCCTCATCCTCAAAGGGATTCACAACAGGATTCTGTATTAAAAATGAGAAGTCACATGGTGTGGAGACTTGCCTCATTATAAGCTCGTATTTTTCAAACTCACTTGACAAATTAAACCCTTTGTGGAGCAATGGTTATTTAAATGGCATTGATCTGACAGCCATTGCCCAGAATAAACTCTGGGAAACAACTGGGAAAGAAACAATGAAATAAAACCACAAAGAAACCCACTGGGGGAAGTGAAGAAAATATCAAAACATCTATTTTTGCTTTTGTTAACTTATCCTTTAAGATGCATTGTTTCAATACTTTTACAAGAATGTATCAGTGAACAATAACATGTTTTTCTATAAGTTGATATGCATGTACTTATAAACTGCACATCAAACCCATTTGGAAATAATCAAGGCAGAAAGGTGACCATTTGGGGGGTAGACATTCTCAGACAGAATGCAACCCTGAGCTTTACAAACCTGGAGGCTATTTCTTAGTTCTCCTCTACTGTAGTTTCTTTTGATGTTTTTCAAAGATTAATTTTAGCTCCTGTAGTATAGTGCTAGCAGCCACTAAGAGCTGTTCATTGTAAGTAGTGGCAATAGTTGGAACAATGATTTATAAGATTTTCAAAGTTAATTTAAGTGCTTTCTACTTTAGAGTAAACAGGAAAACAAGTCTAGGCATTATAGGATATGTTTATTGCTATCAAACAAATTAAAAAACATATACAATAATTCAAATATAGGTCTTTGATGTGTAAGTCAACAATTACTTTCTTTCTGATATTGATATCTACTTGGTGACCAATAGAGGATTTTTATAAGCTCCACAGCAAGCATCCCCAAAAGGACTGATCTCAGAAAGCTCTCAGCTTTTAGGTAGAAACAAATGAAAAAAGAAAAGAGGAGAAAATCCATTCAGTCACTGTAGTTATTTGGATTTATAAAATCCCTTTCCCCCAAAGCCCTTAAAATTCTCTCTAAATAAGTTTGCTGATGCACATTTAAAAATGCAATCTGGTTTTGCCAAAATATTATTAACCTTGAAATATCCAATCATGCTTAAGTTCCTAAGTCTAACAATTTTAATCCTGTAGGTTTTAAAATATGCTATGAAGTACTGGGAGACAGCTTGGTTAGGAAAATGCTTGCTGTGCAAGCCTCAGGAGCTGAGTTCACATCCTGGCACTCAGACAAAAGGCTGGGCATGGTGTCTTGTGTCTGTGGTCCTAATGCTGAGGAGACATACAGAAGGATCCCTGGGACTTGCTGGCTCTGCCAGTCTAGATAAAGCCATGAACTACAGGTTCATGGAAAGATCATGTCTCAAAAAACAAGTTGAGGATACACATTGAGGAGGGCATTCCAGTGTCAACTTTGGTCCTCTGCATCCTTCATAGGAGAGCACATACACACGTATATATAAATATGAAAGTAAAATGTAAAGTTTAAGTTTTGAGGCACAGAAGTGTCACTCCAAAACCTAGGAAATAAGGAGGTAGTTTCTTGACATAGGTTCTCTTTTCACAGGCAGTACGGTTTAATTCTGGTGACAGAACAGATCAAATAGTTCCTCCTAACTTTAAAATTACCAGCGTTGTCTATATTGACCAAACTAACTATTCTTGGGTGGTTATCTTAATGATATCACCCATTTAAGAACTGGAGCCATAGACTTAAATCTTGAATGAACCAGGAAGGCAGAAGTATCCTGTGTATTTAGGGGATGGACAGGAGAGTCTAGAAGAAATCCCTGAGTTCAGATACCAGATAAGGAAGCAAGAGATACACAGTACAAGTTTCCATCCAGTTCTGATAAATTCTGATTGCATTTTCAAGAAAAAAGCATAAAGCCCTAAGTTTGGGTGATCCCTCAGCTCTTGAAAAGTGACACAATTTTTAGAGAAGCTACTATGTGTGGCTAACTGATCATATCAAAGGGTGAAGCTAAGTTGCAATTGACAGTTGTACTTGTGCTGTGGCAACAAGCTTTCCTCCAGGGATTAGTAATTGTATTTAATTGTCTTTGAAAAAATCAGAGTTTAGGCTTCCCAGGAAAGTCTACCTTTGGTTTTGACTCTTGCTTTGTCTTCAGAGAAAGCTAGAACGAGGGACAAATTATTTCATTTCCTTTTCTTTATCTGTTACACAGATGACAGTGACAATAATAGCCTTGAAACATTACTGTGATGGTTAAATGACATAAGCAGCCAGGTGATCCTCTAAAAAACTACTGCATGTTTTCTTTGCTTTTGCTGCCAATGATGGAAATAAAAGGAATTCTGTGAAGTTGGAGCCTTGTCTCTAGGCTTTGCATGTCCTTATAGAGGACTTTTGCTGACGTTTTGTGACAGCTATACGATGGGAAAAAAGTGGGACAGGAAAAGACTACATACTCTTACTGACATTCTGCATGCTTCTTTTGACAATTGTTAACTTCTCCAGTCCAGGTTCCTAAAGATATTCTGAGGAACCGATTGAGTGTTAGAGTAGAGGGCCGTGGAGCCAGACTGTGTTGGAACACTGACTGAGGCTTTTGGGAGGCATGGGATACATAACATCTTAGTGAAGTTAAGATGTTCTAATAATAAACGACATAAAACCCTTAAAGCTATGCATATGGCAACTGTATATTAAATAATGGCTAATTTCTGTATCCTGAGTTCTAATAAGTTTATTATAGGAAGTGCCATTGTATGTTCTATCCAGGAAGGAAAAACTACTTCAAATTATAGTGCATTGTTTGTAGAAAGTTGATTTTATGAATAACAAAAAGTTTCTAGGCCTATCTATTTAATGTCATTAGAAACCATTTGTGTGTGCGTGTGTGTGTGTGTGTGTGTGTGATTGTGTGTGCGTGTGTGTGTGGGGGGGCAGTGTACCTTTAATTGATTATACTATTTTTGCTGAATCATTTGAAACTTTGAGCCATCTATATCACCACCTCTATCCAACATGAGTCAATCAGGAGTATTGGCAATACGTTGTGATGTTTTCTTCTTCTTTTCTTACTCCTACTCCCTCTTTCAGTTAAAAAAGAACATTTAATTTCAAATTTTCACAAGACACATATTAATATAGAGAGTAAAACAATATTCCCAAAACCCAACATGACCCTTTCCCTGAATATACAAAATCTAGGGCAATGATCTTCATAAAGGGCTTCTTTGCCATCTGCAGGATTTTTCTCCCAAGCTGTTAACATCATTTTGTAGACTTTGACGCTTTCATTTCTTTATCTTAGTACAAAACCTCAAAGAAATGTTTTCAGGCAAGAAATGAGTTTCCCAATCATGCTGATATGATTTGGTTTTCAAATATCGAGGAGCTGTTCTTGTTCAATTTTGTTCATAGGCATTGTAACCAGGTTTGTGCGGGTGTAGGTAATGACAAAGTGCCATCCCTAGGTCGTCCAGCAGCAACCATCGGACGTCGGGGATGGGGAGGGTCAGATTATCTTAGTGATGTTGTGCCTTCAATTTGATGCAATACAGCAATACCATAAAACAACACAGGTGACTTAAGATCTTCTTGAGTTTTCTTTCAGTGCTTTAACTATATTATGAATGACTTTGCCAAAATAAACTCTTTTTTTGTGTGTGTTTTTGAGACAGGGTTTCTCTGTGTAGCTTTGGAGCCTCTCCCTCTCTAGACCAGGCTGGCCTCAAACTCGCAGAGATCTGACTGCCTCTGCCTCCCGATTGCTGGGATTAAAGGTGTGTGTCACCAACACCCAGCTCAAAATAAACTCTTAAATTACATATACTCTGTTATGTAATATACCACGATGCCTTCTCATATCAATAGCAAATGTATGATCCCCCATACCACCTCAAGATACTTCCATTGTCTTTGAGCTTAGAACAATGCAAATGAGAATTGAGAACAAAGTTAACCAGGAGAGACATGGTACTATTGAAGAGATCAAATCTTTTTTTTTTTTTGTCTTAAAGCCTCCTCCTCTTTCATCATTACTGTATTCTATAATTTAGAAATAATCACAAAGTGCATTCTGTGCCACAGATTGATAAATAATGTTACCTGGGCATGATAAACAAATTACTATCTGTGCACTTTTTTATTCTCCCAAATTTAAAGTTTATTTTATTGTATCTTTACTGATCGATTAAAAACATTTTTTGAGTCTACTGTTTTGAACTTCATGACTAACCTCTTGGCTCATTACCTCTGGAATAATTTTTAATCCATGATTTCATTGTCTTGGTATCCTGGGTATGGGTAATTTGATTAGCTGCAATGTCAGGTCTGTTTTTTACTATTTTCAAATAAGATTTTTATTTCAGTATTGCCATTTTTATTATGCAACATGTTCTTCTTCCCCAGGTCTGCTTTTTCTCAATGAAGGCACTTATCTCCCTTATTTCATTAGGAGTAAAGCATAGGTGATTTCTGAAAGCATCCCTTCTATCTCACAAAATAGACAGAAATATTCCTAAGTACTTGTAAGCTGACTATGCTGTGCTACAGAATCACAATTGTTTTAATCTCTGAAACAGATGTCTTGATATTTTTGCCCTTGGTGTGAAGTTTTATTGGACACCTTAAACAGTAGCAGTTGTTATTTGGGGGAAAGATGGATTCATTAGAGAATTGATACTGCCACCTTAAATCTTATCTGTTAGTACTCAAACTTCAGAACAGATAAGAACCACCTGGGGTCAGCTGGCCTTAACAAGGGGGAGCACATGGACCCCAGACTGCTGTCTGGGAGGTCAGCAAGGGACTGATCCAGACCCCTGAATGTGGATGTCAATGAGGAGTCCTCGGCACTCTATGGGAATCTGTATTTTTCCCTGGTGTAAGAAGGGACTTTGAGAGTCCATCTCATGTGAAGGGATGCCCTGCCCTCCATAGGGAGTGGAGGGGGGAGAGGATGGGAAGCTGAGGGAGCTGGGGGGAAGGTAAGGAGAGAGAGAGAGAGAGAGAGAGAGAGAGAGAGAGAGAGAGAGAGAGAAGGGATTGACATGTGAAGCAAGCTTGTTCCTAATTTGAACTAATAAAAAGTAAAATAATAAAAAAAGAACCATCTGGGGAAATATTTTTTTTAAGAATGTGGACCCTAGAACCTATTCTCCTATGTTCATAACTCGTAATGCTAATTATGTGTCCAGAATAATTTGTTATGGGTTTAATGTGAAAATTTCAGACATATACAAAATTAAAACAATAATATAGGGAAGCATTATGCCCCTATCACTGTTTCAGAAAGCATCCATATTTTGCTCATCTAGAGTGTTCCTTCATCATATCCCCTATTTGTCTTTATTTTTATAAAAATATTTTGATGTAATATTGTAAAATATATCTTACATGCTGTATAATTCACCCTTAAATCTGTAAATTATTCACCATCTGATGAGAACTTTTTCTTTAGACAATAGTCTTAAAAGTGATTCCCACTATCTCACAAGGAACAATCTCTTTCCAACATCTTCTAGTAACCCAAGAGTTCTGCAGTTTGACTGTAGACTCAGTCCTATGCTATGTCCATGTATATGGCTGAATACAATTATGTTCTTCAAATGTATACAGTTCTGTTGCTTATGCTGGAGCAGCTTTTTAAAGACTTGTTCTCTAGGTTATAGATTAGATTTGGGCTTCTGATCCTTTACAGATGAAGCTTTCTTAGCCACAGACACTGAAATAGTTCTTCTGGCACTGATGGAGATGGACATAAATTATCTACAAAATATGAGCCAGAAAACATAATGTAGAACTACAAAGAAATCCAAAGTTCAGTTTTGGTCTATAATACCAAAGATACAGACTGTATTAACACTCATACAATTAAATGTGAAGTATATTAGTGCCTAAAGAAAGCTGACATGGGATAACCTATCATGCAAGATATTGTTATAGTTGCTTGGTCACACAGAGTCTTATTTGAGAACCTTGTCAATGATTGAGAATAGAGAAAACAAAAGCAACTAGAATTCATACATGTTTTGTGACACAGTGCATAGTTTTGTGGCAGGGAACAAAGGAGAAATGCAAAAGACAGAGGTGAATGAGTAAATAAAAGATGGTCAGGATAGCAAAACACAATGTTGGGCTGGGCAGGACAGCATGCACAATGCCATCCATCCTCTATGGGGAACATAGCTGATGTAGATGTGTTGCAAATACAGTAGAGTTAAAACTTTGCTCCCATTTAATTTTTCATTTTTTCACACATCTTATTTACCTTACATAGATAAAATACAATAGGAAAATAGAATAATGTAATTAAGACAAAGAACTTCATACTTTCTAGGCACTGTGTTAGAAGTAAATTGTGGGAAGAAAAATTAGGTGAAATTCATGTTTTCCAAGCTGCAATAATCTAGCAAGACACTTGAAGGAGAGAGTTTGTGAAATAACAATATGAGATATAAAGCAGATGGGGGGTGGAGTTCTAGAAGTATAGACACGTAAGATAGGGAACTTTTCACTTGTCCTGGGGAGAAGACTGTGAAATATTATCCAATCCACTGAGAATGAAAGAGGTTATTCCTAACACTTAAAGAAAGGCAGTGGGTGTGACGTATTCAAGGCAAACTAGGATGTATGGCAGCTAGGTAATGCCAAGGAATATCTCTCTAACTCAGGTGACATGAATCTACAAGAAAATGCTGTCTTTGTCAGGAAAGAACATATTTTCAAAGAGACAAAAAGCTAGATAAGGCCGGGGAGGTATCAAAGCCCTGAAAATATGTGGATACAGTAAAAAGTTTAGAAATAGGTTATTCCAAAACAAAGAGCATAAGAGAGACAATGTTGATGGACAAAAGCAAACTCATGCAAAGCACAGTTTTATAGAAATGTTTTATAGAAAGTAGTAACATGCAACTTATTTGAATTTCCTTTTTAGCACATACATTTTCAAATCAAATGTTTCCAACAATGTGTCATGCATAAGTGTTATTTGCATTTTATAGTAATCTAAGATGAGTTAAGTAGCTTGACCATAAGCCATGGGTAGATCCAGTTTTAACTCTTGCTATACTATTCTGTGACAGCAATATTGAGAACAGTTTAGCACAGGCAAGGGACTGAGAGAAAAGACCATGGAAACCCATGGAGAAATTATGAAATCGACAGAAGTTGAAGGTGACAATCAAGGAAGAAATAGGCATGTCATGTCATGAGAAATAACAAAATCCCAGACTTGACTTAATGAATGATAAACTGAGATAAAAAAGATTTCAGGCATATAGATGTCTGGTTTATGCATAAGAGTAAATGGTGAGTCAACAGCAATAGAGACAGCTGAAATTTTATGAAAACTCAATTATTTCTCTTTGGAAATATTTGGATACAGTTGGGATATAATAATGTACTATATGATTACTGTGTTTATCAGTGAATTCCTAATCAAACCCATGAAAGATTATAGAAAAAGGCAGATCAGATGGTTGTGGTTGGATCTTGAATAATAACACCACTAACAGGATAAATATAGGTTAAAAATAGACATAGAGATAGATGGACCAAAAACAATTCAGATGCAAATGAAGAGTGTATGAAGGGAATAGAAAGTTACAATAGTCAACAAGGACCAATATATAGTACAGCCTAGTGAAACAAAGACGTTATGTAAAATATCTGCTGAAATCAGTGACTAATCACCCCTTTCAGGAGTCTAGATTAAATATTTGTTAAATGTTACAGTTTTTGAAAGTTATGAATCTTTTCTGTTAGTTTGTATGGTTCTAGGGATTGATCCTAGGGCCTTCCATATGTTATGCAGTAAATTTACAGTACGTTCCACCCTCAACCTGCTTTTTGTTTTGTAATTTGAAACAAGGTCTAACTAAGCTGCTCAAGGTGGCCTCATACTAACTCTGTATCCCAAGCCGGCCTTGTGTTCCTTCTTTCTTAGCCTCCTGAAAAGCTGGGATCACAGGCCATCTTGATTCTGTCGTGTCATACATTAGCTAACATTTCTTTCTTGTTTCATCTGCATACTTTATATACATGTATTTATTTTGCTTTTATAGCAGTAACTATAAACAACAACCCTGAGTTTTACATATATTGTATATATAAATCATCCATTTACAAACCTGTAAAATTCATATGACCATTTTTATTTAAAAAATGGAGAAACAATATTTCTATAGTTTGTGTAGTTTTGGTGAAATATGGATCTAGGGCTAGATCTGGAAGACCTGGAAGCCCCATTCACTTTCTTCTAACACCACAAATACAGAGGGAGCAGGGATCTGTAGGAAAGTCAGTGATGTAACTCATGCCACTGGGCTCAAATTCACAAAGCAAGAATGCAAACAATGCTTCCCATACTTCCCAACCAACTCTTGTGTAATTACACAACCATTTTCTGACACTGAGAACAGAACACAGTGTAAAATCCTGGGGATGGTTTTTAATTAAAAAGTATTTTCAAAAGCAAACATGAATGGAATTTACAGAAGGACCAGTGAAAATTAGATATATGAATGTTACAAAGATTGTATCATGGGTGCTCTTAAGTTGCCATTACTTTGGGTAGAAAGACTTTCAACTTATATCTGTTTAATTGATCTTATTTGTTGAAATGCTCTGGACTTCAGATGAATTCAGAATTCAAAACATACAATATATTTAAGGCAATGTCATACATAATGTATAGCTAGATGGAACAAACCTAGAGGAAATGCTGAGGGAGGTTATGTGTCTGTGGACTCTCACCAATGCCAATACCTCTAAAAATCAAAACTACTCTGCCCTCTCAAACATCAATCCCACTACACTGAACAGCTTTTCAGATCATCTGCTTTCAAGCCATGTCTCCTATGGCCTGGCAAAGACACTGTTACTGATTCACTGACAGCAGCCTTTGCTTTTTGAGTTATTGATTTAGCAGAGTGGAGAAAAATATGGAGATGAGGATAATCGTCTTCCCATTCATACTCTAACCTGGCTTTGGCATGGTGAGACATATGACAGTAAACAGGCCTGCAGCCTGCAGGCACTCAAACATGCTCCCTGTGGAAGTCCCTTGGGGATGCAACATGGGACTTTGGCTGCATTCATACTGTACTGTGGCCTGGGGGTTTCAGATTTTGGGATGAATCAGAATCACAGGTGGAGGTGTTATTAAAAATTAAAGCTCTTGGGCTCCACTTTAGTCCCACCATCTGAAAAGCTCTGGAGATGTGCCTCTGGCATGCCTATTACCCTCAGTTCTAGTCTTGGTCCTGATACCAAGCATAACTTCAGAACCACTGTTCTGGCCATCAGACCAACCCTCAGCCAGGACTGTAATCATTTGTTGTATGGCAGATGGTGCTGATGATGGAGGCTCTGGCCTGGTTGTACAGGTTCTGGCAGTGACTGCTACTTGTTTCATTTACTTTTCCCTCCCCAAATCTTTTGTCTCTATTCCACTTGGAAACAAAGCAAAACTAAAGCCAAACCTACATACTTTAAAAAGCATAGAAGTAGAGAAATCTGGAAAATGTATGTAAGAAAGCTAGTCACTGATAACCGCACCAGTCCATGGCAATCACTGTTAGTTTTGTAGTATATTATTTGTATTGCATTTTTAAATAGTTATAACAACTCATTGTAGATTCATGTGCCCTATAAATATAATAGTTAATTATTATTGAATATGTGCCAATGGAATAACTAATGATCTTATATAATCCTTATATTACAAAATCTTAGTATAGAATAAATCATTAGGTACTTTTGGTGTAGCTTATGAAGCTGGAGCTTAGAGGAGTCACAGAGATAATAACTGAGTGTTAGTTTGATCACAGGAATACCATCTTATCAATTTTCCTGTTACTCTGATGCTCATATACACATATTTCCAAAACATTAAAAACCATCATAGATAACACATATAAGTGATCACATATAGGTGATCACGTATTCTTATATTTAATGCTGTATCATTTGTTTACCAAATGTTCATAATCCAACAATGGATTACAAGTTGTTCCAACATTTGGATGAATAGTTATATGAATTAGCTTTATATGTATTCCCAATTACCTCCTTGGGAAAAAGTCCTAGAAAATGAATCAAAGTTCCAAAGAATGTAAATGTATTTAAAAATGCAAATATTTTTATTTTTAATGTAATTCTTGATGTACAGCGCCAAAGTACTTTTTAAAAAGATAGTAAAAATTACTTCACTTCTTAAACATATCGTGAAGGTAGCCACACTTCATTTTTCCTAACTATTAGCAAACAATACATATACATTCAAGAATCTGGGATAACATTTCTGATTGTTTTTTGAAGTTAATTCCTAAATTAACTGCTGGATATATGGGTATACACATTTTCAAAATTGTTAATATTTAGGAATATTTCTATACTGTCTGTTAGAAAGGTGGCCTTTCTACTCTTACCAGCAGAAGCTGTGAATGACTACTGCTTCTCATACCCTTGTCAACAAGAAACATCTTGCTCCATCTACACATTTACGCGCTCATCAGCTTTTCATGTTTGTTGAACCATTATTTTCATTTTCATTTTTCAAATTTCTTGTGGTATTTTTACCATTATTTAAAAATGTTTTGGATATTTTTGTCATTAATTCACAGGAGTTATTTAAATTAAGATCATTAACTTACACATGTTGTTAAATGTCTCTAGTTTATCAGCTATATTCTTATGGATGATTTTGAGGTAACTAAGTTCAAAATTTAATACAGTTATGTCTACAAGTAGTTTCCTTTTGGTTTCTAACTTTAGTTTTAGAAAGAATTTAGAAAATTTATTCTCATTCTGCTAAATATAAATATTCATATATATTTTTCTTTTCCATATCATTTATATATTTGGCATCACTATCTTTGGTACATTTGCAGCATAACTTGGGGTAGACAGTAATAAAAAGGTACTTTATATTTCTACTCTATTTCACACAATCAACTAAGTCAGCAATATTTCTTGAATAATTCAGTTTTTTACTCTGTGAAAGGATGCCCTTGAATACATGTATGTGTGTACCTCTGAAAGATTTTAAAATATGCTTTCAAGTGCAATCAATAAACAATCTAATTTACTGATTGATCCATCTGGTCTCATTCATTCAGTCTATGCATATTCATGAGCAATTTAACAGATGAGGCACATAATTGAAATTTTTCTCAATTTTATTATTGCATATATAAGCAAGAAATCCCACCATTTAATGTCAAGTTCTACTTTGTTTTCATCTCCAGAGCATAGATGGACTCTTCTCTTTGTTAGGCACCTAGTTATTTCATGTACAACAGCAGGCTTTTATGTAACGTTAGGGCTATTTTGTTTGTGTCCATATAAAGAATATAAAATGGTGATGTGTAAGGATTGTGCCCATTTTAGCAATACCTTTCACAGTACTTAACTAGTATGTGTCCAAGTATTTGTCATACAACAAATCAGAGA
The DNA here is from genome assembly GCF_003668045.3 of Cricetulus griseus. Taxonomy (NCBI): domain Eukaryota; kingdom Metazoa; phylum Chordata; class Mammalia; order Rodentia; family Cricetidae; genus Cricetulus; species Cricetulus griseus. The sequence continues at coordinate 47,215,153 of NW_023276806.1, read as the reverse complement.
CTATGTTAGGATTGTATCCAAAATATCCCCATCATCATTTCAAGGCTCTTACTATCAATACATTTTTTTTTCTTTTGTGTTTTCACTTGAATTTGCCAGCAACGCTGTTCTGCCATGCATCTTGATACTAGAGTACTTAGGGCATTTGAACTAAAGTTCAACTAGGAAATCATAGATAACCTCAGTTTGAGAAACATTTCTCAACACATTTACTTAAACATTGTATGTCTGGCCGAATGAATAATTAATGATAGAAGAGGACTGAATACAGAAAATGAAAAACAAAACACATATGGCAAAGAGATAACGCTCACTGAATTAAACACACAAATGTTAAGGATAGTTTTACCAAATGTTGAGGTCAACACTTTTACAGTGGAAAGATATTTGCAGTTGTAATTGTTTTCCATGGGGTTGTGATTTCATATAAAAATATTCCTTGCTTTATTGTTAAATCAATGTATGAAACCCAATGTAAAAATCAATTGAATATAAATCTATTTTAGGCAAATTACATCATAATATATGAGCTAGAGAACCTATCTACCAATAAAATTATGCAATGAGCATTCAACAAAACCTTTTTAAGAAGTTATTCTCTACCAGGATTTGTCTACCACTCATCACACGGGAATGAGTTTGAAAAAGGAGAGGCTTTAAGTAGGAAGGGGAAAACAGAACACATGCAATCGGAAAGTAGAGTGGGACACTACTGATAAGGGTGGAAAAGTTTAAGCAAAGCTAGGGCATGGAAATAGGGAGAAGACAGGAAAAGAGTTAATCAAACTTGACAATGTCTTGTGCTCTGGAGAGCTGGTCCAGCCCCTTACCAGGTTACAGCTCAGCTGCATGGAGGAACACATTGACTAACTTAGCCACCCAAGCCCAGATCCAGGGCTTTGAGTTGTCCCACCCCAATATCTACTCCATCTATACATTTCTAGAGCTCATGAAGGGGCCAGTCCTGCAGAACCACAGAAGCATCATCTCCATGACTCTGGGCAATAGCAGGACATCCAAAGGGATCTCAGTGAAGGTCTTATATTGATGGTGTAGCAGAAGCCAGAGGCCTTGAACTAGACCAATGACTCATAGCAATGAACATTTGCAAGTAAAGTTGTTTGAGTAAAAGGGTATACTACAGGACACACTGAAGCTTCCAATACCACTATGACAAATGAATATGTGATGGAGAGTGGAGACAGAGGAGTGGAGTGGTACTTTCAGGGCAGAACTGGAGATAAGACAGCTGTGATGTGTGTTAGAGAAGGCTGTGGTTGATAAAGGAGCAGATCATTGCCCAGACGGGTCAATGAGATGTTTTTTTGTCTTGTTGTTGTTATTTTTTTTAATCTTCTTTGGGGGAGGGGCAGACATAGAAGGACTGGGAAATGAGTAGGACTGAGGGGCATGATGTGAAGTTCCCAAAGAATCAAAGGAAAAAATATTATTTTGTGGAAAAAATGACATTGTTAGAAAATCTTAAGAAAACCTACTACTTTGTAAATAGACACACACTTGAGAGAGTTGAATGTAGATATCATCCGTGGGTGGATAATGTGACTCCTCAAAGCTCTAATGGGTTATTAAATAAAAGTCACAGTGCCAGGCATGGAATATTCCCTGTGTTAGCCATAAGCCTCCCTCCCAAAACAATGCAAGGTATTTCCATTGCTCTTGGCTATCCACCATAACTAGATGGTAAGACCACTATTGCTAAAGATACAATATCGCATGGTCATATGTTCTATGGGGAACTTATTACTATTGGGTGTGTTGTCAAACTGTCATCTAAATATTTATGCTTATAACCATAGATTAGTGCTGTTGTTAGTCTTGGTAAGGGAAGCTTTACATTTGCATTGGGCAACAGTTAACACAGAGACTCATAACAATCAAAGTGTTGGAAATAAGTGACTGTTGAGTACTCAACACTAAATAGAACAACTGTATGTCTTCCTCTCCCCTACCATCAGGGCTCAATGAACATCATGGATGGGTACAGAAAGAACTCAAGAACCAAAGGATGTGGAGAGTGCTGCAAAACGCTGATTTCTGAACATGATATGACTGGTATCCTCATAGTAGCTGAGAAAACCTGCACAAGACCTGAATGAAAGCAAGCCTCTCAATATTTCAGCATGCGTGTGGGAGGATATGAAGTCTTACCACTAGCTGAGGCAATTTCATCATTAATAGCTGATATGAGAGGGATATATCTCTCTTTTTCAGGGATATAGCAATTTACAAGTTAGTCATGACCCAGCAAATTACACCATATTGATGCATGTGCCAACAAGTTTAATTTAACTCAGTGGATTTTTAAGACATGAAAATAGGAGAAGGAAATGTTAGAAAGAAAAAGGAGAAGTTGTGATACATGAAACATTATGCATAATACACAATATCTATCTATTTATCTATCTATCCATCCAATTATTTATCAATTTGTGTATGCACATATACACTTATTCATATATAATATGAAAATATCAGAGAAAAATAAAAATTATCTTATAAAGAAAAAAGAAAGAGGAAGAGACATTATTTCTCCTCTGAGGAATTTTACTGTCTTTTAGTTAAGAAATACAAAATGTAATTCAGTGTGCCAGACATAATGCACAAAAAAGCCCCATGAAGAAAGTTATTCTACAGAATAACTTTCTGTAGACAAATTCTACCTAACTGAGGCCGAAAAGATGAGAGAGGCTTAAGGGGTATGGGGCATATGAAAAAGAACAGTCAATATATAGGAACTTTCAAATACAAAAGGCAAGGAGAGGTTTGTGTGTCAAAAATTGCCCAAACTCTAAGAAGCTTTGGAATTAACATTTTATTATCAAAGGAGGTGGGAATAGAGAAAGATCGTAAAAAGGGGAATTTCAAAAGTTTGGCAGAGGGTGAAGCCTACTTGATTATTGATATAAGAAGTTAAATAACACGCAGAAGAATGAAAATGAGGAGAGGAGTGATATTGCTGTGTTCTATAAAAGAGACAGAACATAAAGCCAACAATAGTAGGCCAAGAGATTGGCCTCCTCCATTGTAAAAGAATGTGGAAAACACTGTATTTCCAGACTGCAGATACAAAGGTGGCATTTCTGCTTTCTTACTGAGTAGACTGATGACAATGAAGACATCAGAGAGTTCTTAGAAGGAATTGATATTTTTGAAGTTGTCATTGAAGACAATGGAAGAAACAACTGACACTTTATTAATAAAACTGAGTCTCTTAAGTACACATATAAACCTCATCTTAACTTTTGTACATGAAGTCGCTTGAAGAATTATAGTGGAGGGAAGGTGGGACAAAGAAAATCATTGAAGCTCGATTCAAATAAGACTTCAATTAAAATAATTAGTTCAATAAGATTGAATATTTAACCTTCCAATGCAAGAAACTAATTAAACCCTTTCAGAAAAATAAAGCTTTCTTGATGTCTATTCAGCACTAAATTTCTTAGTTTCCTGCCAACCGTTAACTTACTCTTCAGTTCCTGGAAAAGGAAACTGAGGTTTCTGAGAATGAAGATTTCCTCTTCCTCTTATTTCACCTTTGCTCTGAATGTGACATCTTTGAAGCCCATTCCTCCTGCCCTCTTGAGATTCTTTCATTGACTCTTGGGACAACTGCCTTCTCTGAATTCTCTTCTTGCTCCACCACAAACATTGACATATTTCAGCGTTGTGATTTGGGATTTTTTCTTTTTTTTCCCCATACAATTTCAAGTATTCATGGTATGCCTTCTGTATTTTACTGTAGATCACCCCTAAATATAAAACTCAAAAAGTAAGCTTGTCAATGGCCTCCATGTCTTTGTTTCTTAATGGCCCTCCTGGAAAGCCTGCTGAGGCTGTGCCTACAAGATTTCCAAGCCCTGCTTGTTCTAATTTGACTATATTCATTTGTGTCAACATTCTTCTACTTCCTTATGTTTTATCTTTTCCCTCTCAGGCATTTCTATGATCAAACCTCAACTGATCCTTTGCCTCTTATAGCACATCTATTTGTCTGTACACTATTTCTGCAGTCTCTCCAAAACAATTGAATAATTATAGCAACATTTATAACTTCTGTTTTTTCATTCCCTCAAACTTCTTCCACTCTCCCCTCTATGTTATTGTCAGGGTGATCTCAGATATAGGTATGATAGTTTTCTCATGCTTAAGATTCTTCCATGCCAAAGAGCTATCTTTTATTAAATTATTTGTAAGTGCCTGGTGGATTGCAAATATTATATATCCTTATTCCATGCATCCTTCTCTCATTGCCATAATCTAAGACAGGAGCATTGTCCCTGGTGTCTTCATTTCACAACCAAGTGCTTCAGGTCTCACAGATGAACTGCTGGTGCAGCCATGACTGGAACAGAGTGTCTGGTTAGTGTAACCAGACAGTGCCTGTGTTCCTCACCGTTGCCTCCCCAGCTAGACAGGCAAGGTCAGATTCCCTGGGCTTCACACCAGGAGTCTTCAAGATGTACCTCAAATATCCACACATACCATGTTGCCCTACCACCACTATTCCAAGTTAGAATGAGAGTTACTATTTTTCTGAGAACAATGATAAGCAGCAGAAAGTCTTGGAGGCACCAACACTCTAAAGAACACGACCTTAGTTTCCCTGTGGGACCCTGTGCCTTTTATGGTCTGTGAGCATCTATTAACCAAGTAGCAATGAATTGACAACAGATTACATTGTTTAATAATTTTAAAAAATTATTGTATGTGTTTGGATATTTTGCCTGTGGAATCTCAAAAAGGGCATCATATCCCTTCAAACTTGCACATGGTTGTGAGCTGCCATGTTAGTGTTGGGAGTCAAACCTGTGTCCTCTGTAAGAACAACCAGTGCTCTTAACTGCTGAGCCATTTTTCTAGTCCTAAGATTATATGTTTAGGCCATCCCTTTTAGTAAACTATCTGTAATCTATTTAGGGAGAGAGAGAGGTAAAAACATATTTCAAATGATGTAGTGAATAAATTATTGATATACTTAATGCAAAGCCATATGTTCAGTACTTATAACTTGTTAAGGGTTTTGACTTCACAATTAGCAAAACTTATTTTTTTCTGTTTATAAATAGCTTTGTGATTTCTTTGAATTCTGTTCATTATAGGTATTACAGAAGAAAGAGGTCTTTACAGTTACACAGAAAGCCAAATACAACTATGAATGGATATCTACAAGGCTCTGTAAATTGTTTTTAAAAATTAAATGCATAAAACCCTTGTACTATGTAATGAATACAGTATTTCCTGTTATTTGAATGTTTCAAATTGTTGATGGTCTGAGAAATAGTAGTAACACATTTCACCAATTTACATGATGAGATTTACACTCTCTGATTATTTGCAAGTTTCTCTATGCAAAGAAACCCTCTCTTACCAGACAAATGTTTTCAAAGGTGCAACCTTTGTTGAGTGTTCTAAAGAGGTGAGTTTCAATTCACTTCTCTTCTTCCTTCCACCTGTTTATTAACCCTATTTGCTTCCCTAGTGATTTCGCTACTAGAAATATTCATACAATGCCTGTGTATAATGTTTTGAAAACCAGGGATAAATTACAGATACACAATGGAAGCCTGAGCTCCTCCATGCTATTCATTAATTGCTGCTTGTGTCAAGATATTGTCAGCTTCAGTTTACTAATTTTTCCTTGAATGGCTCCAGTTTTCTCTGCGGAAGGCTTAGGGATCACAAGGAGATCTCACCACTGGAATCAACAGTGAAGCGATTTGCTTGTCAGACATGCTGCAAAGCAGAGGGTTGTGGCTGGAAAAATACAAATGAGGCCCTCAGGTTTAATCATTTTGTGAGGACATGAAAATTATCACACCGAATTAGATGACCCACCCCCTTTACACCTTCAACCACTTCTAAACCACTGAGGGTTTGTCATTTTCCCATGGCATCTGGATAATTAAGGAATTAAGTGTTTAGGGGTGGCTTCTAGATGAATTTAGATATGGGAGCTAAAATATAAATAGCTCTCTCAACCTTATACACCTGCTTAAGGGAATTTGCAGCAAACACCTTCATAAATGACAAAGTGACTGCAGGTCTCCTGCAGCTGCTTCAGAGCCTCTTTGATGTATTTCCTTCTTTGCAGAGGGAAGGCTGACATTTATTCTTTATTTTTAATTCTATTGCTAATTCCACAGGGTGGGATGAGGAGCCACACATCCAGATTTAAACAGAGAGAGAGAGAACAAAGGCAAAAACAACAAATGAAGCCTCCTTTCTCATTTGGGAGCTCTGGAAAGTACTGCAGGAAGTGCCCCCAATTCTGAGTATTATTCACCAGCTATTGATTAGATACCTGTGGGTTCCATGCAAAAGACAAGATTTCTACAACAATCACAAATTCAAGGCTGATCATAACGCTTTCATTGTGCTTGACAGCTTGTGACTGGCTTCTATGCTGCCAATGTGTCTGCTGCCATTTTTAATAAGCTTGAGAGTTGGTAGATTAACCGAAAGTCAAGCAGCACAATTAGAATTTTTGATTGTATGCAGAGATGCTGCAGTCTACTTTAAAAGTCATGCAGTATTCATACCATAAAATTCCACCCTTGCTTCTGTTGTATTTGATCATTCGTCCACACACATTTTAGCTTTCAGTTCTTGTGAACAAGAGCTTTTGAAAGACAGAAGGTTAACATTTTTAATTGGAGCCTAACTTCTTGCTTTTGTAAGAGATGCATTAAGCTGTTCATTTTTGCAGTGTTACATAATCAACAATTACAGGATCCCAAACTTATGACAGAGGAACTTAAAGTCTAGATGAAGAGGAGTAAAAGGCAACCCCCAAGCCTGAGTTGACATTGGGTTTCCTTGTGTTCTCAAATTATGAAGCAAAATCCTTAGAAAGCTACTCTTATTATCTACTCTTCTTTGTATTATGCTGAATAGTTATGAAGTTTTATGCCTGAATTTAGTTTGTGTTTTTCCTACAGGATCAAGTAGCATTAACTAATTATTTTTAGGAAAGTCAGTACTTCCCAGATAGCCCACAAAAAATGTAAGATATGTCAATATATATCAGGAGATACAAATGATTCATTGAGATGTATCTATGACTAACCCAACTAAAATCCTCTGCTACTCCTAGAAGTACACCATTCTCTATTCTCCATTCCAAGCTAAAGTGCCAATGAGCCATCAAGAATTACTAATGAGTTAGATTTCACTTTAGTAGGTATTTTTCTTTTCATTTTTAATTCATCCTTTTGCATCCAGGTCTATTGTATTCATCAAATAAAATTAAGAATATGTAAAATACAATTACAGAAAAACTGGCACCCGTAGTTATAAGCAGAGTAACTATGGTCCTCTACCATTCTACAGGTGATCCAATTAGTCACTCAATTCCTATTATTTATGTATTATTTTTAAAACTGCAGGCTACTAAAAGAGAAACCTGGATATAACCCAGCCACAAAAGCCTCAACCTATTGTCTTTCCTACCTGCAAGATGGTGGTGGGGCAATGGTGGTACAGAACTTGTGAATGACCAACCAATATCTGATTTACCTTGAGGCCCAAAACAGAAGAGGGAGCCCATGTCTTACATTGCCTGGATGGCCAGGAACCAGAGACTGGATAACCCAGAGATCTAGGGTAGAACCAAACATGACTGGAAAAAATCCAATGAAATGATTCCTAGTGATATTCTGCCATACTCATAAATCAGTGCCTTGGGCAGTCATCATCAGAGAGTCTATTCCTGCAGCAGATGGGAGCAGGTTCCAAAACCCACAGCCAGATACTATGCAAAGAGAGGGAATCTAAATTGGAGGTCTGTAGAGCCCTCCCCTAAGAGTTCAGGGAGTCCGGTAAAAGAGAGGAGGAAAGCTTGTAGGACTCAGAAGGGATGGAGGACACCAGGAAAACTTGGCCCACTAAATCAGCTAATCAAGGCTCTTATGGGCTTGCTTACAGATTGAAGCAGAAAGCACAGGTCAGCATGGGTCTGCACTAGGTCTTCTGTTTATATGTTGTGTCTGTTAGCTTGGTGTTTTTGTGGTACTCCTAACAGTGGGAATGGGTGTGTCTCTGACTCTTTTCCTCCTTCGGGTTGCCCTGTTCAACTTTTATATGAAGGCTTTGCCCTATCTTATTGTACCTTGTTTTGCTGTGTTTGGTTGCTGTCTCTTGGAGACCTGCTCCTTTTGGAAGGGAAATGGATCTGGAGGAATGAGGAGGTAGCAGGGAGCTGGGAGGAGTGGAGGGAGGGGAATTGATATATTGTATGGAAGAAGAATCTATCTTCAATTTAAAAAGCATAGTCCCTATATAATACTCAGAGTCTTTTAACTTGATATTATATATTTTACATGTTTCTACAAGCTATGGAATATAAAATTTTAATTTATATTTTTACTAATTTTATTGTGTTTGTGAACACAAGTGCCATGATATACCTGTGGAGGTCCAGAGACTGCTCTCAGGAACCCATTATTCTTTTCTAATATAGGTCCCAAGAATTGACTTAGGTTGTCAAGCTTTGTGGTAGATCCTTTTACCTACTGAGCTATCTCACTGGCCCAAAGTATTGTTCATATAGTGACTCAGCCATCAAGTCAATTTTCTTAAACATATTTAATGAAAATTTATGAACAAAACAGGAAAGTTCCTACATCTAGTCCAAACACTGTATTTGAATATTACAAAGAGCATTTCTCTATGTATCTATAACTCAATCAATATGGTAAGATATAATACTGGAGAGATGTCCAAGTTTTTTTTTTTAAGCATCATGAGGATTAGGTCTAATTCATTACAAGTGGTTTCATTTTTTCTTGCCATAGTTCTTCCAATATTTTCATAAATTAATGTCTTGAAAGAACCACTATATGCTTTCTTGGCCCTTTCTTAATATCTAATAAATTATTTGCTGTTTATTATCTGCCATATGAAAACCTTGTTTTAGAAACCATGATAGCGCATCACTTGGTAGAGAGCAGCATTTATTTTCAGTTAGCTAATATCAACAAGTTGAGAGAGGGATAATGACCGAGCAATAGTAAATAAAATAGAAGTTCAAAAGAATGAAGGGAACATTTGACCAAAATTATTAAGGTTTCTCAATGAAAAAAAACATTTATTTCTGAGTTTTAGAAGACAAAAATTGAAACAACGGACTACAATAAGACATATCTAACAATCAGAACAAAATCAAAGACAACAATAAAGATATATGACTGGATAATGAAAAGACAGATAAAAGTCTATGTCTTAATGCTATGGCTTAATCACTTGGATGTAGTTCTTAGATGGTATATGTTTTTTCTGTAAGAGGTTATTATAGATAATTTAATAGAAGTCTGAAATTTATGAAGAAAATTAAAGAACCAAATTATAACATTTTAAGAATTGAATTGGCTGAGAATGACTAACAAGATACTGGGTCAGAGTTAGTGAAATGGTCTAGCCCAGATGAGGATAACTCATTGAAAATGGCAATATAACAATTTGACATGTGCATTCCAAGGCATTGTTGCATACATAAAAATAATATTGATTCTTTGGGATTATCTAACTAACATGAGCCAGGATGCTTGGTGGACATTATCTCAGGGCTTGGGAAGAGTGATGCTTGCAGGTAAAGCCCAGCAGAGCAATGACAGCCTCCTAAGATATCCTAACACTAGACTGTCCAAGGCAGGAAGAGCAAGTAGCTCCTAAGAGAGGACAGAACTGTGCTTGGTATAGACAGCTATGGAAATTCTGGCTAAGCTGTTACTGGAATACTCTGTAGTAGAAAGGTTATCTCTACTACGGAGGATTTCGTGCTGTCCTTGGAGGGTAAAACAAAGGAGATCACAGCCTTGCTATGATCTGCATGTTTGTGCTCTCCAAACTTATAATGTCCAAACAACTTCCTCTCTGATGGCTTTTGATGTTGGGGTTTTGGGAAATGAGGGAGAAGGCCTCAGTAACAGGACCAAAACACTTAAAGGAGGACTGGAAAGAGTTGCCTCCATGATCCACCTCAGAGAGGTACAGAGAAAGAACCGCATGTAAGAACCAAAAAGTGGCCCCTCACCAGATACCAAATGCTGGCAGGTAGACTTGGGATTTTTCAACCTCCAGAAGTGTAAAATATGTTTCAGTTGTTTTAAGATACTCAGTTTTTTTGTTTGTTTGTTTGGGTTTTAGGGCAGGTTGTTTATAGTAGCCTGAATAGACTAAAACAAATTTTATCCAGAAACTCATCTATTATGCAAGGAAGTTGTTCTAAATGAGATTGAAGAAGAAAACCATAACATGCACTATGGAATCTGAACCAATGGTGAATTGGCCCCAGACACTGAGCTAGGGTTAGGGCCTCATCATGAGGCAGAATACTAAGGAATGAAACCAAAGAACCCAGATTATCTAGAAAGGGCACCGACCAATGGCTGGCACAGGCAACAGTGCAGGGTCAGGAGATAACATTTCAGATGCATTGCATAAACACAGTGCTTTTCACCAGATAATGTGTGAAAACATCATTTCCAAAATTGGGAACGTGGGATATCATGGGAATGAAATGTTGATATGCTTATTTATTACCCATCTTGATAGCAAAAATTCACCAGTTTACAGACTCCAGGATCTTAATTGGAATCAGCTGGCATGAAGTCTGAGATGACGACTCTCAAGAAGGAAGCTAGAATAGGCAGGCGAGGGTTGGCAAAGAAAAGGCATTTGAAACAGTTTTGGCTGTTGTTTCCTTGGCAACTGAGATTGTTTTCTAATGAACAAACCAAGAGAGTTTCTGGGATTTTTTTTTTACCACATTAAAAAACAGAAAAACAAACAAACATTCTACCTTGAGAAATTAGCCAAACTTCTTATACTATTTTAGAAAAAGACCTGCAATTAACCATCCTGTGTTTTGTTTTCTTGTTTTGTTTTGTTTTTTGGGTTTTCTTGTTTTGTTTTGTTTTTGAGACAGGGTTTCTCTGTGTATGTAGCTTTGGAGCCTTTCCTGGCACTCTCTCTGGAGACTCGGCTGGCCTTGAACTCACAGAAATCCGTCTGCCTTTGCCTCCCGAGTGCTGGGATTAAAGGCATTCGCCACCAACGCCCGGTCCATTCTGTGTTTTTTAATGGTCATTTCAAATTTAATTCCAGAATAACATGTGTCTGATTCAACTAACGTTTTATCCAGTGTTTTCTCTGACATTTTTCATGCTAAGTCATATCTTGAAGTGTTTTCAAAGTGTTCTTTAAAGTCTGTACTGATCTGCACACCAGTACATATCTACAGTATGGTATGTAACTTTTGATAAAATGTTAATCAATTCACTATTTCTTTTATTGTGAGGGTTTCACCAGGGAAAAAATGTCATCCAACAAAAGAGTGTGCTTAGTAGCTTAACCTGATTTGCAAGTTTCTTACCTTGTGGAATGGAACAGCTCCATTAACAGAATGTACAGATCACATTTTAGGCAAAAGAGAGTTTTACATACTCTCAGAACAGGTACAGAAGCTAAAACTGACATGTAGCTGAAGGAAATAGGGAAAAGCAGGTATTTAATTTAAGATTGGCTCATTACCACACAATCCTATATTAACAACCTGAAAATCGAACAACTGTCAAATGTTTGTGAAATATCTCAAAATCCTTGCCTTGAAAATTCTTGATTAAAACTATCAAGACCTATGGAAGACAGACAGAACAAACACATTTTTCTTTTGCTTGAGGAAACTTTAATAATTCAAGCACAAGTATAGAGTACTGAGTGTATATGTGTGCAAATATGTGCATGTGTATTTTATTTTGTTTTTACCTTTATTTAATATAAATTTCAAAGGTACCAAGTGGGCTCATGAGACAAGAAAGCAGGCTGAGAATAGTCATTCATCTCTAAGTTCCAGTGGGGAACCTAAATCAATGGTGTTTTATTCATTTACCATTTATGGTAAAAAGAAAATAACCTACCACTATGCCACATTCCTAGTCCAGTAGTATTTTATATTTATATGTATATCAGTTGTCTGGAACTGTAGATTTCAGCACCATTAAGGAAGACAATAAAGGAAGATTACAAAGGATAAGAGAAAGATGGGAAGGCCACCATTCAAGTGGGTTGAGGAGGTGAGAATATTAGAGGTACAATGGCTCCAGGCTCAGGGTTAGAGAATTGCATGAAAGTGAAAGTAAGAATTGGGACTTGAATGTGGGAGAGAAAACAAAGGTTTCATAAAGAACAACTGGACTCTATTATACAGCATGATGGGCAGACTGGCATTGGTCCCTAAACACATTTTTAAAATAGTATAATAGACAAACAAAATAAAGAAGACTCATTTTTAATTAAATGAACCATCTAGGGATATCTTAATATTGTGAGTGTTAACACTCAAATGTCAGTTCTTTCTTATGTTGGCATTTATGGTCCCAAGGTTTGCAGTCATTAGTCTTGATTTTTTATCAAGTCAGCCTAAACAAAAGGCTACCAGTTGGGAATTCCTGTCCAATATTAGAGAGTGCTCCAAATTAAACATATTAAGAAATATATAAAGTATTATACTCATCAAATAGCCAAAGGAAGTGATGACAACTTCCTAAATCTTGGTTCTTATTTAAGAATGATCGACCAAAACTCAGGAGATATTAAAGAAAAGTATTAGAGAATTCAAGACAAACAAATGAAAACTGACATTTAAGGAAACAGAAATAATTCAGAAAGCAGAGAACAGGGTAAAAATTGTTATTAATGTACCCACAGAGTAAAACAATAACAACAACAACAAACACACATACACACATGTGAGGCAGTAATACAGAGATCAGACCTAGGACATCCAGAGTAAATATAATAGACTTTCTGAGGAAAAGACCACAGAATGTAGAATAATAAAAGGTAATAATTAAAAAGAAAATTCTTTTTATATAAAGAATGAAATTAGATTCTCAGGGTTTGTAGATTATAAGCTGGTTATTCTTTGCTTTACATCTAATATCCAGTTATGAGTGAGTACAGCCCATTCTCTTTGGAGAGATACCTTGCTCAGCCTAGATATGGGGGCGGGGCTTGGTCCTGCCTCAAAGTGATGTGTCAGACTTAGTTGACTCCCCATGGGAAGTCTTACCTACTGTCTCTGAGGAGTGGATGGGAAAAAATGAAACTAATCTTTGGTTTGAAAAGATTTATAGAGTGTGTGTGTGTGTGTGTGTGTGTGTGTGTGTGTGTGTGTCTGTGTTTTAAGTGTCCAAGCCACTGTTCATCTTTGGTAAGTCAAAGGAAACATTGTAGAAAGGGTGATGGAAAGACTGTCAGAGCCAGAAGATCACAGAGTTTGTTGTGAGACTGTGTCTCCTAATGATATGAAGAGCTGCATCCATAAAGCCTCACCAACGTGACTGAATAAACATGAGCTGAACCAGGGTAACAACAACAGGCATGCTGAAATAGATAGAGGAAAGACCATGATACCTCAACCTCAGACAAAGAACTATAGGCAATTAAGGAATGCTGAGAGTGAGAGAAACAGTTTAGAAACAGTCTTCCCCAGGGATGGTTGTGTAATACTACATGGTCAGTCCTGAAAACATACATAGAAGTAAAATTATAGAGATCAAGCAGGTTTCATTTATGCATGTAGCAACAACTAATGAAAAAAAGCCACAAGCATGGGTAAGAGGGTTCAGAGGGAGGAAATGGAGGGGCAGATGATGCAATCATAGTATAATCTCCAAATTAAAAATAAAGGGGGTGAAGACATAGGCCACACTACTCATCTTTAGTAAGTCTAAGGAAACATGAACTATTATCCAAACAGGTAAGTAAAACTGGTACACACAGAGATAGACACAAAACACAAACGCATATCTGTTGAGAAACAGGGATTCAGAAAGCAGACTCTGTATCAGCATACTAGAAATCTAAAGTTAGTGAAACGATGCTTTAAAATACTAAACTAACACTGTTCTCAACCCAGAATTCTACTTCCAGCCAATTATCAACTAGAAGGGAGATGATGACTTTTCATTCCATTTTGCCTTCCAAGGAAGCTGAAGAGATTTTCCAGAAAAAATGAAGGAAAAAACAGCACAAAAGAGTCAGGAAATTATTAAATCAACCCAGATGAACAGGAATGGGGAATGTCAGGGCTATGCTTACCTCTAGTTATCACACCAAGGGGGAAGAAGGCTGTTGGTCATACACTTAGGGTGCCTTCATCGGCATTCCTGATTGGCAAGTGGACTCTTTCTTAAATGGTAAGCGATGATGTCCTACTCGCTGTTTATAATTCTACTTCAGTTGAATGCAAGGGGACAGTCAGCATAAAAAAAGTGAGAAGAATAAGACTATTCAATAGACTTTATAATTGAGTAGACAAAACTTCAGATTACAGTGAAAACACACTCCATTATCAATAAGAAAAAAAAAATCGAGGAAAGAAAGATGTATTTTAAAAGGTGGAAATTTTATATGAAGTAGATAAGGACAAAAAATTACATGACTTAAGCAGTCACAGGTTATAATAGCTAATTTTATCCTGGTGATTTTGAGTGATTGAAGAATCATGACATTGGCATTATAGATAAAAACATGTAATATTAATGTTAAATTATACCATAACACCAAAGTTGACATTGTTAGAGTGAAACAGATGAGGGTGAATTACCACTTCCTGAGGCAGACAGAAGTAAATATTGTTACTCATAACCCACAAAATCCCCTTAAGTCATTTATTGTTTGTGGAAGTTCCTTCCTGTAAACAAGTCAAAGTCCTGGGATTTGACTCCCTGTTTGGCAGCTGTAGGTCTCTGCCTGATTGACTACCAACAGTCACCATTACAAAACTTCCTGGGACACATTCAAAAACTATGCAAGGATCCCAGATAGCTATTCCACCTCCTAAAGCACACCTTCAATTAGATATTTTTTAAAGTTGGTTTTTTTTGTGTTTTTTTTTTTTTCTGGGATTTTTGTTGCCACAACTCAGTGAAGTCTAGATAACCCTGCAACCACTTCTGCCTCAGTCACAGGTAGAAGTCACACTGCCCCTGGTGGCATAGCAGAGGGACTTCTGTGGCTGGTGCTAATGGGACAGCAATGTGGTTCTATGGTTATCTAAGGATGCTGCTTCCTCACTTGGCCAGAAAGCTGGGAGACCCTTTTCTATGTTCCCAGCTCCACCCCCACCCCCCACCTTATACTGGTACATTAGGCCCAATTAAAGGCTTCTCTGGAGTTGGCTTTTCCTGCCTGTTTCTAGCTGTGCCTTCCAAGCTGAAGGAAGAAGCTGCAGAAACAGCAAAGTGGCTGTGGGACAAGCAGCAGCAGGCAGTAGTGACAGTATGCCAAGATGAGGACGCTGTGGGCAGGCTGGCTGTTTAGAAGCTGAAGACGAGGTGAAACTGAACAGATGGCAGGCCACGCTGCATAAGTGTCAGAGTGGCTAACTACATAGACAGCTGCAAAAGAGGTCAAGCTCGAGAAAGTACAGAAACAATACAAAAAAAAAAAAAAAAAAATGGCAGTAGCTGCTTCTCACCGGCAGCAACTGTGACAGATGCTTTTGCAACAAGGCAGCTGAACAGTTAAAGAAGTTAGAGCAAGGGCAGCGAGAGAGATAAACAGGAGGAAAGAGAAGACAAAGAGCTGAGGGCTATAAAGCAGAGGAGGCTACAAAGAACCTGGGAAGAAGAACTAGAGGACTCAGTCCCAGGAGTCCCAGAGAGTAGCCAAACACCCAGAGTCAAGATGCACAGACCCCCCAGGTCTGAAAGCTGTAACACTCTCCACTACCCAGGGCTGAGGGTCCTGATTATCTAGGCCTTCCCACAGAAACCTGCAATGCCAGCTGCTGTCACGGGCTAAGAAATCCTGTCACCCCAGGTCTGCATCAATGCTGTAACACATAGAATTAAGGATTTCACTGCCCGAGGCCTGAAAAAGAGCCATAACACTAAAGGGGCCTACCAGCAGTTGCCCCTTCAAACTTGCTGCTGTCAATCACCAGAGGTTATAAAAAGCTGCCAAAAACAGCAACAGAAGGGCTTTTCCTTGCCTAACCCGTGATTACTATCTATGTAGAGCAAAGGGGAAAGCATGGATGCCTGAGCTGTAGTTAAGGCATATACTATATATAAACAGCTAGTCTTGTTAACATAAGAGTAACTGAGAAGCTGCTCAGTTAATGAAGAAGGGGAAAAGAAAATGTATGGGCCTACAAAGTTTTCTGTTCGGAGATCACATTCACTGAAGTTTACACAGAAAAAAAATATTGGGGAGAATTTCTTTTAATGTTACAGAAACCATTAGTAGAGCATTTATTATCAGTGGTGATCAAATAGTGGAGAAAAGGGAATTACTCAAAATAATAGCATGTTCTTATTTTTTACTCATATTTCATAGTGGAGAGCAAGCCAATATTATGTAAAATTTCTAATGAAGAAAGCAAGGTAAATGCACATTAGGATGGAAATGCCATAAAATCAAAGCCCCGAAATGATTAAGAGGTTGGCTTTGGGCAGCAAGAATGAATAAATAAAAAGTCCCCCAACCTTGTGTTTTCTTGAGCCCTTATTTGGATTTTTAAAGAGGTAATAAAACAAGCAGGAAGGCGAGGCTCTTGCTGTGAATCACTGCCTGCATGTGAATGAAGTAGAGTGGGGAAAGTAATCAATTTCCCCCCAAAATATTCCCTTTTCTACTTTGGGTAAAGGCAACAAGTGAACATGTACCCAGCACAGTGTACTTAACAGATCTGAGAGGGCCCTGGGGGTGAAGGGGATGAAGACCACACTATCTCATCCTATTTCTATAACCACTAAGAGAAAATGGGAAAATAGTTTATCAAGAAAGAGGGTAGTCCAGCATAGGACTGAACCAGGCCCCCTGAATGTGGGTGTCAGTTAGGAGGCCTGGGCAATCAATCTATGGGGCCTCTGGTAGTGGAACAGTATTTATCCCTAGTGTACGAAAGGACTTGGGGAGCCCATTCCCCATTGAGGGATACTCTTTCAGCCTAGAAACATGGGGGAGAGTCTAGGCCCTGTCCCAAATGAGGGGACAGACTTTGATGATCCCCCATAGACGGCCTCGGCCTCCCTGGGGAACAGAAGGGAGATGGCATGGGGTATTAGTAGGGAGCATGGGAGGATGGGAGGGAGAGGAAACTGAGATTGATATGTAAAATAAGACTGTTTCTAATTTAAACTAGAAAATCTAGAAAGGAAAAAAAAAGAAGTAGCCTTTAATAGCTCAAGGGATCCTCAAGGAAATAATGGATTCACAAAGGAGGGGGCAAGAATGGAAGGCTTTGTCAACAAAATAACTGACAAGAAAATATCTGAAGGGCATACTGTGGTTACATGCAGGGGATGGAGGGCTTCGTAGACACTGAGCAAAGAAACCATGAGCTTTTTGCCCAGCTACCTTCTAGAAGTTACACTATGTATTACCTTGAATCATTTCTTTCTGGGTGAAAGTCACCATATGAAGTAACTGTTGGGTTTTATTTATTTATTAGACTTAAGGATGTTTCCAAGAGAGGCTGGTTTATTTATAAGAATGCAAATTCAAAAAGCCTTCTGGAATTTAGAGAAGGCTTGTCATTTAAACCCCCTGTAAATTAGATATGCTCTGCCCCACACAACAAACTTCTACATGTCCTTTATCACAAGACATGCAGCATCTACAGTTTGTTAGATGTGCTCCTTTGAAGAAGTTATTTGAATTTCACCTCTAAGATCCACAAATACATGACCTCAGTCAAGTTCTACTCACAAGGAAGTGAATGTTAAAACAGAAGCCCTTGATTCTTTTCTGACAGTTATCCATGCTGCAGTATTTTAATTTTATTCAATGTTGTATTTCTTTTCTAAAAGGTCAGAATTGGCCAATAGCTAAAGCTTACCTAGAACTCCAGGTGCCTTCAAATGGATTTAGTATCCCATCCACACCACTTAAAGTGTCTCGTGTATTTGCAAAATGTTTTGCTGCTCCTTTGTAGAGGTTATGAAAAGGACCAAACGTGTCTTGAGGACATTCAAGTCATTGTGGCCCTGTGACAACATGGACTCTCAGATCTCTAGCTACAGAGATTGTCACAAGCCAGGTACTTAAGGCAACAAAGGGGTGGTCAGGAAGCTTCCTCGTGAAGTCTCTAAACAGGCAGGATGCTGAGCAGTTGGGGCTTCACCATTCTCGAATGCTCATGTAGAGCCAAGTTTTGATACCTTAACTGGCACTGATGAGCCCTCAACAGTCTGCTGGCCATAAAAGACAACTCGTTTCCAGTGCTTTTCTGACCACTGCACAGAATGAAAGGCCAGACAGCAAGCACAATGTTCTTGGTTCTTCATGGAGTTCCTAACACATCTCTCTCTGAATTTGACATCCTGTTCCCACTCTGTGCTCCCACTAACATTCATTAGCAGGACACACAGCCCAGGCAGGTATCTGACCACTGTACCTCTGAGTCTTCATCTATAAAATGAAAGGATGATCAGCCCTCATGTGTGTGTTTTGTGGTTTACGTAATGAAGCTGTGAACAAATGGTCACAGCACAGGCTAAGCGCTTCTCAAGCATTTGTCACCATTTCCCTGCTCTTATTCAAACTCAAGTTCTACCCACTCTGCCAGTTCTCCCACCCAGCACCCTTGTAGAAGTCTTTCAGGTTCCCACTTTAAATTTTCTGTGGGTCCTTAGCATACAACCTCTAGCCATTCTCCTAGCTGTTGTCCCAGAATGGCCCCTGAAGAAAGCTCAGCTTTCTTGGAGAAACCTGATCCCCAAATTCTAACCCCCTTGTTCAATCGATTGTGATTAAATAATAGCTATCTTTGAGGGTTCCTCCACAACCTCACTTAGCAAGTACTTATAAGATGTTTGATACTGGTAAGTTTTAAGCTTCTAGAGCACAGACAGAGCTTTGATAAAATTCTCATATTCATAGCACGTTATCCAGTTACCAGACCTTAATGATAAATCACTGTAGAAATTTGTAAGAGAAGAAAAATGCCAGGAAATAAAATATTACTGCAAAGTAAATCTACAAAGCTCAGGAGCCTTACACTGCTTCCTTACTGCCTGCGATCAGTTTGCTGAACACACCCGTGGAGCAGTAAGTTGATACTATAATCTACATGACTGCAACTGACATGCAGTTACCAAGAAGGCCACAAACAGGGGCAGTGACGGATGTAGCACAGCCTGGTTATGAGCAAGTATGGAATTCATAATGCTGGGTCTAGAGGTGGGAGGACATTTTTCATTCATTCTTCAAATACATATTCCATACCTTTTAGGCATAAAATAGTGAGTTAAGGTGTTCTGTGCAAGGCCTGGAAGAAAGCTAGAGAGGGGACCAGAAAAAACAAACCTTCTTCGTGAGGCAGCAACAACAAACAGTTGTTGCTTTACATTTTGCCCTTTCTGGGGGATCTCATCCAACTTCCTTAACAGTTCTCAAGGGCTGAAGTGTGTGTGTGTGTGTGTGTGTGTGTGTGTGTGTGTGTGTGTGTGTGTGTGTACACTCATGTATGTGTGGAGGAGTGTGTATATGCATGCGTGTTTGAAAGTAGTATTCTTAAATAGACATCATCCTGGCTTTTGATACAGGATCTCTCACTAGCCAGGAGCTCCCTGCATAGATCAAGCTGGGCAGCCAGTGACCATCAAGATCCACCTGTCTCTCTCTCCCCAGGGCTATTACAAGCACATGCCACCACATTATCATTTTTTTTATGTGGGTTCTGGAGACTGGAGCATATTCTCATGCTTGTGTGTCAAGCACTTTACAGATTCAACTATCTCCTTATTCGGAGAGGCTGAAATTTTGACCATTCATAAGGATTATTTTTAAAAAATCACTTTGATTCATAAGCCAAAAAATTTATCCACCAGAACTTAAACAGCTAGGCAACAGTTTCATTCACTTTCTGCCACTCAGCTCAGCTTTTCTTCCCCTGCTTCTCTCCTGCTGGGCCACACCTTGCTATGGCTGTCAGAAATTCCTTACCTTGACATGGGCTTCTGCGTTACCTGTAGCATGTAGCAAGGCTTCATACTGTTCAGTGAATAAGTGCATACCATAAACAAACCCAGTAGCTTTCGAAGAGGAGGAAAATACATTCACATTTTATTTTCTTTACCAAAAAAGAGGAAAGTCATTGATCTGTGCAGAAATGATCATTTATGCAAAAGAGAAGCATTTGAGAACAATGCTACAAAGAATATACAAAGTAATTGTTGAGGATTTATGATGTTTCAGATTAGTTTGTAGGCTGGGCAACATTAATAGGGCTTCTAAGCATTTCTGGCTTTAGTAATTTAAACTACCTAAGCTTTTGTACTCAACTGTTACACCATGATAAAAGCTTGCTTTCTTAATACATCAGCACTGAAAGCCAAATTTATATACTACGCATGATTTTAAAGCCCCCCCACCTAGATGACTTGCTGAACACTATCAGACCTCAGAACTGTCCCTCAATTACTTTCCCTTAGATCCATATTAGATTATAGTTGCTCAACTGTGCATACAAACATATATCATTGAAGGTTGATAACTGCCTCTGAGAGTTTTCAGCAATTCTCTCCAGCTAGGCTGAAGCACATAAATAACCTTCCCAAGGGAGCATCCCAAGGGAACTCTTTCATGATCCATCTCTGCATACCTGAGGGAACGCACTAGAACAAAATGCCCTGGAGGTCTAATTTGAGTATCGTTTTCTTAGTGTTTTTTTTTTCCCTAAAATGCTCATTTATTAACGGCAAAAGATTCTGATGCTTGAATCAGCCCAGTAGAGAGCTAAAAAGTCATTGCTTACATGCAAAGAATTGCTAATTTATAAGATAAACTCAGAAGAGAAATGCTGCTTATTATTCTGTGTTCTTAAGCACTTTGACACAAAGAGAAAGAAAGGACTGAGTGAGCCCCCTGTAATCTCTTCAACAACATTATTGTAGTTATATTGTTAATGACATTATTCAAAACTACACAGTACCGTTGTAATTGAGTCATTTGGAAAGCAGGACACTGATTCGAGACAGTGCTCATTAAGTATTTGTCACATAGTCACTGAGAAAACCCAAAGACACTTCGGCAAAGCTGACTTCCATTTGACTTTAAAATGTTCTTTACATTGCTGTTTGGGCAGAAGAAAATTTTAACTGGAAGAGACTGTTTCACCTTAAAATTTCGAATCATTGTTTCTAGAAGAGGTACTAAATTTGACAGAACAAGGTCTTGCCTCTCCATAATTCCCTCTTTTC
This sequence comes from Cricetulus griseus, assembly GCF_003668045.3. Lineage (NCBI taxonomy): Eukaryota > Metazoa > Chordata > Mammalia > Rodentia > Cricetidae > Cricetulus > Cricetulus griseus. The sequence continues at coordinate 47,193,920 of NW_023276806.1, read as the reverse complement.
ATTAATGTCAGTTTTTTTTCAATGTATTTAAAAGACAGTGCATGCCCTAGATTCTACAGTCACTAATATATATTCATGAGGTAAACATGATTGGGACTGTTATCTGCAGTGCTTCGTGCCTTGTCTTATTCTTGTCATAGATTAGCATCCGTTTGGGCCTAAAGATGAGGATATATTTATCTAACGAAACCTGAGTACCAACAACCCTTCTCTGTGTGGTAACTTAAGTCCAAGCTTGTCTCTATCCTCTCCTTTTATTTAAGTATCAATACACAGAAAAAAACCTTATGAAACAGTATATCACTTTGGTATTATGTTTAGTTGTTTAGACTGCTCATCCATATGCTCATTGGATTCATTTGAAGTGTTCCATGTCTGCCAGTTAGCAGCATGCTTTTGTTGTTTAATATACAACCTCTGAGTATATAATGTTAATTATTCATTAGCTGGATCTGGAATGAAGTGGGAAATAAAAAACATAGAAGTCATAAACAAACAAACAAACAAGTGCTTGGAGAATATATATTTGTTGAGGTTGGATTTATTGACCCAAATTAAAATGTATTTGGGATTGGTTATATTACCTGGAATCTAAAAATCACAATATCTATAGAATTTTAGATTGAATTTTAGTACTAGGAAGCTCAAATTTTCAACAGATATTTTTAACAAAGCTGTTGTAACTAAATTTCCTTAGCCTCCCAGTTTGTGTCTAAATATTTTTGTCTACTTTTGGGGGTAAGTGACCTGCTTTTCATGTATTTGTGTTGGGCATGTTTATATTTGCTGTTGAAAGTTTCTTAATTCCTTCACTGCTGATATATGAAATCTAATTTCCTTAGGATCAAGAACATTGTATATATGAAATATTATTGTGGACAAATGATGTTTGAGAAAGATGAGTGTTGTTTCTTAAAATCCATATAATATTAAGGACTGGGAGTAGAATTTTTGCCTGCCATGCTCAAGGTTCTATATTCAATCCCAATACTGGGAACTTAATAATTATATATGTTAAAGACTGCTCCATGCTAACTTGTGTTCTTCTCTCTATAATGCACTATCACTAAAAAAACTCAAATTTTAGTACGAAGAAATATGCCAGACCTCCACTAGGAGAAAGTGGCAAGCATTTGAGTTTTGGGAAGCAATTTTATACACACAGAATCATAGTACATAGACTCACATTTACAAAGTGAATAGGACGTTTATATCGTTTATGTCCTGTAGATGAATCCAGCCCCCCAATTAAGGGCCAACAGAGAATAGCTCTAATTACAGTATAATAGAACCATTAATAACATCAGAAATGCTAGTAAATGCATAGTGAGTGGTAAATGTGAATTGCTTGCTTCAATCACCATAAAAACATTATTATTCCTATTTCCCAAAGCTTAAATTCTGAAATCACAGTAATAAATGAATAAAGAAGCTTGGGGATACAGCTTTATGGTAAGGCCCTGGGTTCAATCATCACTCAATGAGGGAGAAGAGAGGAGAGGAGAGGGGAGGAGGAGAGGAGAGGAGAGGAGAGGAGAGGAGAGGAGAGGAGAGGAGAGGAGAGGAGAGGAGAGGAGAGGAAAGGCGAGGAAGCACCCTAGATCAATCATGATTAAAATGAACTTTCAATATTTTTTCAGAAATTGCAACACAATTTTGACTATACTATCAGAATCTCAACCCAAGTGATAACTCAGAAAATACCTAGAAGACACTAGGATAATACGGTGCTCCCATTGTTGAACACACTGCTTTCTGTTTTTAAAAAGTCAGTCAGTGTTTTGCATCTGTCTCTCTGCTTAAGGTGACTTGGATTCACTTTTCATAAAATTTGGAACAGTCTGCTGTGCAGAAGCCCAGTTTGAAATGAAATGGCAGTTGATGATATTTCTCACACTGGCATACTTTGTGTAATATTCAGTGGCTTTTCAATGGCATTTGGAGCATAAATAGAAATTCCCGAACCAGCTATACTAAAAGCAAAACAACTGCTTAGGTCACCATTGTGAGACATCAGGATGCAGCTATGTCAGAGCTGCGGATGCCATGTGCTTGATTAAGTGTGTGATAACGAAAGGCAAGGCTTGAATGTGGAAGAAAAGCCAAAAAGTAAGTCAGAAAAATGCATTCTATAAACAAACATATAGTGAAACACACATAATGCACAAGCATATCTTCCTCTAAGGTATTACACTTGAGCTGCGGTGCTTTGAGTGATGACCCTGTCTTAGCTGTCCACAGCCAGCTAGGGGACTCATTCATTCATTAGTTTACACCACACACATTTTACTAAGCATGTCCCGTGTAAAGATAAGTGGTAGCAGAGAGGCCTGAGGTGTCTGTGCTAGCCTAGAGCTACCAGGCATGCAGGTAATTGTGGCCAATAAACAAACAGATAGACATTTACTGTATTAAAGAGCAGTAAATGCTACAATGGGGGAACATATAGCAGAGCAAGCAGAACTGGAAATGCCAATGGTAGGGTGGAGGTACTCTAAAAGTTTGCTAAAGCAAAGATGCCTTGAAATGGTAGGAAACCGCAGAGAATTGAAGAAAGTCTATAGGAAACAAAAGAAGAAATTAAACTAGCTCTTTCTGAACACACTCAAATGGGAGATTACAGTGTCTTGAGTGCCTGGATTTGTGTTTGTTTTCCATTTTTTTAATTTTACATATCAACCACAGTTTCCCCTCCCTCCTTTCCTCCCACTCCGGTCCCTTCCTCCATTTCCTCCCCTACACTCCCCTCCATCCACTCCTCTTCTGTCTCCACTCAGATGGGGTAAGGCCCTTCATGGGAATCAACAAAGCATGGGAAGGCCTGGATTTTTATGATATGTTGGATGAGATAAATAGGAGCTGACAAGCCACTATTTTGAATGTAATAAACATCAGGGTGAGGACTGTACTTCAACAGTAGATCATTTGCCTAGCCTGCACACACACACACACACACACACACACACACACACACACACACACACACACACACACACAACCACACACACGCGCACGCACGCACGCACGCACGCATGCACGCACGCACGCATGTTTACAGGGACTTTAAGAATTTTGCTTTAAGCAGCCAGCAGAATGGAATAAGATTGACATGGGAATGTCAGTGAATGCAATGATAGAGGGTAGGAGATGAGAATTCTTTCACTTTTAGTTAACTTAGTCCTGAGATAGTTTATACAGACTGAGCAATATGAAGTAGGAAGTGACTATAGTGTTCAGTAGTAAGAAGTCAGACAGAATTACCAACAAATAGTTCAGTGTTAGAGCCAGGATACTGGATTGCTAGAAATATATGGAGTAAAGAGAAAACAATGTTTCCTAACCTCAGAGATACAGTGTTGTCAGTAAAAGACAGCAAAAAGTGAGTCACTGGAAAGAAGACAGGAGGCAACAAAAATACATTCTAGCAATGAAAAATAAAGCAACATTGTGCAGTGAGTCAATCAACCAAAAGATGAAATCTTAATTTTCACTGTTGCATTTGGTTTTGGCAAGAATTGTTTTCTTAAAGCTTGGGAAGAAAAACAAAATGAAATTGGTGAGAAAGAGGTTTGAAATAAAAGAAGCAGAGAACGCAGGTGCATGCAATTCCTTCCAGGATTTTATCATGGCTACTAAGAAGTAAAGTGCTGGGGAGACATAAAGGGAAGGGAAATTTGGGGTTTTCACTCCCTTTTGAGGGCTTATATATTTTGCCTCTTGCATAAGTGAGATATTTAAGGAGAGAAGTGATGATATGAGAAAATAGGGAAGATGTCTGCAATAATGAAACTCGCTTTGATGAGGGATGGTATTCAGTACAAGAAAAAAGGGTGGAGGTTGGTTCAGAAAGTAGACAGAAGTGCCAAGTGTGGACGCTGGATGCAGGAAGACTCCATGTGATGCAGGAATTGATGATGAAAACTGGGGGTCTCTGACAGAGAGAAATAGCTAGTTCAAGATTAAGACAGATGATGCAAGACCACGAATGGAGGCTAAGGGTTAACTCACATGTGCTTGGTATGGACTCAGAGAGAGAAGGAAAGCCAATCAGTGGGTCAGTGCTCTATGCTAAGTGTGCAATGTGTTCAAACACCTCAGGGCAAGACAGTGAATGACTCTAGGGAAAGAGAGTTGCTGGAGGGATTGTGGCTGGAGAGAAGCACTGGGAATGGAGAAGTGTTGTGAGAATTGAACAATTTATGTAGGTATTAAAGACATTTGGAAGTCACAGTTGGAAGAACTGGGCAGTAAAATGAAAATGAAGAGTAATATGAGACTAAGGAACAACCTAGAGTTGATACCAGCTTCTGGTGTGAGTGGATTTATGTGTTTGCATGGAGTCTTTATTCATTATTGATCACTATGCAAATTTGACTTCTTCGGTCTTCTTTTTCATGTGTATACATGAATGGTGTGTATATGGGGGGAGGTTATGAATGCTCCCATGTGTAAGTACATGCAATGAGAAGGCCAATGGTTGATGTCATGAGTTTTCCTCAAAGCCTCACTCACCTTATTCTTTAGCCAGCATGTCTCACTGAAGGCCTGGCTCTCCAATATGGGTGGGCTGGCTAGACATTTGCCAAGGTCATTCTATTTTTTCCTTTTTAAGCTGGAATTACTAGGCACTTGCCACACCCCAGGCCTTTATATGGAGTCTGGAGACCTGAATTCCTGTTCTCTTGCTTATGGGGAAGTGCTTTAACCGTGCAGTCATCTCTGTAGTGGGCAAACACAATGCAAATACTCACATGTGATCCATTCCCTCTCTCTGAGTCACTCCCTGGTACTGTCACAGCCCACACTTATCTCTCTCTTCCTATAGTAATGATCAAATTTGTTGAAAGTCTTGTGACAACCAGGTGATGTGTTTATGATGTTTAAAATGTGTCATCTTACTAATCTCCAAAACAGTCTTCAAAATAGGTAGGGTCTTACCTCTTTTTTAAGGAGAAAAATGGCGGCTCAGTGTAGACTTTTTACATGTCTGTGCATACTTGTTAATGCAACCGAGGGACAGTTTCTGAGTTTTTCTCTACTGCATTTCCTGTACATTGTGCCATTATGTTCTGGGATCTAGTGATACCGTAATTTCTGATGGTAGAATCAACAGCCGTTTAATTTGTTAATCCTCTGATGTTTTTAACACTTGAAGAAAGACCATTAATACTAACATGAAGTGAAAGAGACCCATAATTTTGAAACGAGGTAAAAACAATGGTTTTCACTAGACATACTCAGGGAGAGGGAGGAGACCAAAGAGTCCTCCCAAGGGCTAAAATGCCAACATAGTAAAAGTAGTGGAACAGCCCTTTACAGATGGCAGGCAGCCCACACACCATCTCCATTTGATTTTTCTTTGTGGCTTTTCTCATCATCTTATGAATAAGAAACTAGGTCAGAAGGCTAAATGACTTCATCAAAGTCACCCACTTGGAACACTGACTCTAAAGTAAGGGGGAAAAGGAAGACTAGCCTGTTCTGTTCATATTGTTATTAAAGAGAGTGTTTCTCACTGCCCCCATTTCTGCTCTCACACTCAGGAAGTTTCATTAGTTGTTTAGGAAAAGAAGATGAATGAGGCAGGTGGTTCCAAGGTCTCATAAAAGGAAGACGGCAATGAAGATGATGCCCAGGAATGGGGCCCTCAGTGAGATTGGAACTGTGGGGACAATGATGAGGGAGCTTGGGGACCAGAGTGATTAATTTTAAGAAAGGTGAGAGCAGAGAATTTAAAAGGATTTCAATACTTAAATTCAAATTATGCTTCTCAAATACGTTAGTCACCGCTAAATGTTAAATTAAGCAGCAGCACCCAATCAAAATACCAGGAGAGTGCTCTGCCCACATCCTTGCTATGTTCTCAGAAGTCTGCTTAATTCCTTATATTTCTTTTTTTCCCATTCATTTATTTAGCTCATAAATAAAGTCATGCACAATTATGATACACAATACAGTGTGTTCACAATGGCATGGCTAAATTAAACCAATTAACATGTTATATCACACATATTCAACATTTTTGTTTTGAGAACACTTAAAGTATACTATCTCACAACTTTTAAAATATAGCATATTGTTATCAACCATATTTATCATGCTCTCAGTAGACCTCAAGACTTCACAGAGTCCATGCCTCTTGTCCAACTGCAGTTTTATATCCTTAAACCAATTGTTTCCCCATTGTTAAAAGTCCTGAATTGAAGTCTAATAGCCACAATTCTGCTCTCTATTCCCATAAGTTCATCATTTCTAGGTTACACATACAATTGAAATTGTGTGACATTTGTCTTCCAGTGTGTCATTTTTTTTTTGGCAAGCATATAACTTTACTACTTACTAAAGATGAAATCAAATATGCATGCACAGGTGAGCCCTCACTGAAACTTCTAACAAAAAGTAATATAATTCATGTGTTATATTAGCATATGTTTGAACCCATAATTCTTATTTAAAATTTATCAGAACACTATCTGACTTAGAGTAAGTAAACACATGGTTTAAAAAAAATCAAAAGAAAGAACTCATTGCTTTTCAGAAATCTCAAGGCAACATTGACCTCATTGTCTAGGCCTTGTGAACTTGCAAATCTTAATTCTGGATGGAAAGTTTTCAGTATCTATAATTATCCTACAAATCAGAGTTGACTATTATTTAAAATTTCCTTTTGATGAGTAGTCCCACTTCCACCATTTCTCACCATTGTATCCCATTGCCTGACTAACAGAATCAAAGGTGAAGTAGTATCATGGCCAAATGTTATGAAAGGAAATCCTTTTATTATAAAGGCTACATTCACTATAACAGTGTGCCAAAGTACCTAGGTGACAGTTTCTGGATTTCCTTCCTTATTCTATATTCGTATATTTATTACAAATTTTTCTGTTTTCACTGTTGTATAGTTCTTGAGGGAAGTCAAGAGAATCTACTGAGTTAGAATATTGGAGCCATAAGGAAAACAGCACGGGACTGCCACACCAAGATTAGTCCTTCAAGCAACATTCATCTATTTGCACCTTGGCTTACTGGTAAATATATGTTGTTGTCTGCTACAAAAAAAAAAAAAAAGCACTAGAAGATAGAACAGTGACTAAAGACATAAACAAGAGGTTCAACATCAGGTGTGGAAGACAAACAGGCAAAAGTCCTTACTGTACCCAAGTCCTAGAAAATATTCTGTTTGCATGTTTGATTAAAACTCACAGTAGGGAAAGTGTCCAAAATGACTGGGGTCAGCTTCTGCCTTAACCCTAGCTAATCACAGGCAGAGTCCAACATCCAGTCCAAAACAGAAAAGCAAAGAGAAAGAAAGTGGTTCAAATGCATGTCAACCTGATGTAAACACATAAAATGTTGATATCAGTTGAACATATTTTAAGAAACGCTTTCTTTGCTTTAAACTGCCAATGTAAAGGGTATAAGAACAAGGAGATACAACCAGGAATTCTCTTCAGAGATACATGATAATATAAAAGCTACCTAAGAAGCCTTACAAAAATCAAAGAAAAATCCATATATAGGCTTTTAACTTCATAGGGAAGCATGGGAAACATCACTTGTTTGCAAAGAATTGGACTCTTCGACTAAATGGCTTAACCCACTAGAAGTTTGGAGTCGTTTTATTTATTTATTTATTTATTTATTTTAATGACGCCATCTCTATAATGAATGGGCCCTTTAGCCTCCACAAAGGGGGAAAAATGGCAGGGAGTGTGTCAACTTCCAATAAATTACATGGGAGATAAGATAATCAATAAAAAGTCTCCCTCACTGTCACTTTAAGGAGTGACCACTTCAGAAATGTGCAACAGAGTGAAAAGCTGTGCTGGTGGAGGAGACAGTGGTTAAAAATTCTGAAAAAGGGAAGAGTGTGCATGTGCATGTTCGTGTGTGTGTGTGTGTGTGTGTGTGTGTGTGTGGAGAGAGAGAGAGAGAGAGAGAGAGAGAGAGAGAGAGAGAGGGACAGAGAGAAGAGAGAGAGAGAGAGAGAGAGAGCTCTACAGGCAGTAAGGAAAGACAGTAAGATGAACATGTTTAACCAAATTCTAAGAGAGCTCAGAAGCTCTTTTGTCGCCTACTGACAGCTATCAATTTCAAGGCAGTCTGTAATTCTTTTGGATATGACAATGAACTATGATGTTCTTTCCCCTAACATAAATTATACTTTTTGAAATTTATTTGATAACACTTAATCAAAATGCATATGGGTCATGATTTTGTGGTCTTATACTTTATTGTTCATAAAATAAAATATAACAAAATTTAAATCCAAACACCAACTTCTTGAATATCAAAACGTAAAATGAATGTTAAAGTTGTGGGGTTTTTCATAAAATTAATAAAGGCAAGTGCCGTAAGCGTAGCTTTCAAATACATCTTTCCCACGGGGAGTATCTTGGATTGCCTCAGGTTATATGGCTTGTAAAGAGACAAGAAATGCTAAGTGGGAAGTTGCACTGTACAAGACTTGGAAAGATTTTTTTTTAAACTTGCCTTGTTAAGGCTAATTACCATGGATGAAAGGAGCTGGATAACTTAGAGTATTCATTAGCTCTTTCCCTCCACTAAGCAGCTGTCCCCAAAGTGCTAATATCTTTCCTGTTACATTCTTAAAATGCTTCATATTCACTATTCATGATTCACACTTCTAAAAGACCAACTTCCTGATTAATGCCTAAATGGAAAGAGTACAAAATGTATCCTGAAAATTAGCACAGGCCTTAGGATTTCAGCTTGCCTATCTTAAGACCTTAGAAGGCATGTAAGGGGGGAAGAAGGGAAGAGACAGAAGCAAAGAAAGGGATGGGAAAAGGGGGGAAGGGAGGGGAAAAGGAGAGAGGGAGAGAAGACTGAGGGAAGGGATTGAAGGTGCCAAACTTGGAATTCTAATGAACTTTCCCTCCTTGTCCATTCCTATTCATGCATCCTTTCTCTAAGAGCTTTTACACTGCAGTCACATATTCTAGGTGAGCACATGGGAATTTGACATGTTTGACAGTCTGGGGTTCAATCACTCCCATTTCTCCTCACAATAAGACAATATTGTGTTTACGGCTCTCCTCATCTTTCAGCAGTATTATTTGCACAGTGATCCATACTTGTACAAGCATCCAACACTGCCCCATTTCATGGTACAGAATGAGTTCATTCCTTTACCACTGACCCCTCAAGTTTCTCACTTAAGTTCTTACTAAAGCAGTGGTTCTAATTATAAGCATTTGGTGTTATAATTAAAGTTGTGCACCAGTGAACAAAACAATGTTTTACCTTTGTTGACCACCCACGCATAGCAATCAATAGACCACAAATGACCCTCTTTGTCCACCTCCCTTTTCTGCATTTGGTGGGTGAAAGAAGGTATAATGAAAAAAATGAAAAATTTTTCACTAGGAGGTAAATACCAGGGAGTGTGCATGCCATTGTCACAATTCAACAACATGAGTGACTGCAATTGTCTACTTCGTGTATTTATTTTCTCAATTACTAGCAGCTGATTTTAGTAACTTACTGTCACCATTGTGTGCCCAGACTGGCTTCTACTTTGATCTACTACTCACTTGCCTCCAATCCTTCACTGGCACTAACAAATAAAGTCTAAACCCCATAGTTGGGCATTCAAAACCCATACTGCTCTTAATGCCTTTTCTTTATAATAAATGACATATCCACTTTAACCAAATGACCTCTATTTGTCTTCCATATACACCTTATTCTTTTGTATTTCAAATACCTGTCTTGGTGCCTTTCCTCTCTGAGCTGGCCTTGTCATGTCATACCTACCATGATGCTCCATTCTGGCTTTCCACTGGTCTGCCCTGTCTCCCTCCCACTATGCTTTCATTTGCTGTGAATGTTCAGATTTCAGTTGACTTGCTAACTATATTAAAACATGTACAGTAGCTTTTGAAAATAGATTTTTAGATGCTTTTTGGAAATAGTTCAGAATAAATCAATCCATTAACTACAGTTTTTAACCTTAAATGTGTAACTAGCACTTAGATACACTGACTTCCATGTGCTTCACCTTATATTCTTGTTTGGCAGCATTTTTACTGTATACCCATTTCTCCTCCATGCAGTTAAATGCGTAGGATGAAATTTGTATGCAGTTCACTCTGTTCTGGCAGCAGACTAACTAAAAGCTTGTGCTTACCTAACATTTTTGAATGTTGAATTATAAGTGATACATTGTTATCCAGATGTTATTAAATGACTTAGATGAGTGATAATAAATATGACATCTAAAATCAACAGTGAAGAATATTTTACTAATTTTCATATTTATTTGAACTTCTTTTTTGTTCTTTATTTGAATTAGAAACAAGATTGTTTTACATGACAATCCAAGTTCCCTTCTCCCTCCCAGCCTCCTCCACCCCCCCCCCAACTAAAACCCTACCTATCACCTATCCTTTCTGCTTCCCCTGGATTGTGAGGCCTTCCATAGGGTATCATCAGAGTCTATCATATCCTCTGGGATAGGGCCTAGGCCCACCCCCATGTGTCTTGGCTCAGAGAGTATTCCTTTATGTGGAATGGGTCCCAAAGTCCACACCTATGCTAGGGATAAGTACTGAACTACTACAGGAGGTCCTGTAGATTTCTGAGGTTTCCTCACTGAAACCCATGTTCCTGGGGTCTGGATCAGTCCCATGCTGGTATCCCAGCTATCAGTCTGGGGAGCAAGAGTTCCCTGATGTTCAGGTCAGTTGTCTCTGTGGGTTTCACCAGCTTGGTCTGGACCCCTTTGCTCTTCACTCGTCTTTTTCTGCATCTGGATTCCAGTTCAGTTGAGTGATAAGTTGTGGGTGTTGGCTTCTACTTCCATCAGCTGCTGGATGTTAACTGCCAGAGTTCTCCTTCTGATATTACCATCTTCACTTCTTGCTATCATGCAGACTCCTGAGAGTCATATGATTACCTTGAGAAAAACCTTACATGCATACATAACATTTACTACATGTATGATTAAATAATCATTTTATATCCATCTGTGTTTCCTGTTAGATTGTCAGTTTACTGAGGGCAGAGACTTGGTCTGTATTGGTCGTCATCTTCTTAATTTTGTGGACTAAATAAGTGTCTGTAACATGGCAGGAGTCTGGCAAATATTTGTTGGATCAATGAATTAAAGGATTAATAACATATATAAATGAATTAAAAATAACTAAGATAAAATTCTTCAACTTCTTTGGCCTCTGACCCATCATAACTGTGCAACCCTTTAAATATAATTGCCTGGGTTGAGGTTCTAAGTCACTGAAGAGTTCCCTAGCACCCTCCCTTGATTTTCCTTAACTCATGAATCAAGCATTGTATTTATGACTAGTTAGGATCTCCCTTTCTCTGTGCAAAGGACTATCTTTGAATCAGTGGCTTCCATCGGTCATTCCTGTCAACAGAGGGAGCAGAAATGAGTACAGGAAAAAAAAGTGTGTGTGTGTGTGTGTGTGTGTGTGTGTGTGTGTGTGTGTGTGTGTGTGTGTGTGTGTACATGTGCCTACGTGCATGCGCTTGCAAAAGGAATAATTGATCCCTTGTGGTACTGACTATCAGTATTGTGATAATGATATTTCCTGGCAAAGCTGGTGGAGCTACTCATAGATAGGGGTGTCAAACAAGGACTTGCATCCCTAAAAGGAAGGAATATGGTCTGGCAAAAGACCCTGGTCAAAAGCCACAGGCCAACCCTGCCACACATCATGGTTCCAGCTGAATTTGCTTCTGCATCATCACTGATGTTAAAAGGGAACTTCAAGCTGTAATAACCATTGTTCCTGTTATAGCTAGTGTTGGAGGGAAGACAGGCCTTTTCCCTGGTAAAGAAGGCAGGCAGGCTATCATCTCATTCAGCTTCTGAGATAGATATGAAGCAAAAATACAAAGAAGCCTCAGAAAATAGCCACCAAAAAAGAGAACCCACCTCTTTATGGTCTGTATTAGCAGAAATCAGTTGCCAGGGCCAGTACAAATAGTGTCTGCAAATCTGAGAAGACCAGGGAGCTAACTGGTTTTTATATGATGTGGCCATTGAAAACTACAATTTAAGGGGACCAAATGAGTGTTTTCACTTTTCAATCATTGTTTACTATACTGGAGGCAGAGACAACATGCTAATCTCTAGTGCACATCTCCTTGTTCATCTCAGAGTCCTTTTATACATAACCTATAATTTGCATTCAAAAGGAGAGAATGAAATGGCTGAACAATCATAGTTCTGTGGTGTCCCTTTCACCTAGCTCAGTATTTATAGCGAATTTCTGAACTAAATAGCAAATTTGCATTATTCTGGAGTTTGAATCAACAAGATGATATTAAAGTGACAAGTTGCTGAATTGCATTCATGACTCAAGATATAAAGAAAACTATAAAGATATAGAAACCCAGTTAAAGATGAAACTAGATACCCAATTTAAAAAAAAATCTCTGTAGCCTAGACCTTTGGTAGCCATAACACATACCTCTCACAATCTAGAGAGAAGTAGTTAATGTGTGGATGAAGTAAATAGGAAGTCTAGTTTTCTATCTCATGGAAAAGAACATATAATGATGGTAAAATTAAAGTACAAAGTGTAAATTATTCATGACAAACAGAATAATATTTTGGAGAAGAAAAACAGAGTATAGCTTGAGGGAAACAATCTAGAAATGAGTTCCACTAGGTTTTATAACTTTGAAAGTTATCCAAAGCAAGTTCAGAGTTGAATTAACTAACTTCTAAGGTATTTTCTGTGTCTGATTCTGGTTGTTATATGGGCTATTAACTCTAACCTATCCACATTTAATTCCTGCCATAGCCTGTTTACTACTACTAATGATCCATCCATTCAGAAAGTCTTGCTAGTGTTGTTCCTACTATTTACAGCACTGGACTTTTCCAGAGAACGTGCTTGCTAGACAGTGTGTAAGGGTTAGGAAAGCAGATGGGAAGAACTTAAAGATGTAAGTTTCAGAATGTCTTAGAACTTTGGATGTATAAAACATCTACCAAGAAAATAACACTCAAAAAAAGAAGAAGGAGGATGTTAAAACTATGAAATTAATATAATATTGCTCCACACAATAGGAACCAGATATGATTAATCACTGAATACATATGCTGCATTGGTCCACTTTAGAAAAATGATTTACAGTTTTGAATTGTGGGAAGGGCTTTTTATTTTATTTATTTTGTTATATGATTTTACATATGTGACTTGAAATTTTCTCTTTTTTCTTGTGCTCAAGACACTTTTAAATCATAATATACTTAGCAACACACAATTCAGAACATTAAATTTAGTGTAAATTTATTGCTACATAAAACAAAGTATACTTTTTAAATAAAATTGTTGAAATGTATAAAATTGTTGAAATGTATAGAAACTAGTGCTTGCACTCTTGATGGTTTTTTCATTTCCACTCAGCAATTTCAAAGGTCCATTTGTTTTAGATCAATCTTTCCTTTAAGTACTTTTAGATCCATCAAATTAGGCCTCCTTTCAAGTATTATATTACTTAGTTTGTTCTCTGTTTTCTTTATGGACTTTACACATGAAGTATGTTGTATTCTCTGTAATCCTAATTTTCCTTCTTCCAAGAATAAAAATAAATTACAACAAAATGCTATATTCTAGGCATACTTCAGTACCAAAGTCTATTATTCCTCTGAGCCTGGGCTGTCAAAGTAAACCCACTTAGAGGACCCCCAAACCTTCCTTTTAAAAGGCATTCTGCATGGTGACCACTCAGATACTATGTAGATTGGCAACAGATTGTGTGGCCATTTTGATAATTAGAAAATCATGCTGTTACTCTATTTCCATGCCTCATTTTCTTACTTTGGCAAAGAAGATAGTAGTAGCATCCTTAAAGAGAAAACACAAACAGAGACAAGTGCTTGACACACTAAGGTTTCTTTCAGAGTGTTTGTCATATGTATGAACCACTCCCAGATGAATGTTCAGGACCCTGTAAAAGGTCTAAGTTGGTGCTGGAGAGATGCTTAGTGCTTAAGTCTGCTTAGCTCTTCCAGAGGACCTAAATCTGGTTTCCAATAACTATATTGCACAGCTCACAACTGCCCATAGCTTCAACTCAAGGAGACCCAACACCCTTTTCCAGCCTCTGGGTACCTGCTCTGATGATGCGCAGATACACTCATACAGGCAAACACACTTAAACATAAAACATGAACAGATTTTTAAATAATCTACATTGATATTCCATTTTAGCTTCCTTTCTTTTCAACAAAGTGCATTATACACAGCCTGTAATTTTTCCTTTCAGTTTTTCTCTGGCTCAAATACGACTTGTTAATTCAGAGAGATGCCCTGCGTTGTTTAAATGTAATAACAAGTTTCCCCAGCAATACCATGTGAGTTTTTTCTCCCCTCAACCTCTATTAAAGTGAAACAAGAACTTTTGAGAACCATTAAACTGCTTATTAAGAATAACCCTGGGCAAAACATTAAATAAAAGAACATATAATCCCAGCAAGAGCATTCAACTTAATGAAATTCATCCTATAAGCTCAATGTAGATGATCTTATCTGCATATGCTGAGACTGCCAGTGTCCGGGTAGAGTAAGGGATTAACCTAAGTGTCTAGTTTCCAGAATGTTAATCCCATTTGTTCAAATATAAAGTAAGTGAGACAAGGGTACTGCTATCACTGACCATGTTCTAAGTAGTAAAATGATACTGAATGAAGATTTCTTGGGTCACTCTAGGCCCGAGGCTACTGAAGCAGAGAGAAAGCATGGAAAGGGAAGTACACTGATTGAGGTGGGAATCTAAGACACTTGCTCACTGATGTGGCCATGGGCAAAAGAGACTTTTGTCCCCTACCTGTCTCGCATACACAGCTAACCCATGCAAAGCCTTCTTCAATCCAGGTCCATGCAAAGAGGGCTCGAAACCTCCTTCCATTGTGGCCATCCTTTGATCAGGTCAACCCATGGGGATAAAATTGGTTGGGCAAAGGTAAGCTGGTATTTTTGGATACATTCCCAATTGATTCCAATCCAAGTGACTTAGAAAAGCTGTGTGACAATTCAAGGCATTAATCATGACTTCATTAATTCATTAATCATGAAAAGTGATTGCATGCTCAGCTTTCGATCCTTTGATTGTCTTAAATTAAAATGAGGCCAGGGACGGTGAGATGGTGGCCAGGAAAGGGTCTTCTGGGAAAGCATAAGGACCTGAGATTGAATCCCCCAAAATTCCCATCATAATCTAGGAATGGTGGCTGTTCTCTATAACCCCAGCAATGGCGGGGTATGGAGGGGGTGAGGGACATAGGCAGATCACTGAAGCTTACTGTTCAGTCTTCCTATCCTAACTGGTGAGCCTCAGCTTCAACAAGAGACCCTGTATCAAAAATAAAATAAATTAAATTAACAGTAGAGAATGACAAAAGAAAGCCACCTGATGTCTAGCTCTCATCTCCATACACATGCATACCCATGGACATTGTACACACACTGACACTAACATACTTATATAATAACATCATATATATACTCTAAAAGCTGAAACACATTCTTGACCTCTGAAAAGTTGATAGGTAGATTGAAACAAAATATTATATAGTTAGGATAGTTTCCCTATTTATTTATAATATTTAAACACAAAGGGAATATTTGACACAGGCACTGTCTTAACTAGCTTTAACTGTCCATTTGACACAGCCTAGAGCTAAGTAAGAAGGGCATGTCTTATGGAAATTCTTACTGTCTTGACTATTAATTGATACAGGTTGGCCCAGTCTGCTATGGGTAGTATCATCCCTAGGCAGGTAATTCTGTGATGGATTGGAAAGTTGGCTAAGTGTGAGCCTGAGAGCAAGCCAACACACAGTTTTCCTCTGTGGTTTTGCATCAAGTCCATGGCCTGACTTCCCTCAGTGATAGACTATGACCAGAAATCTTAATGCAAACAAATTCTTTCCTCCTGTAAGTTGATTTGGTGTTTTGTCACAGTGATGGAAAGCTAATTAATACAGTGGACTTCAGTTGTGTTCTCACAATTAATTTATAAAATTCATTCTAGTTTTGATGTGATGAACTATAATCTAAACTTGCTTCTACCCTACCTCTTTGATCCAAGCAGCAGATGTTACATGAATAGTGCTTTACCTCATTTTAACTAATGTATAATTTCATTTCAAGTCAGCTTTACCTTTCTAATTCAGCATGGAAAATAGATGTCTAACAGGTAATTCCAGAAGGGAAATAGAAGTCAGAAATTCAGATCAGAGAGGCAAATCTCTGGGTCTTTCTGATGAGCCGAAACATTTCAAAGTCAAATCTGTCAGAAATTGAAGCTGGCTCAGAGTAGACAATGAAGAAAACAACAGTTTAGACATGTTGACAGGTATAGAGAAGGCATAAAGTGTGGCTGATTACTTCTGTTAGAACATGACACTAATTAGACAGAAGCCATTCTCTTGATTAAACCCTTCATTTATCCTCCAGTTTGTTTGCAAGGAAAAGCCATAAGGATGACTTGCACAGCCTGTCCAAGGGCCACTCTGCCCAGCCTTCCTCTCTCACCTCTGCTCATTCTCTCCTCCCTCTCTATGCTTAAGGAAATATTTGAACCGGGGCCTCTCTGCAGATGTCAGCCAATGCAGCTATTTCCAGCCTGGATAGTCCTTCCACTTTCCTGACTTCTGCTCAGTGTCCCTTGAGACCGGGTTCTAACCTACCTCAGACACCTTAGTTATATTTAGATACTCTTTTCTAATTTATGTGTTTGTTTGTTTATTATTTATTATTTGTATGTGTGTTTGGTGTGATGTTGGTGGCAGTGGTATGTGTATGTGTGTGTATACGTGTATATGTGTGAGTGTGTGATTAGTGTATGGTGTGTATGTGTGAGTGTGTGATTAGTGTATGGTGTGTATGTGTGATTGTGTGGTATGTATGTGTAGGTGTGTGTGTGTGTGTGTGTGTGTGTGTGTGTGTGTGTGTGTGTGTGCATTTCTAGGTATTGAACTCTGAGCCTTGCAAGTATTAGATGAGCAGTTGACTACTAAGCTACATCCCCTAATTTCAGGCATTCTTAGAGTTATTATTTCTCCCTTTACAAATGTCTTTGGAGGTTTTGGAGGTATTATGCCTTTCCTTCATACAAATAAATAAAAATAAAAGGTTGGGATGTAGAGTCTAATAAGAGTCACCACACAGAGCAAATGCATTTATTCTTTGAATTACAGCAAATGAGAGTACTTAGCAACTTGTGGCTCTAGAAAATTCCCAGAACCACTCACCAAAGGCACATCTTTGGTTACACGATGAAACTGAGGCCAATAGAAAAGAAAAGGTACTTTATGTTTGGGTTGGGAGTGACAATAAATCAACAATGCCTTTTCATTTTTAAGGGACGGCCACATTGTGCTATGAAATAGAGGGCCTTTAGATGTTTGAGGTGTGATAATAAAGTAATGAAAGCCAGTTTCATTAACTTTAAGTCACACTAATCCAGATACATTTAGTTTGCTGCTTTTACAAGTGAGACAGTAAGCGCTTATGAACAAGCCAATGACTTCTCAGATGTATGTTTTATTTTCTCTAAAATTAGTTATATTTTAGGAGCAGAGTTGTGGCCTATCTATTTTCATTTTTGTAGACTAAGTTCTACTTCAAAATGACACAATCATGTATGGAAAGACCAAGGGATATTTTTGACAAAATAAGTTAATTTCTACAGTTCCATGTTGATTCTAAATATGCTGACCTTGAACTTTCAAACTACAGAAAACTTGTTTCATAGGGAACTTTATTGTCACACTACTTTTAACTCAGTTCCCAAGACAATAGTACCTCATGATGGAGGGGTGTCTGAAGTAACTGCTTAAAAACTTGAGTTACTAGGACTTAACATTGGTGTTGCACTCAGATCAGTGGTCTCAACAAGACAACAGCACAGTTAATGAGAAAGGAAGCCACTTAGGGAATTCTCCCCAGTCCAGGTCTAGTTTTCCTGTCACACAGGAAAAGAAGAATTTAATCAAAAAGGCCCTAAATGTTTTTTACAGCCAGGCTAATGCATTTTCTTTTATTTCTGCTCTTTGCACAGCCATAGCAAAGAAGCTATCTCAGAAACAAATGTCACATCTCTGTCATTCTCCTGTTTTTCACTGTCCCAGTGCCAACGATCTGGGCTGTTTTCTCTTGGGCAATACACCTATTGTTATAGCAAGGTGGTCACTCATATTTAATAATTGAAATTCAAAGTTATTTTAAATACTAGAGTATTTTGTGATTTTGTATCTGTAGATGGTTTTTCTTTCTGACATCTCTGGCTAGACAGGAGAGACCAACTAAAAAAAGAAGGCAAAGGCATTTTATTTCAGTTTCAAAATTTTATTTTTTGGGTTATTTTCTTGTGTTGGTTGGGAAGAATATTAGTTAAAATGTTGTTAACTTAATCTATTGTATTAAAAGGCTCACTGTCTCCGTTGGCCTATTTCTAAATATCTGCTGCTACAGTTGCCATTTATGACTATGATTAATGGGCCTAACTGACAATGGGTCAAATGTCTGGGGACACAGAAATAATCTTTGGTCTTTCTCTTCTTGGCAGGGGTATAATATTTTTCCCTGGGGATCTATGTTGCTTCTTTGAGTCCCCACAGTATCCCTCCAATATAACCACATGCATTCAGAGTCCTGGGTAAGCATTAGCACACAATTTTGCTTAAGTGGTTAATTTTTGCGGCCTATCTTTGAGTGCTTGGTCTAGCCTTTCACAAAACAAAAGGCATTTCTATTTTTAGCCCATAACTCATTTACTTCTTTTGAAAATGTTTGTCAGTTAAATTCACAGCATAAGCCTTTCCCCACCACTGACAGTGAGCTCTTGGACACAACAGATAATGCATGTTTTTGTGTGTGATGCAACCCTTACCCAGCTGGCCTGTGAGATCTTTAGAAGGACCCTGTGGCTCTTAAGCTCCTTCACAGAGCATCCTGGGAGAGCAGTAGCCACATCAGTTCTTCAACGGCTGACTGCCACCCAGAAAGTACAAGTAGTGAAAAGGTTAAAAAAAAAATCACTGCAGGCTTGTTATTTTTACCTTCCTGTATACTGAGGCAATCCCAGGTGCTTGTTCGCCTGGGCATTACAACCTAAATGCCTTGCTGGGTGCTCAAATTGTTCAGTTCACATTAACTCAATTTTATCATCGATTGTTTCTCCTGATGTTAAACAGATGTGATGGCTACTCTAGCCACCACTGTAGGTGTTTATTTAAAGAACTCATTTCCCACAGCCACTTCTCCATTTTACAGCTCTACCCGAAGCATTCTCATGTCAACCAAGCCCCTTGGGCTTTTAGAAGTGATGAATCCTTAAAAAGATGTTTTCCCCACAGAAACCACAAGGTAAATGTAACAAGTAATCAGTCTTCCAGGCAGCAATCAGGCAACCACTTAACAAACATACCACACAAACAAAATAATTAATCCAAGCACTGTCCTGAAAAGTAATTAATCTAATCTGTTCCAAGAGATGTGTTTGTTCACTGTACACTATTTTGTTTCCTAGTTGTCATAGTTAAGGGTGTCAGAGAAGGTACAAATGTGTTAGTCAGCTTAACAGAATACTAATTTCAAGAGGGAAGTGTGACACCAATGTTTATACAGTGTGGGGTCTTTGTTCCTTTGTTTGCAGAGGGGAAAAACGCAGATCAATGTCAGAGCGAAACAAAAAGGAAGACATAGTAGAATAAGAAAGGAACACTAGAGAGCATCAGGCATGACATTACAGTCCTGAAAAATATATTATCTAGATCAGTGCTGGCCTTCGGAGGAAGGGCAGGTGATATTAGTCACAAATATCTCCATGAATGAAACTAAAATGAGAAGCCAAAAGACAATGCCTTCCTGAGACTTGCCATGCAAGCTGAGGAGAGCCTGCAGACTCCGGGGAAAGTGCACTGTAAGGAATTTAATTCTGATCATTTCCAATCATCCCTCTCAGCTATTTCTGTTTTGGGATCCTGAGTTCAATAATTCCAGATGCTAGCAGTTACATCTCATCAATAAATTTCACATCAAAAAGTCCAGACCTTTTATATTGGTGGCTACAAACAAAAAGACTGCATTGCTCTCAAGTCTGAAGTATGGTTCATAAGTATCACAGATAGTGGTATTCAGCATCATCCTAGGTCAGATCTTACTGGTAAAACAATTGCTTTCTCAGACTTCTCAGACTGTGTTTTTAATCGACAGAAACTGCATGCGGCCACCTTTTGTTTGGAAATTTTGTTTGAAATTGAGACAATATGTTTCAAAATGCTTCGTCATGAAACATTTTCTTTCTTGATTGGGAAAAGATTATAGGCAAAACATACATGCTCTAGAAG
This sequence comes from Cricetulus griseus, assembly GCF_003668045.3. NCBI lineage: Eukaryota > Metazoa > Chordata > Mammalia > Rodentia > Cricetidae > Cricetulus > Cricetulus griseus. The sequence goes on along the minus strand of NW_023276806.1, from coordinate 47,173,564 downwards.
AAAAGATTACGGTATATCTTTCCACAATAGTGACTGTGACAGTATGCACGGCTGTTTTGTTTGCACGTGACCTACAAATGTGTCCTTTCACACATACCAGCTTTGAAGAAAGGCTTTTCTAGGTGGTCACATTGATAGCCAAATACAGATATATCTTGATGATGGCTGGTCAAAATTGGAGGGGATACATGAGCCAGGAGATTAAAGAACCTTTTGTACAAGTCTGAAAGTCAGTCACTGAGACTGTGGTTTGCAAGTTAGGGGCCACTAATGCAAAGTCAAATGTAGTTAATGCAGGAATCATAGCCAGACAAGTCAAGTTCATTTCCCATGTGCAAGAATAATATAGGTAAATAGTAAATCTGAGTACAGAAAAATGGATCTATATACAACATGTAGGATAAAGACTCAGAGGTAGGTCAAAGAATCATGAAGTGGCCTAGAACTTAAAAGACAGATCTCAGGCTAATCTTTGTTACTTAGATACAATTTCATGTGTTACGGTTTAGTCACCAGCCTGTGGTTCTATTGAGAGGTGGTTAAGCTGTTTGAAGTTGGGGTTTACTTGGTTGAGGGTATATCCTTGACAAGATATTGAGGTCCTTTCTTTTCACTTCCTGGTTGTATTAGGAGCAGTTCTTCTGCCAGGTACTCTCCAGGAGACACCATGCTACCACAGGCCCACAGCAACTGTGCCGAATAGCCAGGTATGTCAACTTCTAATAGTCAATCCAATGAATATTTTCTCTTTTGAAGCTGTCTACCTCAGGTACTGGTCACAACTATGGGAAGCTGCTTTGATACTCTTATGATGAAACCATCGAGTATTTCAAACTTTAATTTTAATTTGGAACCATTCAATTTCCATTTATTTTCTCTTTAGTACCAATGATATTAGTCCAACTTTGCAAAGAAGCAAACAAATTAAGTAGTCACACAACCAAACAATAAGCAAAACTGAGCCATGGAAGCTGTTCCCAGGGTCACTTTTCTAAACAATATATGTTTCTGTCCTCAGGATTTTAGTATGTGGACCTTGAGGAAGGCAAATTACAGTATCAGCAAAGATGGAAAGGTGTAACTTATGTTCAAGGAATAATACAGTAAGACCAATTATAAATAAATACAAAGAGGGAACATTAGGATGAGCAAAGAGAATGAATGGCCTTTTATGTCAGCCTAAGGATTCTGAACAGCAGAGGAACAAGATGAGGTTTGTATTATTGGGGAGATTGGTTTGTGGAGTCAGCCTCAACTATGTATGCTAATTTTGATATAAGTGCACTAGTTTTGGTGGAGTTTTAATAAGCTTTCATTGAAGCCACGAATAGATAGAAAGTACAGATCTTAGAGACAGTGGAACTGCAGAATCTGTAGCATTGTTGAATTTGGTTACTAGATACTAAAGTGACAAGGCCTGCAGAGAATCTAATTCCTTCTCTGATTAAAGCCTGAGGAGGTTTGCACATGGAGAGTCTAATAAAAAGACTAAAATCTGAAGAAAAGGTGGAATACACATGAGAAAGAAGGGGTTGTAGGAGGGGGTCATGTGATGAAATGAGTTTCCACATTTTATTTGAGGATTCAAACCAATGGGAACATTTGTCCACCAATGGTATGTTCTATTTTTCACAATTTCATTTTTCATTAGAATGAAAAATATGAGAAATATTTTAGTAACAACCCCATTAAAATAATTTTTTAAAAGTTTTGCATTTCCGGAGATAAAACCACCTACTATAAAGATCTATCACGCTGAACACATTCTTTTCCTGGTGATTTTATGTGCTTTTAAGCATGACTGTGTAAAATCTCTTCTTTGTATTCTTTTAACATATATATATATATATATATATAATGACTGCACACATTAAAATATGAAGACCCACATAAATATAACCACTTATTTAGGTATGTTTCTTAACATGGACATTTCATTTTAAGAAACAAAAAATTTCCAGTTGGAGTTAAGTACCTATAAGGTTGTAAGGTGATGTTACCCAGATCTGCTCTTTAGGACTAAGACGCATATTTCACCAACTGCCTGAAAGTTGCCTTGGTGATATGATCAGTGTCTCTCTACCTCCCAGAGCAGCTCTCATCCACTGAATGGTTGATTCTCTTCTTAATACCTGCTGGCCCTCTTGCTTGGATTCTCACATATCTAGAGGACCCAGGATATTAGATGCAAAATCAGTCTTGCAAAGTTACTGCAATTTGACATTTTCAATTCTATTTGCCTCCCTTGCTTGATTACTTCTTTTCTTCCTTCTTTTTTTTTTATCTTTCCTCCTTTTCTTTCATTTTTCAATCTTTACTTACTTTTGTTTGTTTTTGGAGACAAGGTCTTATTTTGAAGCACAGGCTAAACTAGAACTCATGATTTAGCCTAGGGTGCTTACAAACTTATGGCAAATTGACTGTTTCAGTCTTCTAAGTCCTGGGATTATGAATGAAAGTCGCCATGGCCTTCAGAGGGCACCTTCTTGAAAAGAGTCCACATCTCCTGGGTGTAACATGCTCTGGTCACTACTACCTCCATCCCTGCTAGCACTAATAACCATTCTCAATTTGGTGTTTAAAGTGCCCATACAATCCATCATGTTTTTACCAAAAGAAGATTCTGTTTTCTATATTACTTATAAAGCCAACCTAGTCAACATGTTATTGATTGGAAAATTCCCCATGTTAAAATAATTGCTAAATTAAGTCTATGGAGCAAGCAACAATCTGAGCATAGGTCTCAAATTTTAAACTGAGGCAATGAACATTTACTTAAAGACTATGGAGAAGTGGATTTCTTGAATTCATATACAATTTTAAAAAAGCACTTCTCATTACCTTCCCATTACCAGAACTTATCACTGTAGGAAAAGGCTATTGAAATGAATTGACCCATGAAAGAATATCTCTTTGGGCTTGTTCTCCTATAGAAACACAGGGCACTTATAGCTGAAAATGGGTGATATAAAGAAAATACCATAGGAATATATGTCATAGGAAGTAACATTTCCCAAAGTGTATCTCATGACCCAGGGAGTGGGTCATGATTTTTATCACATAGCTCTTGATAAATCTGTAAAAATTCTAGGTCAAACAATGTAAAATAAGTCCAATTTCTCTGTATTACACAAAGTCTTTCATGTGCTGACATACAGCATAGATATTCAAGAGGAAGTGTTTTAATATAAAACACTTGGATTGAGTTCTCTCAGTCCAATTTGAATACAGGAGCCTTTTCAAAGGTGGCCCCATTAAAATAATAAACTCCTTTTGGATACAGGGTGTAATCAGAATTAGATAACTGAATAATAATTAGCAGATCCATAAAATTGCTGATATAGTCATTGTTGTTATACATTTAATGAACTCAGCTTCATGGCCAAAAGTTTGACAACATTTGCGTTAAGTCCTGGACTTGAGGATAACAAGTATCAAGGGTATCCATAAGATTACATATGATTATACAACCCCTGGTTTCCTGGGGGAGACTAACTCTGTCACTTTCCATATATGTTATACTGACAAACCTATAGCCACAGATAAGAATCCCAGACTTTCAAAAAACAAAAACTGGCTTTTCTATCTGTTTCCAAACTGGACAATGAAAGAAAGCACAGTATTCTAAAGTCAGTTCCTCACTTAGCATATGGCACAGTCATTGACCATGACTGAAGTAATCATGAATGAATATTCAACTTTCTTACTTTGTAGTCAATACTCAATAACAACTATCATTAACATAGTCAAATCACAGATGTGGTCTGTGACAGCCAAGAGGCCTTAATTCACTTCCTTAACCTCTTAATACACAAAGACAAGGTACTATCTTCATATTACACTTTACAGTGCTACTTCTCTTTAAATGATAAGTCACACACAGTAGCAAAGTAGTGTGGTCACAGTACTTGGGAGGTAAAAGCAAGAGAATCAAAAGTTCAAAGCCAGTCTAGGCCATATAGAGTTTGAAGGCATCTTGTACTACATGAGAGACCCTGTCTTAGAGATGGGTGGAGATTAGTTACTGATAGTGATAATACTATACCTAAAGAAGAAAATAGTCCACAATAGTTACAAGAGACAACTTTGATTGGTAACCCCTCATTTGGTGGATATTATAAAACTTAGTGAAATAAGGAAATATCTAGATAGTGCCATGTTTTCACTCAAGATCTCCCCTGATGAATATCTTTGACATCCTTGTTTGTGGCATAATTGAGAAGGTTGTGTTAGACACATCTACACTGAGCAGAGAACAGCAATGCTTCTTGAGATCTGGAGGCCCAGTGGAGCCCCAGGGGTGACTCTGGCACACTTCCTTCTCTTGTGAGAGGAGTTGTTTGTCAGTAGGAAGGCTCTCTCAAGGCAAATGCTTCCATTGTAACCTTGACACCCCATAACTTGAGGGAGAACTGCTGACTGTGAATTCAAATTCACAATTTCTAGGCAGAAATGAGAAGACACAGTTCATGTTTCCAGTGTAGAGCAATCTAGAAGCCATCAATGCATACAGAAAAGGGGCAACAACTGGTAAAGAAGACCAGGAAGTGTCTCATACAACCCTTCTGACAGAGGGGAGTACCACCTAACTCACTCCACGGAAGAAGAAATGAATGTTTGGGATTTCTTGGAGTTTATGAGCTATGGAGGATTCTGGCCTGTTTGACTCTAAATTCAGTGTGGCCATCAAATGATCCACTTCACTTGCTTCTATATCACTAGTGGGTGGCTTTGTGACATCACTTTTAACTGAAAATGATGGGGAGAGAACCAAAGATGAGCAAATGAAATGGTAGTTGTTTCTGTCTCTCAGGATTCAGCATGCTACCAAGGCATGAGGAATGACTCAGAATCCCCTACTTGGCATTCAGGAAATGAGCAAACTCATGTGCTGATGGGAAGCCTCGGAGTCACAGGCTTGCTCTTGTGGAGAGTCACCGTTCAGCTTTCTTTACCAATGCCACCCCATGCTCTTCTGAAATGGACCTCAGTGAATAGGTTAGCAGGAAGCCAGCTTCATTTCTGAACTCACTAGGTTTCTGGGGTGACAGGCACATCAATAAAGCCAGAGAGAAGTGACAAGGAAAGTGACATGCCTTTCTGGGACCTACCCTGTGCCTGGTTGAAAGCTGTAATTCTCACCAAAAGAAGCACTGGATGGATTTTACAGTTTCCCCCTGGGTGCTGTGTGATATGAAAACATTAGACTCACTATAGAGGTATGTTTACCTCTGTTACAAAAAGACAAGAGATCTGATAAAATTTACCAGAGACCTGTGAGTAACCAATTTGCTGTATTTAAATGTACTTATACTACACAATGGTTTAGAAATAGGAAACTGAGATATTAGCATTTATTGCAATCAAATTCCAGCAAAAATAAAAATACTTTTAAATTATAATATATTATAGGAAATGGAGTAGATAAGAAAATCAAATTTAAATGTGGCCTCTTAAGATTATGTTTACTGCATTAATAGAAGTCTATATATGTTTCCCCATTTGTGAAATGGGGATTAATAAATTTGAAACACCACGCTTCTTATAAACAATTACATTTTATGCTTTCATTTCCCAGAAGGGCCTTATTTTTTCCTTAAACAAAGAGATAAAACTGTGATAGTTTACGAGATGAGAGAGTTGACAAATCTAATAGAACTCTTAGGTTACCTCTCTACACATGAACATGTACATGTTAAAGAGTCACAGGCAAAAACATATGGAAATAATATTTCTGGATGCTCTGGGCTCAGAGGCCAAGAACTGAGTACCTTTGCATATAACAATAAATATGCTGAGCCATTAACTTAAATGCTTAGAATGTGTTGCTAAGATATACAAAATAAATTTTGTTCTAATAAAACAGTTACAAAATGCGAATTGTTTATTGCACACTTAGTGTTGCCCACCTCTAAATTAGATTTTAATTTCACATACTTCTGGAGTGTATGAGGTGTGAAGTAGAACTGTTATGGGATAGAATTATTATTCCCTGTTTGTAGATGGGAAAATAGGGACTTCATACTAATATCTAATTTACCCAAAGCACATTGGTGTTACCATGTGACAAAGTATTTGAAACCTGGCATCATTCTGTAACAATTATTCACATGTGATCCTCACCTCTTTGTACATAAACAACCACAATGAAAGTATTTGTCTAGATTAATATTCTACTCATCATTTAAATTAGAACAAAAAGACAGTATTGACTACACACAATTGTAAAAATCAACAAAATAAGTGTTAATGAAAATAAATACATACAGATGGCAAAAACCAAATTAAACATGAAAAATCATTTCAATTTAAAAATTGAGCAGGGGTGGTAAATACTTGGATTTTTTTCTCTCTTACTCTCTCTCATAATAGCCAAATAGGTTGATTGCTCATTTCACTGTGCTGCAATATTCTGACTTTTCTCCTAGAGCTGAAAATGCCTATTTACCAGAATGAGAAAAATACTTACACTCATGTAAACTGCAGTGGTAAATTATGCATGCTCAATTAATCCACAAGTACAGCCTTGGGTTTGCTTAAAGTTCCTGAGGCATAAGATGCAGGTGCCATGATGATAATTTATCAACCCCTGGATTTTTAAGCGTCTGTTCAGATCAGGCCGATTGTGTAGGAAATGTTCACTGTTTAAAAGGAATTGCAGAGATGAATTCCTCTGCTTCCCCTCCCCCTAACATGCTATTCATTACTGAGCTCCCCGGATTTGAAAGACGAACACTTCTGGGTCTTTTTTGATATAGTTCTGAGAAAGTATTGTTAGCTAACAAATCCAGCCCATAATAAATCTTCTTTATTTACTGCCTACCTGGCTGCAGCTCTATCAGGATCAGCAGGAGAAAAGGATAACATCTTATCAGTGAACTGCGCTGACACCACATGCAATTTCCTTTTCAGGACTTGGGGGACATGAATTGCACACTAGTTCCTTCTGACTCCCAAGTGACAGCTGCGTCTTCCAGGGTGAGGTGCGCTGTCCAGCATGTGCTGTTTAACTAAGGCCTCAGGGTCCTCCCCTCACTGTACTTGATTCAGGAAAGCTGAGTGACAGGTGAGAAAGCTCAAGATAGGGAGTGGGACAGAGAGAGAGAAAGAGCACACCTTGACTCAAGGGGGAAGGGACAAATTAAGAAGCCTCAAAAATATCACAATATCCAGAACCACCAAAATAATAGGTTGTTTATTCCATATGAGAAGCTGAAAACAGAGGGGAGAAACTTCACGTTCCGACTCAAGCTCACACAATGGCAGTCTGAATTAAAGACGGAAAGGGACCCTATTATTTCCAAGATGGCAACACTGGTTTGTATAGAACAGCAGATGTGGGAATACAATACAAGACACATCATGTGACCCACTGCTGGGTGGGTGCTCACTTGGGAAACCAAATTGTCAAGCTTTCACATATGCCCAAATCATGGGCTTTGAAGTTACAGCAACACAAGGACGGCAGAATCACCCAAACTTTTAAGTTTGATCTATCTGGATAGGACTTTTGTCTGCACAGGATAAACAAATGGAGATAGTATTGAAGCTTTTCAATGTTAGTTTCTGCCTTTATAGAAATAAGTAATCCATACATGACATTAATAACCTGAGCTGAAGTTACAATAGTAAGCTAACTTGCAAATTTACTTTTGTGCCAAACTGTTTTTAGTCTTTTGGTCATTACAGACATAAGTTCAAAGATGACCAATTGATAAATGGTTAGTTTATCTCTAAGTTTGTTAGTAAATACAAATGATTTTATATCAAAATAAAGCCAAAACTTATTATACATTCTCATTCTCCTTATACTTCACTGATCAAAAAGTATGGTTTAGGTAGAAAATAAGATGTAAGTAACACATTCAAAGGACTTTAATAGCTCTTTCATGTGGTCTCTTATCTACCCTTTTATTGAAATGATTTGAGTAGAAAGGGTCATATAGAGAAAAACAAATCTCTCCTCGTTCTCTTTACAACGTTTCCCTTCTCCAGAAGCATTATCACAAACTGTGTTCATTACTGTCTCATTCATTACTGCCAGGTGCTATGACAGCACACCTGACAAAACCAAGCAAAGTAAAGAGGGTTACTTTGTTTTGTGGTTTGAAGAGGTAAGAGACAATTACAGCTAGAAAGCCACATGAGAGTCCATGGTGCCAGGAGCATGAGGCGCAGGTCTGAGAAGACTGGGGAGCATTGGGAGGATTTGAAGGGAGTGCTGGTTCTCAGGTAACCTCTTTCTTTCCCTGGTTTATCCTGTCTGGGGTATCAGCCTTTGGGACATCCACCCACTTTTAGGATGTGTCTTTCCTCCTCTGCTAAATCTCTTCAGATTGCCTTAAAAATACCCTCCAAAGTGTAATCTCTTGGGGATTCCAAATCCAGTGAGGCCAGTGAGGCCAACTGATCATTGCCCTCCTTTGCTATACAATTCTTCCAAACATTTTCTTTGTGTGGGGACATGGAAGTAATGTAACAGATGTACTTAACTCTGAGAGCTCATTGTTTTAAACAGTTTTCACCCAATCCATCTTGATTGTGATCTTATAACCAGGTCATTTTATGCTTGTGCCATTTTTCAGTCGAATGGTCCTTATTCCTGCATGTTTAGGTTATTCATACCCATTTTCAAGCTTTAAACATCTCCAAAGCCAAATTTCAAGGTCCCTTTCCCAAAACTTAGTTCCTTTTCAGGAATGCCCAAATTCAATTCAGCTACTGACATTACACAAATCAAGCCTGCACAGCAATAACTACAAAGGCTACATGTAGGCATATCAACTATAAATGTGGGCAAAAATATTTTGTATAATTTTTCAAAAGAATAAAAGTATATATCCCTTGATGCAGTGATCAAGCCTTAGAAATTTAAATCAGAAGCCCTCTGGCAACCTTACCTCAAATAATCAAAGGCTCACTTTCTCCGTCTATGACATATTGACACATAGTAGCCTCCTATTCCAAAGAGTTATTTCTTCTCAAATAAGGTTTTTCATTATTTCATTCCCTGGCTGCGTTTAATCCTTCAATATAAAATCCACCCCCTCTACTTTCATTTGGAACTCAGGAAAACAAAGGTGATTTGAAACAAAATATTCTCACTGTAGTAACTCTGAGGCCCATCTCTGAGGAGGAGGGGTGGGCAAGGAGCAGAGAGAAATGATCTTTTGGAATTTGCAACAAAGTAATCATTTTTCTGTTCATTTACTGAACTTCTTTTTTTAATTAATTGAAATTTTTCATTTTTTACAACCTGATCCCAATTTCTCCTCTCTTCTCTCCTCACCCCACCCCTCACCTTCCCTCTAACACTCTCATCAACTCCTCCCCCTCTCCATTCAGAGCGGGGCAGGCCTCCCATAGGTGTCAACAAAGTCGACACACCAAGTTGAGGCAGTACCAACACCACCCATGCCCCATGCATCAAGGCTGGGTGAGGCAATGCAGCATGGAGAATAGGTTCCCAAAAGCCAGCTCAACTGCCAAGGACAAGTCCTGATGCCACTACTAGGAGCTCCACAAACAGACCAAGCTACACAACTGTCACACACAAGTAGAGGGCCTAGATAGGTCATATGCTGGCTCCCTAGCTGTTTGTTCAGAGTCCATGAACACTCAGTATCTTAGATAAGCTATCTCTGTGAGTTCCCGTCATGACTGAGGAAACGACAAACAAACAAAAAAAATGAAAGAAATCAATAAATCCCTTTTCTGTTCACTTTTAATAGAAAAGTGCAGCGACTACTTTATGGGTATAGACAGTGGTTCTCTACCTGTGAAATATACCCACCATAGGGTTTGCACATCAGATGTTCTGCATATCAGATATTTACGTTACAATTCACAACAGTAGCAAAATTGCAGTTATGAAGTATCAATGATATAATTTTATGTTTGGGGATAACACAACATGAGGAACTGTGTTAAAGGGTCATTAGGAAGATTGGGAACCACTGGTATAGAGGAATTTTAGAATCAGAGAATCTTGAATTTTAGGTAGCCTACAAACAGAGGTACATGGCCTGTCTTGCTGTTTTATTCACTATAGCTCACATGATTTTTATCTGCCATTCTGAAGACAGGTAAATAACTCTACAATGGCTGATTAGAATTTATTATTCCATTTACTACAACCATGTCAGAGCAGTGTTCCTCTTGCCACTAACTTGTAGCATCTTTAAACCTTAGCATTTGCAAATTCTTCAAAGACTTCTTTTGTCATACATGCATATACATATTAATGTCTGTGATCGTTTGAATGAGACTGGGTCCCATAGGCTCATATATTATGAATGTTTGGCTCCCAGTTGGTAGAACTGTTTAGGAAGGATTAGGAGGTATAGCCTTATTGGAGAAGGTGTATCACTGGGGGGGGGTAGACTTTGAAGCCAGTCTCTCTCTTTGTCTCTTGCTTGTAGATGAGATAGATGTAAGCTCTCAGTTACTGTTTACCATGCCTACCTGCCTCCTGCCCTGCTTCCCACCATGAGAGTCAAGGACTCAGTACCTGAAACTATAAGCAAGCTCCCCATAAATGCTCTCTTTTATAATGCCTTGGTCATTATGTCTCTTCACAGTGGTGGATAGCAACTAAGATAATGTTAAACGTGTTCTTAGACTTGTCAAAATTTCACTGACAAGCCAATGAGCATTGTTACAAGGACTACCTCCATGTTTCCTCTCCAAAAAGATACATTCATGCCATCATGCTAACCCCCAAATCAAGTCAAGTGAGCAGTCCCGTTTATTTAGGTGTAGTACAAGAGTGATGTCTTTCTACATTTCTTAAGCAAAAGGTGTGGGTATTCAAGGGAACATTAGGTACAATACGGTATTTACCAGTTCATTTGGCTTGGACCATTGCATCCTCAGCTTTGTCTGAGTTAACTTACTTAGTAAATGTCAGAGTTGACATTGGGTGGTCCAACCAAATTTTCATGGTTCCAAGGACATGGATGAAAGTTTGTTTCTGGCCTCTACTAATGTCCTTTCACAAGTGAGATTTAGTTATATTTTAACATAGTTTGCTTAGAACATTAAGTGGAGACTTTGTTGTTATGTTCTGTAAACATCATGGCTTCCTCCTTTCCATTTATTCCCAGATTCACCTTTTGGAGGAGGCCTCTTGTCCAAGAAGCCATTAGTAATTTATCAAAAGAAAAAAAAATGTCATTATGCAGGAAGCCAAGGGAACTATTTTGCATTTGATTTCTGGTTCTGATAGCATTACTATTGATTTCGTATTCTCTGGCATGACATGGCTAGACACAACAGATCATTGTACTTTTGAACTGTCAATCACAAATGATTCAAGATTTCCCAAGATAATTGAGCTCATGACAGTAGAAGGTCCATCTCATTGCCTGAAATTTCCCTGAGATGCTCTTACCTCAAAATATTCACTCATTCACTCTGAAAAATGGCTGTTTTGTCACTAAATAAGAAAAATTTTCAAATGTAGAAATTTCAGTTGTTCTTCCTTAACAACCTTTTAAGTAAATTATGAACAAGGCAGGAAAGCTGTAAGACAAATCACATAATGTAATTAACACTAAAAGAAAAAATCAAATCCTAAGTGATTTTAAAGGCTGTTTTTTTTTTTCTTTTTTTTTCTGCCATATGCCAAAAGAAGAAAGTCAGAACCCGGAGAATAGAGATTATGGCCCATTAAATCTTCTCAAAATCATTGGGAATTTAGAGATGTTACAATTTGTAATTGCTGAAAATCATCAGTTTTCATTATGTAACATGTTTATATTTTATCAAATTTACTCATCTATTTTCACTAACTGATTAAAAGAGATCAAGTGGACCAATGAAAAGCAAATAATTGTCTGATTATTAATGGAAAGCACTGCAAGCACAGGATGTTTTGCCAAAATGCTTGATGCACAAGCCTAGCAAATTATAGAATTGAAGCCTCCCCGAGAAGCTCAATGGGAATCCATCTCAAAAGAAATTCATAAAGGGTTGGGGCTATTTGCTTAGGGAAAGAGCGCTTTCCTAAGACAAGCAAAGCCCTGAGTTCAATCCGAAGTACAAAAGAGCAGAAGACATACATGTTTGGGCTGAAGCAGTATCACAAAAACTTCTAACAACTGCTGGGTACCTTCACACACAGGCCAAACTCTGTTTTATTTCTATGATACCCAGCATTGTAGCCATCAGCTATATGGATTATTGGTGAATATCAGAAATGTGACCAGTGCCTGGAGACCTGAGATTTTGAATTGATGTAATTTAATTAAGTCAAATATAAAATTAAATAGTATATACCGGGCAAGCATTTACTTGATTAATATCTAACGTTGCATGTTCTGGACTCAGCTTTCCTCACAAGGCATTTCCTATTAAGCCCCACCTCCACTACGAGCATCTGACCTTATATAATAAACAACCAGTTAATTTCAAGCTGTTGTCTTTAACTCTTGTGCTGCGCACACTGCAACTTTAACCCTATCTTACCAGCATGTCATTGGTGTCCTCAGGTTCTGTTTCCAGTATAATGGCAGAGCCCCCAGTCTAATGGCTTCACAAAGCCTACATTAGTATCTGGTCTGATGGATTTAATAATACGCATTGAGCACTCATTAGTGGGGTTCTATTCCACACAATTCAGGAATCACTTTTCTATAAATCACTGTAGTTTCAGAGGCATGGGGGCAAACCCCCTGAGCAAGCATTATCTCTTTTCCTCAACTGAACTTCTTACTGTTGGATTAAGAAAATTAATAGGCTGGGGATATAGCTTACTTGGCAGAGTACCTGAGTAACATGCATGAGGAACTGGATTTGATCCCTAGTACAACATCCAGTAGGTGGTGGAGCACAACTGTAATACTAACACTCAGAGAGCTTCAAGATCTTCAGGGCAGATATTTAACCTCCAAATGAAATGCCAGATAGTGGTATGCCCTTTAACCCTATCCCAGCACAGTATTTAATGGTCTCATCTGGCTCCTGGGCCTTGAGAGACATAATCCACGTTACTGAGCTGAGACAAAGAAGGTAGAATTTATTAAATATCTAATTCTGTTTGAACATGTTAGAGCTTCCTGCCTGATGTTCAGATGCCTTCCTTCTTCCAGCCTGGGTTGTTGGCTAGTTTTTCAATCTGGGATATCTTGTTCTTTATATGTCTGATTCTTCTATTACTCAGCATTGGTGGCTTTCCTTTACAAACTAGATGCTATCATTTGCTCTCTTACTTGTGGCTTCTTACTTTCCCTCTTTCCTTTTGAAATCCGTACATTGCTTTCTCTAAGATGTTCAATAAGAACATAATAAATATATGAGTGAGCTGCATTATTGTAGTTTGCTGTTTATGCCATACATATGCCACTAATTTAATTACAGGAAGTATTAAAAATTATCTCTTCTCATAGAAGACATGCCTAGGCTTTCAGCACTTCTTTATTTATGCCCTTAACTTGATGAGACTTCTCAAACTCTGGGTATCTATCTGGGTATTTATCAACTTAATCTCTGCCTTGCTATTCTTTATGATTCTAATCCTCAGCCCTAAACTTGAATAACTTGCACTGTGTCTGCTTATCAGACCTCTGACCTATTGTGTTGGTTTCAATAGGAGTGTCCCCCTCAGACTCATGTGTTTGAATGGTTGCTCTATAGAAAGTGACTCTATTAGAAGGTGTGGCCTTGTTGGAGTAGGTATGGCCTTTTTGGAGGAGGTGTGTTACCAATGTGGACAGTCATTGAGGTCTCGTATGTTCAAGCTATGCCCAGTGTGTGACATAGTAGAACTCTCAGTTACCTCTCCAGCACTATGTCTGCCCGCATGTTGCCTTGCTTCCTGTCATGATGATAATGGATTATATCTCTGAAACTGTAAGCCAGCCCCAATTAAATGTTTTCCTTTATATGAGTTGTGGTGATCAGAGTGTCTCTTCACAGAAATAGAAGCCCTAAGACACCTGTCACATGACATAATTAAAAAGTATTTTTATTTTAACATCATTTAAATAAACTTATATTTTTATTATCATATAATAACTGTTTCTATTTGTGGACTACATTGTAGTTTTCAACACATGTATGCACTATATCAGCATTTATCGTCATCATCTTTTATGATTGGCCATTTTAAATTTACTTTTTTGGTTCTTTATAAAAGTATGATAGACTTTTGTGAATTACAGACATCCACCTTTTTCATACTCATTAACCTATCATACCCTGCCTTCCCTTTCTTCTGTTCTTTCTGCTTTTCTCTGCTACTTCATTGAGTCTATTTCTTACTCATCAACTTGTATAATTATGTATTGTTTAAAGGACTGAAACTAGAGACTCCCCATGCCTGACAATCTACTCCTGAGCTGTACCTGAAGCCTTTCTTTCTACTTTTCTTTGTCATGGGTTCTCACTAAGAAGCCTATGTTGTCTTTGAACTTCCTCAGGAGCCCAGACTGACCTTGAACTTGTAATCCTACTATCCCAGCATCTCATATAATAGAGATGGCAGACCTCTGCTAGCAGGCGAAACTCGACAAATATTCATGACGTACCTCTTTATGCAGGTTACATGCTTGGCATTGGCTTATAAGCAGATAAACCTATTCATCACATATATATTTCACCAGCAAGTGTTTAAAAGTATGATACTTTTGTTCAGTCTTTGTTGAATGATTTTGTTTGATTTGTTTAATTTTGAGTTTCTGGGTAAATAAAATAGAGAGCAAGTACTTCTCTGATGAGTTCTGTGTCCTCTGCTTCTGCCTGACCTTCCTTTTGCTCATTTTTTTCTTCTTTCTCTGTCATTATGGAAATTTTTGTATGATCATATGTTCTATCCTTTAAGCATACTGATTATGCATGTTTTAAATGAATTTAATGGCTATGATAGAGTTTAGGATGCACATGTTAAAGCGACCTATGTCTTTCTTTAAAACAGACTACCTAGCTTCACACACAATCTGGGAGTCTTATCACAGTGTTCCTCATTGCCCGCTTCTGTCCCTTTTGACACTGCCGTCAATTATCTCATTGATGCATGTCCATCACCTTGTATACAGCTACCACTCATAGAGTTTTGGAATAAGAAAAAATAATTTTAAAAATATTTACATTCTATCTTAGTTAGGGTTACTTTTGCTGTGATGAAACACCATAATCAAAGTGACTTGGGGAGGAAAGGGTTTATTTCACACACAGTTCAAAAGCAATGAGGGCAGGAACCTGGAGGCAGGAGCTTATGCAAAGACCATGGATGGGTTCTGCTTACTACCTTATTCTCCATGGCTTGCTGAGCCTGCTTTCTTATAAAGACCACCACCCCAGGGATGACACCATCTACAATAGGGTGGCTCCTCTTCCATGGATCACTAATTAAGAAAATCCCTACAGCTGGACTTTGTGGAAGCATTTTCTCAACTAAGGCCCCTTCCTCTATGATAACTCTAGCTTCTGTCAAGCTGACATAAAACTAGCCAGTACATCTTCTTTTATTTTTGGCTTTGATGTCCTTCCTGTATGTATATCCACATTTCTACTCTCATCCTATTCCTTCTGCCTAGAGAAATTATATATTTTAAAGCACAGTATTGACGAATATCGAATTCTTGGCAGGTTTCCTTTTCACTCAACACTTTGAATATTTCACTCTATAATTTCTCATGTTTGATGCTAACCAGAAGCACACTCTAATTTATGTGTTTCTCTGTGAGTATGGTCTGTCCCCTTCTGAGTGTTTCCAATATTATGCCTGTTAATGGTTTTCTAAACTTTGGATGCAGTGTGGCCTTGAGTTCCCAGTGTGTGTGTGTGTGTGTGTGTGTGTGTGTGTGTGTGTGTGTGTGTGTCCATCCTTTAAAGCTGTTGTTCCTCAGAATTTCTCTCACATGTGCAATACCTGATGACCAATAACTCATCAAAATCTGTCCTGATGTGTTTCTAACAGATCACATCCAACAGCATGGTCTCCATCTATATAGATATTGGCTGCTTCTCTAACTGTTTCTGATTCTGCAGAAGTTGGGTTGAGGTTTTGCCCTCTAATCTCCTCCCTGAAGGGCCCAGTGAAAGCCCATGATGTTCAGTTTGCCCAGATTTTTCTTCTAATAAGGACAGGAACAATGATTTCAAAGCTCCTCCCACATCAGAGCTAAGACCAGACGGCCTAAAGCAGGTCCTATGAATTCAACAGAGTTTGAATTCTGCTGTTGTCATTAGGAGCTATGTAACCCTGGGAAAATTACCTAACCTTTTAAACCCCATCTGCTCACTGGTAAACTTAGAATAATTATAAGAAGCTTAAATTAAACAAGGCATTGCCTTGCATAGCATCTACCACACACAAAGTGCTCCACAAAAGTTAGCTGATGTTATTTCCCAAAGGTCATTTTCATTTCTGCTTATGCCTGGTCCTCAGCTGGAGGCTTGCCCAGATCTCCATGCCTTCCTTTGTGCTCTGTTTGTCCCATATCTGAACTTGGTATTGCATGAGAAGTTCGAATATTGAGAAGTGGGAAACCATAGGTGTAATAGCACCTGTCCATTTAATAACTGTCCTTTCTCCAGTGGATGATAGGAATTTTGGAGTGCCAGTGTTTTGCTCATGGGATCAGCTAACCTTGCACTTGTATGAGAGTCAGAGTGCATTAAGACCTGGTGGAAGAGAACTCTGATGTTTCTTTCATTTCTCAGGTGCTCCTCTCCAGGTACATTACTTTTCCTATCTGTGTAACAGTTTCCTTATCTGCACAAGAACTCTGGCATGTTCTGAACCTGGTGAAATAGCTGTGTGGATCAAAATGGGGACCACATTCATAATTGTCAACAGTGATTAGTACAGAAGCACTCATTCAGCTTAAGTCACAAGTGATCGCACCATCGATCACAGGGATCTGGAAACAGGTGTAAAGGCTTTCTTGACCATTTCAACAATGACAAGTTCTTATTTCACTGTGCTTTGAGATATAGAAGTTATTCTTTCTGTAGCACAAAATTTTATCCATAGAGATGCAAAAATATCTCAATGGGCCAAGTGCCTGCCCCAGAAGTATGAAGTCGCAAAAGAACACAGGCAAAATGGGTGCAGGTCACTCTCTGTCCCCCCTTCCTTCTAATATACCTCCTGCTTTCTGTCCTGGTGTTGCTTTAAAGCAGGAACTAGAGAAAACAGCCGTGTGAAAGGAGGAATCCATGTAGATTCCAGTGAGACAAATCTAGGATATAGGAAAAAACATTATAAGGTAAAATATTAAAAACCAATGGCTGCTAAAAATGTTTAAAAGTCAACAGACAAATATTCCATCACTGAAATCTACAGACAAGATTCCATTCCTAAACACACTGCTAACTGCTGTATCTACAGAGGAAATCTGGCTTCCAGTTACAGGTGATGCTAAAAGATCATCGTTGTCAGGGAATTTATTAAAAGAACTTGACCACTATCCTGAATGTTTTCCAAAATGCCCTGAGCACATTTCTTTCCCAGTAGAGGATACAATTTGTCAATTGTTAAGATTGATTTTTCTCAGCAAAGAACTTCTGGATAGGTTTTGAAATAGTACACATTGCATTTCCTTTTCAGAGCCACAATCAAGGATGCTTAGTTAAGGCACTAAAAGTGTGAGCATCCTTGAATGATCCAAAAGATCTGAAAGATACTCCAGTGAGATGCTAATGCTTAACAGACCTCCCTAGGAAACACCAACATTTTGGAAATATTTAAGTTCAATAAAATTATTTTTATGAGTAGTACAAATGCTTAAATATAATTGACTTAGTCTCCAATTGTCTAGTAATATATCTCTAGGTGTGTATCTGTATGTGTGTGTAGTTTTGTATGTATTTGTGCATTGTCGGGGTGTATAGGGTTTTGTGTGTGTGTGTGTGTGTGTGTGTGTGTGTGTGTGTGTGTGTGTGTGTGTGTGTGCAGCCCAGGCTTGCCTTCAGCTCTAGATCTTCATGGGTTGGCTTCCAGAGTGCTGTGGTTACAGATCGTTGCCACTATTTTTAGTTTTAACTGGTAATATTTTTTTTTATTTTTCATCTCCAAGGCTTTTCTGATTTATGTAGAGCTGAAGCTGTAAACTGTCACTCTCAGCACAGGTCTATGCTCTCTTAGGCAATACATTACTCATATCGGAAACAAACTTGAATCAAATGTAAACCAGTGTTCATGGCCACTGAAAGGAAGAGCAATTAACATGATAAAAAGTTAATAAAAATATGTTATTATCCATAAAATAGTAAAAAACATATATAGGTATTTGGAAATAAAGCCTATCCTACATAAAGTTTAAAATTTAAGTTTCTAGCTTTGTTTTTCTCTTTGTAGTCTGAACTATCCATACTATCATTACCAGATAATGTTTATGGAGCTGCATCCTCAATTTTGACTAGACTCATATTATAGAACATGAGATCAGGCAGTTTTACATCTACTCCATTTATTGATTCTAACCAGTAACTAGGCAATCAATGGTGATTACAAGATACAAGAATTCTAGAGCAGAATGAAAATTGAATTTGACTCATCACTCTCATAACTATATAAATGTAATAACCTCTAGATGAACAGCAGGCAGAGTTTAATATAAATAAATATACCGTTTATGATCTGAAATCAGCAAGAAAATTTACGAGGCCACTTCAGAATGATGATGCATTTAAAAGGAGATTGTATTTTCAAAGCAAATACTCTACTTATGTTGTTAGCAATATAAATACATGGTAGTACTAATTAATGGTTGAATGTACACAGGGAATATTTCAATTTACTAAAAGAAAATGAAGAAAATACAGAAGGCACAATATGGAGAACTTCTGGTTTCTATGGAAGTAGAAACCAGAAAAGTACCTGGTACAGCAATTGTCATTCTGTGCTTTCTCTAAGCATGAGGGAGAGCCAATATTTTGTTAGCTATTTTCACCTACAAAGAACTCTATTCTCTGTTAAGTGTCCTTTATACCTTGTTATTCTGGATTTGTATTTGCCTTTGCTTGAATAAATACTATTATAGTAAAAATAGACCTGTTCTTGAAACATTTTAGTAGCTAGGAAAGGAAGGTTACACATTGAATTCTTTATTGCATTCATCTTGACTTAAGACAAAAAAAAATGGCATTAATGCTGGAATTTTGTCTTAAATTTAGGTCACATAACACTAGACCAATATTTACATTTTCTGATACACAAGCCTTCACTCTCCTTGTCCCCTGGGAAACAAAACAACACCAACTACTATCCAAAGTATGAATTCCCATGGTGGTGCTACTCACAACTGCCTGTAACTCCAGGAACTTGATACCCTCTTCTGGTATCTGCAGGCACCCACTCATATCATACACCACACACACACACACACACACACACACACACACACACACACACACACAGAGAGGAAATAAAATATTCAAAGTATGTATTCTCCACAGGAACAATAGGAATACTTGATGAGTTTCCAGTCTAGTTTTGAGACTTACTAATTAGATTGATCAAGATATAGATGAAGTTTGTTTTCCCATTACATTCATATTATAATTTCCTTCTGTCTTTGTAGCCTAGTCTCCCATAGCTTAGCGTTATTCAGGATGGTAAAAAGGACTACCTGTTACTGTCGACCAGCTTGTAAACACTGAGGTTTTGCCCCATTTATGGGAAGCACCCACTGAGCTAAACTTGACAGTTACAATTCTAAATTTGTCATTTGTGCAACACAATATTACTTAAGGAATGAACTTTTCAGAAAGAAATAAACATCAAGGCTGGAGAAATGTTCAGTTGTTAAGATCATGTACTGGTTTTCCAGAGGACCAGAATTCAAATCCCATTTCCCACATCAGGAAGCTCACAACCACCTGTAATTCCAGAACCAGATGGATCTGTATCTTCTGTCTTCTGTGGGTACTTGCCTGCATGTGGACATACTCCCCTTCCTACCACACACATAATATAAATAATAATACCATTAATGATAATAACAAAAAGAAGAAGAAAGATCTAAGGCTAACAGTAAAAAGGAGAAGATGAGGACTCAGAGTTTTAAGATATTTGGTTAAATAATACATTGATAATAAAATAACCAAACTCTACTTTATTGATCAACCAGGATCAATTCTAAAGAATCTTTCTTGGGTCCACCTTCTAGATGGCCCGTACAATCTCTTCTGGCTCTTCTCTAGAGCCCTTTGAGAACAAGTTCTTCTAGGAATACAAATGGTTTAGTAATGCCATTCAGCTGCCAGACCAACCAGAATCTACAGGTGCCCTTTTCTTCACCCTGTCATGGTTATATTTAAGAATTCCAGGATCAAAAATATCTTATGATGTCCCTGTTTCTTAGAGATATGATTTCAAGGTTATTTAGTACTTGTAAAATTAATACAATAATCATACAAAATAATGCAGCAAACAATGAAGCACTCACAAGTTTAGGGAGAGCATCATCCTTTCAATTACTGATGTCACACTTTGTTTTCTTAATTTATATTTGCTGCTTTATCTCAGTGATGAATTCTAGGGCCAGTCTTCTCCATCCTTAAAAACAAAAGAAATCCCAGAGACCAGAGAATATTGTATCTAGGGGAATAAATTCTATTTTCAGAGTCATTAGCATATTCCCATGGGTCTACAGAGTAGAGCAACTGTGAGGGAAGATGCATTTGTTTTTTTTGTTGTTTCATTTTTTTTAGGAAGAGAAACCACCATATGTTTTTTTTCTGTTCCTTCCCACAGGATCATCATCATTACCAATAGAACTCACAGTAAATGTAGAAGAACTCAACGATGTGACTTGAGTAACAGAATCACTTGGGACTCTGGGAAGAATATTTTAAGCCAAACAAACATTCCCCAAAGTTTCTGCAAACTGTCATGACATAGCAAACTTTTTAGATGTGAAAAGGGAGAATAAGATATTACTGAGTTCGACTTACTAAGTCCCCCTACTGCATCCTGACATATCAGTACCTCTGCCCCAAAGTCTTTTTCCAAATTGTATCTTTTCCATAGCAAATTTTCCTCAGAAATTTTCAGTTAAAATGTGTAAAAACAACTTGAAGAAACACTAAACACATCATAAAGTCTTGTGATGTAAATGAGGTACTCTGCACCTACAGGAGTTAAGAGCCTGAAAGGACAGAGACAAAGTCTTCTCATGGGGCTTTGCATTGTATTTTGTCTGTTTCAGTGAAACCATGATCAATGTAAAAATGATTAAAACACTGAGATCAACAATTAATAAATGGGACCTCCAGAAACTGAGAAGCTTCTGTAAGGCAAAGGACACAGTCAACAAGACAAAACGGCAGCCCACAGACTGGGAAAAGATATTCACCAACCCCATATCATACACAGGGCTGATCTCCAAAATACACAAAGAACTCAAGAAGCTAGTCTCCAAAACACCAAACAATCCAATTAAAAAGTGGGGTACAGAACTAAATAGACAATTCTCAATAGAGGAATCTAAAATGGCTGAAAGACACATAAGAAAGTGTTCAACATCCTTAGCCATCAGGGAAATGCAAATCAAAACAACTCTGAGATACCATCTTACTCCTGTCAGAATGGCTAAAATCAAAAACACCAATGACAATTTATGCTGGAGAGGATGTGGAGAAAGGGGAACACTGCTCTACTGCTGGTGGAAGTGCCAACTTGTACAGTCACTTTGGAAATCAGTATGGCGACTCCTCGAGAAAATGGGAAGCAGTCTACCACATGATCCAGCAATTCCACTCCTAGGTATATACCCAAAAGAATCACATTCATACAACAAAGACATCTGTTCAACGATGTTCATAGCAGCACTATTTATAATAGCCAGAAACTGGAAGCAGCCTAGATGCCCCTCAACCAAAGAATGGATAGAGAAAATGTGGTACATTTACACAATGGAGTACTACTCAGCAGAAAAAAAACAATGGAATCTTGAAATTTGCAGGAAAATGGATGGAACTCGAAGAAACCATTCTGAGTGAGGTAACCCAATCACAAAACAACAAAAATGATATGTACTCACTCATATGCGGATTTTAAACATAGAGTAAGGGATTACCAGCCTACAATCCACACTGCCAGAGAAACTAGTAAACAAGGAGGACCCTAAAAGAGACAAACTTTGTCCCCTGGAGAAGAGGAAAGGGTCAAGATCCCTGAGCAAATTGAGAGCATGGGAAGAGGTGGGAGGGAGCTATGAGAATGAAAAGGGAAGAAGAGGAAAGATACAGAGGTCATGAGGGAGCAGAAAGTTTGAGTCGGGAAGAACAGAAGAAAGGATATGTGATAGATAGGGTATTAGTTGGGGGAGTGGTAGGGGAAGAGGGGAGGGAGAAGGGAACTGGGATTGTCATGTCATTCAATTGTGTTTGTAACTCAAATAAAACAAAAGAGACAAAAAAAGAGAAAATGACAGTAAATGTTTGTAATGTAGTGATTAAAGGCTGATGCCAGGTCAACTAAGGACATGTATGTAGTAAACAAAGATCTGAATGTCCTTCAGTTGATTAGTATGTAAGGTTACCAAGCAGAGTCTCTTCCCTTATAACAGTCCAAATTTCCAATATTTGCAGTAGCTTAGGTGTGTGTTTGATATGAGTAGTTCCAACCTGCTCATTTATATACTAGGCTGGGCCTCTGGTTGTGCTTCTTTGACAGGTATCTTCTCTTCATTCATACTCAGGACATTCTTACCCATTGCCTGTTTGAGCTATGCCAAAGTCCTTAATCATAACCAGAGCAACAGAGGTAGAGGGACCAGTGATACTACCCTCAGTAGGAGAACCATTGGATATTGATTCATTTCTGGACATGAATCCACATCGGTGCTATCTTTAATTTCCCCAATCTCAGTGTTCTTATTTGTAAAAATGAAATAACAACCTGAATTTGTGAAGTTATTCTAAATTACATAGTCCAGAGGCTGCCATGCATACATCACCCAGTCAGTATTACTGACTGATAGCATCAGCTTCTCAAAAGATGTGCTGACCTCAAGTCTCTGAGATAACTTAACATAGAAGTGACTGACTGCCATGCATAATCAGGAGGAAACATTTGACGGTTGTAAACATGAAAGGCATTTCCTTTAACCTAAACTAGGAATTTCCCCATGAATTAGATTAAAACTGAATATATGTGTGGATTTTAGATTGCTCAACATTTTAGTTGGGTCTGATACTGTAGGTTTAAAATTCCCTGCCTGGCCCAGTGTTCCTGGGCAGTCACTCTGGATGTCCCAGGCTGGTCTTCAAGTTACATTCTTCCTTCCTCAGCTTCTGGAGTGTAGGGTTATAGGCATGCACCATCTTCTTTTGTTGTTTACAACATTTGATTCAGTCAGATCTAAACGGTAATTATAAAACAATCTGGATTTAAAGTGCGATAATCAGAAAAATTAAGTCTCTTACAATCAGTGGATTATTAGAATGCCTGTGAAGTGATGGGTGGTATTGTGGACACAAGCTAACATTTAATAAATATTAAAGTACTATTATTGAAAATAGGAAACAGAAATCTATATTGCTATAAATTAAATTAGTATCAGTAGTATTTGTATTTTTGATAATGCTTAATAAAATCTAGATTTAACAATCAATCAAACAATCAATCAATCAATAAATAAATAAATAAAATTCCCTGCCATGTAACAAGGGAGTTGGGAGAACCTTTTCAATATTAAGAGAAATCAAGAAACAGAGAAGAGTAACAAATAGATGCTTCAGTCTACATGAGTTATGAGTTAAAAGATAATGCATTTGTTTCTATCTTGGGGGCATTCTTTCAATTTTTTCCTTTCTAAAAGAATCCTAGTGATTTATTGTACATCTAGGAAAATAAAGTAAATCTCTTCAAGTTGATAAAAGAGCAGGTTCATGTGGATTTCCTGGTGCTTTTGAAGTGGCTGAGTGAGTGAGGGATGAGCATAGATGATTCACTGTGAAGAGCTGACAGAAGTAGATATTCTTTAATAAACAGCCAACATGAATATTTTCACTAGGAAACACTCCTGAAATTCCAGCTTCAATAGCTGCAAAAGAAACAAGGAACATTATGGAAAGACTGGGAAGTTTCATGTAAAATACCAACTCACAGTAAGGCTTTGTTGAAGCTTCAGTAACAAAAATACCTTGGAATAAGAGTTAATAAGAAATCAAGAATATCTAAGTTGATGCAACAGTAATTGTATTGGCAATGGTAATTGTATTGGCAATGGTAATGGGGGTTTCAGGTGATGAAATATGAATTTGGAATGTGTGTGTATGAAAGAGAGATGGGGGGAAGGAAGGAGGGGGAGGGAGAGGAAGAGAGGTGGGGCAGGGGTCTGAATGCTTATTTCCAGCTTGAGTCAAAATTCAACTTAGCCAGGAATTCCACCATCAGATAGCTTGGTGTTTTGGATGCTCTAGGTTAATTGTTAGCCAGTTCCAATAAGAATGATTGGCAAGAGTGAATCCCAAGGAAGGAATCATTAAGGCACACAAATTTGATTTAAGGGTAACTCTGAGGAGTTGTTGAGAGACTATTTCTTAAAATACCCAAATAGTTCTAGTAACACACACATCCACACCCACACCCACACACACACCAACCCCCCACACACATACACACCTAGCTCATGGTAAGTGCCAGGGACAATAGTTGCAAATCCAAATCCAAAGAGTAGAAGAATAGCCTCACTATTCTCTCCTGAAGGCCTGATCAGAGTGTTCTGGATTCCCAAATAGTTCCAACAGTAGCCAACACTGGCCAAGCCTCATTTTTTTTTTTTTTTTTTGGTTTTTCAAAACAGGGGTTTCTCTTTGTAGCGTAGCCCTGGCTGTTCTGGAACTCACTTTGCAGACTAGGCTGGCTTCCAACACACAAAGACAGATCTGCATGCTTCTGCCTCTCCAGTGCTGGAATTAGTGTGTACCACCAAGCCTCATTCTTAACTAGATCCAACTGCATAAAGGCAGTACTTTTATTAATCCCAGTTTACAGGTCAGAAACCCATTGATGAGGAAGATTAAGAGTTGTCCGAGGTTACACTGCAACCAGAAAGACTGAGACTCAGACACATGAATGAGGGAGCCTGGACTGACTCTGTACCCTTACAGGGTCTGTTAGCATTCAGGCGTTTACACTGGCCTGCTCTCAGGGACCTAACAAGACATGTCATGTCATCATCAGCAGAAGCTAATATGTGCCACTGTAGTCACTAAGCAGAGCACTCTCCCTATGTGCTATATCCCTTATAAAAGGCAAGCCTTTCTCACTTGCTTCCTTCCCTTTTCCTTCTGCTCTCCCTCAGAGGGCATCTATGTACCTCCCCCCAGCATATCTCCCATATTAGTTCTGTTGTATGGTTTAACTTTGTGATGCCCCTTGGCTCCAACCCACCAAGGTTGCCTTCCACCGATAAACTACTACACTGACCCACAACTGTTTTTGGAGAACAGTGTTCAGGTAGGGAAATTGATTTTCTATCGTGATTTAAAGCATATGGTAAAGGGGTCAGTTTTGCAAAATATTCCAGAAAAAAACGGAAAGCTATTTGTGCATCATGCAATTTCCTGGAGACTTCCATTTATTTATTTATTTGTTTATTTATTTATTTATTTACTTACTTATTTTGTTTTTGAGGCACCTAGAGTAGAGAACAAATCAAAGATATCTTAGGTCCACAGTGTGGAAATTAGTATGTGCCAGAAAGAACAGCTGTTAAATCTGGGAAGGTTCTGTTTGTGAACAAATCCCCCTGGAATAGTGGAGGAAATCTTTCCATAAGGATGGGTTGAGCTCACTAAGTAAGGAGGGGGCAATCAAAGAGCTATTGCTTGTTACTACGATCATATCAGTCTGTCACCCCAGGCTGATGTGGCTTGAGGAAACCTGAGGTTCTAAGGAAAGTAGACTACTGCAAATTGAAGTTGGATAGGAACCTGCTATTTAGGTACCTGCTGGGTGCTAAGCTTTGCACCTGCACACAGTTGCCCTGGAGGCATGTGAATCGACATGTGTTTTATTCCTGAGAAATAAAACTTCTGTCACATTAATCCCCAAATTCTTCTCTTACACAATGGAAAAGTGGTGGAAAGTAATGGGAACGCAGCATTTATCTCAGATGCAGCGTTTTGCTTTCTGACTGTGTGAATGGCTGTGTGTGAATGGCAGGGAGGGAGACTAAGGCCCGAAACAGTGCTTCACATTTAGCATCTAACATCTGGGATCAATTCAGTCAAATTAAGATTCACAAGACTGCACCAGTGCATGGTGGGAGTTCTGCTGTTGTTTTTCTACAACAGTCAAAATGATATAACATTTCTGTATACTACACAAATGACACTGGAGGCCATGTTTCTTTAAAAAGAGTAGATCAGAATCCAAATGCTGTCTCCTCTCATGAGTTTGAGCAAAATGCTTTAAGCTTTCTGAGTCCTGTTGTATTTGTCTATCAGTGCAGATGATTGACAGCTGCCTATTCAGAACACTAAAACAAGGATTGCATAATCAATTATTTTCTGGATGACTGCTGGGTACACAGACCTTGTGCTTCCAGAGCTCCGATCCACCCATTTCTTGAGTTTCTGGACTTTAGTTTTTAGTGGCCATTTCAACAATTCTTGAAAAGGTCTACAGAAAATATTTTTTAAACTCTTGATTATTCCAGTTTCTATACTAATA
This sequence comes from Cricetulus griseus, assembly GCF_003668045.3. Lineage (NCBI taxonomy): Eukaryota > Metazoa > Chordata > Mammalia > Rodentia > Cricetidae > Cricetulus > Cricetulus griseus. The sequence continues at coordinate 47,146,929 of NW_023276806.1, read as the reverse complement.
GTGTAATTGAGGGATGAAAAACAAGTTCTCCACTTCATCTTCACTCACATGAGAATTTTCTCATTATAAAGTTTTCGTTTGCCTGGATATACTCCAAGGTCATGTTCTCATATATAACAAATATAACATATATCGATTACTTAGCTCATGCCATGCTCTCTGTTAATTGGCTTTCAGCCTCTAAATTAATTCCCACAAAAGGAAGAAGATATGGTTTGCAGAAGGTTCTATATCTTGCTTATGTGCTCATAGCTATAAAGTGACCTATCTGTGATTCAAAACAAAATCTATCTAATCCCAAAGCAACATTTGAACTGCCAATTCATGTTGTCTTAACTACACAGAAAATTTGCAGAGATGTTGTATACATTTCCAAATAGCATCCACCACTGAAGATAGGCAAGATTGGGTTTAAAGTACACCCCAGGCTCCTTTGTTCTATGAATAGGTGCTTCTTACCCACCTTGACCTATTAAAGGGACATAAACAGCATTGATTGTGATATCTGTCAATCCCAGAAAGTATCTTTCAAAAGTCAAGTTTTTATCCCTGGTCTCTGAGCACTAGAAGGAAATTGCTGATTCGTCCACTCCCATTCCCCCTAATCCTCTTTTGTTGTTGTTTTTTGTTTTTTTGAGACAGGGTTTCCCTGTGTGATAATCCTGGCTGTCCTGGAACTCACCTTGTAGACCAGGCTGGCCTCAAACTCACTGAAGTCCACTTGCCTCTGCCTCCCAAGTGCTAAAATTCAAGGTATGCACCACCACCATTCAGCCCCCCTAATTCTTATGTTCTGATTGAGTGGTACATTCATGTTTTCTCTTGAGACAAGCTTTTATTTCTTTGGAGCTGTGTTATGTGTGTGTTTTCTAAGAACAGCAGCAGTGATTAGCAATCACTTATATTTTTTTATATGCTAGCTATTAAATTAAGTAACAAATGTGCTTTGTTTTATTTGTTATTCACTTTTGCCTTATAAAGGAAATCGAGGAGATGCCAATGGTCTGCAGGGTAGATTTGAAACTAGGTTCTCTTATACCAGTATCCATACCTTAAATGCATGTGTGTATGTACATATTTGTGTGTGTGTGTGTGTGTGTGTGTGTGTGTGTGTGTGTGTGTGTGTGTTCATATGTTGGTACATTTTGTATTATTGCTTGCACATGTGTACATGTAGATGCCAGAAGACAACCACTGTTGTCATTATTAGAAATGCACACTAGTTTTTTTGAGGTAGGGTCTTTATTGGGTTAGAGATCATCACTTAGGCTAAACTGGCGGGCCAGATTCCCACAGGTCTTCCCATCTACATCTCTGAAGCACTGACATAAAAAATGGACCAGATCTGGCACTGCTTTGTGAGTTCTGGGGCTCAAAATTGGATCTGTGTGCTTATTAATGCAAGCAGTGTACAGAAGGAGCCACAACCCCCAGTCCACAAAAGTTCATATCTTTAAACACTATAGATTTGGCCTCGGTAATAAAATAAGAATTCAGATGTAATTTAATTTTTTTATTAGTCCTACACAAATAAATGAATACACTGAAGTCCTACCGCTTCTGTTAAATACCATGCAATGTCTCAGAATAAAAGCAGACAGTAATCCAGGAGGGACCACTTTGAACAGCAGCATCCCATGTAGGAATACTGAATCAAATCTATTTAGCAAAATCTTTGGAGACCAAGAAATATCTAAGCACAGAGGCTTTCCAAATAGCTTCTTCAAGGGGGTGTGTACTCCACAACCCTCTTGGGGACTTGTGCATTGAGGATATAGACAAGGGAAAACAACCTGAATGTACAGAAAAACTGGGGCTCATTACACGAGAGATCATGTCATAAATCATCAGTCTTACAGTGCAGTGACCAATGCACTCAAATGTCAGAGAAGCATCCATTTTCTTTAAATGTGTTTCTTAGATCTCATGGGCAAATATTTTTTACCGAAACCCCTTTCAGAAAAACAAACAAACAAAAACAAAACAAAACGAAGACCTCCCAGAATGTGGACCTTGGCTTATGATTTTGTATCCTCAAACTCAGATCTTCAGGTAAATTTAACATCCTTCCCTATCAGTGTATATGCATGATTGTTTCCTTTCACAATGCCAATAAGATTGGAGTGACCTACTCATCTGTTCATCCAGGTGTCCTTTATGTCATTTAGTATTATTATTTAATCTGAAATATCCACCAAAGGTTCATGTGTTAAAGGTTTAGTTGTAAACTTAAAGGCTCTAAGGAAATCATTGCATCATTAGGGATCTTAAATTAACCAGTGGGCTAACGCATTGATGAATTCATCAAATGATAGCATCAGTGGCGAGTAAGGTAAACCAGGTACTAGAGAGTAGCTGGCAGAAGTTGGCCACTGGAGATCTGCCCTGTGTGGACCTATCTTGTCTAGGGTCCCTTTACTCTTGATCTATTGCTTGTCTGTCATGAGGAGAGTGGCCATTACTACATGCTCCCTACCATGAGGGGCTGCCTTAGCACAAGCCCACAGTGACAGCACCAAGTGACCAAGACCAGAGGTTCTGAAATTGTGAGAAAGGTAAATTTGCACTTTGTTAAGTTGACTTTCTCAGATATTTCATCATAGTGACAGAAAAAAGACTGATATAAGGTATAGTTTCTTAGGGTAAGTTATATTGCCTCCAAATATGATAAGTCATTTGACCCAGAGGGGTTAGAAAATCAAATCTATGACTCCTTTCTCTAATGAAAACCTCTTAAGATAACATTACAGAGTAACATTTTCAAAAAATCCTAATAAGGAGATAATATAATTTATTCTTCAAACTGTTGATAGTTCCTGTCACCAAGTCTTTGTCCAGACCTTTATAAAATCTCTCCTTCCCCAGCCTAAGGTCCACTTCTCAATCTGACATAATTCCAGATTGATTTTCCAAATTAATGAAATAAAAAAGTCATTTATGATGCAGCAAAAATGAGGTCATTGTAATATTATACTTTAATTTAAAATATTATTAAAGTTTTTCTATGTCATTTTATATTCTCCTTTTCTTGAAATACTAAGGTGTTTCCAGCCCAGCCTTCTTATGCCTTAAAGTCTTTTCCATGTATACAACTTACTCCTCTGCAATTCTCCTTATCAAACTCTTTATCATCTTTCATCCTTTCTTTTCTCTTTCTTTTATGAGCATGATACCCCATGGAATAGTATGTGATGACCATACCTTCTTCCAGAAATTCTTCACTCACTCCACTCACGCTCCACACAAACACGCTCATACACATACATATACAATAAACGAATAAAATGAAACTGAAATAAAATGCAAGCTAATATTTTCTTAAGCTCTGAAAGTGAACAGTGACGTTTCTATTAGACTTTGCAACTTTGGATGCTCACATGTGATCCTGAATTAATCCTATCTCTTCACCACATCTGCCCCTAATCTAAAAGTCACCACTCACTCTCCTGTTTTATGTACTCAGGTCAATATCCTGAGACTGCCCCATCTTCTTTGCCCACTCTTTAAATTAAGTAAGTTTTTGAGTTCCAGAGGCTCTCATTGCTAAAGCATTTTTCACATCAACATCTTCATTCCAAAGGCAGTTTTTTATGCATCTGTCAATACCTGGCACACATTCCATTCCTAGCAAGTGGTTCAAGACTTTACAACCAACTGAGGATACAATTATGTGACAATTGGCAACAATGTTTTAATGAGTACTTACATTGTTTTAGTTATATTCCAAATACTGTCCTAGGAATGTATCTGTGTACCACATTTAATTCTAACATCACCCTCAGAAGTTCGGTCCTGCTGTTATCCCTCTAGTATACATAAGCATTACCTACACTAAGCCTTTCAAGTGCCTGATGGAAGAATCAAGTTACACACCCAGGTTTCTTCTATCTATATTTCCCAAATCTTGTTTTCAGTATTTTATTTTGTGTATCAGTATATGCATATATGAATGCTTATATGTATAAACATCTGTGTCTGTGTGTGTGTGTGTGTGTGTGTGTGTGTGTGTACATACAAAATTCAAAGGACAACCTTTGCTGTCAGTTCTCAAATGCTGTCCACCTTTGGTGTAGGGGAGTGATTTAATTGTGCTTATGTGTTTGAGAGTGTATGCACACATACGTATATGAGTGCATGTGTCTGTGCATGTATGGAGGCCAGAAGAGAGCATTGGATCCAGTTACACATATTTGTGAGACACTGAGCATTTCTTTTGAGACAAAATCCCTCACTGGATATGAAATCATCAAGTAGGTTAGGACTGCTGCGATTGCCTAGTGAGCCCCAAGGGATCTGCCTGTCTCTGTCTCTCCAGTACCTCGGTATGCATTTCTTCTTCTTCTTCTTCTTCTTCTTCTTCTTCTTCTTCTTCTTCTTCTTCTTCTTCTTCTTCTTCTTCTTCTTCTTCTTCTGTATTCAGGATCAAACTCAGATCCTCATGCAAATCAAAACCTGAGCTATACCTCTAGCCCTCAATTCTTATTTTAAAATAGGGTATGCAGTGCTCAATATGACAAAGCTTATAATATGTAGTACTCAAGAGAGAGGTATAGGGTAACAGAAGTTTGGGTTACATGTGTAAAATTAAGCATGTGGAATTATATGGTACAATAGAAGTCCCAAAAAGGACACAATTTAAAATTGTCAAATGAGAGCAAGTCACGGGTCTCCAGTAAAAAGTGATCAAATCAGTGAGAGGAGGTACAAGGACAGGAGATTTTGTGTCAGATGTAACAGTATCTATGAAGGTTTAAACTAAGAAATTCAGCAGAATAATCTGTACAACCAGAGAGGTTAGGTATCAAGTAAGGGACGAGTGAGGAAAGGAAGGATTCTTTTGAGGAAAGGGAAGTAGAATATTAGTTATGGGGAGACAAATCAGAGAGACTGGAACAGGAGGGAGTATTTAACAGATAAGATGAAGAAAAGATAAGGGTAAGAAAGTAAGTGTTGGGAAGGACAGCTAAAACTAAGAGTCACCTGAAGGGTCATCTGGAAACCTACTATGGTAGAAGCATATATATATATATATATATATATATATATATATATATATATTATGAAGAAATATAAATAGACTTACAAAATAACAGGAAACAAAGCCACAACTAGTTATTTATTGCCACCCCATGAAACTTCCAGAGCCACAAATGGGTTACATCTAATTTAGTTGTTTGACAAAAAGGCACCAAGGAAACTTCCAAAGATCTAAGGTTATTGCCAAGGCTATTCGTTGCTTTTCACAAACTGAAGGTAAGACCCTGTTGCTGAAGACACCTACGAATCTCATTGAACATGGAGAAGTCAAACTGATGCATAATTAGAGCTTTCACTTCTACTGAATCATGTGCACAGTATTGGGAGGTACTCTGCATGATACAAGAGGAAAAGGGTAAACACCAACCCAGCTATAAACCCCCTGATCTACAATGGTGATCTGCCTGCATGAGAAACTAGTACAATAATAGCACAAAAGCTGTGGGAGTAACTAATAACTATCTTATTGAATTTCAAGCTCACTCCACGTGATGGAACTCAGATCTGGGGGCCAGGAATCTGGGACTAGATAGGCCTCGGACCTAGGGAAAACCAAATATTGCTCTGCTAAAGAAATGTAGCAACAGAATAACTTCTAATGACATTCTGCTATACTAATAAATCAGTGTCTTGCTCACACATCAGAGAAGTTCCCAGAGTAGATGGGAACAAATATGAAGACCCACAACTGTACAATGTACAGAGGGTGATAGATTTCAGAATTTTCTGTCCTAAATGAGATGTCTCCATCAAACCTTTCTCTTCTGGGTTCAGGGAACTTTTCAGAAGAGAGGGCAGAAAGATTTTAAGATCCAGTAGGGATGAAAGGCACCAAGGAAACAAGGCCTTCTATACACAAAAACATTGAAGTACATAGGAACTCACAGGGTTGGTGGCAGCATGCACAGGGCCTGATTAGGTACCAGCCAGATGGGATCCCATCACTGAGAGATAGAAGTGGACATGATCTTCCATGCCTAACTAAGAAGCTGGCTACAATTGATAACCACTTGAAAAGGAAACAGTGGTTTTCTCCAGTGAAGATTCTTTGGGTGCATAAACCACACTTAAGGGCTACTGCCCTATGCCCAGAAGCAGACAGCCAACACAAAGTGAACTCAATAGTGGTTTTGAATTGTGTATGTGTTTGTGTGTGTGATATTGCTTTGTAAATTTTTTTCTTTACTGGTCTTTTCTTATATATTATGATTTCCTATTTTGTGTCTTTATAGGTCTCTCTCTCTCTCTCTCTCTCTCTCTCTCTCTCTCTCTCTCTCTCTGTGTGTGTGTGTGTGTTTACTGCTTTTTTGTTGTGCCCTTCCCCCATTTGTTTTTTTGTTCTATTCTTGTTTTTTTGTTGTTATTTGCCTGTTTATTTTTTAATGAGAGAAAGAAAGAAGGTCTGCAACTGGATGGGTGGGAATGTGGGGAGCTCTGGAGAGACACTGGGAGGGGGAACCTTGACAAAAGTATATTGTATGAAAAATAACCTATTATCAATTTTAAAAGATCAGCTCATTCAAGGAAATAAGCCGAGTTAAACATTAGATCAGGAGGAGTCAGTAAGGGATAGGATAGAGGATTGGAGATGAGGCTGTATTGAAGGGGTCCATTGTTAGGAGTTTCACCATTGTTAGGAGTTTCACTGATAGCTTCTACTGAGGCATTGGCACTCACTCAACTCAACTTTTCAAACAATAGCACTAATAATTTCACTCACTTTGTGAAACATGCCCCAGTCCCTGCTTACTGAGCAGATCCCATATCTCTCAGTATGCACTGGGTTGAGAACTACCAGAGATAGGTACTGTGTTGAGTGGTGTCATTAGCTCAAAGGTAGATATAAACAGTGGATTTGGGAGAAGAAAGTCCTGAGAAGATAGGACTCCTGTTTGTCTAGACCAATAAGCTAGAGGAACCATTGCCTTGGGCTGCAGAGCATTTTAATTCACAGACAGATAGGATATTAGTCCCTAAACATACAGCTGTCTCTTAAAAAACAGTAAATATGATGTAACCAACAAAACTTCAGCTTTAACTTGGTAGCTGTATCTCCTGGTGGCCAGGATACTCCTGTATGACATTATATACTTAAGGCTGTAGATAAACTGTTCCTTCTATCTTAGAAACTGAGACATTTTCCCACATGTGCACTAACAAAGGTCCTGCATCATCCAAAGACCTCAGCCTTGCTATATCATTTACATTGTGACTTTGACCATCCTTTCTAGGGAATTATGGGAGGAAGTACCCTAAAATGATATCCACTTTATGATTTCAGAAGAAAAATAGGTCAACTTAACCCTTGAATATGGCTCACAATTCATAAAAATTCTTTTCAAATCCACAATATAAAACTCACTATGTACTGGTGGCACTCGCCTTTAATCCCAGCACTCGGGAGGCAGAGGCAGGAGAATCTCTGTGAGTCCAAGGCCAACCTGGTCTACATAGTGAGTGCCAGGATGGGCTCCAAAGCTACACAGAGAAACCCTGTCTCGAAAAACCATAAAAAAAAATCCAAAAACAAAACAAAAGCCTCACTATGCTGCTGCTTTCCCCACCCCAGCCCTCTTTGGGACAGTGCATTTCAGTTTCTTTTGGAGTGCTTACTCTGCTGTGTGAAATAAACTTCTGCTTACACTGCCTGTGTTCCTCAACTGACTGCTTCCTGCAAGAAGACAAGAACACAGAAACGCCAGCAATAGTAACCTATATGGACTTTGACTTCACTCCTATCTTCATGTACCCTATGTTATAACAAAATACATTCTCTGTTTATCTATTGCATTTTCTTTTCTTTGAATATTGTCTGAACCTAGGCAGCCTTTTGCAAGGTGTCCAAATGATACTCTGTTAGAGGCATCCTTATTCTTATTGCTTCCTGATAGTGATAACCTACCTTCCTTGGAATATGCTGACACTTTACTTTTGCTATTGTTAGGGCATGTCAGTTTTGTCTTTTAGGCTTTTCAGGACTGAGGACCCAAGCTAACTTCTTCTATATCTTCGAATCCTGAATCATCTTCTCCTAAAATATACAGAGCATTGGCACTTTCATGTGGCCTAACCTAAATATATATGCCAACTGCTGGGCTAGGAAGTTAAAAGGGATATCTCAGTCTTTGCAATAGCCCTGTGATACAAGTGCTGTAATTAAGTCCATATTTTACACATACTGACTAAAGTTTGGAGAAGTTAAGCAATTTGTTCAAGGCTCCATTGTCAAAGAGTGGAGGTATTTGAGCTTTAAAAATGATTGAAGTGAAATACCTCAAAATGTAATATAAATTGCCTCTTAGTGGTGAAATTAAGGAAACCGTTTTAACTAGTTTTCCACATTTTTCTCATTTTAAAAATGCATGTGCCATGTCTACTTGTGAATAAAAAAAGCTCTTAAAATCACTAAATACATAATATATTATGAATAAAGACTTATCAGGGAGTTACCTTTTGTCCAACATTGTTCTAACTTCTTCAGATTATTTAATGCTCACAGCTGTTTATGAACTATATCTTTGACAAGTGATTAAACTGAGGCAAAGAGAGCTGAAAAGCATTGCCTATGGCTGTGCATCCCTGAAGCAAGTACCAGAGCCAGAACTCAGCAAGCAGCTTCACTACAGACCCTCTTCTCCATTTTCACGCCATATATATTCGCAAGAGCTGATACTACATATAAAGGATGTATTTTAAATGGTGAGAAATACACACATATGTTAATCTAAATCAAAGTTAAGAACACATGCAAAAATGTGAATGAATTTGGTACCTCAATTCCCACTTGTTCTGACTGGCATAAAAATCACAGGCTGGCTCTTTTTTAAAATGTTGCATTTTCAAAGACAGTTGTTTACAAGCTTGCTCAAAGAATAATGACAAGGATAGCGCCACCTTAAAGCCCTACAGATACACATAGGATACTTAAGAAGAAAAAAGGTATCTTGAGTCTGTCACATGAATTGTTAGTTAGATCTAATTAGCTTCAAAATATCGCTGAGGAACTAACTACTCACAGTTAATTCAGCATCTAGCCTCAGAAAAAAAACAGTCGTGGTGAGGTGGGGGAGCAGCAATGCTTAAAGACATAGGTACCAAGAGAAAAAAAATGTATTTGGGGAACAGCTGTTCCCAAGCAGTGTTTAGGAGCTGCCTATTGCGCATGCTCCACCCCTGTGGCTGCTCCCTTGTAAGGAGAATACAGAAGCAGAGGCAGCATGACAGAAACTGTAATGCCAATGGTTAATCAAGTCTTAATAATGTGTCCTCATACAGTATTTCTTGTGACAGTCTCTTTAGATGGGCTGCTTCGCTTTTCATTGCTTCCAGATGCTGAAGCCATGATGCAAAAAATTGAAACAAGTGTACTGGGCTTGATAGTACAAAATCAGATCGATTGAGATTAGTTTATGAGCCCACTAAACGTTAGAATTCAATGAGTTTACAAGAGATTAAAATTGAAAACAGCACTAACTACCATATTTCATGACAGAATGAGGATTCTTTTATTGAAAATAGATTTTTTCATACAATATATCCTGATTATGGTTTCCCCTCCTCCGCTTCTCTCAGGTCTTCCCCATCTCCATTCCCATCTGGATGTTACCCCATTTCTGTCTCTTCCCTAGAAAACAAACAGGCATCTAAAGAATGATAATAAAAAATAAGATAATTTCAAACCAAACAAATCAGACAATAACAAAACAGCAGAAAAATAGCCAAAGAAAAAGTACAGGAAACATACATAGACACAGAGACGAGTGTTTTCATATACAGGAGTCCCTTAAAAGCACAAAACCAGAGGTCATTATATGTACACAGAAGACCTATAAAATTAAGGAAAAATGGTGTCCTCATTCAACATTATGAGAAAAAGTACCTCCAGAAATATTGTTGAGTGCCTTTCATGTTGGCTATCAGAATGAGGAATTTAACAGTGGGAGTAATTTTATTTCGTTTTGATCTAGACATTTTCAAATCTCCTCGGAATATGTTCAGCAGGAATCATGGCAGACACCCCTGTTTCTTTAAAGGAAAATTCTAAGAGAGTGGCTATTGCTGTCCTGAGGTGTTCCCAGTAGGTGTCGTCCATAACAGGTCTGACTTCTAAATGATCACTTCCATTATCGTAAAGCTTGTCCCAAGTGAGTCAATATCTAGTCAAGGCTGGACATCAAGGGCACACCATAGGTATTTATTATGTGACGCTGTCTTTCCTTTTATTTCTTAAGTCACAAAATGTTGTGCCTTGATAACTGTAGGGTCAAGTGGACCAAACAAAAATACTTTAGGTGAAATGGTCTTGTGCACAGCTGAAGTATAATTTGGGTTCTGGAGAAGGCACGTCAGCTGCACCCAGAAGCCTCCATGAATAATTCACTATATAAAACTCAATAATGTCAAGATTCTTATAAGAAAACAAGTTTTGTCTTGTGGTTTTCATATGTTTGGCAACACTGACTAAGAAGGAGAAAATCAGATTAACATTTCCGTGCATGTAACAAAATTAAATGCACAGAGATATTAGAGCCAATGACCTGCCTATGTGACCTTGAGTAAATCCCTTAATCTCACTGGGAATCATTGCAAATGAAACATTACTTGCTTAAGAGTGCAGTAATTGGGATTCAAGGTAAAATGCATAAAGTATAGGCACAATCCCTGGAAAAAAAAGCAAGCCCTCACTAAATGATATAACAGTGTTTTAATGGGTATGGAGGCACATGTGCTCATTGTGATTATAGTTTATTTTTAAAAAACAGTAATATTGTTGGTGGAAAGATTTGTGGCAAAATCTGTGGTTGTGTTGCTGCAATAGAGAGCAAATAAGTTTCTTTCTCCATGGATTTGATTGATTCCCATAAGCCTTTGAGTTCCCATATAGTGTTCTCCTCCAGGAAAACAATAATATCTAGTTCTGAGTTCTCCTTGGAGATTTATGAGTATTAAATAGATTTTAATATATCTATAAAGAGATTTAAGCTCTTTCTGGAAATAAAGCTGAAGGATCATTGATCAGAGTTTGACATGGGAATAATTCCACTGCTGGGCTACACTGCTCCAAACACATTTCTTCCCACAAACTGATGAGAAATTTGGTATTTCATTTCCTGAATATTGCCCCCAATGAATTGTGGAAGTCCAGCATAAAGTGCTGATTGTACTTTCATTAGACTTCTTTTTCTTTAGGCCATACAGGTGCAATGAATGAAAAAAGAAAATTAATTAAATTTATGAGCATGTTTATACCCTCCAGGTGTCATAAAATGTACTGGCTCAGACATTTTTCAAGTAATTAAGCAGACATCTCTGTGTTTCCTAATGAGTTGCTGCCCTTACCTTTTTAATCTGGTGAGAGATCTCATCACCTGCTTCTGTCAGGTGACGGGCGTATTCCCTTATGAGCTCGCCCTGCTCCTCCTGCTGCCATATGCTAATGGAACTCTGTGGATGCAGAAGTGAACGCCTCTTCCCCACAAAATCCTTTCAAGAGCTGACTAATAACTAGACCGGGTGTGGTGGGAACTTAGGAATATTAAAATGACCTGTTTGCCTCCTTACAAGTATCACTGGAGGTGCATATTTTTATAATTTGAGAAATGTCATGGCTTGGCATGACCAAATATGTAAATGCATGATAAATATAAACACACATACATATATACATATAGAAAAAAGAAGGGGATAGAAAGGCAACAGAGAGCAGGAGGGAGAGAGGAGGGGGAGACTAATTCATTCTGGATCTAATATTCACAGACCAAAAGATAAAATTCAAACTCCCTTTTAAAGGATGCATCAATGAAATTTACCCTGGATAAAGCAGGACTTGGGGAAAGATTCAAGTAGAGAGGAAGACTGCATGTAACTGGTCTGTGCAATGCTTCTAGAGTTCAACCACCACTACTCCAGTCACCAAAGACATCTATGGGGCATTAACTTCAACAGAAAAGCAAACTAATGTGAGATGATCAGGGCCCTACATTATAGGGCTAGGGAAAATGGATTGTATACTGTAGAAATTTAGTGCTGGTGGATACTCAGGATGAAGGAAGTGTACAGTTCACAGCAAACTATACATGAAGAAGTGATGCCAAAGGAAGGGAGGTTCCCTGGAGGATGAAGAGAGGAAAAGAAGAAAGGAATTTCAGGTGAGTTAAAGAACTCAGCCTCTACAGGATCATTGGAGGAACTGCCTTGTCTAGAGCAGAGGGTGTAGCGTGGGAATCATCTGTAAACAAGATTAGAAAGGTACAGGGAGGCCAAATTAAAATGGAGAGAGGCTTAAAAATCAGCAAGAAAGGTTGGAATTTGAACCTGTGGGCAGATTCCTTGGCAGTGACATATAATCAATTCTTTTTTGAAAAAAAGAAATCACTTGAATTCTTAAAGAAACACTAATCTAAACCCGTCCTCCCTACTAATCTTTTCATAGATGGAGAACCACATTAAAAATGGTATCTTATTAAGATCCATCTAGCAATGACATCAAGATAGCTTAAGCTAGTGACATTCTTGAAAAACATGCCACTTTCCTTCAGATATACCATCCATCTACATTCCAACTCAGGGACATGATACCCCTCATCCAAGGGTGGCTGGAGCTCCCCTGCCTGTTTTACCATTGCATTCTCTCCTAAAGCTGCTCCTATCTTCTGTTTCCAGGACCATGACCTTAACTCAGGACTTTGTCATTTCTTAGTGGACAAATGCAGGTATTCTTTAGTTTTTCTTCTTCATTTTTATCTCTTCCAGGTCAATTTTCAAAGTAAACTAATAAAAAAAAAAGATTACCGTGTCAAGGTCATCTTGCTAAAATGCAGTATTTCACTTTTGTCTTCAGTGAGAATCCTCAGTGTCCTCTGCATGATCTTATTCTTAGCATGCAAAGGTTTAACTGCATCCTTGCAAAGTTCAGTCTCCTTTCCCACTCCCTGGATGCCCTCACCATTTGGATTTCCACATCATCTATAAAATTTGCATATTATTTGCATGTCACCACAGACTTTGTTCAATGTGATCTGCATTTCTGGAGTGCTCTTCTTCTCCATCTCTCGACTCCTGTGTTATCTCCTCTGGGGTTTATTTGTATTGTATCTCTCAGTTGCAGTTGATTGGAATCCGAACCACTGAACTTGAACCAACTTAATCACAGGGGAGGGTCATATTGAAGGGAAGAACAGTGACGGAGTTGAACTCAGACATTGCCTGATCTAGTGATACCACCTGTTTTGGGGTCTCTCTTTCTGTATTCTCTTCTTCCCATCCCATGCTTTAATGCCTTGATTTCTTCCCCCAAAAGGAAAGCCTCTTTGTATGCAGACAATTGACTTTATTGCACAGGAAAGGGCATTCATAGCAATATTCCTCAAGGATGGTTTTAGCTGGCCAACCTGAAATCAAAAGTCTTTATGTGGCTCTATCATTATGAAAAGCAGGACATAATCATTGTCACATGACAGGAGATGTGTCTGGGATAAAGCAGGGAATGAATGAGTGTCATTCAGCCAAGTGTCCCAAAACAGTAGCTGATTAAAGATGAACTTTCTAACTTGTGAACATTGTCACCCCTCACGGATGCCACTGCACAGGGACTTACTGCAGTGCTGTCTGACAGCAGAACCACATCATCCTCTCCTTGTCTTCTGTCTTCCTCAAGGAATCACTCTGAGGCATGTCACCATACTTCCAGTGCTTGGCAGAGATGGTGATATCATGAAAACATTCACTGAGCAAACGCCCCAAAGTCATAATTTATGATGGTCCAAAAATGAATAGGGCAATTACCAAACGTGTAATCAAAACAATGGGTAGAGTTTCAAATGGGGAGTTTAAATAAGGTAGGCTATCAGATCGAGGATTCAGGACCATTGTCATGAGGGTCTCTGCAGTTAAACAGTGAACAAAGTACAAATGAAGTGAAGGATGAAAACAACCGGGAACATGAGAAAGTACCAAAGGTGGTTGGAATCTTAAAAAAAGAAGAGTATTATGTGTATAAAACATGAAGTTTTTCTTTTGTGGACACTAAGCACAGGGTGTAGTCTATTTTTTAAATAAATGTATTTCCTGCAAGTGATAGGAATCTACAAGTAAATGCCATGTCATGTGGGCAGGAGTAGGTAGTAGTAGTTTGGATGGGCACAACAAAAGCCTGAGAAGCTGTGAATATGGTTAATAGAAGATTTGTCTGTCAGATGAATTTGAGGGTAAGGGCTCTGATAGACAGGAATGACACTTTGACTATTTCAAAAAGAGAAATGAGTATAGCATGACACTGATCACCTGCATCTCAAATCAGGAGTCTAAGGATAGAGACAAGAGATGAGAATGCAAGTTTCCCCATTACACCTTAAATGATAGGCAGGTTTGGTAGTACATATCTGTAATCCCACACGTGAGGGAGTGAGGTAAGAGGAGCGTGATCTTGAGACTAGCCTAGGTTACATAGGGAGGTCCTATCTCAAGACAAATACAAAAGATTAGTGTACAATGAGAGTTCTCTCTAAGCAATGTGTAAACTTAGCTTTAAATGTTGTTAGCTATATTTCTGTGGGCGTGTGTATGTCTCTCTCTCTCTCTCTCTCTCTCTCTCTCTCTCTCTCTCTCGTGTGTGTGTGTGTGTGTGTGTGTGTGTGCGCGCGCGCGCGCTCGTGCGAGTGGGAACACATTCACACTCATGCTTGTGCGTGCCACAGCACTCATGAGGAAGCCAGAGAACAACATGAGGGAATTGGTTCTTTCTTTCTATCACGTAGACCCTGGGGTTGGAACTCAGGTCTTCAGGCTTGGCAGTGAGTGCCTTTACCCACTGAGCCATCTCACTGGCCCAAAAACTTGGCAGCTTTGTGCTGTCACCATTTCAGTCAGTCTTCTTCCTTAGGTAAGTAGCTGTGTGACATCTGAAAGTCATTGTTTTCCAAGCTGAATACCTACTGGATGAAGTGCATGATTCCAAAGAGGAGCTTTCACAGCTATAGAAAGAAGACGGGGGGGGGGGGGCGGGGGAGGGGGGTCTGAAGCCAAGTGTCATCTCAGGGTGTCACAATAGACAAGGAAAGAAATTCTCAATGAAGCACACAGGGCACTTGAGACTGGCTAGTTATGTGAGGACTTAGGAACCAAGAAGTTCGGTGTTTTCATTACCTAAACATGTTTCATACTACTTTAAAAAATGTCTCTGAAGCATCATTTTTTTTTCTCCTGGAAAATTACTAGGCAGACATTGTTCTCAAGACCAAATTTCAAAGCAGTCTCCATGTTCATATCCTTAAAGTACCATATATCAGTTTCTGCCTATTCAATTGCACAAGAAGGCTGAAAGAATAGACACTGAATTTCTACATTAAAGGAGGGTCATTAAAAAACAGCACTCAATCTAGGCTGCCACAGAATCTAGATGCTTCCTGAGAAAACGCACAGTTTCTGATTCACCTCCAACCCCTCTTAACATGTAGCCTCCTACAATTACCAATAAATATTTATTACCATTTTAGTTCTTAAAAATTAACATGTGCATACTTGATTCTCTAGGAATAACCTCTGCAGCTTATGATACCAGTGTTGAAAACCCTACCTGTTATATATGCTTCTTCCATTAAACAAACACCTAGGCAGCAGTAGCTGAAAGCTACATTAGGAGAAGGATTCTATGGCATATTTGGAGATATTCAAAGATGAATGCTATCAGCCTGGTCTATAGAGAATTCCCTGATGACCTAGGAAGATGGGCTTGATTAAAAATTTATCATAAAAAGTGGTATGTTCAAATAGACAGTAAGCCTGAAAAGATGCTTGACTTCACTATATGCCAGGGAAAAGAAAATTAAAAAACATAATGAAACCTCAATCTAAACCCCGGGACAGCAAAGGAGAAAAATGAACAATGTCAAATGTTGAAAAAGATGTAGAATACTTAGAAATCTGATATACTCTCAATGATGTCACGGGACAATGGAGTGAGGGAATTCAGAGAGGAAGGGAAAACAAGTAGGCCAATTCAGAAAAGCTCTTTTCATCATTATGACAAAATAAGCAGACATTATGAGTCAATAATTAGAATCCTCTCAGGTATAAACCTAACAGAAAAACATGCATGAGCAAAAACAAAACTGCATAATATTAGCTGAAAGTTCTGAACACTGTGCAAATCTTTATGTATTGTAAAATAGACAAATAAAATGTCACAATGTACAATAAGATTGGACATTCCGTAGCTACATATAATGCAGCTTAATTTAAAAACATCATTAAAGAGGCAAATTAGGTGTGAAGAGAATATACTATATGATTTCATTTATACAGAGTATAAGAAGAAATCAATCCAAACTATGCAGCAAAACACCAGAAGAGTACCCATATTGGGGGATTGGGAGCAATGAGTGAAGTTGAAATAGCATCATAAATGGCACGACAGCTACTTTCAATACTTAATATTCCTAATATGGGTGCTAGTTGTACAGGTGATTTTTCAGTTTATGAAAAATTCCTCTTTTGTGCACTTATGATTAGGATACATTTCTGGGTGCATATGAGAGACATCAAACAGTCTAATAAAAAGATGGGTTTACATAATGAAAGAGAATTACAAAGAAACTATTCAAGATGCGTAGGCAAGAGGCCACTGGAACTTCAGACTTTGAGGCTCTGAACCCTGGTCCAAACTTTTGACAATAATGGATATGCTCTAAAATTACCACAACATCTTAAGATTCAAAAGGACATGACTGACATCTGGTAGTTGCTCTGCCATGCAAGAAGCCTGAAGTCACCACTATCATCATTACAAGGAAATCCCAAGCACATTGACTCTTTTTTTTAATCTGTCAGAGTTTCATGCTGTTTGATTTGGATGTAAAAGGGTCTCCACAAGCCAGTGGTCCCAAGCTGGTGGCACTATTTTGAGATGTGATGGGAACTTTGGGTGGTAAGGTCTAGTTGAAGGAAGCAGGTCCCTGGGAACATGCCTGGGGAAGGCTCCTTTGCCTCTGACTAGGTCCCATCTCTTTTTCTGCTAGCCAGTTTCCATGTGATCAACATCCTCCTCTTCCCTTACATGCTCCCAACAACATGGCAGTCTGCCTCATCTTAGACCTGAAGCAAGAGAGCCAGCTGTCCAAAGAATCCTCTGAGACTGTGAGCTGGAATCAATCTTTTCCCTTAGGTTGTTTCAATGAAAAGTCACCTAGCACCCAAGGCAAACAATCTTCCTTAAATGTAGAGAAGCAGACACATTTGAAGAGAAACAGCTGGGCTTTACCTACTAAAAGAGAAGCTTCTGGAGGGACAAATCAGTCCGAGCATGTAAATAGGGTTCTTGATGAATGACTGAGCACTCAGTATTGACTAGTTTGAAATGGGGACATTCATGGGAGACAAAATCTTAGTGGAGCTCCAAACTTCATGGAATTTACTTCCAGGTATCCCATGGGTTCTCACTAGAGCGATTCTTAATGCCTTTGGCCGGGCAAAGGATAACAGTGTCATTACCGCATAGAAGCCAAGACTGGGTCATGCTGGTTTTCACTCAGGGACTCTAGGCTGCACTGTTTGTAGTACCACCTGAAGACAGATTTATGATTTGGAGGATCTCAAAACCAGCAGCTAGGAGGGGTGTGTGTTATGATTGTGGAAGAGTAAGTAAGGTACAGGAAAATATTCAAGGTTTTCTATTGCTGTATAGCAAGGCACTCTAAAATGATGGTCTCTTAAAGCAATGACTAGGTCATTGTGTCTTTGAGTAAAGAACTTGAGCAAGTTAGAACTGGGTGGTTCTCTTGCTTCAATTGCTGTCAATGAATAATATTCAGATGGTGGCTGGGTTGTATACAAAGGGGCTGATTCCTTAGACTCTTAAATGGCTCTCAACCTTCCTAATGCTGTGACCCTTTAATACAGTTCCTCTTGTGGTAACCCCAGCCACAAAATTATTTAGTTGCTATTCCCTAACTCTAAATTTGCTACTGTTATGAATCATAATGTAAACATCTGAAATGTGACCCTAAAGGGATCATTATCCACAGGTTGAGAACCTCTGAGTCTTAGAGGAATGGGTGGAAATCTGGGATCAGCTAGAAGCACTACTCTGTCTTCATGGAGTATCAGGCCTTGTCATATGTCATAAGTGTGACAATTAGACCAATCACAGGATGGTTTAGGGCTCTTCCATGATGGAATTAGGAGACAAGGAAGCATCATTTCCACTGAAGCCTTTTTATCAAGAGGAGAAACAGATCCACACTCAGCAGAAGTATAGGCAAATAATTTGTGACAACCTTTGCTCTACAACAGTCCTAAAACCAAAACTCCAAAAACAGTGATAAAAATTTACGCTGAAAATTCTACCCCTTCTCCAGATTGATGACTGGGCAATAAATGCATCCCCGATGAAATGAAATGTTACAATTTCAACATTAAAATGCTGAGAATGTTGAAAGATACATAGGGGAGCAATAATAAAAGGGTTTGTAACAAATTGTAAAATACAAACAAGTAACTAAGAAGACTAACTGTATTATAAATTACAGATATTAAAACAGGGGCTAAAATTTTATGAAGCCCATTCATTTGTATGATTAATATACACTATTAAAAAACAGTACTACAACCTTCAGACCAACTAATATTCACTAATTAAAGAATAAAGAGACTAGAGCATATTTAATGGAATAAACTTTCAATTAGTTATACTCAATAATGTCAATTAATAAATTGACATATAACACAGAGGTCACATCTAAAACACAATAAAGAAATACATTTTAAAATATACACAAAACAATTCAGATATGTCAATTGAAACTATCATGCTTATTAAAAAAAAAAAAAAACGAATCCAAAGCATAGAGAAAAGAGATGGATGAAATTTTCTAAAACAATGTTAGCTTATGTATTGGTGCTGTATTTGTATAGATCTTGTTAAGGCAGCCATATATTTAAGGTATCATTGATGAAACTTCCTTGTCACTTCTAGGAGACACAGTCTCACAAATGGTCAGCCCTGAAGCTGACCAAGTAACGCCACTAAATGGATTGAGCAAGTTTTATATGTATGTGTTTGTGTAATATATATATATATATATATATGTGTGTGTGTGTGTGTGTGTGTGTGTGTGTGTGTGTGTGTGTGTGTGTGCATGCGCATGTGTATATATCAATAACAAAAAAGAGAAAAATTTTCTATAACCAAATAAAAATATATATTAACAGGTACAAAGTATAAACCAAAGTCAAATTGCAAAACCAAAAACTAAACATAGAAGTTTGAAAACAACAACAACAACAAAAAACACTAAATGAGAGTGGAAAAAAGGAGTGCACTGTATATGTGTGTGCATGTAAATGAATATGAAATAAGAAGTGAAATAAAAAACATTGGAGTAAGTTACGACATAATTGGAAACACCTAGTACAACTTAATGAAAATTTTACTGAAATTCTGTCTATAGGTATTGTAGATTAAAGATAGAGGGGGAACTGTAAACTGACAACGGAGGTGACACATGCCTGTAACCCCAGATTCTTAGGAGCTGAGTCAGGATGCTCACTTGCGGCCAGAAATCTGAGATCAGTCAGGGGAATTTAGTGAGCCCAGTCACAGTGAAAAATTTATGCCAGGCCCTCCAATGCCTAGGGTACAGTGTGGCAGAGGTCTAGGAAATTAGAAAAAAAAGTCTCTGAAACACCATTCTTTAGACTAAAAACAACCACCACAATAATTAACTCATAACTACTCCGGTTAGCTGCATTGAACCCACACCGGACCTCTACCAACAATCAGACAAAAAAGCAGGAAGGGCTCCTGGCCACCCTTAATCTCTGTACAATTGGCTCTGGGACAGGAAAAATCTCCATCTTTCGCCGTGCCCCCACTACTGAGCCCTCTAGGCCCCAAAGCATAGCTGCAAATCCACAGTTGCACAGATGGCCCTGGTACATCCTGGTGGATCATAAAACAACACGAATAGACAGGCACTGGAGGTAGAGATTTGTGGGAAGGAGAAAAGTAGGCATGGATTGCAGGAGGAGGAACAGAACAGTCAGTATGCATTGTGCACATGTACAAAAATGACTACGACCAAATTTAATTAATCAAATAATTTTTAAATGTAAATAAGTAAATAAACAAATACAGAAGTGTAGGGGATCCAAGAATAGGAGCTGGCAAAAGGATTGGAAAACATTCTTGTTAAATTTAATTCCATCCCACATTTAATATTATATTTTCTAAAAGTAGAATTTAAATATAGATAATAGGAACAAAGGCAGTAAGATCAAAGTACTATGTTAGCACCTGAACTGTTTTTTTTTAAGAGTGTAGTCATGCTGAGTAATATTCAATTCAGATTGAATTGTCATTACTAATATTTAATATGTTGAGGTTAACATAGATTCATGTCAAAAAAATTCTATATGAAAGAAATCAGTCTTACAAAAAGTAAATACAGATGACAAGCAAAATATTTTTTGTTTTGTTTTTATTTTTAAGCCAGGGTCTTGCTGTGTAGCTAAAGCTGGTGGGAGCTCACAGTCTACTGCCTCAGCTTTCTATGTGTTGGGATTATAGGTAAGGACTTCTCTGCCTGGCTCCAAAACCAGGGTCTTTTGAAATGGTAAAAATCTGTGATTGCCAGAAGTTAAGGGTAAAAAGAGAGTCTGTCTATGTAGATCACCACAAGGAAGGTCTGTGAAGTACAAGGAGCCCCTCAGAATTCTGACTGCAATAACCATAGCAGTCTGCGTGTGTACTAAAACTGAGCACTGAATAGCCAAGTGCTATTGTAAGTAAAGAAGCTTCAGGAAACCAAAATTAATTACAGCAAAAGCATAACAAATAAAAGCTTTGCTGTCAAATTAGCAGTGGGGAGAGAAATAATTAAAAAGCTAATTTAAGGTGACAAGTGTAGTTGAGTCTGGCCACTCCCTATCTGTGGCCTTGCCCATGCCTGCTCGGCCACAGACATGTGCATTTAGAAAGAAAAGGAGTCACAGTGGTTTTTCCAAGCAGAGGAGGTAGGAAACAGTTTTATGTTGCTTATCTTTCTCTTTTAACATTCTTCTTTAATGAATATGGGTTACATTTCTACTCATTGGCAGGCTGTGGACAGCTGATGAGAGAGAGAGAGAGAGAGAGAGAGAGAGAGAGAGAGAGAGAGAGAGAGAGACAGAGAAAGATTCTTTAAGGGTATGCCACCCAATTTATTAATTTGTCAATCACAGTCTAGTGGAGGACCACACATTCAAAAGTATATGGACAGCACAATTTGGGCTTGATGTGTAGAAGTGGGGGGGGGTTGGGGGGGAAGAGAAGGGAAAAGAAAGGAGGAGGAGGAGGAGGAGGAAGCAGGGAGATGTACACAAAATTGTGTGGGTAGGCAAGTAGGATATTGACTTGGGAGGAGGTGGGGGAGGAGGGTAACATGGTCAAATACACTGTGTAAAAAAATCAAAATTAAATATTACCAAAGTTAAGGGGTCTTATAAAATAGAAGACACAGTAGCAGTAGCATTGTTGGTAGTAACAGTGTTCATTAGGTACTTACAATGAACTTACAATGAAGCTCCATGTGTCCATACTTATGCATTTTACATGTTCAGAGCAATGTCAACTTCACAATAAGGACGGTATTTTATATTATTATTATTATTATTATTATTATTATTTATTATTATTATTACAAATATTTTCCAGATAACAAAGCAAGGTATATGTGGGCTAAGCACCAAGACCAAATTACATAGTCTGTAAAGATCAAAAATGAGATTTGAAAATGGGGGAAGGGTGATACGGCTATACTAGAAGTAACAAAAGAGCTAAAATTGATTAAATACCTCCATGAGGCTGGACTTCACAAAAAAAAAGGATACTAAGAGGAAAATTTGCATGGAAAGGCAGAACAAAGAAAACAGAACACAGAAATAACAAACTACTGATGACAAATATGAAGTAAGAAAATCTAAGTGCAATTGCACTAATGAAAGCTTAAGGAAAAGGAAAAACCTAGGCCTGGCAGTCTTTGTCTGTCTTTGCCCAAGAGGAAACTGCCTGTTTCCTTAATGCTGGACAAGAAGGAACTACTGAAGGATGCTGACAAAAGGAAGATGACTGAGAATAGGAGGACTTCTAGATGAGACCACACAAGGGGGAATTTAGATTAGAAGATTGAGCTGCCAGTAAATTGAAGAACAATTTAGAATGTAGTCCAGAGATATATTTGTAGAGTCTAGAAGGAATATCCTGAAAAGAAACCTAGTCACATGTAAAAGAAAGGTGAAGCTCCAAGTGTCCATGAAGAAAAGTGATAGGTACTCTCAGAGGAAAGCCAGCCCATCAGTATCTGAAGAATGAGATAAGAGTAAAGAAAGCTAAATAATGTTTTAAAAAGAATGAGCAAACACATATTCATCACAACAATAATGATATAATGAATATATGAATCATTGGTTTTATTATAGTGAACAAAATCGTAGAATGATTTGTACTGCCCCAAATTAACCTCTTTCCCTCAAAAGAGACAAATAGAAATACCGTGTTTAGTATATGTATGTGAATCAAGAGAAAGATAACAACAAAAAAGAGCTAATTGTCAGAAGAAAATGAGTAAGACTTCTTAAGAAAAATAATCTGACTCATTTTTATATTGTCAGTGCTGTCACCCACGAGCATTTGATAGATATTTGTGGATGGGTAAATAGAAGTCTGTTTAGAGCCAGGCTGCGGTGGCATACTCCTTTAAATCCCAGCACTCAGGAGGCAGAGGCAGGTGGATCTCTGTGAGTTCAAGGCCAGCCTGTTCTACAGAGCTACACAAGAAACCCTGCCTTGAAAAAAAAAACGAACAAAAACAAAACAAAACAAAAACAAAAACAACAATAACAAAAAGAGTTTAGATGATAGCCAGGAAGAACCCTTGGAACAAAGGTAGTTAGTTTTTGAAACTGGAAATGAAGTATGAAGTCATCTTCTCATGGTCAGGTTATATGAAGAATTAGAGAACTATGCCAACAAGGAAACCAGTGTTTTTAAGTACTTTTTACTTAAAAGACTTTGAGATGTTCCTCTCTTCAGAGTAAAAGACAATGAAAGAAAATAATCACCAAAGGACTGGCCACGAAGAGGCAATAACTTAGTCGGAACTCTTTCTGCATCCTAATGTTCTGTAACTAGATGGGAACCCAGGTCAATAAACTCAGAGACTCAACAAGAAAGTAAGATATTAAATAGGTGCCTGATCCAACCAGAAAGCATAGAATTAGTTATTAATACATCAAATCATTCTAAAGAGAAACATGATGTGTTGTGTTGTGGGGGCTGCTGGACCATTTTCATCACATTTCCTGATTTACCTAACACAGAGTGGATGCTTTCAAAAATACTGTTCAACAGAAGAATGGGTGAATCTTAATAGCTCACAATGGGAGGTGCAACAGTCAAAAGTTACATGATAAAAAGAGGCATAATGATTGGCTAAGGAGACATAAGATATATTACTTTCTAGGTCCAATATCTATAAATAGCAGAAAATTCTAAGTCTTTATGAAATCAAACAGAATTGAATGTAGTTTTGAAAGACTTTGAGGAAAGAAAGGAAGGAAGGAAGGAAGGAGGGAAAGAAGGAAGGAAGGAAGGAAGGAAGGAAGGAAGGAAGGAAGGAAGAAAGAAAGAAAGGAAGGAAAGAAGCAAGAAAGACTTCTGTTACTTGACAAAAGCAACTTGAGTAAGGAGTCCTGAGATCTTGTAGCATGGCTTGTTCACATCTAGACAGACCAGGAAACAGAGTTCATATGGGAACTGGGGACAGGCTGTAGCTCATAAAGCCCATCTCTAACAACCTACTTACACCAGTCAATTCCACCTCCTGAATTTCTATAACCTTGCAAAATAGCAACAACAGGGCAGAAAATGTTCAAATACATGAACCTGTGGGCAGCAGTTCACATTTAAATAATAATATTCCACTCAGAGCCTCCACAAGTCTGTGCCATTTCATAAACTGACACGCACCCATCCAACTTCAATAGTGTCTTTGACAGTCCCAGTAGTTTCAAAAGCCAAAAGCCTAAAGTCTCTTCTAAGATTGATGATGTCTTATAATATTTTTAAAAGGCAAGGTACATATTTCCAATTATATGGCACAGACTAAATTTTCCCATTCTGAAAGACTAGGGAAAGACTTTACCAAAGAAAGACTGGTGCTCAGAAGGACAAACATCAATCCATGTAGCCTCGTATCCAGCTTCTGGAGTTTTTGCTAACATCACATGGCCTCCAACATACTTGAGTGACCCCATCACCAAAGCTCAGTTGCCAGCAGCATATAAGGACCCTCTGTGTGTGGGTCTCTTGGATCAGCTCCAATGAATGTCTACAGTTTCCACCTCCACTCCCGACTCCAGTGGGAATCCCATATTCTTGGAATCTCCAACATTCTGGTATCAACACTACAACTTAGTCTTCACCCTCGCAGTTTCATGCACAGTATACTCAGTAGCTCCATGCTGGGAATCTGAGGCTGCTACCCATTGTTTAGCCCAAGGGGATTTCTGGTGTCTTGGTGCATTCTTTATGACTCAATAACTCTTTCATCTTGCAAAATCACCACTACATGAATGACGATGGGAAGTTATATTACAAGCTGCTGATGTCGCTTGGACCACTTGGAGCACATCTATAGCATCCTCTGTATGCATTTGTGCTGAACTGGAAAACATTCACATAGATGGTAGTTTTCCTGCTGGGCACCCTGGAGGCTCTAGCTTACCAGGTATGCTTCTTTCAAATGAATATTTTCAAATCATTTTCTGTTTTAGTCTCTGGAATTGTCAATGGGAAGGACCTGCCCACAAAGCACTTTTCCTGTTGCTGTGATGCAAATGTCTAGCTTCTCTTTAACAATTGAAGGTGCTGTTTGGTCCACATCAACCTTGTCTGTCTGCCTCATTAGGTCAGTGCTCCTATCCTCAGGAAACTACACATTTTTCTCATCCTTCTGCCCCACTTCCTGATTTCTGTCCCTGTCATCCTAGCTAAAAGCATTGGGCACTAATCATTCCATAGGTTAACTGTTACGCTGTCTTGAAATTTCTTCTACCCAGCAGATAAGGCCATTAGTTTCTAATTCATCCTCACTCAAAATTTCAGGACCAAGGCAGAATGTAGGCATTCTTTGCAGTAATCCAACAGAAATGGCCTCTGACCCAATTCCTGGTAGAGTGAGTCCTTATTCCCATCTAAACCATTCTTAACATGGTCTTTTAATTATTTCTTTAATTTTTATTTGACTTTTTAAATTATGTGTATATATGTGTGGCAGGAGTGGGAATATGTATACATGAGTGTAGGCATCCACACAAGCCAGAAGAAAGTAACAGATTCCCCAGAGCTGGCCTATATACCACATAGTCAGTTTTGTTACAGTAACGAACCCACACCAAGTACAAAATTTTTCTGCATTGTTACTCTTCTTATTATGGTGATGTAATATCTAACAGAAACAACTTAAGGGATAAAGTATTTATTTGGGCTTGTGATTTGAGAGGTGGCAATCTATATCAGGGTAGGGAAGGCAGGAAGGCAGGTAGTACCATCGGTGGCAGCAGAAATTTGCAGCATGGAAAGCCAGAAAGCAAAATAAGAAAAAAAGCAAAACTCTGGACCTGTACCATGGTCAGGTATTAGTGTGTAATCCCAACAATCTGCTTTGTGAAGCTAGGTCTCACCTCTGAAAACCCAGACATTTAAAAACATTGCAACTCACTAGTTCAAACACATGAACCTTCAATAGGCATTCCATATCTAAACCATAATAATCATTACATAGAGAACAAAGAAACCAATTTATGCCCAGAAGGTTATTGATTAAAAGAAAGAAGAATTAGCACATTGATACTGATTATGCAGAGATCTGTTTTGAAACAGTTAATAAAAAGTTTCTTAAGGATACTATTCCATTATGGCTTCCACTAAAAGAGTCACTTCCCTTTATGAGGACCAGAGTGGGGACTCTGAATTAATTATGGTAATTTGAAGTATTTATGCAAAAGGAGGCCTACGTGTATGAATAAGTAAGTGACTCTTAGTAATATTTTCTGATGAATAAATCAACTTAAAATTGGAAATCTGTGTCCTCTGGTAATTTCTTCTAAGACTTCTTTACTGTAAAATCCCCTTTCAAAATTAACACACCGAGGAGACATTCATTAAACATTTGTTGAATGGATGAATTTTGATATGACATTGAGATAATTCTATCAGTTTAACATTACTATGAAGTAGTGCCCATTTGCTTAGTTTTCATAAGCAAATGTTTTGCAATGATTACAGAGCTGCAAAGAAATCTGATCCTCAATTGGAAGTTACAAAGACACAGGCCTGTTGTGAGTTGGGATAGTGTTTCACATATCCCAAAGTTCCATCTGATTTTCAAAATAAAATAATTACAACCTTCATTATATGTGCCAAACTACAGAAGTATGAATGAAGACAGTCTTCCATTAGATGAGAAATGCACAATAATTAATTTAAAAGGCTAGTGATATATAAAATGGTAAAGCTAGATAAATATACTACTATAAAGATAAGTTTAGAATAATAAGTACCAAAATATTCTTTGAATATGATATGAAAATAATTTATTTTTAGCATCACATCAAACAATGCTAATGTTTCAAAGGGATAGTTTCTATTGCTCATTGCTTCCCAGATAGTATCAATAAATTATTTCAACCAATTTGAGGTGATTAAATAATAAATTTATGTATGTGAACTCTATAGGAAGCAAACAGTATTGTGGTTTCATCTGCAGTATCTTTAAGTCAAATCAGCCGTTCCCAGACTGCAGCTCATTGCGCCTATAATGGGACAGAATACAAGACCAAACACATACAGAGCCAATTTTACAGTGGAGCGTTAACACTCAAGTGTGATGGCAAATTAAGTAATTTTAGAGCGGAATCTCAATGCAGCCACATAATAGGATGTTCTCATTTTATATAATGAGAAAACCGAGGCCCAAAGATATTATCTGGCCTGAGGTTTGCGCAGTCAACAAGGAACAGAAAACTGCCTCTACCAGACACTGTATTACAGATTCAAAGTTCCTCCTGTTGCACACTGACTCTCACAGAGATAAGGAAAGGATAAGACAAGTGCTGGGGCAAAAAACTGCTTCTATCCTTTAAATATGAATATTAAAATATTTTATTTTTATACCATAACTTTATTAAAGCTTTGTTTAAACAGACTAATGTTTGGAGATCATAATTCAGCTTTACCTGTTTGTTCTAGAAATGTTTAAGTATAAACAAAAGCAGATATGATAATATAATAGAACTGTCATGTATCTACTATATATAATTTTGAATCAAATTCAAGAATTTCATTCATAAGTATGTTAACATGTGTCCATAAGTGTAATCGCATGCCTTTAACATACCTAAAGAATTAATAATTGTCCTTCAGTGTTGCTGTCAAAATCAATGTTCAAATTCTCACTGGTCCAATGAATATCACAACTTTCAAACTCTTAAAGAAGAAAAACAATTTAAATTCAACTACATTATTGAAAATACAGGAAAGTAATTTGAGTCATGACAGTCAGATTAGAATCTGCTGTGGATACTGGCTTAAAAAAATGGTGAGAAATCTGAGCATGATGAAGACCTGGAAATATAGTCATTACTATGGGATAATTACCTCAAGTGACCCAATTTCGATGAGTATTTTAATAGAGATGAGTTTCAATGAAAATGTGTTAGATAGGTAGACAGCAGTGTTTACCAAATTGGCAATTAGATCCACATATCCACATGATCTTAGATATGTGGCCACATGGAAATTCAATAGCAAACAGTGGCAGAGAAACTCTGGGGAAGAAGGGTCAGCTGGACTGGAGTCAGGGGCTCAAAGTCTAGTGTTGGCTCAGCCAGAGCAATCTGCACAAACCTGCTGGACTCTGAGTGTCAGGGTCCTAAGGGCTTCAAACACAGAATGGTCAAGATGACCTCTGAAGTCCTTTCTATAGTTAATAGTCAGTGGTTATAAACATTGATTGAATTCAAAGGACTCCTTTCATTGTGCTATTAAACATTGATGTCCCATCTGCCACATATTTTCTGTAGATTTTGTCTAATGGTGAGTCTCTGAGACTGTGTAGGTTGTACTGCAGAGGGCAGCATTTAGGGGTAAGCATAAGCAGAGGGCTAGCAGGCTGCCTAACCCGACATCATTTCCTGTATCACACAGAGATATGCTAGTGCCCCTGTCTGTTGGTCAGATTTAGCCTGTTTAAATTTGAGTTTCAAATAATGGGTAATTTTGTACTTAAAATTTTTAAGTTGCAATACTTATTATTTATGTAAAATGCAAAATTAACTAGATGTTCTTTTATGGCAATCCTAATCTTCTGGCTTCAGCATGCACACACACACACACACACACACACACACACACACACACACACACACAGAGCAATCTGCATTGAGATTAAAAGGGTTGAGGAGAAAGACAGGAGCAGGAAAATCACAACAGGATCCCCTTCAGGAATGCAGGTGATCGTGATGGTGATTCTGACTGGGACACAGGAAGAGAAATTGTACTCTGTATACATTTTGATGATTGGGAATACATGCCTTACTAATAGAGTTGATGTAAGGTGTGCAAAGATTGAATCTTCATTTTAAAGATGAACAACCTGAGTCTTCCATGAAGAACCTTTCTCTCTGTCTCTGTCTCTGTCTCTGTCTCTCTATCTCCCTCCCCCCTCCCTCCCTCCCTCCCTCTCCCTATCCCCTTGCACAGGCACACAGTGCCAGGGGAATCCAAATCCAAAAGGCCCTAAGTAAAATACTTACATTTTTCATTTCATTCTCATTATTCCCTAAACACATTTGGGAAACCCATTTAAATTTTCTTTAAATATACAACGAAACTTCGAAAATTTGAATGTTAGAAGGCCACAGCATCCAGAAGGGTTATGTCTCAAAGTAAGACAGCTATTTCAATTTTGGATACCAATTTCTCCCTCCCCCCAAACATGCTTAAAATAGTTTACTTTCCCAGTCAATCTATAATTGCTTGTGTAGCCGTATTCTAGCTGAACCTTGAAGAGAGATTTAAATAAATTATAGTAGAAACCAAGCATGTTGCCATATTGATGATCAACCAACCAAAAAAGATTAGGAAGTATACTTATCTAATTTTTTTCATGGGGTTATAGAAGATAAAGCTAATAACATGGAGAGAGGTCAAAATTAGCATAAAATTGACACATTCTTCTAGAAAGTTTTAAGACACTGCAAAGACGTGCTACTGGTCTACTGTGCTCCTGCCTCTTGTAAAGTTTGTTTTACCTCTCAGGGAGTGCTGTCAACTTACCTATGCAGACCTTAATTTGAATTGACTCCAAAGGAAGTTTCAATGGAAATAGAGAATAAAAAGAAAGCAAAAAGTATGCATTCAGGTGGTGAAGTCAAAAGGAAAGGGGGAACATGTATTTTTTTATTTCTGTGAGGAGGTACTACTTAAAGATGTAATGAAGTAATGATAAAGAAACATCCAATAAAGACAAGGAAAAACCTTGTTACAAGTGGATGAAATGTCAAGATTTCAATACGGAGGATTATTTGCAATAGTCATTACCTGACATACCCATCCAAAAGCATCATTAACTGTCCCACAGCAGGGTCAATGTCCTAAGCCTAGAATGTCGCTGTAACACTGTGACCTGGAAAGTGGGGAACAAGCAACATAGAAGCTGAGTCATGAAGAGTGATGGGGATTGACCAGGAGAAGAGAAGTTCTGGGCAGAGAAGAAAGTATATTTGAGGACACAGATAGCTTTGTGCAAGGTCAATTAAAAACCTGAAGCCACTTGGCATACATGGGAATGACCAGTAAAGAAACTGACAGGTCCATGGGGAGGCATAATCCTGAGCTAGAATTTCAGGCACTGAACATAAAGCGTTACAGATTGCTGTTTTGACTAGAAAAACAAGATGGAAGCTTTGGAAGTCTGGGAAAGAGAAACAATTGAATATGTTTTACTATTATTCAAAATGAAGAAGAATGAGTATGGAAGAAAAGAAAGGAGAGAGAAGGGGAAGAGAGGGAGGGGAGAAAGGTATCAAATTCAATAATATTAGTTACTATATTGCTACTAGTGTAGTGAAGAGGAGCTTTGGAGGAGAGCTTGTAAGTCACCTCAAGAGTAGGCAACATGGTGAAAAGGGTCGGGCTCTGATGAAATCATTAAAGTATAAATTTTGTGGTGTGGAAATGTTCAGGTGGTAACTAGGAGTCCAGGTTTGATGATCATAATAAAGGTTGAAGTTAAAGAAAAGGCAGCAGTTACATGAAACATCTACTCATGCTAGGAAGACTATGACAAATGAGAACAGTGAGAAAGATTATGAAGTCGAGAATGAACACATGGTGGTAGGCTTTCCAAGACAGGGAAGAAGACAGAAAATCATTGTGGAAGAAGTTCTATCATTTCAAGGGGAGGCTATAAGCTTCCCATCAAGGCATTTTTGCTCTCAGAATTTACCCAATACTCAAAAGGTGTGTGTTGAAAGGCATTTAATTCACTTTCATACTAGTGTATTTTGAATTATATCCCTTCTGTAGCTTATCTCATTTTACCTATTTGTCTCTGTTTACATTGCTTATAAAATACGTGGAATTTAAAAGAAAGAATATTTAATTATTTCCAACATTAGTCAATGATTCTCATTTTTTTTCCAGGAAAGCAGTCATCTAACTTCTATTATTACTCAGAATCAGTCAGGTTTTATTGCATAACGTGAGCCAACTGAATTAAAATGAACATTAGAATCAAATCCCATGGCATCACTGATAATTTCCAAGCATGCCCCAGGTACACACACATATGGAATGGTAATTGTAGCAAAATCTACTGCACCTGCACAGGGAAATCTTTGTATCTTACAGTTTTTAACAAGATGGAGAAAGATAGGTTCAAAACAGAGAAAATATATGAAATGAGAAGAGGATTCCAAGAAAATATATAATACATGTGTTTCTAGGGTTTGGTGACTTGGAAAGAGGAAGGTAGGAACTACATTGGTAACAAAACAGCAAAAATGTCCAGACTCTGACAATTTAGATCAACAATTGGGATTCTGGGGCCATCGGGTTATAAAAACACTCTTGTCAGCTGTTGGTATAAAGATTATGAAAAGAGTCTACTCAGTTTCTCATAAGAAGAGCTCTGGGCAGGTGTGTCCATCCAGGATGGTTATATTCAGGGGAAGCAAATAGCACACAGGAGAAATCAGACATACAAAGTACAACATGATACACAAAAATGCTCCTGGATTCTTGGCTTCTTCCAAGGCATTTTGTTTTTGTTGTTCTTACTTTGTATTGTTTGTCTTTGTGGTAAATTGTATATAATTGTATATAACACAAAAGTTTAAATATATAGCTTAGTGGAATTAAGTACATGGGTGCAATTATATAGTGATTAACAAAAATTTCTCTCTAAATTTCATTTTTAAAGCTTTTGCTTTTCTAAACGGCACGCAATACTGATTTAACAATAACCCCTTGTGCTTAGTGATAAAGATGTTTGTTACCAAATCAGATGACCTGAGTTCAATACCTGAATGGAAACCATATGGTGGAAGTGTAGAAGCAACTCCGGTAAGTCATCCTCTGACCACATGTGTACACACATAAATGCACACCCTCCCCACACACACACACACTACATAAGTAAATGTAAAAATTAAAAATGTCACCTTAATCTATTCTTTCTACAACTGAAAGCTACCACTCAATTTTTCCATTCTTATGTATTTGATGACTGTAGAGCTCACACAAATAACATCACACATTAGTTATTCTGTGGCCAGCAAATTTGGCATAGCATGATGTCGTTCAAAACCTGGATATGTTGTAAATCTGTATCTGAATTTCATTCCATTTAAGGATAAATCATGGCACATTCTGTGTACACATCACATCTGTCCACTCATCTTTTTTTTTGTCCACTCATCTTTAAGTGGACTTTTTTTGGCTGTCCCAATCTTTAACTTTTTTTTGCATAATGCTGCTGTCAGCATTGGTACCTGTTCGTGGAAGCCATGCTGAAACACACCAAAGTCATTTTTAACCTTTGACTTCTTGGGCATACCTGTTTATTCCTTCTTTCTCAGAACATGCAAAATGCCTTATTGTTGGGTTGTTTAAGCTAAAACCATATGTTGTACGAAGTGATCTACAGACTTCTGATGCTGTAGATGATAACCAACTAATTGTGCACTTAGAATTTTTATTTATTTATTTATTTATATTTTTTTATTTTTTTCTTCTTTCATTTATTTAGCTCATAAATAAAGTCATGCACAATTATGATATACAATACAGCATGTTCACAATGGCATGGCTAAATTAAACCAATTAACATGTTATATCACACATATTCATCATTTTTGTTTTGAGAACACTTAAAGTATACTATCTCACAACTTTTAAAATATAGCATATTGTTATCAACCATATTTATCATGCTCTCAGTAGACCTCAAGACTTCACAGAGTCCATGCCTCTTGTCCAACTGCAGTTTTATATCCTTAAACCCATCGTTTCCCCATTGTTAAAAGACCCACATTGAAGCCTAATAGCCACAATTCTGCTCTCTGTTTCTATAAGTTCATCATTTCTAGGTTATACATACAATTGAAATTGTGTGACATTTGTCTTCCAGTGTGTCGCTTATTATTTTTTTTTTGGCAAGCATATAACTTTACTACTTACTAAAGATGAAATCAAATTTGCATGCACAGGTGAGCACTCGCTGAAACACCTTGGATTCATTACATATTTGAGTTTCAATTAGCATATATATATATATACATATATATATATATAGAGAGAGAGAGAGAGAGAGCGTGCAATAATGGCAATATGTTATGCATCAATATCAACAACAGCTTTTCCAGGTTCTGCAGTCATTTGAACAAAATTGTAGAGACATCCAGCACACTCCATTAAAAAAAAACAGAAAAAAAAAACAAAAACAAACAAACAAACAAACAACAACAAAGTGAAAAACAAAATCCCAGAAAACAGCGCAGTTCTGTTACTATTGTGGTACTTGGCACCATTTTTTTTAAAAATTAGCTTCTCAGTCATCATCTGGGAGGAAACCATTCTGAGCAACATCATTAAAAACAAAATTTTTTGAGTATAGATTATTTTTAAAAAAACAAAACAAAACAAAGCGAAACATTATGAGCCTTCTTATACTATAATCTACAGTGCTCAAAGGCTAGAGAACAAAACTGATTGAAGAGTAAAGAATAATTTGACAGGGCTGGATATTTTGATGCACACTTTTAAAAGAATATTAGTTGCTTATGCTCTTCTAAATTTTTTTTTTTTTTTGGCAGGGCGTTGGTGGTACACGCCTTTAATCCCAGCACTCGGGAGGCAGAACCAGGCAGATCTCTGTGAGTTCTAGGCCAGCCTGGTCTCCAGAGCGAGTGCCAGGATAGGCTCCAAAGCTACACAGAGAAACCCTGTCTCAAAAAAAAAAAAAGTTTTTTTTTTGAAACACCACCTTTCAATGCCTGCAAATATGACCAGAAACCAACATCCATTCTTTCATATATTGACAGGAAACCCCTCAAATAAGGTAGAGTTAATACTCTTGCAATTTCAATTGATTTCTGTGCCACTATTCAAAATGAGATCACCAGGAAGGACAATTTTAAATTTAAATGAAGGCTGCCTTGGGTGGAATAACTTCCTCTTGATCCTCACGTTTGTAATCAATAGGGAACTCTGGCTGAATCTGATTTTTTTGCATTTTTCAGCAACGTCAGGAATCCTAATGCAAAAATCTGCTCCGTTATGTGGATTTGTGAACTGTCTGGAGGGTTCTCGGTCCATTAACCACAGGATAGATTACCCAGAGACACAAATGTAATGTTTTTGCCTCCCACTGAGACAGTCTTACTCCAATATTATTCATGTGATTTCAAGAAAAGTGGTTTCTGTTTTCTTTAGGTTCACACCTGAACATTTATAAACAGCAAGGCATTCTCTTGGTGTTAATTTAAAATTCCACAGCAAAATTAATTGCACATGCACTTTTAAAACTCTGGATTCCAGAGCTAGCAATGAGGACATTTTAAAATTTATTTATTCAAGCTCCCAAGTGAGTGACCATAATACAACTTATGCATAGTGTAAAGGGCTGCAGCACCTGTGGCCAAGGATTAAACATGTCAGTGAAAAGAAAGACATGCAACACCCTGGCCATGAATGGGGTAAGACATCAAATTATCAACCTTGGACCTATCAACCTGATGCTGTAGTCAGCTAACAGTTGCCTGACTTTCATAACCAGTCTAATAAAGACAATTCTACTATGATAATCTATTTCTTACTTATGCACTGTGCATGTTTGTGCTCATGTGTTTGTAGCTACATGTGTGTATGTAGGTGCACCTGGGTTGCGGGTTTGCAAGTGTGTTCATGTACTTGTGGAGGCAAAAGCACAATCTTGGGTTTGATCCTCAGGAACTCTGACCTCCTTTGAAACAAAATCTCTCACTAGACTGTAACTAACCAATGACCTAAGACTGGCTGGTCAGTGAGCTCCAGGAATCCCCCCCAGTACTGAAATTATAAGTACATACCACCACACCGGGCATTTTTGTAAGGGTCCTGGGAATTGAACTAGGGTCTTCATGATTTAATACAAGCACTTTATTAATTGACCAGTCTCCCTTGCCCTTAAATGATTTTTTTATTTATGTTTTAGTAGTACTAGGGATTGAACTCATGGCTATGTACATGTTAGGCATATATTTTCACTGTGCTTATTCTTGTGACAGTTAATGTCAATTTCCAGCAAGAGCGGATTAAGAAATGTCAAAGGGCATACCTTTAGGTGTGTGCATGAGCATGTTTCTAGAGATGTTTAACTTAGAAAGAAAGTCATCCTTAATGTGGGCAGTACCATCCCATGGGCAGGAGTCCCAGATTAAATAAGGAAAGAAAAAGGAGAAAGTGAGCATTGGGATTTCTTTACTTTGAGTTTTAGTTGGTGAACCAAGCCACTCCTGCCTCCCTACCCTTACCACTGTGATAGACTGTCTACCTCTGAACTGTGAGCCAAAATTGTTTTTGTCCTGTATTTGATCACTGAGAAGAGAAAAGTAACTAACACACCCACCAAGTCCCTGAAGCCCTTTCAAATCTATTATGGAACTCACACCAATCAGGACTATAGGTCTGCTAAAAAAGAAAATGAACCTATACTTTTATAAGTTGGAATTATCACATAAGTAGCAAATGCTTTTGAAAAAATGCGTCTACCATTCCCTATTATGCACAGGGGTAAACAATCAGACTGCTTATAAATCAGCCCTTTGTCTGGACATGCAATAAAAATCTAATATTCTCCAGGAAATTTCTCCTCCTAGCCAGAGCTATAATCAAGCATTTTAGGCATAATATGAAATATTAATGGCTTTTCTTTTCCTTACTCTCTTTTCATTCTTTTCTGCTCCAATCCTGTCCATCTTTTCTCTTTAAAGGGTAAAACAAAGTCATTCTGCCCTTGCTTCTGAATCGCATGTCCTCGCCAACACCTGAGGCAGCGAAAAAAAGATGAAGAAATGACAGTATCTGGTCTCACTGACTTTCACTACATTGCTGGAGATATTTAGTAGCTCAGATACAGTGTTAACTCTTCCTTGTCCTTGTGCAGCCCTGATGGCAGCTATGCTCTGCCCCCTCTCAGCAGTGCATGTGATTTGTTTAGAGTTAAAATCACAAGGACCTGTCGACAAAGGGAAGTAGCACTGCTTTCAGGGAAACCAGTTACTAAAGATGAGCTGAATTCATTCATTCATTCATTCATTCATCATTCATTCATTCATTCATTTATTCATTCATTAGTTTGTTCGTTCAGAGATACGTTAATAATTGATTCAGCAATCCTGCAATCTTGTTCAGCTGATCCTAGCTTAAAATTAGCTTGAGGTAAGGGTGTAAAAATTCAAAGAAGGTTTAAAATTTCCTCCAATCCCCATTCTTCCAATATTTATTTAATGTCTACTGCATGCCACATACAATGCTGAATGTTGGGATGTAAAACAACACTCACTTTAATCTAGTGAAAAATACAGGCAATAAATAAGTAATGTTTTTTCCCCACCCAAATGATAATGAGACAAAGTGAAAAACAAAGTGGAGCTAAGAAGCAGATGTTGCAACAGGATAACACGAGACAGGCCTCTCTTAAAGGACTGTTGGCTACAGTGGTTCAGAGGGCAGTCTCCAGAGGCAGTCTAAGGTGTAAATTCTGAACTTTTTGGTAAATGATATATGGTATACAGTCTATGTACTAGATTTGCCTCTGAGAACATGGTTTAGTATCCTTAAACCTCTCCAAATAGAATTTCTAACTCCAGTACCTCGTGTTTATTTTGAGCTAATTCAAGAGTCATTATTATTATTATTATTATTATTATTATTATTATTATTATTAAATATAGAAGTAACATTTAAGATGAAACCTGGAGTTATACTAAGTGTAGTATTCATGGAGAAGCAAGGAAAGAGTTTTCTAGGCAAAAGACAATGTCTTTGAGTAACAAATGTTCTTGGTTCAGGAACTATTAGGAGGTTTGAATGGCCAAAGAAGTCAAGCATAAGGAAAGAAAGGCTTTCTTAAAATAAGGCAAAAGGAAAGTGCCACTAAGGACACTGGAACATATCTGTATTTCATTTTATAAGCAACTGGAAGTCTCCAAAGAGATTCAACCAGAGGAATGATAATAACCAATTCAATTCATGGTTTTAACAGCTTTCTCCTTTCAGTGTGGTGATGAATGGGTTAGAATAGTAAAGCACAAGGGGTTGAAAAGATGGCGAGACTGCTCAGTGATTAAAAACACTGACTACAGGTCAATATCATGATGAGGAAACCCATAGAGACAGCTGACCGGAGCTAGTGGGAGCTCATGGACTTCAGACTGACAGTTGGGCATCCTGGATGGAACCTAACTAGGCCCTCTGAATGTGGGTGGCAGTTGGGGGACTTGGTTTGTATGTGAGGCCCCTAACAGTAGGACCAAGATTTATCCCTGGTGCATGAACTGCCTTTTTAGAACCCATTCCCTATAGTGAGATATCTTGCTCAACCTTGATGCAGCAGGCAGGGACTTGGTGCTGACTCAACTTAATATTCCAGGCTTAGTTGACTCCCTATGGGAGGCCTTAGTTTCTCTGAGGCGTGGATGGGAGTGGTGGGGGGCAGAGGTGGAGGGAGAATGGGAGGAGAAGAGGGAGGGGGAACAGTGGTTGGTATGTAAAATGAATAAAAAATTAAAAAAATAAAAGAACACTGTCTACTCTTCCAGATGACCTAGATTTAATTGCCAGTTCCCCTATGGTGACTCACAACTGTGAGTAACTCCAGTTCCAGGGGCTCCGACTCCTTCTATAGCCTCCATGGTTACCAGAAATACATATAATGCACTTATATCACACAGGAAAAACACTCATTTATTTAAAAAAATAAATATCTTTTAACTCAAAGGAAGATGTAGAAACATCAAGTGTAATTGTTCACATGAAAGATGGTGTCATTTTGCATGTCTTGGAGACAAGGAAAATAAGTGAACAGATTTCAGATATATTTTCAAAGTCAAGTCAATTAATTTTGATCGTAAACTAGATAAAGATATGGGTAAACTGCATTTGCCAAAGATGACCATAATACTTCATGTTCCCTAAATAAGATGCTAGAAATCTCCCATCTGTGAGTTCAGTCAAATTCTCCTCCCTTTATAACAGTTGGTGTGATTGAGACCGCACTAGCCTTACACAAACTATGCTGTGCAGATCTTCAAGGTTCAGTTATGGGCATCTGACCTTGGACTAACATGAATAATGCCCCACAAAAAAATTCACATTTGCCCAAATCTCAGAATGAAACCTTTTTTAAAACTAAGTTTCCTGATGATGTAAATAGTTAATAAAAACAGACTGGATTAGGACACATTGTAATTATAATCTGTCTGCATGATTACAAGAAGAAGAAAGGGCAAAAAGACACAGATACACCCAGAGGGAAAAAGCCCATGTGATAAGAAAGACTGACATTGAAGGGACAAAGCTGCAAATCAAAGAATTCTGAGGATTACCAGGAAACCAGCAGATGCTAGGAACTTCAAGAAAGGATTCATCTCTGGAGCCTTTAGAAGGATAACAGTCTTGAACTTGACATTGCTACATATTTAAGATTTTCACTGGTGTCACTGACATGAAAAAACTGAACATAAGCTGGTGGAGACATTTTCAATTGTGTTTATTGGGGTAGGAGTGTTACATGCATGTACATGCTGGTGCCCATGGATGCTGAAAGGGGACATCCTTGGGTGTTAAGAGAATCAAATTAATATCTTCAGCAAAAGCAGTATATGCTCTTATTAGCTGAGTCATTTCTCTAGCCTCAAGCTAGCAAAATTTGTGAAAGTACTGTTCTCAAACAGACTACCAAAAGAGCCAACCATGTCCTTTAACACACATCACAGAAAGATAGATGGAAAAACTAGTATTATTCAGTTTTTAGTCAAACTGTAAAGGACCTTTGAAAATCCTTGATGGATCTGGAAAAAACAAAACAACGAATAAAACTAGCACTCATTACTTGCTCAGTGTCCTGAAACAGAAGAGCCTCAATGACAGAAGGAGCTACAATGCAAAGTTCAAATGCAGGACTTGTTAGGAAACTGTCTCGATGTTAGGAGGAAGACAAGAGTGTGACTATAAAACCCATCACTAAAGCATCAGAAAGATTTAAGGTGGCACCTCATAAACCCTTCAGACACACACATATCCATCAGGATTTAAGATTCTGCCTTTTAAATCAATAAGCAACTAAGCTTCTTAAGGGTTGATGCCCACAGCAGCACACAGGAAGTCTATGATAGAAAGAAGGCTCACACTAAGAATATCTATGGGGTGTCTTTTGTCTAATAGAGTAGACTTATAAGTAGACATGTATGAAGTTCCAATCTTTCTAAAGGAATTTCATGAACTTGAGTGGAAAGGAACATGTCAGTCATACCATGAAGAGGATGAGGTCTCTGATTACATGAACTACTTTGGACATGAAGCAAAATGAAAAAACTACACAACTGCAAACCTGAGGAACTTGTGGAAAAGAAGCCAGGGAGTATAAAGACCAGGAAAGGAAGGGAATC
This sequence comes from Cricetulus griseus, assembly GCF_003668045.3. NCBI lineage: Eukaryota > Metazoa > Chordata > Mammalia > Rodentia > Cricetidae > Cricetulus > Cricetulus griseus. The sequence goes on along the minus strand of NW_023276806.1, from coordinate 47,107,647 downwards.
CACTGGCCAGAAAAAAAGCATGCTCTAGGGAGTAGTTCTGAGCATTTAATAAAGAACGGCCAACAACTGGATTTCAAAAGTGTGGTTTGACCATGACTGCTGTGTCTTCAATGCCCCCCACTTTTTGAATGAGAATGTAGTTATTCTGTACCACCCTCCATTGCATGTTGGGTATGTGAGAGACAGATAAAAGTATTTTGTTCACAACTCTTGAAAGATTAAGAAGAATCATGCTGAAGTTCTGGATGTAAATGGTCCCATCAGTACTGGGTCTTATTTGGATGGGAAGATGTAAAACTTTGAAAGAAAAGGTGATATTGTGGGTATCCTGAACTCCATCCATGTGGAAAGGATGGGGAGAATTGCCCACAGAAGACAAGCAGTGGGTGATTGTGTTTGTTAACAGAGGCTACACTGATTCCTACCATTCTGCATATTCTTTTGGCTTTATGACAGCTATGGTCTTTTTATACAGCAATAATAATATGGTCATGGGGATGGAAGAAAGGGATAGGCTACTAGGCTTGTAACTGACTTGTTCATTGAATTGTGATGCCAAATAGTGATGGCATTTGCTAGGATGATCAGTAATAGTTTTGGGAGAGAGAGGAGAGTGTAAAAAGCATGAGTAGATATATCCTAGTTGTCTTTGGCCAAATTAACTATGACATATATATATATAAGAATTTCAAATGCAATCTCTTCAATGTATTCAGGATCTGAAAGTCACAACATGTCTTCTATCAGTGACATTTTTATGAAGCATGGCCCTAGAAACCACTGCGGCATTAACAAAAGCAGATTGATGGTCTTCAAATGACATAATTATCCAGTACCAGCACAATCAGCATAAACTGACCAAAAATTTTAATGTTCATAATTGTTATTTTGAAAGAACAATGTTTGACCTCGTTAAGGTAAGTAAAAGACAACTTTATTCATTGAAAATGTATGAGTGTTTAAAGAAAAAAAAATATTACCCTTGCAGACACATTACCCTTGCAGGAAAAAACAGAATTTGAATTTGATCTGATCACTTGCCAACAGTGAAATCTTGGTAGAGATTCCAGTTGCCGTCCAATGCAAATGAGGACTATTTCAAAATGGTGTTCCCAAGGGAATGCCAAGAGACCTTAAACACCTCAGTGTGCCAGATACAGCCAGGAAAAGAAGTAGTCATTTTGCAAAACTGTTAGTTACAGGAAACAGTAACTGCAGGCAGCATTTGGGTGAAAGATGACCATGTAACAAATTTCTACTATGGGTCTCTCTGCCACCAAATTAAAGGCTTAGGGCTTCAGGACAAAGTAGAGGAAAAGAACCAGTTCACTCCTCTGTGAACTGTGATGATAAAAGCAGTGTGGAAGTTTCAGGAAATCTCTCTTAAGAACAAACCATCCTGCCCGGTAGTGGTGGCACACGCCTTTAATCCCAGGACTCGGGAGGCAGAGGCAGGTGGATCTCTGTGAGTTCGAGACCAGCCTGGTCTACAAGAGCTAGTTCCAGGACAGCCTCCAAAGCTATACAGAGAAACCCTGTCTTGAAAAACAAAAACAAAAAAACAAAACAAAACAAAATGCCCTCTTGAGTCATTAGAATCCTTTCAGTTTGGAATGTGGTGGTGTCGTCAAAAGAATACCATTACATATTTAAAAAGCAACTGGGTAGCACCCAAAAGGGAGCAATCTCTGCCTTCTCTGCCCCCATCTCTCCTGACAAAGATAAAGAAGGGCACCATCTACACTCCAACCTGCTTCCTTTTGTGAACAGGCCAATGGTTCCAACTGAATGTGTACTTAACGATCAGAGTCTTGTGTGAAGCTTACTTCTCAAAAATCCAGATACCTGATAGAAGACATTTAATAAATCCCTGTGGACCTGGAAATGCTAAGTGCTTAGAAGTTGATAGGACCATGGGAAATTGAAACTATAGAGCATAAAATAAACCAAGCATTTAATTGTTGTTTCATACTCATCATGGGAACTCTAGGGGGCAGTACAGAGTTCCACATACAGGAGAACACTAATGATTGTATTTTTATAGGCTACAAGTTATGAGGCTACAGGTCACAAGAAATAATCTTTATCTGCAAGGCAATTAATAAAATGAGATACGGAGCAATCTATCAACACTCGTATATGGCCATCAACAAGGGTTTATTACTGGTGGTGCCTTCTAAACTGTTGCAAACTTCTGCAGCTAGGAATTGCTCTCAAATGAGCTTTAGGGATTCGTAAACGCTGTTCTTGGGACTATACTTGTTTTTCCCACTTCCTCCCCCTTCCAGTTCCTAATGTTAGATATAGATCATAAATGTCTCATTTTGCATTTCAATAAAATATATTTATGCATTCAGATCTATCATCAAATGTTAAAGCTTCAAATATCTTAAACACAAGGAAATACACATTGGTTTAGGAATTTAAAATGTTTAGAGTTTTGGATTTTTTGTGTGTTTGCTTGTTTATATTTGGAGAAACTCAAAATGTACTGGACAAAATCTAAGACAACATCAAGCCTAACTCCCTTAATAATTATTACTAAAATAAAACACAGGGGAAATGTGAAGAATTCTTTGGCACTTTTTCACCTAAAGAGGGAAACCAGAATGAGATGCAAATCAGTGCTCTTATCTAATGAATAATGTAAATGAATGTTCTGCATATAGCAAGTCAGTCTGCAGGAATTCTCTCTGCCTCACCTCACATTTCTTGGGGGTTTACGTACTGTGTGTCACAAAAAATTAGAGAAATGGATTAACAAGTAATGGCAGAGTCTTGAAGCCCAAAGTTAGTGTAGACAGTAAAGACATTCGGGTGCAGAGAGCAGCAAGGAGAAAAATGACATTTAAAACAATAATCTTGCTATTTTTCCTTTGCTTATTAATGGAGTTATATGGAACTGTAATCTGTAATTATTTGTGTGGCTATTAAAGGGATTCAACAATACCTTTTTGTAAGAATTAAGGCTAACTATGAAAACCCATCTTTCTCCCCATCTCTAATGCTGGAAAAAAAAATAAGTTACTGAGTGGATTTTTCTCTTTCACATACCCTAACACTTAATGCATTTTTCAGATCAGTATGGCGATTCCTCAGGAAAATGGGAATCAGTCTACCACAAGATCCAGCAATTCCACTCTTAGGCATATACCTAAAAGAAACACATCTGTTTCTTTTGTAACAAAGACATCTGTTCAATGATGTTCATCACAGCATTGTTTGTAATAGCCAGAACTTGGAAGCAACCTAGATGCCCCTCAACTGAAGAATGGATAGAGAAAATGTGGTACATCTACACAATGGAGTACTACTCAGCGGAAAAAAACAAAAAAAAATGGAATCTTGAAAATCACGGGCAAATGGATGGAATTAGAAGAAACCATTCTGAGTGAGGTTACCCAGTCATAAAAAGACAAACACAGTATGTACTCACACATATATGGATTCTAGACATAGAGCAAAGGATTACCAGCCTACAACCCACACTGACAGAGAAGCTAGTAAACAAGGAGGAGTCTAAGAGAGATATACTTGTTCCCCCTAAAAAGAGGAGAGGGACAAGATCTCCTGAGCAAATTGGGAGCATGGAGGGAGGAGAGAGGGAGCTAGGAGAATGAGAAGGCGGGAAGAGGAGGGATGAAGAGGACAGGAGGGAGCAGGAAGGTTGAGTTGGGGGAAGAATAGAAGAGAGCAAGATAAGAGATACCATAGTACAGGGAGCCATTATAGGTTTAAAGAGATTTCAGGCACTAGGGAAATGTCTGGAGATCTACAAAGATGACATCCACTAATGATCTAAGCAACAGAAGAGAGGCTACTTTAAATGCCCTCCCCTGATAATGAGATTGAAGACTAACTTATATTTCATCCTATAGCCTTCATCCAGCAGCTGGTGAAAGTAGAAGCAGACACCCCCCAGCTAAACACTGAACTGAACTGGAATCCAGTTGCAGAGAAGGAGGGGGGATGAGCAAAGGGGTCCAGACCAGGTTGGTGAAACCCACAGAAACAGCTGACCTGAACAACGGGGAGCTTTTGGTCCCCAGACTTATAGCTGTGAAACCAGTATGGGACTGATCCATACCCCACAAATGTGGGTGTCAGTGAGGAGACTTCGGAAATCTATGGGACCTCTTGTAGTAGATCAGTACTTATCGCTAGCATAGAAATGGACTTTGGGAGCCCATCCCACCTAGAGGGATACTCCCTGAGTCTAGACACACGGGATGGACCTAGGCCCTATCCCAAAGGATATGACAGACTCAGAAGACCCCCTATGGAAGGCCCACCCTACCTGGGAGCAGAAAGGGTATGGGATAGGTAAGGTGTTAGTTTGGGGGACGGGAAGGAGGGTAGGGAGAGGGAACTGGAATTGACATGTAAAACAATTTTGTTTCTAATTCAAATAAAAAATTCAAAATGTGACATTTTTCAGGTAGCATGACAGAATCCATTTAGAACTGCACTTTATAAAACTTTCTAGCTCTACAAAAGGTACTCAATCCTTCAGACAATAGTTGCAAACAAACCTCATTTATGCAACATATAATCAATTGATATTAACCATGGGTGTGCTCAGAGTTACTTTTCAGTCATAGGCTATTTCACTGAAATGTATTTTTTTATTTAGAATTCATTGCCATTGTGTCTAGTTTTGGAGAAAAAAAAAGCAGTTTTGAATACAGAATTCTTTTTCTTGTATTTAAAAACTGTATTGCCCTTGGGGTTTTTTGTTGTTGTTTGTGTTTTTAGTCATTGTTGATGTTAAATGTTTTTCTCTTCTAGGCCCAAAGGAATGAATACCCTACTAACTTTATGAAAGTGTGGCAGACTCTATTTTTCATCAAGTATTTAGCAGATTTGATGCTTCTCTTGATGCTATAAAAACTACCTAACAGAACTACCTGAAGGAGGAAACGGCTCCCAGTTCAAGGTACGGTTCATCATGATGGGGATGGCATGCCTGCCAAAGCCGAGACAGCTGGTCAAATTGTGTCTTCAGTGAGGAAGCAGGGAGAAATGAATACTGATACCCAGCTCACTTTCTCCTGTTTATCCAGGCCCGGACCTGAACCCATGGAACTGTGCCACCCATATCCAGGGTAGGTCTTCTTGGATCAATTAGCCTAATCTAAAAGTTCTTCGAAGAGATGTCCAGTGGTTTGTTTCCATGGTGAGGTTTCTGGCATATCTTACCATCATCTGTCTCTCGTTGGATTGTTGTCCTTAAGCTGTCTACAGCCATTTTTAAAGAGATCTCTGAATATAGGATGGATGAAGTTGAGCTGTTAAGATTAAATTATTTGGTAGAGGGTCTTGGAAATATGTCTTAAATTTAATGCCATAAAAAACAGATGATACTGACTACGCAATATCCGAATGAGAACAACAGACAACACAGACTTATTACTGTACTAAACAATTACTGGATCGATTCTGCAGTTTAATTTTTGTGGTTTTTCATCTAAGTTTTCATTTTGGAGACAACAAATCCTGCTAAGATTTATGTCAAATACCCATACATAAGCTCTTAGTTTTAAAAATTAATGCTAAAAAGTAAAGTCAATGCCTTGAGCAAAAGGGGTTGGTGACATTTATTTGAAAACCCAGAGCACATTCTTATTCCCTTCTTAAGACCAGGATCTGTAGCACCTTTTATACTATAAAATCATCACTAAATTACAAGATCAGTGTAGTAAGACTTGAACAGAATTTAAAATTTGAAATGGGAATATATAGATACATATAAAATCTTAGGTTAAGGTGAGCTGTACTCCAGTTAAATATGTATTTCTGTTTATGTATATTTATTCAGTCTTCAAACTACCTTTAATTTTCAATTAAAAAGGTTTAGAAATCTGAGCTCTAGGGTCCTTCATCAAGTCATTTACCATTCACAATGGTATGCTTACTAAATATAAGGTTGTCTGGGACTTCTCTTCCAATAGGAAACACAAGATATGTGAAATTTACAACCTTATAGAAATGCAAATACATTTTCATTTCCTAATGGGCTCTAGGAAGAGAGGCATAGTTTTTATTACATGTCCTAGGTTGCTGCACAGGTGGGTATCAATCCACAATTATGTCTTCAGACAGGAAAACACAAAGCACTCTCCATCATGTAGCTGGTACTTGGCAAAGCTGAGGCTCTCATGAATATAACAGAGTTTCAGAGTGCAGCCTTTGTGTTGCTGAAGTTCAGATAGCCATCACGTGACAAAACTCTCTAAAGCAAAGCTGCACTGTCCACTCACAGTACCACTCAGTAGCCTCTGGGAGCTAGAGAGATGGGTCTCTAGGTGAGAGTGTTTACTGCTCTTTTAGAGGACCAGAGTTTGGATCTTGGCATGAACATGGCAGCTCAACTCTAGGGCATCAATGCCCTCCCTCTTCAGGCTCCCACTAGCTCCTGTACAGATGTAGTACCCATGAACACACTCAGGCACACACACATATTTTATTTTCTTCCACTTCCTTCCCCCCTTTCTTTTCTTTCTGACTGATGACTGAACCAAGGCCTTTTGTATGCTAAGCCTGTGTTCTACCAGTGATCTTCAGACTCAGTCCAAGAGGCAGGATCTTTTAAAGCAGTGCTAAGAATTGACCCCACTAATTGGACACACACTGAACACCCATAATACTACCATACCATACCCCTATTCTAGTCAGAAACTCTTGTGAGGAGAACCAAGGTAAACAGAAAAGTTCATCTTGAGGGAAGCAGAGATAACTGAAAACCAGAAAATAGCTTTCAAATAGTCCAACTGCTCAGTGCCTCTGTGGTTAAGAGCTTGTATAAGCCCCTGGGTCCTGTCCCCAGTATAAAGATTTATCATTTGCCTGATATGTGTAAAGCTCTGAGCTCAGTCATAAGCACAGAAGAAAATAATATAATTACTCTACTCAGAGAAGCTTAAAGTCATTTTATATTCTTAAAAATAAGCAAACTATTTTGAGTAAAAAGAATTTTTATTAAACTTTACAACTCTATTCAAGTATATATGCCTGGAAAATATCATACAATGAAATAAGTATATTATTAAAATAAATTATAGAGTAGACATATAAAAAAAGCAGATGTTTTGCCTTTTAGGAAGAATGAAGAACAGGAAGAAGTTACTTGAAAGATAATCAGGAAAATCTTTCCTATAAGAAGCATTTGTGAGTATCCAGAATATTGAGTGGATTAAAGAACCGTCTGTATACACCATCAGAAATGTTCAAAAAAAAAAAAAAAAAAACAAGAGTAAGGGAAAAAAGTCCTTAAGTCTATATAAAATATGGTGTGCTATATTGTTGATTTTAGTGACTCAATGTTCCTCTCCACAAGGCTGGTCTCTCAGACACACTGCTTGGGTTTTTGTGGGGGGGGGGGTGAAGGGAGGGAGGTATAGATGATAGAACTTGAAGAAAGGATTGGTAGGGACTATTTCCTACTTCATTTGTGTTAAGTTAGAACATGTGACTGGTATATTCAATGGCCAAGGAGTTTTATGTGTCATTGTGTACTGATCCCCCATATTTCTTTCTCTTTTTTAAGACTTAAACATTCCCAGGACAAGCTACCCTGTTAGTCTAGACAAAGACTTCAAAAGATACAACTTGACCAAGCTATGGTCAGCCCACAGTTAATATGTTGCAAGCCGCTAAGATTAAGGGGTTGTATGTCATCATGACCTGACTTAGTAAAACCTAATACAAAAGACTAAAAATTATCACCTAGAAAAGAAAAAAGAGAGGCATACATTTTTCTCAGCAGTATCGAGTCTAATTGTGCCTTTTGAAATGTGAACAGAAACATTTTTAACAGAATTCTAGGACAAACTGTCAATCAAGGAGGGGGTGTAATAGAGACAGTTTTTAGTATAAAAGGACCTGTGTGAAGTTCATTTTCATTATACTTTGTTAGATACTTGAATCTGTGCCTTAGGAAAATGAAGATAAAACCAAAATTACAAAGATAGAGTATCCAGAAAACTGTGGGTCCTATACAGAACAATGAAGAGAAGTATCATGTTGAGGATGAGATGAAATCTTAGCAAGGAGATTGACAGGATACATGTGAGCTTATAAAGAATAAACATAGTCAAGTAGAGCAAGACAAGGAGCACAGACACTTCCAGGAAGCTGCAGACTATGTGTGAATCAGTGTCAAAAACTTGTGATGTTTCCCAGCCAATAACAATTATTGAAGACAGAAGGTTTTCTCTGACACTGACCTTGATGACATCCCTTCAGCTCCTTCAAGGATAATGGCCTTGGACCTGGGAACAGAATTACAGCTCTCTCCTAGACCTGGTACTGAAAAATGTTTACAGAGTCATAATAATGAAGATTTGGGGTAATATGTTTTAACTAACAATAGAGCTCACAGGACTTGGTTGAATTTGTAAGGCAGGATGAAAATCTCAACATACTACACATAAAACACGTGACTGAGAGGAAATGGATATAGAGGAAAGGGTAAAAGGGAAAGTTTTTAACTTACTATGGAGGATGCCTTAAATATTATCTCTTGAGTCTCTAGTCTCACACTTAAAGGGTACAGAACTATCATCTGGAAAGACAATTGACCAATGATAACTTATTTTTGAAATATTTGCCCAAGGGACTAAAGATCACCTAAACATGGGAAAACTGGAAGAGTAAGAGGCAGGAAGGCAAATTATACAATTGTGTTACAATATCACAGAACAAGAATCAATACTGTCTAGATATTACCTAGTGTTGGCAGGTCAAATAAATAAGTATAAACATTTCTGTGCTTTGGTAGGTCAAATAAATGATAAATGTACCAGATTTATAGAGAAACTGCTAGAGATAAACTAAACACATTCCATTAGATGAGAATAGAGAAGTGGGACAGACAACTTGTTTTCAAAGCCTCTTCTGTTCTGCTTTGTTAGTTTATGCATGTTAGTTCTTAAAAAAAAAAAAAAAAAGCAAATACACAGAAAAGACAAGGTGATGTCAGTAACGGGCCTGGAATATTAAGGGGAAGTAGTCACTGAACATCTGTGGGCATAAGAGTGACATAAATATTTCACTGAAGTGATGTTTTAAAATGGTTTACACAGAGCCTGAGAAGAGAGAGAAGGTTGATGAACAATAATGAGGAAGTTGACTAATATGAATGTCTCAACTGAGTCAGTTTTTCAGAACAGGAGATATTTGGCAGTATCTGCAGACATTGTTTCTTTGCCAAAACTGGATACCCAGGCTACTGGCTTCTCACTGGGAGAGGCTAAGGCCACTGTTCCAAAGCCAGTGATGTACAAGATAGCTCCCTACAAGGATTGTGCAGCTTAGACCATACATTGTGCCAAGGTTCAGAATCCTTGCCTTATGCTGTTGATGAGAGATGAAAGGAAACATACTGGCAGCTGTCAGAAAGGGTGGAATGAAAGATTAGAGGGAGTGAATGAAATAGCAAAAGATGATTGGGAAAAAATTCTAGGGGCAAAAGAGATAACGTAAATAAAAATAATGAAAAAATTCTTTGAAACTATGGCTTATGAAGAATTATATTCTGTTTTTCCAAGCCAGTGAATTCCCTAATGTGGTACAACAATGCATTTAACTTGTCAGTTTTCAAGACACTCAATTTCAGAAAAGCAACACAGCATCCTGAAGCCCATTCTGCAATTCATTCTTGCCAGAGCATGCACTTAACACTGATGTTAATATTTGTGCTTTACTAAACAAATGGGCCTCTGCAATCCTTGAATTCCTTAGCTGGTGATCGATACAGCTGACTTATTCATAAGGGTTAATGCAATGAATCTCGCCGAAGCATCTCTGATTTAGAAAAAGCAGAATTATTTTCTTCCTGTCTATGGAAATGGACAGCAATTTTTACTAACTCCAGGGACAAATAATGTACACATATTTCCCCAAACTTCTTTTATCAAATGGGTTTTTGACTGCAATTAAATGGAGGTGAGAAAAAACATTCTAAGAAATTAGAACACTTAACTTTCTCCCCAATATTTTCTAAAATTGTGCTACTCTATAAACTTGGTTTCCTAGTAACAAGACTTTCTTTTTCTAGTTGAAGGCTGTAGGACTTTTACAGAACAGTAAGTTACTTGAAGGTAGAAACCTTGTCTTGTTCAAGTCTCTTCCACTCTAAATGCCTATTTCTTAAAAAAAAAAAAAAAAAAAAAAAAAAGGCTCCAACAAGTAAGCAGCTATTGACTAGTATGAAGAGGCTGGATTTAATTTCAAGGAGCCCCCAGCAAGAACCTACACTTGTCAACACTAAAATCTCTTAGGCTCTCATACCGAGATATACCCAACTGACCAATTTTAATAAGTTGTTACCACATAGCCTTAAAAACCACTACATTTCCTGCCCTGCCTATGCTACATGAAATACATTGCCCTATAGAATTTGCATCACTGTTCTTATGTAAATGTTTTCCCCTTGCCCTCAACATTCCACCATCATGAGAGACTGACCACTTGTTGCAAATTTGTAACAGCTTTTAATGACACTTGTCTTACAGCTTGCCTAACTTTCTTAGGAAAAACAAAACCAAAACCAGAAAGCAAAGGGAAAACAATATCTTGGTGGCATTAATTATACCAAAGTGTCTCCCAGTACTTTGAAAGGATGACTCTGAGCATTGACTGCCATTAAAAATCCACCCATATATTTGACAGTCCTGAAAACCCAGCTCACTATTCTTAGGGAGCTAAGAAATCCAGTAATACCCTGGCAGCTACCTAGGGAAAGAATCGATCTCTCCTATGAAGTTGCCCAAGGCCATATACTGCTGTGTGCTGGCTCCAGGATGTCTTCACAGGGTGTTGTATTCTACAATGTCTCTTGTTTTCTGATACTAAATTTGACCATGATATAATATAGCAGGAAGCAAAGGTCCTTCATGTCCCAGATAAACATGCCAAGATAGCTCCTTCTTATTGTACATGTACATTAAACATGTTTCCTCTCAATAAATTATTTTTTCTTGAATTTGGGGTCTTCTTATGAATTGTTACAGAAAGACAGCTATGTCAAGGTCTACTAGACAAGTAAAGCTTGGTTGTGTAAATCATGAATTAAATTAGTATTATAACTACTTTTCAATATTTGATGATAATCTGCCATTTATACATTCACTGACTACATATTGATCAGATAAGTGAGTAAAATATTTGGTTGCAAATATAATATATATATATATATATATATATATATATATGGTAAATTGGTATTTTATAGTTTTGGTTGTAAGCCTAGCCTTTAATAGCTGAGCCATCTCTCCAGCATAATATAACATCACTTTACTTCAATGTTAAAATTGGTATTTTTAAAAATCATTCATTAACTTATCAATGATTTATTAATCACTTATTACATATTGTAGGTTAATCAAAGTTCTGAAAATATGGCTGAATTATCCTTGTCCCTCATGAATTAATGAACTAATTTCTTGATTTTTAACAATTTGTAATCACTTGGGTGATTACAAAAAAAAGTCATGAGAACATCATCCCTAAACATAGGTCCCAAATATTAACATTTCTTAAAACAGAAATAGATGCCCTTGTTGTAACTGGCGAACGCATGACCAAATCAGAAAACACAAAAGTTGTGTTCAAATGCCACTGTATTTGAATAGAGGTACTTTAGACACTTTGGAAGGACATAAAACTCAACCTTTGCAGGATATTGGCTAGGGAAAATGTTACCAATAAAATCAGCTCTACAGGCTCCATAAGGGAACAAAATTAAAGGGGGACAGGGAAGAAGGACAAAGAAAGGAACATAATATTCACGTGAGCAAGCATAATGCTGGTATTTGAACACATTGTAGTATTTGGTGAGCATCTACCCAAAACACTGCATTCCACAGTAGAAAGAGAAGAGGACTGGGTTCAGGCATCCGTAGTGTGTCCCTGGAAGAGCTATTGTCCTTCCTTGACTCTTGTTTCCACTTACACACTGGGGATAATAAATATCTCATAGAGTGTTTATAAAGAACAGAAAGAAATGTTATGTGAGCTAGACCATTCATGGCCATCATTCAGGCTGTTTGCTTCTACCCCAGAAATGACTTAAATAAAACTGGGAAGCAATGGTTGGATGATGTTGATAGCTGACAATTCATGCCAGCAGTGCTGACTGCTGTGGGATAGAGCTTACAATCCTTTGTGTGCCATATTAACCCACTCCCAGTAGTTATATTGACTAGTACAGTGTGCTCATTCATCAATACTAGGAAATCCAGATGGAATTTAAATTCATTTAGAAAAGGAAATCCTGAAATTCAAATCTCTCTCCTAGGAGAGAGAAGACATTCTCACAATGGTCTTTTCTTCATGAAATCTTGTGACGCTTAAAGTTTTGCTTATCTGTCTCTAAATTACTGCCAAGAAAACAAAAAGAGACTTTTTTTTTCTCCTCACATCATTTTATTGCTCCATCTAAGCTACTAAAGACTTCTCACTCTTCTCCAACTGAGTGTCATCTTTTGTAAGACCAGAGAGCTGTAAGACTTCTCTTGCAAGATGTCCAGTATGAGGGACCTTGTTGAAGCAAGCTGGTTTTATCATTCAGATTGTCAGGCAAATCACAGAGATTCTTGTCAGGCTCATAACTTGCTGTCAGGGGAACTTTAACTCAACCCTTTGTCCCTTCTCAGCTTCAAGTGGGAAGAAATACATGGGGTTGTTCATTTTTCCTATTACTGAAAATGAGGAAAAAAAAAAAAAAACATGATTCAACCTAGACCTTAAAATGGTATTTTTAAAGATGTGCCGGGCTTTCTGCTTCCTAGGTCAGAGAGCATCTGACTGTGAGTGGGTAAAAATAGCATACAAAGGGAAGAGAGAACTCAAAATGGAAAAGAGCACTGAAACAATGAACTGGGAGAACATATTAAAGTGCACTTGAGCCAAGAAAAGAGAAAAAAAAAAGGCAATGCCTTGTCTGTATATATCTCAATTAGTCTCTGAAATAATGCTGTATGATTCTTAGGCTCATATCACATAATGGCTTGGGAGCGAACTATAATTCCAGTCCCTACTCAAGAGCCATTATGCTGTTCTTGTGGGCTGGTTAATTCATTACTGGGCTCACCTGTACCAATCTCATACCAATTTGAAACAGAAAAGCCATCTGCCCTGAGTGGTGTGATTTCACTAGAAATGGTAGCTATTCTTAAGAGTCAAGTCCTGGGCAGAAGGATACTCCCAAATCCTCCATTCTTGAGTTTACTAGGAAAACTATTTTCTTATATAGAAGATGGTATTAAGCATCAAGTGCTTTAAAATGCCGGGTTGCTTTATTTTCTGGTAATACTCAATGAATTTATGTTCATTGGAATCCCACTTTGGAGCCTCCCTGCACAAAGAGCTCAGTGACATCATCAGCCAGACGTCTGAAGGGGAAAACATGAATCTGAAGTCTGAAAGCTCTATCTGTGCCTTCTGCCCCTAACTTCCAGGAGAGGTTGCAAGACTGAGGTGAGAGGGAGATAAAAGCCCCAAAACCATGACACCTGAGCAAGCAATCTATAATTAAGGCAAACCAGGTTGATTTCCTAAAATTTCCACTTCCTTTTCAGACAACTTTTAAAGGCACAGACATTGTCTGCTGCCTTCTAAGAATGCCTTAACCCAACCACATTTGCTTTGTTCCTAGTGACAGTGTGCAAACAATTTTAAAATCTTAAGTTTTGCAACTCAACTTCACACATTATGGCATACAGGTTAGATGAGAAGATTCTGAAACATATTGCCAAAGATGTTTTTAATTGTGTGACTTTGGGCAGAAACCATAGTTTTCTTAAGGGTGTGTGTGTGTGTGTGTGTGTGTGTGGGTGTATGTGTGTGTGTGTGTTTGCTCCAATCTCCTCATCTAGACAGCAGCAGCAATATCTGTACCCATATATTGAGGTCATTATGAATAAACACATGAAGGTTTTACAGTGTCTCCTCAACTGTGTGTTCCATGAAAACAAGTTATCAATGTGTTACTGTAGAGTTCCCTCAGCACAGTAAGTTTTGGAATTGCACATGGATCCTTCAGTATTTTTTTAAACACTGTGCGTTTGAACCTATCTCTCTGAGCTTCAGTGTTCTTAAATGCAAAACAAGAACAAAAATGCCAACATCTTACTCCCAATGAAAACAAGCAAAGGGCAGAATGCTTGGCATGTGCATCTAGTGGATATAATATGTACTCTAACTCAAAGAGGAAAACGGGTAGGTTAATATTTCATTCTAAAGAAAGATAGATCTATCATTCACTTCCCAAACCCTACCAACCAAAACCCACAACCAAACAAAAGCAAAAGCAAAGCTGCAGACTATGGTTAAAACTATTTGTCTGTGTCAATGTAGATCTGAGATTAGAAAATTGGTGATGACAATGACTGGTACATGATTAACAATTGTCACTTCAGTTTAAAGCATACTGTGAGTTCTTAGTGAGTGGATGAGCAGTTCTATCTACAAGAGGCAGGAAATTGGAGTTTTCAGCAATAAACTCAGCGGGTGCACAGCACCTGCCTGCCTTGAGAATGGCTACAGTGGAAGAATCCCTGCAGTTCACTTGGCACAGGGCAGCCAGGGAGCCTGTTAAGTCCCTGCTGGGACACACAATGGCAGACCATTGCCACCTAGGGGACCAAAAAAGGAACCCAGTGTTTTTACCCTGATACCCCAATCTGAAGCCTCTCTTTCTTAGTACCTTCTGCCACTGGCTTCCAAAGCTGCAGCAAGGGTTGAGAGAAAAACAAAAGCTGTTTGCTGAGAGGTGCAGATTCCAAACTATCTATCTATCTATCTATCTATCTATCTATCTATCTATCTATCTATCTATCTATCTATCTATCTAACATATATATAATGTTAATGCACATATGGGGGAATATTGTGCATTTGCAAACATCAAGAGTGCTGTATGTGTAGTTTAGAAGAAAGGATATGTGATAGGTAGGTTTTTAGTTGGGGGGGTAGGGGAGGAAGGGAGGGAGAAGGGAACTGGGATTGTCATGTAATTCAATCTTGTTTCTAATTCAAATAAAAAAGTAAAAAAAAAAGAGTGCTGTATTGGTTCAAAATATAGAAAATAACATTTAAAATATATATCCCATATCAACTAAATATAATCAAACTAGCTGATCCAATTTCACATCACACTAAGGGCCAGGTTCAATACAGGGACATTTTGTCCTATTAACATGGTTTGAAACGCTAAGTATCTGTGCAAGCTATGAGTAAAAATGCTCACCATATTGAGACACAGAGACTGCACTGCCATGGTCTCCCATTTGGATTTAAAAGTTTCAAAGTAGAAAACGTAAGTTGGAAATATTCTGTCATATGAAAAATAGCTGACTATATTTGAGTATGAGGTCAGCAGTGATAAATACAAATTATAATGTGTTTTCAGAACCTGGCCATAAACATTTGAATAATACCAAATAATCCATTCAATTGTTTAACTTCCAAATGTTTTAAATAGTCAGCATCAATAATTATGCTGTTTGCCTCTGCTTATTAAACTTACTAATAATGAATCTGTCACTTAAATCATAATTTTTATTAGTGTTACCAGTAATAGTATTTTTCCTTGTTATTAGTTGATTTACGATTCAAAGCCAGTTAATCAATTCTGAACCTTGTTCCTTAAACTTAGTAAATCATCATGTATAAGATGATTAAAGAAATTAAATTATTAAATAAATATCGAATGGGTACTACAGTTTCTCTCTTGCTTGAATAACAGGACAAGGATGTAGCCCAAGGGGAAAAAAAAGGAGTATCTCAGTTATCTTTCTTAAACTTGAATCTTATTTTGATCTCACTTCATTTCCTTAAGGTCCAAAGGGTATTTTAAGTAAGAATCCTAAATAGTTAACTGATTAACTGAATGGGGAAAATGGCTCATTCAGCCAAGTTCTTTCTTACAAAGCTAAGGACTCATGTAAAATCCAGGGGGTGATGGCATATAGCTGTAATACTAACACTAGTGAAGCATAAACAAGAGGACCTCTAGGGCTTGCTGGTCAGTTAATCTAGCTGTGGTGTGCTCAGGGTTTGGTAAGAGATCCTGTGTCCAAGCATGAAGTAGAGAGATTGAAGAAGATGCCCAATGTTGTTTCCTGGCCAACACATCCATGAACACACACATACACACACACACACACACACACACACACACACACACACACACACACTGAAGAAAAAGAAGCATAGTTAATCTACTTTGAAATAGTTATTATAGTATTGCTACAAAGCAGATGTTATGTTCTATTTGATGTATCAATTCTCCCAGGCTACCACTTATTCAATCAAACACTAATCTACATGTGTCTATGACAGCATCTTACAGAGATGATTAAAGTCCCTTATCAGTTGACTTTAAGTAACTGACATTATTTCAGGCTTTGCAAAGTTTGGTTCAGTTAGCTTAAAGACTTTCAGAGCATAACTGAGGCTTCCATGAATAGCGGGAAATTCCAGCCATGGACAGCAACTTTGAGCCATCATATGTACCCTTTCTGACAGTCTGTCATCGGATTTGGACCAGTCTAGTTAGTCCCACAATATTATAAGCAGATTACTTGCAAGGAAACCCTTAATATACATCTATTTATTACTAGTTCTCTTTCTCCAGTTGCATAATCAGTTGAATGGGTGAGGGGTTATCTGAGAATATAGAAAGCAGAAATGTGTTTCTTGGTTTAAAATATATACCATAGCATTTTAAATTTCATTATTGACTGCTCATTTACTTTCTTATGAGTACCTTTTAGATGGAGACTTTTTAGATAGAGCAATAGTGTTAAATAATCCTGTGAAGACCATAATTATAAGGGGTCTCTACTCCTGCATAAGGAATGAGAAGAGTGGAACTCATGAGGAAGAAACTCTAGACCAGGAGAAGAGGATGCAGCAAAGGAAGCTTCATTTTTTATCTTAGACTCTATTAGGCTCTCTTCATTTTCTCTAGAACAAACACCAGCTCAGTCAGAACCAATATATCTCCATCCAAATGTCATTAGAGTCATGCTCATTATAATCTTGCCTTCTCTCAAGAGTTAAAACTTGACCAGAATGTGCACCTCTTAGGATTTCATTATGAAAAGGACAGCTTACATCACATCTCAAGAGGCTCTACAGTGACCTTCCTTCCTTTGTAAAGTCTGCAAACTCAAACAAACAGAATTTGGATGAAATGACTGGTTTTATTTTTACCATTCCAATAAATGTATGTGCAAATGTGGCTTATGAAAAAGAAAAGAGGAAAAAGCTGGTTCATATATGGAGTTGATTTCTACACATTTCAGCCTATCAAAAGCAAAGCATGGTATATAATTTAATTTGGTCACCAAATCAATCAAATTTTCAAACTCTCAGGAGATCTCCAAATAAATCAATAATTCCAGGTGTTTCTCTAGATTCTGTTGTTTTGTTGTTTTTTAAAATCAGTCTTCTGTGGCTGAAAAGCAGATAAATACATCCTGAGTAGAAAAGGGTAGGATAAGCAGGCATGGGAAAATACTATAAAATGATCTTGCCCTCCTCTTCATCCAAGAGGCACCTCAAATTATCATTATTTAAGAACTGATCCTATCTGCAAGATATGGTAGGGCAATGGTGGGACAAAACTGGTGGGAATAATCAACTAATATATGATTTGAGCATTAAAAAAACCTGATCCACCACTGGGTTTATTTTGTTGTTATTAAATGTTTCCTCAAAGTAGGTGCATTCCTTTTTTCAAGGGGATGAGTGGAAAGGATCGTGAGCATAAAGAAGCATATCGCCAGTCACAAGTTACTGGAAATTTCTACTTAGAAATATTACTGTCCAGCATATTAGAAAGAAATTGGATTTAGCTATCAGAAAAAATAATCTTATGGATGTAGTATCTTATTATATAGGTTAATAACTATTTAATTATAAGCATGAATTTACAGATTCCTGACATTGTTTTTATTTGAATCTTGGGCTGAGGTCTTTTCTTGCCTGGGTTATTGTAAAATGAATTGGGTACGTTGCCAATGACATCCCATGTGCATAATAAAAAGAGTGAGGATGGAGAGTATACAGTAGAGTCGTATTTGAGAACTGCCTTGCTCATTTCAGAGTATGGCTGCATGAATCATCTCCTGGTTGCACAGTAAAGTTCCTATTAGTTACACTGTAAAATTACACAGCACTTTACCTCTAGAGATCTCAAAGTTCTTTTCGGGTATCCATTTGTCAATAGCCCAATGCTTCTGACCCTGTGGTACCCCAAGGAGTCTGTTCTAGCATTATTTCTGTGGAAGCCTTTCATAAGCTTTATGACAACCCAAGGTAAGAAGCATCAATAATGACTGCAATGTTCTTTTGCCAAGTGCTTTCTTAGCTAACAAGCAATGTGTACATGAAAAGAACAAAGAATGGCTTTGAAGGAAATTGCACACTCAGTGAAAATATATTTACATCCTTCTGAAATCTACACAAGCTTTCATCCAAAGATTTAGTTAATCATGCTGGGTGAGCATTTAGTGCCTGGTACAATATACTCAATAAAGGTTAAGTATAAGCTAAAGTACATATGTCAATCCAACAATACCTTTTAGTTGTTACTGCAACTTAGAATAAATCATTTATCATCTCAACTCTTGGTTTTTCTATTTTTTAAAAATAGGGTATTTTCCACCTCTATATGTTAGGATTAATGAGTCAAGAAGAATGAAAGTATTTCAAAATTGTGTTTATTCAAATACAAATTATTAGTTTAAAAATATCACCACTAGCTTTAGAACTTAATAATGTTAAGGATGACAACAATGAATTGTATGTTTTCCTAGCTATTTAATAAACTAGGCAAAAATAATACTGATGTCCTATAAGTAATGGTTAGAACCTTCTAAAGTAAAATTCTTAGTGACAGTCCATTACTGAAGGCAGACTCAAAGTTATGAAGTTTTGGTTTTGAATGTGTCCTAGTTACTTTTGTCTATACTTTATTCACCAAAATAGAGCTGGGGAGTACAGGGTTTATTTTAGCTTGTAGTTACAGTCCATATCAAGGGAAGCAAAGTCAGGAACTCAAGGCAGGAACCTGGAGGAAGTGAAGAAAAGACCACAAAAGAAATGGACTCACTGGCTTGCTCCCTCTGGCTCACTCAGCTATCTTTCTTACACAGCTCAGGGCTTCTTGCCCTGGGATGGCACTATTCACTGTGGGATGTTCACTCTTATATCAATCAGCAATTAAGAAAATGTCTCCAAAGAGATGCCCACAAGCTATCTGGTGAAGGCAATTCTTCAGTTAAGATTCTCTTTTCCTAGGTATATCTAGGCTTGTTATGAAGTTGACAAAAACTAATCAGTACAAACACAATGGGACAAATAAAGTGAGAAAAGGCTTTTAAGTAATTTTATAAATGTTCCTTATTAGAAAACAATAGAAAAACCAATAACCCTGTGTCATTTCATTATGCATCACTATTATGGGAGAAAGAGGGAAATGAGGCTAGGGTTATAGAGGACACTCTGCCAGGATTGTGAATCTAGGTGAGGTAAGTTTGTTTATATCTTAATTCTGTTGCTTGCTTTGAGCATGTTAACTGTTCCTATTTCTAAGTACTTGATACTTACACCTACTGCACTTAATGACATTGCTAATGACTTTGATATTTGCTCACTTATTTGTGCATTGTTATATAATCATAGTTATGTAAGTCTCATTTCCGCAGCAAAATTTTGGTAAACAAAGGCTTGGTCAAACCAAGCAAGAATTTGTTATGTATTAAGAATGGTTATCTGAAGAAATTTTGCATTTAAACATTAATTATCAATCAATTACCACAAAACAACCAAACAAAAGAAAAATAAAGTGTATAGTTACTTTGCACAAAGCTAGAGGTTCCACTTCAAGAACTGTGTACTGAATAGAATCTTTCTATTTTCTGTATTAAACCTGTGGCTTGTGATTCCTGAGTTCACAAATAAGAACATAATATAGTTAATCAACTGTCAACTCTACAGAATTATGTAAGGAAATCTCAGTTGAGGAACTAAGTCAGACTGGCTAGTGGACATGTCTGTGGAACATTTCCTTGAGTATTAATAGTTGTAGGTTGGTCCATCCCACTGCAGTGCCATCCTTACACAGGTAGACCTCAACTGTGTAAGAAAGGTAGCTGATTGTGAGCCAGGCAGCAAGCCAGCAAGGAGTATTTTTGTCTTTGTTTTTTTTCTTTAAACCTCCTGCTTTGGTTTCCCTTGATGGTGGGGAGGTACCAAAGACTACCCCCCAAATATTATAGGATATTGTTATTGCTCTTTGTTACCCTCTTTCAGAGCTTAATGGTCAAGCTATATTGCTGAACACATCCCATACCTGAGTCATAGGTCATAAAAGAAAATATCAAATTTCTACTAACCAAAAACTTTCATCCCTATTGGCTAGAATTCATAGGGCTAGAAGGTTCTATGCAAGTTCTGGTAGAGTAAACTCATCAACAATGTTATCTACCTGGGAACTCTGTAATCTACAATAATGACTGGTCTGATAAGATACTGCTACTGGTGCAATAATGGCATGGATGTTATAGAAGTAGGCAACCACTTTGTGATAGCATTTAAAGTTTATACTACAAGACATAACCCATGCTTGGTACTCTCATGGCTTGCTAGGTAATAGGCCTTAGAATAGAAATTATTATTATTATTATTATTATTATTATTATTATTATTATGCTAAATGGACATAACAACAAATTGCCCTTGGATTTTTATTTTTATACCCATAGATTTGTGCATCTTTCAACCTTCATTGGAGAAACTTACTTATGCATTAGATAGTGATTAATACAGAGACATAATGTGGGTCACCATGCAGGAAACAAGAGGCTGGGGAACTCAATTTAAATAGGATGTCTATATTACAAACCCTCCCCCATAAGGCTCAGTAATAATTACAGAAAAGGGGTCAGAAAGATTGTAAAATCCAGAAGGGATAGATATCTGTAGCAAAACAATGATGCCCAGATATTATGGCACAGTTACATAGATGAACTCACAGTGACTGGGACAGCATATACTAGACTTGCACAAGAACAAAATAACCTAAAAACAAACATGAACATGGGAGAATTTCCTGAAGTCGCACCCCTATCTATAGCCAATTGATGGTTGCTGGGGAAGGGAGAGTTAACTTTCTTTAGGAATACAGGTTCTGAGGAGCTACTCATGCTCTCCACACCCATGCAACTATGGACAATGCTAAATGAACTTAGAGGGTGAAGGGGGGTGGTGTTGGATGGGAGAAGTAGGGGCCATAGGGAAATAATTGGACAGGATAAAATAAGTGGCATATAAGTAGCAGATTTGACCCAAACACACATGAACACATGGATATTAAATAAAATAAAATTAAAGGAACATACAAGTTACAGTAACCTAACTTTATGTAGCATTTCCCCATATTTATAAAGAGCTTTGCAGTTTAGATAGTATCCTCATTTACATTGTTGTGGGTAAGAGTTGATAGATATTAAAGTGGAAGAATAGGCCAGGCCTGAGAAATGATGCTACCACATTTATACACTGGAAAACATGAGGGTGGTAGAGTAGGGTTTAGATTAATTTATGGATGACAAGGTCATAACATTTATTCTTGTTGAGATAGATGCAAAAAGGGAAATAGTTTAAAAATAAAGTAACCGGAATGGTCTGTGGTGTCTTCCATGTTTGAGAGCACTAACCTTTCCTCAAGGTCCAGCTCAAACATCTTCGTGAATCTGCCATTGGCCCCTAAAGTTTGAAACAAATGCAACTTTCTGTGCTCCTATAGCTGCTTTATAGTTTCTTTCCTCGTCTTTCTCAATACTTCCTTTACTGAGGATCTTGAAGGCAGAGCCTGGCCTGTCATCACTATATCCTACCATGGCCAGCATAGAGGTCCATAGAACAAGGAACTTCATAAGTACACACAGAACTGGATTAACCTGTGGTGGGAGCACATTAAACTAGAGAAGATGCAATTAATGGAGGAGTGTAAGTACATCCACCAGCATTCTGCTAGCATCATGATGTACCTCAGGGCTTCATAATGAAGAAAATTAGTTTTATTTAATTGCATTAATCAAAATCCCATGAGAAAATACTTCATTACTTCCAAGGGCAAGGTCATAATGGTCTGAAGATTTCCCTCCATTACCTGCCTCTTAAAAGTACACAGCGTCTTCAAATATTGTCACAATATGGAATAAATGTCCAACATAGATATGATTGGGAATGTCCACACCATGTGTTCAAACTAGGACATCACACACACACACACACACACACACACACACACACACACACACACACACACACACACAATTCCCAAGTCTCCTTCTGTGAGAGTCTTGTAAAGTCTTTTATATCAAAAATAACATGATAGCAGGAAAAGATTCAAAAGCTAAAAATGAAAGAATACAACTTGGTAGAGCAGAAGTTTTGGGAAGCAAACTGATAGGACTCACCATGTATCAAGGTTCCCCTATATCCCAGCCACTATATTAATATCTAGGAACACAACAGAGAAAAGACTCCATTGTTATTGTCCTCATGGACATTATAATCTGCTGTGGGAGGCAGACTAGAAACAGAAAATTACAAAGTGAGTTGGTGATGGATACGTTACTGAGGAAAACTGCCTACTACAACAAAGAAGTTTCATAATAAGAAACTTGCTATTAAATTGCTGGGAGAGTATAGTTCACAAAGAAACATGAGGTAGTGGCTATATTTCTTCTCCAGAGCAAAGATATTTTATTGTGAAAATTTCAATTATAGAACTGTACATGCTAATAGCTTTAAGAATAAAAGTGAAAAATCAAAAGCACCTGATGGGGAATGTTTTTTTGTGTATATGTTTGTCTTATTGGTTAATGAATAAAGCACTGTTGGCCAATAGGGAAGCAAGATAGGTGGGACTAAGAGTTGAGGAGGATTGTGTAGTAAAGAGAAGTCGCCATCTGATTCAGGCAGGAAGTGACATAGCAGACAGAATCAGAATATAAGCAGGGACAAGCAGGAAATCACTCTCTTCTTTGCTGAGACATGAGCAGACACGATGTAGATCCCAAAGGATTAAGAGGCCTGGACCTTATCTCTTGTAAAATAAAGCCACAAGGAAATACATAGATTAGTAATTACGGGTTAAGAATAAGAAGCTCAAATCACCAGCCAACAGCTTATAACTAATATAGTGTCTGCATGTTTCTTTGGGGCAGAGAAGGGCAGTGGGACCTAGCCGGGCCAAAGAAAACTCATGTTACAAGCATCTCTGAGCAAATTTAGCATTTGACAACATGCAGACTTCCCTCAAGGTGAGTAGAATAGCCTTTCCTTCCTGGGTCCCTCGATGTTATGTTTATATACTCTCCTAGGTATTTACATTTCTCCTCTATCATTGTATCTCTAGCTCAATACATTGCTCATAGCAGGTGTTCAGTGAGGAAAACTATGAACAATTATTACTTGTTTCCCAATGTTGTAACAGCAAAGTTTCTGTATAGCCTGCCAGAGAATTTTCTTCTTCCGTGATAATCATTCCAAAGGGCAGTGTAAGTCCTGCTGAAGATGTAGTCTTAACAGAGAAGTCACCATAATGCAAAGGACCACTTAGGCACAGTCGGATAGGTTGTGTCCAACCCAAGGCTACCCATCTGAGCTGCAGGTGGGATCTGAGATCTACACTAAGTTCCCTTTTTTATGCCATTATATAAGACATAGTTTTTAAGGAAACAATACCTGTTTTCCATTCACATAGTCATCTTGGTAGTTCAATGTGGTAGTATCTCCAATTGAATGCATTATGTTTAAATAAGAACAATAAAAACAATTAAAACGGGGCTAAGTAGAATACAGAGCCAAGACTTTAATCAACAGTGTTTGACGGGGATGTCGGTAGAGATCTGTGATGCTTTGGACAAAAGAGAGAAGATGAATAATATGGTCTCCAAAAATAAGCAATTGGAGACCAAGCATTTCCATTTACCATCTGGAATTTCTCAGACTTGCTAAGCTTCTGAGTTCATCCCAAACTGCCATTAACAAAATGAGCTTTTATTTATTTGCACAGTAGTTTATTTTGATAGCATTCTTGTATTTAGAAATAGTGGTGTTTGTAGGCATGCCTAGTGCAGTTGCTAACACATGAAACCATTATAATCTCAGTGCAAATGCCACTGCATCCATGAATGATTATTTTAATACTGTATTATTTAGAATACATTTCATTTACTTTAAAACCACAGTTCTGAAATTATTCTGATTTTAAAAACCTGGCTTGGAGCCCAAACCTCATAAGCAGTTAGTTATTAAATGCCATTAGCAACATCAGGGAAAGCCAGACAGTTCATAGAAAGGAGAGCTACAGAAAAACATACAGAAGACACCTCCAAAGCAAAAATGGAGACTCCAAATAACCTGAACCTTTGATCAAAAATAGTGGTCATCACAATGATAAAGGCAATTACTATGCACTAGATTCCCAGACATACTTCCTAAGCACACCCAGCACACACTTACTCCTCAGAACAAAAAAAAAGAAAAGGAAGAAAGAAAGAAAAGAAAGAAAGAAGGAAATAAATAAATAAATAAATAGATGACTTTATAAAACTTTAATTTCATCCTTGAAGGCATGGATGCACGTTCTCATGTTAGCTACCCTACTCATGAAAGTTATATTCAACAAGTACAGAAGGGCAATTGACCTTTCTTAAGTGAGCACAGAGCAAGATTAAAACAAAAACAAAACAATGCTTCTATCATATTTCCAATCCTTCCTTCCCCCCCAAAACCCAGAAAATATAAAAAATGCATGCTGGTCTACCTCCATGTCAGGCTAAACAGAAACTTCCTGGCTGTGGTTTTAATTGAAAATGGAACCTTTCCCTTGCTGTCTAAATTTATTACAGTTACACATCACCCTCAGATTTTCATCTAGGAGACAAACCATTCCAGTGATGGATGAGGCAATGTTTATATATCATCTTGCAAAGTAAGCAGTGGGACTTCCAGTTAAAAAGCACTCTAGAGCTATTGTTAGACTCCAGTAATGAAGACAGTGAACGTAGAAAAACAATTATGTATGGTTAGCCACTAAACATGACTTAACAATTGTAATTTTAAATTTAAATTTTCAATTAATTTTGAATTTTAAAGCTAAGAAACATACATAGGTCAGGACACACATTTCTAGTCAGATGGCCAGACACAAGGGAACACTCTTTTGCTTTCCTATATGAAGACTTCGTTTAAGTTTCCATGTGGTTGGTGTAGATGTTTATCACAGACATCACCCTTCTTGCCTGTTGGATTATCCTGATGAATATTTATTAGTGATACTCATACTGTGATTTGCTGTTAAATAATTTAAACACATAAAAATCAATAGCCATGGTCCATATAGTTTTATCAAGAATTCTGAGTCGATTGTACTTTCTGTGATAGTTCATAAACCCTGGCTATGAGTGAACTCACAGCCAAGGAAATAAGAGAAACTAATTTTCTATTATATTGAATGGAATATGAAGAAGAAGCGTATAAGCAAAGAATGCAAAACAAAGCTTAGAATATTTTGTTAATATTTCATCACACGACATGTGATGAAAACACACATAGTCTCCAACCCAACATACTGGGTTCAGTATGTACTCTAGGAAAGGCAAACAAAACTAAAGTCTTTCCAACAGACACCAAGAGACTGGTGAGGGTCTGTTTGTGAATATGGAGTGGCTTGTAATAGATAGGGGGAACTAAGAATTTAAAGGGTAAATTTCTTAAACTCCTACTGAGAGTATATTTGTAAAAAAATATGTATATATATGTTATTAATTTGTAATATATATACACATGTATATGCACACATACTCTTCTACACATGCATTAATGTTAATAATGAATATTGCCACATTAATATGGTAATGATAGATGTTAATATGAAAAAACTAGATATATAGATACCATGCAAATTTAAAACATAATGTTGAATGACAAAAAGCAAATTACTAGATTTTTTTAGATCTAATATTAAAACTATATATTGTTTTTAAATATATAAATATGTATTTATAAACATATAAACTCTGTACAAATACCATAAAATCAGCTGGGCAGTGATGGTACATGTCTTATTTCCAGCACTTGGGAGGCAGAGGCAGGTCAATCTCTGAGAGTTTGAGGACAGCCTGCTCTACAGGGTTAGTTCCAGGACAGTTAAGACTACACAAAGAAACCCTGTCTCAAAAAACAAAACAAATAAACAAAATACAAAAACTAAAACAAAAGGTATAAAATCATAGATGAGGAATAACTACTAAATCAAGACATGGGTTTTCTCTGATGAAAGGAGGTAAGGAATGGATCAGGGTTAGGGGAAAAGACTCTAACATTTCTATATTTTTAATCCAGAAAAAAACACCAGAACATGTTATCATTGCTAATTTTAAGTGGTGTTTAGACACATACTGATTGTATTGCTTAGGTATTTTTAATTTTAAAATAAAATGTTCATGATTTTTTTAAGATTGAGTTCCTTCAAATTTTAACAACTTGCAGCATAGCTTATTATGTCCCAATGAGCAGGTGTTTATGGGATAATAATCTTAAATATGGTGAAATTACCAAGCCTATATTTTAAGTTACTGTATTCCCTCAACAAATGTTTATTAAAGCCACCATAGACATATGTGAGACACAATTTCTGCCCTTGGGAATGTACACACCGGAAAGGAAAGATATATGAACAAATTGGTCAATACATGGCATAATAAGCAGTAGAAAACTATAGCTGGACTGACATCAATCAGAAGGTAAAAAATAAAGTTTAGCCTCTAATGACCCTTCTGACTGACTGTACTATCCTGACTAGTAAATGTTTTTAACTGCATCCTGCAAGGAACATAATGCAAAAACCAAGCATGCTTGCGAACTGGCAAGGGGTGAGAACAATGTTAGATGTGGATTTTAAAAGAAGTGACCCAAATTAATGATGAGAACCAGCCAGGAGAAGCTGATTAGAATGCAGAATCCATAGACATACCATCATAAACACACAGTATCTCTGAGGATCTTGAAAACTGAGTAGGTGCCAACCTGATTCGTTCTAGGATGAGAGAATATCTTCTTTGCAAACCTGATATTCATAAGCCCCTTCTGCTGAAGAAGGTGTAGTCTGGGGTTTTGGGTGTTCCCAGCTTCCACCCCCATCAGAGAGGCAGGGATAAACTGTTAAGAGGGACCTGAGAAGTTAGTGCCAAACAGCCTAGTGAGGAAGGAACAGCACTTTAGAGGTCAAAGTCCTATACCGGTACATAGAGCCTTCCAGGCAGTGGGAAGACATTGGATTTCAGTTTGAATGAGCACAATGTTGCATGATAAAATTGAGTAAGGAAAGGATGAAAGGAATAACATTTGTAAAGTTGCAGCCATCCCTCTAAATCCATGGGAACTAGTTCCACGATTCCTTGTGGGTACCAGAATCTATGGATGCTCACACCCACTATATGAAATGGTATAGTGTTGGATGTAACTATTCACAGTCCTTTATATACTTAAATAAGTTTAGACTAGCCACCATGTGAATACTATGTAGGTAGTTATTCCACGCTAGCATTTGGCGAATAATGATATGAAAAATATCTGTACATGTTTAGGACAAATAAGACCTTTGAAATGTTTTTCATATCCCATGTGGTTGATTATTTATATATACAACCTTCAGATATGAAGAGACAATATATATATATATATATATATATATATATATACTTTTATATATTATATTACATATCATGGCATATTACAAAAATGCATGTATTTTTGTTAATAGAACAAGATTGAAAACAGGGAGGCCAATTCAGAGACACTATAGGATTCAGCTTAGATAGAGAGCTGATTGAGACTAGTTCCTGACCCCAGGGATCGTGAAAAATGGTCAGATTTACAATATAGCTTGAAGCTTTCATGAGTATGTGTTATTACAGAGGAATTGAAGGGAATTTCTAGACTGTTTACTCTGAGCAATAGATAGATGAATATAAGCTACCATTTACAGACATGGAACAAATGAGAGAAAATCAATTTGAGGAGAAAAAAACAAGACTGCTATAATAAACCTGTTAGATTTTAAATGCCTAGTAGACATCCAAATAGAGAAACCATGTAGGCAGTCTGCTCTAGGACACCAGTTTTTATCGAGACTGTAAAACAAACAGAAGCATCAGGCCAACTACTTTGCTCAACACCTCACCCACAATGATAGGATGTTGCTAACTAGTCAACAATTGCTGACTTATTATTCTGGAGCGAGACAGTGTGAGTGCACTATGTACTCAGCTCTCTGCATTTTCTAACAACGTATTTTCACTTTTTTGAACAGGTTAATGGGAAGGAAAGAAAGAACAGAAACAAGCATTGTTGATTGGCTCCCTTACCCCAGAATGAAGACTCTCATCACATTATATGCATTTCCAACATTCTGTGCACTGTTTACAGAATCCAATTTTATGAGTTTATTTCAGATAAAAGGTTTTCTAAGTAACAAAATCATAGCATTGTAACTCACAGTCCACATCACAAATATAATTTTTAAAAGGGTGTTCACCATGGTTTTCTTGACTACACTCCAAATAAAATTAAGAGGGAATAGAATAGTTTAAGAGGGGGACATGGGTGCCAGTATGCCTGCATTTATTGCATTCCCACTCCCCAGATGGAAAAATTACTTAGCTTCATGCTTCAATTACTTTACCTGGTACACAAGGATAATGATAGGGTTGAATGTTATAGGAACAAACCATGTCAAATGTTTAATACAAAGCAGGGCACCAATAAGTTCTTTATCAAATCAATATCAGCTACAAGTCAATTTTGTAAAATGTAGTGCAGACTCAGTTCCATAAGCATGCAATCAGCTTCACTGTACACATCACACTGCATATGCCATTTAAAAAGCACCAACACCTATGATGGCTACACACAGCGTTATTGTGATCCAGATAATATTCATATTAATGGAAACAGTCCCTAACACCTCATAGAAGAGAATCTGCAAAAACTTTACAATAATAATCTATCTGGCATAGTCTAAGAACATGTAAACAACCTTGGATTAACATATAGGCCATCAGCTCATTTTCTCTCTATTATGTATATATCTTTATCTGTACCACCTATAGTCATCAACTGTATTCTCTCCTATTCGTGCAGAGAATAGTGCACATTGTCCACAATTTAAATGGCCTTAATCTACCTGGTACATCAAGTAGTTTGCAACTTTTGAACTCACTTACAAAAAGAATGAGCAACACTATTGTAAACGTCATGTGACCTACAGACCTCAGCTCTCCATGTCTGTCAGACAACTTTTAGTTTCACACAGTCCACATTCAAGCCATCTGGCACCTATACACACACTAAAATATCTTTCTTCCCAATACAGAATTCTTTCCCTAGGATGGTCTTCAATCTTCTCAGCTGGCTTCATACCTCTCACACTTATTCATTTTTTTCTACCGACATATTAATTCCTGCCTCATACAAACCAACACAGAGGAACCACAACAAAGCTGAAACAGAAGATTAATTTCTAGAACATGCTTGGAAGTGCATTTGATTTCTCCATTTTATCATTTCCAAGAAGGAACAAGATCAACGCAAAGGAACAAAAAGTTACACATGATGGTGGAAAATCATTGGCAGACATGACCTGATGATAATGTCAGCCCCTGGACTGCTCCACGGACATCGACCTTCTGGAACAAAAGGGCTCTTTCTTTGTACTGGAGCAATACCCAGCTCAGCTCTTCATTTAATATTTTAGAAGTCAGCTTCAAAGTAGGTCAAAGAGTGAAAACCAATTCTAGTTTCTTTCTCAGCTCACACCTTTAACTTCCATGGAACAGATACTATGTGAATCTATCTATTCCCTGCATGACAAGAAGAAACTGACCACCTGCCAATCTCAGTAACTTGTTTTCAAATAAGATGCTTGTGAAACAACTTTGAGCATTTTTCCAAGTGCAAGAAAAGAAGTTCTGAAAATCAAAAAGAAAAATGTCACTTGAAAAAAAAATGTCTGTATTCCCATTGGTCTGGCAAATTAAAACCTAAGCAAATTTCACAACAGCAGCTTTATAGAAAGAATATGTTGTTGTTTGCAATTGTTTTTTGACAACACAAATTCTAAGAGAAAATAAACTCTCTGCTTAAGGAAAATATCAACCTTGTGAAGTTTTTACATATGAACACAGGAGATACAGATGTGGACCCTCAGATAGATCTTTGCTAGCCCAGGACTGTGGAAGCCTGCCATCAAAATCCAGGACAGAGGCTTTTTTGAGTCCCCATGGGAGGCTCTATCCTTTCTGAGGAGTTGATGGGGGCAGGTAGAAAGGAGGCAGGGGAGGGAACTGAAGCAGAGGGGGAAAAGGAAACTGTAGTTGATTTAAAATAAATAAAAAAAATTGTAAATTAAAAAAAATCCAGGGCAGAAATTTAGGGTGTTTCCAGACTGAAAGGCATGGGAAAAACCCTAAAGCAAGCTCTTGCCTTCAGGCAAGGATATTTGCACTTTGAAATGATTAACAAAACTGAAGTTTGTGTGGAAAGACTCACATTATGTATATGTTTTTATCTTTTTAAATGGGTGACTTCTGTGGGGGGGGGGAAAGGGTAATATTACAAGCAACAAAACTACTGTAGTTAGAAATAATGACATGCAAATGGATGAGAAACTCAGGCATCAACTTTCACAGTAAGAAAATAAATGCATGTTTAATGAAATGAAGTGCCTCTTGCACTCCGGAATATGTCCTTATCTCAATGTGAAATTTTAAACATTCTAATCCTAGTTGAAAGAATGGAAAAATGTGGATAATTTGACCCTCATTTCTTGGCTAATTGTCTCTCTTTTATCTGCTAAGATCTTGTAATAAGAGAATTTATTCGATTATGATATTGAATATTGTCCTTAAAGAACTTTCTGGCGGACAATTTTTGGCAACATCTGTCAAGTGTCTTCAGGTATAAGAACCAAACCACCTAAATGCCTATATATGGAAGAATAAGTGAAAAAAATCCACAGAGTAAAAGTATTACACAATGGTGTATATAAAATATAGTGAGTTAAAATAAGGAATTATGCAAATATGTATTTATATATGTTTAAACCCTTAAGCAATTTCCAAAGACCAATACCACACATAATATGTGGTTCAGATTCAGGATAAGAAATAGCATAGCACACAGAAAGGGTAAATCCTATACTATAAAACTTGTCTTTTGGCTATGATATGGATAATGTATATTTACTGAATTCTAAAATAAAATGTAGTTATCATTGTGGGTCAGTTTCCAGGTGCAGAACCACGGTATACACCGTGTAGTTTATTTGTCTCCAGCATTGTGCTTGGAAAGAAGCCTCCTGATTTCATTCTTGTTCATGTATACAAGGTCACTGCTTCTACTTCTGTGGGATCATGAAGTCCAACCAAAGAGAGCCAAGCTCAGAGACAAGGACTTTTCTGATCCCCAGGACTCCTTCCTTCTCATGACTCATAGGCAGACTGGTTCCAGTGAGTGACCATCCCATCCCTGAGGACATAAGAAGATGGCCCTTCCATTTGATTTCAACTCAATAACACACTGACACTTTCTTTTAACCCTGAAGTCTTGGTATGTGGGAGATAGGTCTTTTAAGTTAAATCATACTGTTCTGATGAGCAAAAGCATTTCAGTGTTGTTTGATATATTATTAGTATTTATTTCAAATCACCTATGATAACTAATAATTATTTATTTTAATTTTGAGTGGTGCTGGTGGTAGAATCCAGGGCTTTGTAAACTCTAGGAAAGTACTCTATCATTGAGCTACACCCTCTGCCCTCCTCACACTTGTGGAGTGGTACAAAATGACTTTGCATTCCCCATGTGTCCTAAAGGGTAACTGAAATGCTACAGGTCCCTAACTGGTGTAGTTAGCCTTACTTCTATTTCTTTTCTGATAGAGTTAAACATTAGGCATTTAGCTACCAAATCATTTTTTCAAGTGGTTCTTTGACGTGTCGTGAAATTACATGCTGCTTTTCAATTCTGACTGCTCTTTTTCTCTGTCGTCTCTTTCCCTTACTGCTTTGTGTTAGATTACTTTCTTTGAAGAGTCGCCTAGTACCTCTTGGTGTAATTCTCACCACTACCACTAGGGTTCGCATGCTCTATTTGTACTCCCTCACTCTGTACCCAGTTATCTGGAATAATATGGGTGAAGCATTAACACAACAAAGATAAGAGCACTTATGCACCTAGTAAATACTAACATAGTGCTAGACAGATGGCTCAGCGGCTCAATGGGTAAAACCACTTGCTAAGTAAGCCTGAGGACCTTTGTTTAATCTCAGGGACCCATGAATGGAAGACAATGTTCAAATGTTGTCCTCAGACCTCCACATGTGTGCCCATGTGTACCCCACTAATAACATTAACAACAATAGATAAATAAATACAATTACTTCCTCTGAAAAGGAAAAATAAATAACATAGGATTAGATCAATTTTTCTACCCTGGCCATAATTGTTACCATCGTCTTCTCATGACCTCCTCCATATATACAAACCAATGCCAGCTATACCAAACCAATGCAGCTTCCACTTAGTGTAGGAGTTCCTTTCCTATCAGGTTGTTAGGCTTAAGCCTGCTAGAGATGCAGTAAGGACCTAATAGGAGGTACTGATAGACTATATTTAGCCAGAGTTATGAAGAGGGTAGAGTACTTTAGACTTAATATCCTACATAAAAAGGAGTTGCTGTGAGCTCCTCAACAAGAGGTTCCTTGATGAAATGGTAAATCAGAAAGGCTGGTCTTTGTTCAACTTAATCATTTCAGTGTAAATTAGTCATCTCTGAGAAATAAATCTAAATAATGAACTAATAACAAAGAAGTGTTAATAAAAAAATAGAAGTTTTCTTAAAATTCCCTTCTGCCACAATTTAAGAGGCAAATCAGTTCAAAGGAAAGATGTCACTGTTATTAAAACTTCATTTGCTTATCAAATTATGATTCATATGAACAGAGTACTTTTTTAAACTATTCAATTATTGTCTAGGTCAATGTCGGTTCCAGTTCTTGGAAAATTGATATTAATCCCTTGTCACTGAAAAAAATGTAATTGAGTTTATCAAATTAATTCCTCAAAGGCCACCTGATAGCCACCAGATGGGAACCCAAGATTTTGTCAAATCAGAAATATGAGCTAAGTGTAGCCCTGAAGACTCTACATTGCCAACTGCTTGCCCCAGACTTTGAAATCACAAAGTATAAACATTTCCTATTACTTTTATAAATTTCACTTGACTCTAATGAAATATGTTTTATCCACAATGCTTACGGTAACTGTTTTCTTCTTAAAAGGAAGCAAACAATATGGAGCCACAATTAGCAGACCTGGTAAGGTTCTTGAATGAATGCCTATCGAGAGCACAGGCACACACACATTAGTAAATTTTCTCAAGAAAATCCATTTCTATTTCAAGGTCTGACATTTTATTTAGAAAAATTATGCCCTTTCTTTTAATTATTCCAGTAAACATAATGAGGGTTTCGCTAAATACACCTCAGAGGACTTTATTTTCTCCATTTCTTAGTCATACGAGTGTATTTGTAATTACAGGCATGCTGCATTAATGATGCTGAAAGTCTCCATGGTAAACATTTAATGTCCACCTCATAGCGTTATGCCAAAATTACATGCACAAAAGACTTTTTAATAATCTTTGTTTTCTCATTTAGTTTTGATTGGCTCTG
Source organism: Cricetulus griseus (assembly GCF_003668045.3). Lineage (NCBI taxonomy): Eukaryota > Metazoa > Chordata > Mammalia > Rodentia > Cricetidae > Cricetulus > Cricetulus griseus. The sequence continues at coordinate 47,073,823 of NW_023276806.1, read as the reverse complement.
AAATCCATGGCAGCACTCGGGGGCTCCCATTTCCACAGCCATCAGCACTTCTGCCCCATAAATTGTACAAACGTACATGACGTCTTTTGTCTGGAGGCTTCTTTTCAATGCTTCTGTTTAAGTTATACAGAAAACTGGCTGCATGCTGGAGATAATTGCAGATAATTTTTCCATTTTTAAGCCACTGGGGTGTTGCCTGGGGGACATGACAGCTATGTTATCTAAACACAAAGACCAAATCACAATTCTGTGTTGTCACTTCAGCATTACACACAGGATCAGATTATCCTATCGGCTCCTTATGCAAATTAAATCATTGTCACTAGATGACCTGTGTCATGTGACAGGCATGCTTCTTGAAGCTTGTATTATGGCTGAAAGGACAGGATCAACACACTGTAAGAGCAAAAGGAGTCAACCCTGTGCCTTGCAGGTTTCTCTCCACTGACAAAAATAGTGTTCAATTTTATGCACCATCAATTCAAAAAGAAATGTATTAAATTAAAAGGACAATAAATAATTTTCAAAATGAGTAATTCATACACATTCATATATGATATTCACATATATATGCTCTATATTCATATGTAGTCTCTATTACACTGTTATAGACAAGTTTTTTTTCCAGTAAACTATTGTTTGTAAGTGTTTATACAATTGATACCTAACCATTTTAAATTACTTGACATAGAAGATTTGACATAGATAGGACATCCAGAGGTTAGCAAGCAGAGATCAATTATTAAATGGAATCATAAGCTGTTTCTCCCCTCCAAATTCACTCGGCATTAAAATCAATGCAATATTCATGGGTGGTCACGGGTATATACTGACAGAATAAATACAGAAGGCAACTCCACAGATTTTCAGAGCAATACCAATGAACTTCCCACTTTATATTAACAACATTAACTCTGGGAATTACAGAATATTTCTATGGCTGAATGTATTTCCTGTGTTCAGAAACCCTGGAGCCATTACTAATAAGAGTGTTACTGGCTGAGGAGGCAAAGCCATTTTACAGTAAACATTTACATATAGGGGCTAAGTAGTGGCTGTGTCTATTTGGCAGCTCCAGTGATGTAATAGGCCATAATGACTCTGGAGGAGCTGAAATGGAAGCAAGTGTCAGGGAGCTTAGGACCCATAAGTCCTAGCATAAGTGACTTTATGGATTCCCATTAGACTTTGGGCTAAGGAGCTCCTCAACAGACCTGACATGACAGCATCCCGAGATGTTTTTACAGCCTGTGTTAAGAACTCTGACACTAAGGCATTTTACAGAAAATCCACAACCACAGAAAGGAAGTTTTGATGTATTTGGTCCATTATCATTGAGTTGGCATATAATATGCATACTAATAGTCCCAAAGTTCACATTTAAAGGAGATTATTAAATCTGTTATGCCAATCATATGCACATTAAGGAATACAAATTAATGACTGATAGGTAACTCAGAAATCTTACACCCTGCGCAGTGACATGCTTGAGTCTACCTGGGCAGACTAACTGCTTCTGTGTACCTGCATTGTACTACAGCAGCCTGTGTGGGGTCTCTGGGAACACATATGTGTAACACAGATGTACTTCAGGCCAACCTAGGAATATTCTGTTAATTCTCTTTTCTCATGGCACCTCTCCCATCATTTAGCCACTGGATTGACAGGAATTAACATACTTAAGGACCTGAGACCATGTCCCTATGAAAAGCTAGCCTGGAAAGTCCTGTAATTTCCCTTTCCTGTTTCTATTGGGAGAAATAGGTATGCTGAACATGGGCATTCTTTACATGTTGGGCAGGAGAGATGCTGAACAAGCATTCTTTGACCAAAGGAGAGTTCAAGGAAGCAGCACACACAAATCATAGCTTGAACATATCCTATAGGATGTATGTGAGTAGAGACTGTACCCTGGCAAAGGACATTAAGCATTTCACTTAGATCTGTAAATTATTAAGCAATTCCAGAAGAGGTATATTGCTCAGCATGTCACAGAACCCAATAGAAGGGCTAGAGTCCCTTGATGAGAAGATCTGACACAGAATTCAGGCTCTGGGAGCTTGTATAACCTATAACCAAACAGTAATTTCACACCACATTTGCAATGAAATTTTAAATTTGACCTTTCCTAGGAAATTACTAAAAACTTCATATAAAGCCGACAAATGTCCCTGCTCCTGTACAGATTTATTGGAGTTTTACTGATACGTTTGAATAAACTCTACTGGAAGCCTGTGGTTTCCAAAATGCAACTTCTTTCTAAAGCACATACCTGTTACCCACAGAGACGGGGCCCTCTCTTTGAAATATTTAGTCATTTAGGGCACTTTAGTCATAGTGACACCTAATAGCCAAGATCTTTTTCTCACTCTCCACAAAATCAGGTTTAGACTATAATTCAAAGCAGTCCCCAAAGGCACTTCTGAAAAATAGCAAGCCCTTAGCTTTTAGGTGAAAACACATTTTATTGCTCAAAATTGTTTCCTGCTACAAAACCTTTGCTATAGTGCTCCATCTGAGACAATCTTATGTTAATTTAACTCACTGGGGACTGTGAGCAGATGCTACTTTGATTAATAGTTTCACGAGCCTGAAAATGCCAGGCCAAGTTCAAGATAATAAAGTCAGGTAAGATACTATTAAAATCTGCCACATGGTTATATCTGTTATGTGGATTAAAATGGGGCCATGGTTCTTATATCAAATAAAGACTGCCTCCAATAAAAACCAACAACATAACCCAAATGGACATACTGACTCAATTCCTTACCCCATTAACTGACGCCATATTAAGCACTCATCTCTTTAATAACACTGGTATATTTTCTGCTATGATTTTAGTTGGAAATGCAACATGTTCCTCCAATACCACCTTTCTTCTAGTGAGTGTTCCACCTGGAAAAGGCCTTAAATACACTCCAAGAATAAGGAATGTTATAACTCCTCTTATTATTGTCTAAACTTACATGCCCCCAGGTCATGGATTTCAGCAAATGTGTTTAGAGCATTTCAACACCCACTTTCAAAATTCCCACAAAAATGCAATCCTTGGTAGTAAGGGTATGCATGAGATGGTAAATAAGATCCCTGGAAAAATCCCTCAAGAAAGTCTACTGTACTTCCTTCTTTACTTCTTGCTGGTCCCTTACCTGAGGAATCCCTACCAGAGATGCTATCTGGTAAAGGATACAGGCGACCTCATCTAATCTTGAACTATGGAATTTGGGCCTGCCTTCATCTATGTGTAAGAATAAACCTTTGCATTCTTTTATTTTTAGAGACAGAGTTTCTCTGTAGACCAGGCTGGCCTCAAACTCATAGACATCTGCCTGCCTCTGCCTCCTGAGTGCTGGGATTAAAGGCATGCATGACCACCACCTCCTGGCAAACCTTTGCATTCTTAACATTGATTTACTAATGGATTTTTATAACCCAGCTGACCTGATGCTTCAGCTTCTAATCTAAAATTTAACCATCAGTTTGGCTTTTTGATTTGTAATGTATACACACTCCACCTGTCTCACTGACACTTTTGGCTTGCTGGCAATGAAGAAGCTCCCATACATCAATCATGACATATATATTGTAACCCCAGAAAGGACAAGCCTCAAGTGAGGATGAAGCCAGCCTCTCAACACAAATCTGCCACCTGCAGATTTGGCCCTGCCAAACTGAGCCTTCCCACTCACCACATTTGTTTGCCAATGAGATTTAATGGCATTTATATGAAATACTCTACTCAAAAGCACTGCCTCACCATCGCACAGAACGCCTCTGGAGGGTCTCCACAGGTAATATCCGGAGGATCCAGTTTCACTTTCAGATATTTTGTCATGTCCGTGGATTCCGGCTGGCAGGCCATATAATCCCAAACTTTCCCTTCTTCTGTGTAAATCTGAGTTTTACATACATCGTAATGTCCCCACACTAAAGGGTAGGGCTGCATCACAGAGGACACTGTAACCCACAGGGCATGAATCGACAGGAATCTTGACAAATACATCTCTAAAATCTTGGCAATCTTCGTGTCTTATTTGCAGTCAGTGTCTCCTTTACATATACATGAATATATATATATATATATATATATAATATATATATATATATATTGTGTGTGTGTGTGCGTGTCCTTATGTAGATAGGTCTGTATATTTTTAAAAAATAAGCCGAGGTCTCCAAGCAGATTCCCAAACTGAATGTGATAGGTTGAAATACTGTGCAATCAGGTACGTTGAGGACTTTGGTGGAAGCCTAATGTGCTTCTGTGTTAGGCATCAATGGCTTGCAGCCTTTCCCTCCTCATAGAACATATCTATTAGACTTTTGTGAAGGATGTCCAGGACCAAATAATAATTTAGCAAAGTGATAGCTCTCCCATTGTACATCCGATAATCCTGAGTGATCCTCAGTGTTCAGGGTCACTGGTGCTGTTCAGATGTGATGAGGGATCAGTATCTGGAGCACAAGGATGAGTGTCTACAATCCCTTGTCTGTTTCCCAGCAGTCATTTTCTTTTTTCTTCTGGCACCAACACCTTTGTGGAAACAATAAGAGTAAGAGTTATTGCCCTGGAATCAATGCATTAGAAAATGTACAGTGCATTGACATTTCGCAGGCTCAGTGGGACATAAAGCAAACTGGTATAATATGGATAGGCTTCAGTTAGATGCCTTGCTAGGATGATCAGGGTACCCATCCACATTGGGGAGGATTTTGATATGAAGGATCTGATTCTTCCATAACAAAAGTAGATGAATATGTTCTAGGAGAGTTAACAGGTTTTTTGCTTCAAAAATTTTATTTCCATCTTAACTACTGAGAGAAAGCTTCTTGATTTAAACAGCTCTTACAGCTAGCTTAAAAATCCTCTAAGAGAACAATGAGAATAAAGAGAGTCTTTATAACAATGACAATTACTTGTGTGCCTTTCTTTTAGCAAAGCAACCCTAAAATTCTCCAAATTCTTGTACATTTCTTAGCTTTTGTTAGGGGCAGGTGAATGAAAACTGGTCTTATTGGCACAAGCCTGTCTCTGAATTTTCTCATTATATTAGAAGAATTTAACATCTTTTGTTTAGTTAGTTGCATTTACTGAAAAAGATAATTAGGTTCTCTGAAAATACTCAAAAAATAAAATCAAATGGGCAAATATTCCTTTCAAAAGAATCTTCTATTTTCTTACATCTTTTTATAGCCATCACATCTGCATTTGCAGTTACTTTCTCTAACAGGAGAGAATTTGTCCTAAAGGTGGATATTATATGCTGCTTTTAAAGTGAAAGCTCCACAGTAAAACACACAGCTTAAAATGCACATATAAAAAGAGCTAAGGGTGAGCTAACAGGCCATGAAGCAGAGTAACAGCACTAATTCTAGCAGAAAATAAAAATTTTCATCTCAATGTACTTTTTGGATAAACTGATAATACAGCCTATATAACTTACAAATGAAAGTCACTGATGAGTTCTACTAGCAACTTTTTAATTATTCAAATCTTACAAAATGTTAACATTTGAAACCCAGGTGATAGTATACTTTCTTAGTTATTTGGTTCATATTCCTAGTTAAAGTTATCAAATACTTTTAAGTTTTAAAAGAACAAAATAAAAAAAACCTACAGCTTTGAAAATTCCATTATCAACTCTTTGATTCATATTAAACAGTTTAAATAAGGAAGTTCGCTATCTTCAAGCAATCTTATAAAGGGAAGGCACTATATTTAAATAATGTACCATCTTAAAATGAACTAAGCCACAGAGACTATGAAATGCCAACAGATGGTTGAATTGTGTTTCCATAGCAAAGTAATTTATAATAATTGCTTTATGGATGCAAGTGCAATTTTCATTATATTCAATTCATAAAATGTTATCATACAGCTGCAATTTGTGATATTTTCTATTAGGAAAAGTGTTGAATATTTGAGTTCCCATGAAGCAGTAATTAGCAATGTGTCTAAACATGTGTAAACTACAGACTTAAATTTGCTTCTTTGTGACTTTGACACTGTTCAGTGGCATTCATTTAGGAAATCTTAAGCTAAAAAGAAAAGAAAAGTAGAACATTACAGGAGCATGTGTTGTGGCTACTCAAGCTTTTCTACTTTTTTGTTTGATTGCTTTTGGATTCATTACGTTTGTGTTTTCAGAAACACCCAACACATTGACGATTAACAATCTGAAAAGATGTTAAAAAGAAAGGAATGTGTATTTCCTAGACTCATTTTTCACCTATGGTTACTACATCCACACTTTGGATAGTGAAGAAAAAGAGCATTGTAAGTGAGCTGGTATAAAATCTACTAGTTCTAAATGATTAACATCACTTTTTAAGTTTCAAAACCCAGCAATTTCTAATCCAGGAACAATATAATCTTAAAGACTTGGAACCAATAATTTTGAGTTTGAATTGAGTGAATATTTGGCTAATTTGTAATATATTTTTTAAAAGAATATTTCAAGAATAAAGGCTTAAATGACCCTCGAGAGTACTCTTCACCTTTTTTAGGCAATACTATTCCCTTAACCATCTATTCTTTGTTACTCTCTCCTCATGCCTATGTTACCGCAATGACCTCATCTGGTCTATTTCGACATGAAACTGTGGGCACTAAGGAAAGGCATGTAACTGTCACCATGTCCTGACGACAGCACTTCCAATGCAGCGGATTCTCATTAAAGTCTACCAGACTCTAATGATGGCCATTACACAGAATTATGGACTACATCATTGATCGAAGTTAGAGAATTGACAGGGGAAAATGCAGAGGGGTGCAAGATATTTGAATACGAGGCAGTTGCAGGACTGTGCGACATTCTTGACAAGAAGCAGCCAATTACAGCTTAAATTTCTGGCACCTAACCAGTTGTGATTAATAGTTTTCCATTACATTACAGACATATTATTAATGTATTAAAAATGTCAAGCTTTGGCAAGCACTAATATGGTGTGGCTCAGTTGGTCTGCAGAATTTACATTTAATGAGCTCCCATTGACACGGAAAAAGGTATTGACCACAGTGTAATGCAAATCAGAGTACAGTCATAAGCCATTCTTTAACATAATTATATTTTCCCTTCTAACTTTGAAATCTGTAGCACCCCCTCTTTTGGCTCTTCATATCAAAGTCTCCTTACTTCCTCCTATCATACAGACTATCAAATAAATCCTTCTGTTTCATATTAGAAGGAATTAAAGCTGTGAACTTTAGCGACAAAGAGGCCTTATGAGAATCAAGGATTTGTAGTAAAGGTATAATTATGGGATTTACAAAGAAAATAAATAATGTACAAAGAGAATATTATTTATACCACCACCTCCAACATTTAATGCTGCTGGTTTCTAGCTGACTGTTAAAAATATCAGTATCTTCTTAAAAGCAAATGGCTAAACAAACTGATTAGGGGATGGGCAGCCAATGACATATTTGGGGACTTAGTATCCTAAGTGCATTCCTTCCTGCTTGCACATAACTGAACTAACTACTGTGAATTTGTCTCATGTGTCTGGATCAGCTGGATAAGGGCAACTTCAGAAGAGCTCTGGGCAGCTTCAGCTCTAAGTCTGTACTTGGCCCACCTGGGAACTCAGAGCAGTTGAGGACCGGCATCATCTCTACCTAGGAGCTGAAGTAGTAAGAAATCCTTTCTGTTCAGAGATTTCCCCATTAATATGTTACAAGCCCATGGATCTCTAGCATAAGAATGAGCATAGCCATTACATGGATTTCAGGTTGATAGGTATTATTGATCGGGGTTAAAATAGGCTACAAAATGGCTTTGCATCCAAGGAACATACATTTTTCCAGGATTCAATAGATAATTACCTTCCACCTTGGATTAACTTTGCAGGAGGGATTTCAAAAACCCTTCACCTCATCAGAAAAAAAGAAAAAAATGGCTCCAAAAATATTATGCAAAACTAATAATGATTAAAAAGATAAGCCATTATAGTCTCAAAGAATTCATCAACTGAGAGGGAAATATTGTCGCTAAATCTACCACCTCTCCCTGGATTTTAGCTTTCTTTTCATTATATAATCCCACTAGGAAGTGGAGGTGTGGTAATAGGCTAAATATTCCATAAATACACAGCTCATCAGGGCACCTGAAATAGACAGCTATTGACTCATTCTGTGTAGACATTAAGACTTTTATAAAGCTACATGTTTCTGAATGGATATGAACAGAAGGAAAATTGAAGATAATCACATTTCATTGACTGAAGAAAATAAAGGGGAAACAATATACAAGTTCCATAACCTGTCAAGATTAGCAGCTGTGAACACAGTCACAGTGAGATCACAGGTTCACATACATTCAGTGCTCTTTGCACATGCCCATTTGTTGTGAAAAGAGAATCTTTTGGTTTCTTCATGAGGAACAGAGGCTCCTGTCTTTTTGTTAACTATCTCAAAAACATAAAGAATCTAATATGTAATGAAACAATTTTGACATGTCTTACTCATAAATGACTTTGTGTATTATAAAGAACAATCATGGGAGTCTTAATAAAACCATCACACATTGGTATTTTAAAGATTTCTATTTTTATCAAGGGATAAAAATGATGGAAGTCGGTACATATTTTCCAGGATGTTTGTAGAGGGGTAATATGTAAAATTACTTCAGAATCAACTAAGCCTAAAAGAAACCTGGCATTCAACTGTCATATGAACGATAGAGCCTCCCTTCTAGCACAGGGAAGCTCAGAAATACAAGCTTCCACACACAGCTGAAAAATTCTACACCCACTTGAAGTTTGAAACAGAACTCCAGATTCTAAAATTAAAATTACTTTCTGAAAGTATGTTAAATCGCTTACTTCCTTATAACACAACATAATTCACACATACACACATGTACACATTTAAATACTAACATATACTTGTTTTCCTAAGTTGTAGGAAATTTTATTTTCTTCCTAGTGACTTGGTGCTTTTGTTACTCACAAGCTCTGTTCAAATGCTTATTTATAATAGCTACCAGCCAAATGCACATGGTTTAATTGTTTAAAGATACTGACTGATGTTTTGCAAAAAAAAAAAAAAAATGACAGAAGCAAGAACAGATATTTGCTTCCCCTGGTAAACACATGAAAGAAACTTCAACATGCATTAGCTGCCTCCTAAAAACCAAACAAAATACAAAACAAAGCAAGCCTGAACCATTTGAACTAACATGCCCAACCGACGAAAATGTTAATGGGTACACAGTTGTATGTCCAAACAAATAGTTCCTTTTAAAATAAGTATGGAGTTTACTCTTAAATATAACTACAGGAAATGCCAACAAATTAAAAGTCAAATACATGAAACATCAAATGCCTTCATGTTGGTACTTAGTGATGAAAGATATGTCATGTCAAGGCATCTGTCAGGGAAAACATCCCCCTTATATATGCAAGCGGACAGCAGGGCATGTGAAATGTCTCATGTATTTCTTCTTTGCACCTGGTTCCCCTTGCAAGGATCCAGGTTGTAATGAAAGATTGAAAGTTTCTTATCCTTAAAAATAGTTTAAGTATATTTTTGGACAGTTATTGAGCTGATTTCCCTCTGCCAAAGAGAAAAGCTAATGGGTAAGGCATTCAGAGAGACAAAGTACAAAACATTTGGAGACCTCCTTGTAGGTTAGAGGTACTTTATTCTCCAAGAACCAAGCAAATCAGGAATCCTTGCCCTCATCAAACATCGATGCAAAACTTTCTAGCAAGCTTAATCACTATGCATATTTGAACAAATGATTTTGAGGGAAACATCTTTGCTTTCTTTTTTTCTTCTGTTAAGATAGGACAACTTTTAGTATTTTCAGTCATAAAACGAAGCTTGATTTCCAGAGCGAAGCTGCTGCCAGATTTACCATATGTTTAGTGGAGTTCTGAGTCTTGCTCAGAATTTTCCACTGCGAAGGGTGACAGTGTTGTGCTGGGAAGTTGCTTGCTTATTCCTTTGTAAGGAAACGGCTACTAAAGAGGGGGCAGCTGGAGGACCTGTGGTCTACAAACCTACACCTGGTGCAACTGGAGGAACTCTGCCTGCCACTTTTTTTCATATAAAGTTGCTTTAAAACCCCCCTCCCTCAAGGATTTTCCTTCCAGACCCTGTGAAATGACAGCTACTCTTGAGGAGATTGGGGGGGGGGGGTGAGTCTCAAGATGAGGTTACCAAAATAAACAGCAGAGGGCGCAGTTTCTTTTTTTAATCCAAGTTTTCTCTCCTATGAATCACTTAATTGGTTATTTTGGGCCCAATAATATTCGGTATTATTTGTATTATATATAGATATCCATAGATACATAGCAGAGAGAAACTCCATGTCCCTAGCCGAATCCATCATCTGATAATGCGAAACCAGTAGGGGAGGAAAGGCTCCCACCAGCTTCCCAATGCTGTCTTTCCCTCCTTCCACGTTATTCTTGCCCCAGCTGTACAATGTGTGGTAGTAACGCTTTAATCTCGCACCAATAAAGGAGATTAAAAGAGGGGACTTCAAAAGCTCTCCACAGGGCGAGCAACAGGGCAAGTTTTTATTTATTTAATTTTCTCTAATGAGAAAACTGAGAAAAGGAAAATTAAATTATTTAAAAGAAGAAGAAGAAGAAAAGAAAAAGCCTGTGCTATGTGTGTGGTCAGGTGTGTGTGTGGGAGATTGAGAGCGCCGTGAGTTGTGCGTTGCGGGTGGGTGGATGCAGGCTCCGGATGCAACAGCCAGCGACCTGGTACCGGGCGCACGCCAGGGAAATAGTGTGGGTGTGAGCGGTGCGGGCTCCGGAGTGCGCACAGGCTCTGCGCTGCCTCCTTAAGGCGCTTTCCAAAGTTCCTCGCCCACCCGGATCTCCCCTCCCGCCCTCGGCGGGCACGGAGGGTTGGTAGAGGGAGTGATGGCGGGAGGGAGGGATCTGATGGAGAGGGGCCACCCAGAGAGGCACGGGTCGCTGGAGGAGAAGGGAGTCAGCCGCACTTACCCGGGCCCCCCGCTGGCCCTGTGCCGGGCGGGAGCTGAGCCGTCGGCGCGGGGCGGCGGCCCTGCCCAGCTTGGTCCCGCGTGGGGCGGCGACCGCAGCTGCGGGGACCCGCTGGCGGCGCACGGGGCGCGGGTGGAATGGGAACACAGCGGGTGTGGACCCGAGTCGCCACCGCCGCCGCAGCCCGGGGGTCCGTATCCCTCCCTATAAGCACCCTGCGGGCCTCGGGGAGGCGGAGTCCGCGGCCCCAGACCCCACGGCGCCCGGCGCCTCCCGTCCCGGTTACCTTGGCCTCGAGCCCCTGGGGCAGCCTCGTCGCGCGTTGCCCCCTCTCGGAGCCCGGACCTGGACAGGGGGAATTCCTTTCCGTTGACGTCCTCTTCCAAAATGCAAAAGATCAGTGACTTTGACAGGTAGATGAGGGGGAGGGAGAGGGGTGGGCGGAGAGGAAGGGAGGATGAGAAAGGTGCCTCTCCCTCCAAAAATACAGTGGGATTAGGAACTAAATAGCCGCCTTCAGAGGTCTCTCCAGCCGTCTCCTCTCGCAGCCTCCCCGCGCCGCCACCGCCGTCGCCACTTCTCGCCTTAAACTTTTACTGTGGGTTTTCTCTCTCTCTTCTGTATTTCTATTCCTTTCTTCTTTCTTTTCTTTTAAGCCGCAGAACGATTTTTTTTTTCCCGATCCCGGGGGATCAGAACCAGCGGCCAGGCGGTTCTATCCCACTTGGCACCGCTTTCATTTTATTTCAGATGAAGATGTTGGGTCTTTTTTTTTTCCTCTTTTTTGTCAGAAGCGACATAAATCAGGACAATTAGCCTTGGCGCCAAGAAGATCCTCTCGAAGCAATTTCGCCCCGGTTTCCTTCGCGCATTCCTCCACTCAAGTCAGAAATGTCACTGCACATAGCGTTGATGACTGCGAGACGCGACGCACCCAAAGTCCGTTTGATGAAATATACATGGCCCCAAGATGCTTCTGGATTGCGGTTCGCAGCTTCCCAGCCCCCGCCCGCGACGCCCGGCCGGGACCCTGCTCCCAGCCCGCAGCCAGCTCTGGGCAAACTTAGGGGCACAGACGAATTAGAGAGTGAGCGCCAGGGACTGGCAAAGCGACGAGCGACGAAACAGCCCCAGGAAGCCGCAGCCCTCGGAGGGGTGGCGTGTTCTTCTCACTTAAAAAGCAGATCTTCTGCAACTGCCAGCGAGTGGAAGGATTGCAAAAACCTTATACTACCTCGAGACCTGGGCGCTCCGAGCGGTCCTAACTCCGTCCCGCTCGCTGATTCTGCTGCTGCTGCTCTGGCCACCGCTGCCGCTGTGTAGGGACCTCGGGGTACTGGAACAAGGAGACCACCCACATCCTTATCTCCCACTTTTGTTGACCCACAGAAGCGCGGTTTCTACTGGCTCCTTCTCTAACCCCTACTTCTGTCCCCTCCCTTTGCTCCTGCGTTACCTCCCTACAGGGTTCCCAATCATACCCCCTTCTTGCTAACTGGGAGCACAATATTTTTTAACTTGCAATTAGTTTGCCTAGCCAGAGCTCCCAACCTCCTTGCTGTGAAATTCATCCCACTTTCGAAAGTTGGAGTTCAAGTAGTAGTAGCTCTGAATCTCAGGCGTCCTTGGTTTTCCCTGAAGACAGACAAAAGCCACCTGGCCCCAAGGCTTTTAGTCCTACTAAGGTTTCTCAGACACTCCTAGGAGTCCCCCCTAGCTACTTGCTAATGTTACATGCAAACCAATCCAACGTACAGGAAGCAGTAGGGAGAGATTTAATTAGAAGAAGGACATTGCAAAAGGGAAAACACAGATCTCACAAATTCACAAGCATCTTCACGACAGCCCCTAAAGCTGGGCTTTTCTATACTGCAAAGGAAAAGTCACATAATTAAGTGGGCAAACAAGGGCAGGTAAGCTGATGTTTTGAGTAACATGTGATTTGATTTGGTAAGCAACCTGTCTCTGTGGTTCAAGCATTTGAGGGAGGAACTGACAAGTAGGTGCTTGCTCAGGCTGCTTGAGAGTAGGAGGAGAAGGTGATGCATATTAGGTAGACTGGACTAGAGATGTTTGCTCAGTGTAAAACAACAGGTCAGAAATGGGTACCAGTGAGCACCAGGTCACTAGCTACATGCTCCATGATGAAGGCAGGGAACTAAGATTAGCAGGGATAGTTTTTGTTTTTGTTTTTTTCCAGCCATGGTTGGGAATGGGATTGGTAGAGAGGATATGTGGCAATAAGGATATTAAGTTGAGGCCTGGACAGGAAAGAGGCTGGAATTCCGAACACCAAGACACCAGAGAAGACAGGGAATCTCCCTTCTGCTCCTCTCAGAGCTGGGGTCTGGACTTTCTCCTCTCTGTGCCTTTCCCTTTGTTCTTTGACCCTGAAATTTCAAAACAGGAGTCTCACCCTTGGGGGATGAAGCTGCTGGCAAGCCTGCAGCCATTGCTAGCTCTGCCTCTAACCTGTCTCCTCCAGGTTCAAAACACATTGATGTTGCAGAAATACTACCCACCCACCCACCCACCCACCACCAACCAATGTTCCCTCTCTGGCCCCAGAGCCCTGTCTTTTCTTGAAGTGCCTCTGTTTGGCAGGACTGATGTGATGAAACAACCACAGTGGCCTTCTCACTTATTGGCAACTGGCCTGGACCCTCGACCATTGACAGCTATCAGTCTTTCTTCTCCCCATTGCCCTTTTCAATCAGGCCAAAGCAGCCCCTCGTGAGTTCTCAGTCTCAGCATCAGCTGATGCTTCTCCAGTAAAAAGAAAACAGATTTATACAGAAATATGAGAACTCCCTCCAAGAGATATATTGGGATCTTTGAAACATTAGCCTCCACAGCTAACCCCTCCCTCCATTTGGATTCATGCCCTCATTCCCAGGATTCTGGGTTTTGTTGAGAAGTCTTTTGTGAGTTATAGACATCTCACTACTTCTTGAAGTCGACAACAGCCCCAAGTAGATCTGTTGGAGAGATGGGAGCATTTCATGTTTCCCGTGGAAACAGCAGGTCTTCCGAAGCTGAGTTTTCTCTCCACCATGTGCCTGACCTTGGCACAGATTTAGAATACATGTGTATCTGGATTCTCGGGAGCACATCTGACTCCTCAGAGACCTTTCAGCACCTAATTCAGTTCTCTTCCAGGCTTGTTTTCTCCCGGCCTTCAATGAGGGTAGAGAAGAGATCTGGCTATCAGCGGTGGTATTTTGTTGTGTTTCTCCTAAGCAGAACTTCAGGTGGTTGTAACAAACTCAGACTGATTACCCATGAACTAATACATGCATGTACTAAACTTTCTTTTCCGAATATATCTTTTCACATTTGTATGTAAAAGAGACAATTAGAAACTTACTTCAGGCATTTCATTGATACTGTGGACACACTTTACTTTTTGCCTTTAGCAAGTACACACACATCTATATATTTAGCTTTCTTTGGGCAGAATGATTTTCTGTTTTTATTTAACCTTTCAACTCTACTTTTCTCTCTTCTTTTATAGGCGAACAGTTTGATCTTTTAGCTGTCCAGTTTCAACTCCCTGGATGGTTTCCATGCACCCCCCATTCTTCTTCAATTTAGATATCCATTTATTTGTAATCCTGCTAGGTCTCTAACTGTTGCTCATTTTTCTAGGTTGGTAGCTTCCGAAAATCACTTTAGAGAGTTGGCAGGGTTGTGTGAATACTTGTAACTCCACTGTGCCAAACTGCTAGTGGTGGCAGATTTGCAACTTACCTGATCCAAGAAGACACAAGTCTTTTTATAACTACTATGCAGTACCAAATATAAAGTGGGTATAAGATAAATGTTCATTCCTGGTGTGAAGAAGTTTGGCCATTCTTGAATTCTACTGAAGTCTTGCAGGTAATGGGAACTAACTCCCACCTATTAAATTAAGACTTGGACTTAGAAACATTCAAATCAGGGATGTCATGGATTTCTTGTGACTGCAAAAGAAATCCCACAGAGTTAATGGTTTATAATAATAATAAAAGTGTTTTTCACTGGTCTGGAGGACAAAGGATATGGGAGTGCCAGAATAACTGGGTTCTAGTTCGAGACCCCCTGTGTGTTTAGACACCTGACTCTTTGAATCCTCACATGATGAAAGGAGGGCTAGTGATTTAGTTCCTCTAATGAATGAACTAATCTCATGAATAAGGGCTCCACTCTTGTGACCTAGTTACCTCCTTAATTCTCCACCTCCAAATAGCATCAAACCATCAAGGTGGGGATTAGAATTTAAACATATCAGGTGGGAGTGGACAGAAAAATGCAATGAATGGGTGGCCAGAGGCAAGATCCATTTGAATAATTATAGACTATGCCATAAGCTCTTCCTATAGTTGCTGCTTGTATCCAATAATTATGGATATCCACCTGCAGTTATCAAGCCCTTTGCACTTGCCCACCTTCTCCCAAGTGCTCAAGGGCATGTTTGTTACTGAGCCATTAGCAGTCTCATTTTGACAGATTTTGAAGCTCCTTTACCTGAAGCTTTAAATGCTTAGATCTTTTGACCGTTAAACCTCAAACAAGCTCTAAACACTTGATCTGGCTGTATCATTAGGGTATGCCATCATCTCCTTGCTAGAGTATTATAGATGTGCCCAGAAAGCTCTGTTTTAATGCTATAAGTTTAAAAGACAGTTTCATTTAGTTTCTCTTGGGGGCTGATGACAGACAAAAGGAAGTATTATATATACATAAAACAAGTTTCACATACTTACAGGGTACCGATGCTGGAACACAAAGACTAAGCTAATGGCATAAGCCATTTGGTGGTTAATGATTGATGCTAGGAACCTGACCCCCAGCAAGCATTGCTTCTTAATATATGGCACGGCATATAAAAGTTCAGAAATAATAAAATTTGTAATTTCACAAAATACAGCTTTGGATTCCTTTTAAGAGAAAGCAGGGCCTAGGCCCTCCCCCATGTGTCCAGGCTGAGAGAACATCCCTCCATGTGGGATGGGCTCCCAAAATCCCTTCTTACACGACAGGAATACTGATCCACTACCAGGGCCCCATAGAGTACCGGGGCCTTTTCATTGATATTCATGTTGAGGGGTCTGGATCAGTCCCATGGTGGCCTCCCAGACATCAGTCTGGGGTCCATGTGCTCCCCCTTGTTCAGGTTAGCTGTTTCTGTGGGTTTCACCAGCCTGGTCTCGACCTCTTTGCTCTTCACTCCTTCCTCTCTGCAACTGGGTTCCAGAGTTCAGTTCAGTGTTTTGCTGTGGGTGTCTGCCTCTGCTTCCATCAGTCACTGGATAAGGGCTCTAGGATGGCATATAAGGCAGTCATCAGTCTCATTATAGGGGAAGGGCATTTAGGGTAGCTTCTCCATCATCGCCTAGATTGTCAGTTGGTGTCATCCTTGTAGATCTCTTAATCTACTTAGTGCCAGATCTCTTCTTGAACCTACAATGGCTCCCTCTGTTATGGTATCTCTTATTCTGCTCTCTTCTATTCTTCTTCTGACTCAACCTTCCTGCTCCTCCCTTTCCTCCTCTCCCCCCCTCTTCTCCCCCTCTCATTCTCACAGCTCCTCCTCCCCTATCCTCATGCTCCCAATTAGCTCAGGAGATCCTGCCCCTTCCCCTTCTCCAGAGTCCATGCATTCTTCTCTAAGACTCCTTCTTGGACTCTACCTTACCCTCCCCGGGGAGCAGAGGGGGGATGAGGTGGGGAACTGGGGTTGGGGAGAAGAGAGGGAGAGGGAGAGGGAGAAGGGATTGCCATGTGAAGCAGCCTTGTTTCTAATTTGAACTAATAAAAAATAATCTCTTGGGGAAAAAAAAAGATGGGTTTTAGTCAAATATTTCATCAACACTTCTATTCTAAACACAAGTGTTTTTACAGTGTTCTTATTTTTGTTTACCCTTTCTCATCCATAACAAGGTAGTAGTGATCATCTCTTAATTAATATATGACACTAGACATTTTATTTCAACCAGTTAATTTGTTGAAAACAGGATACAATGAGATTCCACTGCCCACTTTGTTCCCTCCCTAAATTCTTTATTTTATGTACTCATTTTTTTCAACAGTTTATTTTTCTCCTAAGTATGTAAGACAAGCATACCACCAGCAGATTTGGATTACTCTACAATTTGTACAAAATAGATATTGTGGGAACTCTTTCATTTGCCTGCCTAAGGCTGTTAACCGATTCCTTTAAAAGATGAGATCACATCATTCATTTGGTATATTGGCTGAAAACATTCATTATCAAAAGTCAGCAGCTGTGGACATTTCTTCAAATGAAAATCTCATATTTTTAGTTATGACAACAGCAACAAAAAAAGCAACTTTATAAAATGGAGAAGAGAGTCGGTGGGTGATGGCTGAGTAACTTCCATAATCTACTTAGGAGATCCTCCTGCCAATCCTGTCCTAATAGTCATTCTATTCAGTGAACATTGGTGGAACTCACAGTCATTTCTGGGACATTCCTAGATACTGAAGTAAATCCCAAACTCAAGCACAGTGCTCACAAATCACCTCGGAAGGAGAGTTAGGCAACCACCAGTGATGCACAGTATAACTGTGATTAGAAGTAACTTTCAAGGAAGAAACATTGCAACAGTGAAACCTACAGAATCATTGCATATCCAAAATGGGATAAAAAGTACACAAACCACTCCACCTGACTGGTAATCCAGAAGAGAATGGAGAGCAGCATCATGTCTTTCTGAGATGTCATGCAAATATAGATCAGAATGCAGTTATGGACCAGCTCC
This sequence comes from Cricetulus griseus, assembly GCF_003668045.3. Lineage (NCBI taxonomy): Eukaryota > Metazoa > Chordata > Mammalia > Rodentia > Cricetidae > Cricetulus > Cricetulus griseus. Next base: position 47,056,094 of record NW_023276806.1, on the reverse strand, counting down.
ACTTCACTAAACCACTGCAGTGAAAGTAGCCATGAGATGAACTATCCCAACCGGGAATAAAACAGGTGACGAGGAGAAAGCCCGGATCTCGGGGCACCATTTGGTTTGAGGTGTACTTTATCCAGATATCTGTTCCTTCTTTTCTTGACTTCTTGCTTCTGAGTTTAGTTTGAGGTTTACCGTTCTCCAATCATCACTCTCACTGCTTTTGGTGCATTGCCACTGCTCCATCCTTCAACCTGAATGGAAGCAGTGGGTGGGAGCTGGCTGCTGGCTGCTGGTGAGTAAGGCCGATTCATGCCAAGTGGCCTTTACTTCCTAGTGGGCTGCCTTCTCCTTTTGCAATAAGGTTCCCACTGCTGAGAAAATGACTAAGTCTCTTAAATCCTGCCTCCATTTGTAGGGCAAAGGAAGGAAAGCAGAGGCATTATGAAGCCTTCTTACTTCAATAAGCCAGCATGACACCCAATTGTCAGTTCTCTGAACTCTGAAATCCCACAGAAAATAACATAATGGTTAGATTCCTATGATCTCACAGAATTTATTTTCTGTTCTCTTCCCCTGTTCTTATTCTTCTTCCCCGGACATGAATTTCACGTCTATTCAGTATTAGAGACTGTAGTGGAAGTAAGATTATTGTGACGGTCTCTTGTGTGGCTTACAGTATGTTTAGGAAAACAAACTTGGGAACCAACAATGGCATAGTGCCACAGGAGCTGAATAAGAAGCCCACAAGAAACAAAGGAGCTCCAAGGGAAGCATACATGATCCTTCTTGGGGATCCTGGACAAAGCTGAATCGACTGGGTGATTCAAGCAGCATACCTCGAAGGATAAATAGCCACCCACGAAACACACAGAGGAATGCAAGCCTTCATTCTAACCAAGAACTAAGGAATGTAATCTGAGAGGAAGTATTTTGGGATATCTAAACAGTTTGTTATGACTATGGCTTATAACACATAACCACAGCCTTGTAAAGAACACTTGTAACCATTTTAACAATAAAAACCTGTAACAAGAACTGAAGACAAGAAAAGCAAATAGCAAGCAAATTATCTTAGACCACTTAAACCAAGGCCTATGAATATGGATATACTTTTCCATTAATGACCTAAACTTGCGAAGTTCATATGTCTCAACCTAACATGACTGAACACTTCCCCCACTCAGTTCTTAGTGATTTGTATTGAGGAAGAATAACTTAAAGCCGTAAATAACCTTAGTTATCCTATATTTGCTCTTAGAGTACATTGTGTGCTTTTTACTTTTAAAATCAGGCAATATGGCTTCCTAATAAAGTTTCACACTTTTATTAGTATTAAAACTAGTTGGATTTTCCTGGAAAAGGACCAGCAGTAAAACAGTGTGGCAGAAGAACAGACAGGGGACTAGAAACTAAGGTCTAGGCATAAGCACAGTAGATATGGAGGGTTGGATAACTCATATTCCCTGTCACCAGTTAAGCCACAGACTAAATGAGCAGGCCCTGCTTACTCTCTCATGCTTTCTATATTTGTCTCCCTTGAGTCATTTGCTTCATTTCAACCCCATATTAAAACAAACACACTCACACACACACACACACACACACACACAAAAAAAAAAAAAAAAAAAAAAAAAAAAAAAAAAAAGCCGGCAGTGGTGGCAAACGCCTTTAATCCCAGCACTCGGGAGGCAGAGGCAGGTGGATCTCTGTGAGTTCGAGACCAGCCTGGTCTACAAGAGCGAGTTCCAGGACAGCCTCCAAAGCTGCAGAGAAACCCTGTCTCGAAAAACCAATACAAACAAACAAACAAACAAAAAACCCAAAAAACAAAACCACTATTAGCTGGTTACTGTAAGGTACACTTTAATTTCCAGCACTCAGGAGACAGAGGGAGGAAGATCTCTGAGATTTTAAGTCCAGCCTGACTTACATAGAAAATTCCAGATTAGTCAGGGATGTGTAGTGAGACCCTGTCTCAAACAAAACAAAAATCAAAACAACAAAAAATAAATTATATTTTCTTAAAATTTAAAAACCTGTTTGTTGAAACAAAAGAAAAAATATTAACATATAGGAAATGATAAGACAAAATAAAATTAGAAGTCATTTGTAGTGAAAGAAGTAGCAATTAGTTGATAATAACAGTGACCAATGTTTCTTTAAAGAAAAAGACAATTCAAAATTCTTTTTGACTTTTGTGGCAGAAAGTTAATTAGGCTCTTACACAGTTTCTGACCAAAAGATTGGATGCTATACATATTGGCAATGTGGATAAAAACTGAATTATCTTTTATATTTTTTACCTGCCCTCCTCACATACTCCCAATGTCTTCTGCATTTACAAACTTCAGTTTTTGTGATAGCTATGGAAAATGAGACTTTGGAATCACCCAGTTCATCATCCTGAAATTATATCTGCTCCTACTACCCATGAAGGCCGAGTCTGCAATACAGAAAGAATGCTATGTAGTAAATTATGATATGGCATCTCTCTCTCTCTCTCTCTCTCTCTCTCTCTCTCTCTCTCTCTCTCACACACACACACACACACACACTTGTGTTACTGCTAGAATCTCACAATAATCCTAATGTTAAGAACTGATACACAAAGAAAGCTGGATATTCAAGGCTCCTTAAGATATTTCAAAGTAAGCTAGGTGGTGGTGGCACTCAACTTTAATCCCAGAACTCCAGACACAGAGGCAGGCAGATCTCTGTGAATTCGAAGCCAGCCTTGCCTTCAGAGTGAGTTCCAGGACAGCCAGGGCTACACAGAGAAAACTTGCCTTGGAAAACAAAAAGTAATTAGTAAAAAAATATTTAGAAGTATAACATTTTACTTCTAAAAGAAAAAATAACAGAATAACATAAGAACACAATGAGCTTGAAATCTATAAGACAGGGAGAAAATGAGATAGATACACTTCAAGGAATTTTTTTCCAGAAATTCCAACTTGATGCTGTAAAAATAGAATTAAACAAGGAAATATGACCCCCAGCCTGTGTTAAAAACTTTCTCACTGTGTGAATTTACATAAGTCATTTCACTTCTTTCCTTTCCCAATGGTAAAACTAGGGGTTGAGTTTGATGAATCAAAAGTAGCCATAGGCTTCCTGCATCAGGAGGACCCTGATGGTCTGTTACTAAGCAGGTTGCTGGGCCAATCCCACATTGCCTGAGTCAGCATCCATCTGAATGACTCCTACTTAATCACAATGAAATTTGGGCATTGCAAGCTTAAACTTGCTTCACATTTTTATATTTTTAGTCTAGCTTTGAGGTTGAGATGAATTTAAATGAAAGTTAAGATAAAAAGAAATCTAGCCTTCATATTCTTGGATAATGGACAGACTCTGATTTTTAAAAGTTGTATATAAATTTCTATATATTAGAATTAAGTGGGATATAAGTTTTATTCCCTGAAAGATTAGATAGAATAAAGGCCAAGGACTTTGAGATCATATTTTTTAACACAGAAAGAACGAAGGCGTTTGCCACATAATACAGTTAATTTGTAACCCTGCTCACTGAGGCCCAGTTTCTAGAATATATGTATTAGCTATAAGCTGCCATAATCTCTCCTAGAAATTTATTCCTAGACTAGTGAATACTAGCTCCCTGAAAACTACCCTAAGATCCAGTCAGGAGATCCTAAAATCTTTTGAATGTCTCATTCTGGTTGACTTTTTCGAAATCAGTCAGCATTAAATAAAATATGTATGTAAAATGCCCTTGTAAATTGACACTGGCAGACTTCCATGCAGGTCAGAGCCTCAAAAGTATTTCAGAATAAAAAGTTAGGAAACGATGTACGTGCATATCTAATATGCTGTGTGTAATTTATGGATATATTTTCATATTTGATATTAAAGGTATTGTAAAATGTATAATCCACAGGAAAGTGTCCAAGTGCAGAGTTCAAGAACTTGGTATAAGACTTTGAAAAAGTACAGCTGGCTAACCTTCTTCAGCCATATTTTCTCAGCTGTGAACCAGAAATAATGGGAACAAAGTAGGGAATCCTGTAGGACTGTTGTGAGGATTAAATGTGATATTTGGTATTTAAAAAAAAGATGCTTAGCAATTATTTGCAATGGTTTATTTGACACATTATGCTACCAAACCTTCCATTAATGCTGACATTAATCCTGACATTTATTAATTTTCTTAACAAACATTTTAGGTCATCTATTATGCAAACACTGTATCAAGTACTCTCAAAAATAGATTCAGAAGAATCAGATATAATTTCTATACTAAAGAACTCACATTTTACTTGAGGGCTCTATAAGAGTATCACACAGTGTAAGGGTGAAACTCAGCAAACACAATACTACTCATGGGGATTTCTTCACTGAAGCAGGTGGGACAAGGAGTTAGCTGTTCTAGGGTTGGAAGATAAGTCATGGAGGGAGTTCATCGGCAAACAGAAAATTCAGAGGAGCTGGTGATGGCTAGCCATTCTCAGGAGACTGTAGGCTAACTTCAGAGTGGTTGTAATTAAAGATTATGTTAGAACATGCACGGCATAGATTTGAAAAATTAAATACACTATAGATCCATGCTCCATGAATTTCTCAGGAAGAGTTTGAAATGTATCCAGGAGATAATATTGGTCAATTTCCATGTGAAATTCTCATTATTCCTGTTACAGCTGAGAACAGGGGCCTGAGAAAGCTAAGACAGTGAATTACAGCTGTACCTCTATAAAACCTTGGACCAAGCACTTGAATTCTGTTTGTTACACCTCCTGGTACATTAGATAACATTTCATAGTAACTATGAATTAAACACATGGAAATATATTTATAAAAGTGTACATAAAATTAATTATCATAAGTCACATGACACATTTTACAAATTTACCTGGAATTAATATTCATAAAGAATCAAAATAAAGAAACATTAGATGCAAGGACAGTGAGATGATGCTGAGATTTCTCACAAAATTTGTTTAGAGAAAAAATAATTTTAAGCCAAATATTCTTTTTAAATTACATGACAATAAAAGTAATCTCATGAAAGCCGTAATATTTTCACCTTCATTCAACTGTTCAAAATACACAAAGCTGTCACTAATTTAATCAAATCTGAATTGAATGCATTACGTGTGAACTATTTTAGGAACTTGAAGCCTACTGATGAGTAAGATGGATTCAATTAAAGAGCTCATACTCCAGTTGGGAAGAAAAGGGTGCAAACCACAAACATAATAAGCAGATGATCTATTACTTTTCCAAAAGATATATGTAAGTGAGAAAAAGCAGGACAGGATATGAGGGATTTGGAATGATGTATTTAGGGTGGGTTGCAAAATGAAATGAGGGTTCAGTGTAAATGTCACAAGGGGTAGGCACTGGGCAAAGCCTGAAGGCAGAAAGAGATCTGGGCCTATGGAGGGAGAAAGGAGGAATGCCATGGACAGAGGATACCAAGAGCACAAAAGCCCACCTTAGGCACACTGGAATGGTCAAAGAAGCCAGTGTGGATAGACACTAAGGAACTTGTGTTAAAGCTGTTGGAAATTTATAGAAAATCACTTTTCAGATTCATGCATATAATTCTTTAAAGCATAATTAACTTTGGGCCTTGTGTACATGTCATATAGCCATCCAGAGGGCAGGTTTTTAGACTTTAGGGAAAAATATGTATTTCTGAAAGATTCAAAAACAGACACACACACACACACACACACACACACACACCCACACACACACACAGAGAGAGAGAGAGAGAGAGAGAGAGAGAGAGAGAGAGAGAGAGAGAGAGAGAAATGCTTACGTGTGAATTGGTAAGAATGGAAAATAGAGTGTTTTCTTTTCTTTTAAGTTTGGATGTTGGCTTGTATTACTGAGTTTATTAAGATCATTGGGTGGGGTGGAGAGCTGGCTCTACTGAAGGACCTAGATTCAATTTCCAGCACCTACATGGCAGTTCCCAACTGTCTGTAACTCCAGTTCCAGATAATCTGATGCTCTCACACAAACACACATGCAAGTAAAATACCAATGCATACAAAATATAAATAAATAAACCATTAAAAATGTAAGATTTTTTAAAAAGATGACTATTTTTTATCTGGAGATCTCATTTTATTTTTCTCTTTTTTTAGTTTTTTAATTTGTCCCACCATCATTAGCTATAATGGATTTTTTTAAGCCACTTATAAAATACATATAAATATGATTCCTACCAAAAAAGGAGCAGGAGTGAGATTGGAATAAATTGGGAATAAATCTTAAAATATGCATCATAATGTTCATATACCACCAACTTTCCCCAGGTTTACTGGTGAATTTTAAAAAAAAGAAGAGTGATCATGTGATATCTTTGATAACATCTATTAGATTGAAAAAAAATACCTAGGTCTGTGGGGATAATACAGCTAAGCACAGAGGCTCATCCCTGAAATCTCAACACTTAGGAAACTGAGGTAGGAAGATTGAGAGTCCAAGGTAACCTGGGATTCTGTTGAGGTCCTGTCTAAAACAACAAAGTTTAATTTTCATTATGATGTGAATATAAGCAAACTTTTCCTGGACCCATTCAAAAGTAAATAAGGCATGATAAAGCAATATTTTTACAACATTCTTGCAATAGACATGAATATAAAGAAAAACTGTTTTGTGGGGAAGATGATTCAAGTTGTAAGTAACCTCTCATGCCTTGAGCTCTTCTCGGAGAGGTGTGGTGTGCACATGACATGTTGGTCTGAGCAAAAAGAACCACATTTTTTTGACAGTATCATAGAAGGATATGTTTACAAGCTCAGCAAATTACAACTCTGCTCTTTGTTCCACAATTAGGTACCAGTTCAAACCAAGTGAATTTGGGTGTGATTTCTCGTTTTTATTATTTGTCTTTACAGGGATACCTGAGAATGAATCTATGGTTTTAAGCCCAGAAACAACCGAGTTTCTGGGCTTCTGTTTAGTGTGTACTGGGGAACAAGCAACAATAACCCCACTTTCAATTTTGAATGAATGAGTTCAAGTTCATTAAGTATATAGAAAGCAAAAGTAAAAGAATAGATAGAAATAGCAGACAGCCACAAAGCATCATCAAATCAGCTGCTGGTAAACTCAGCTGCCTCTGCGTCCTCAGTGCTGGAGTTAAAGGAAGGTGTCACTACATCTGGCTTTTGTTTGTTTTAATTTTCAAAGACAAGGTCTCATATAGCACAAGCCAATCTAGAACTTTCTCTGTATATAAGGATACATAGAACCTCTGACTCTCCCCCCTACCTTCTTTTTTTTTTTTTTTTTACATATTAAGCGCCAGAATTACAGATGTACACCATCATAATCTGATATATTCCACTCCAGGAGTGGAATCCAGGGCTTCATGCATGCTAGGAAAGCTTGACATTGGTTTTGAGTTTCTTCCTGGATTGCTCTCTGTCTTCTATATTGGAACAAGCTCTCTCATCTGAACTCAAAGCTCACCGATTCAGCTAATCTTGCCAATTTTTTACTTCCAGTCTCTCTCCACTCCCCACACACAGGAATTACAGGTGGGTCATCAGTCCCACTTCACATTTATGTCACTGCTAAGAATTCAAACTCCTATCCCCATGCTTGGATGTTAAGCAATTTGCTCACTATGCCATCTCCCCAGCCCCATGATTGATTTTCTTATATATAAAGATAAGCGATACTAATTAATTATATTTTAACAGTGCTGAAAGGATAGTTTTTTAAAAAAATACTGTGTGGGCTGGAGAGATGGATCAATGGTTTAGAGCATTTTCTGGGACACAGATTTATTTTCCAGTACCCAAACTGGGTGGCTCTCACCTGTAGCTCTAGTGCCAGGGGAATCTAAAACCTAATGTCTCTGCCTCCATGGGCACCTGCACTAATGTGCACATACCTACATACAAACATCTTAAAATGATGAAAATAAAGATTGAAAATGTGTTACTGAAATTGAAAACAAAAGCATACTCTCATTTAACAGAATACCAGTAGGTGTTATTCTAAACTTAGTAAAGTCTCTTTTCGGGGATCATTTCCATTAGTGGCCTGAATTCTTCTTCTGCCACAGATTACTACTTTGAAGCAGAAAATCAAAGCAAATTTTGCCCTTTGCCAGAGTTTTGGATAAAATTAATTAGTCATCACAATATACTTAAAGGTGCAGGAATAAAGATATTTATCACAGGTGATTAAAATAGTTTAAAGGTGGGTGTGACAGCTTCAGGCTTGGAACCACATCTTACGTTATCTTCCTTTCACAGAGCATGTGCATATTGTAAGGATTATAATGGCTTTAAACTATATTAGAACTGCTACTGAGAAAGGGTCTAACTGTTGAGACTTCTTATAGGTGACATAATTCTCCAGAGGCAGCATGCCTTATCATAACCTCCAAGTTTCTTACTTAATGTCCATGGTAACTGACTTCCATCTCCCCAAAGTTGAGTAGATAATTCACAATTTTGATAATGCAAAACTCATACATTTACTAGAAGGGTTAAATGTAATGCCTTGGTGTCAGAGGCTGTTCTCCTCAACAGGGTCTCTGATACCTCTCAGACTTTTGTCCCAGCCAAGAGAAGGTCTTAGAACATTTGGAGGATCAACTCTACTTGATGTCCTCCTGAGTAAACCCTGTCTTATTCCATTCTGTCCAGTAATGGGTTACAGAAATCTCTATAGGGTTCCCTCTATTTGACCCCTGAGATGCTCATTAAAGAGCTCATGGATCTCTGGACAGAAAGAAAAGGAATAGAGAGATGAAACACAACCAGGAGAGTAAGGCTAAGCAGATAAGTGGTAGTGCAGTGAACCTTGTCTACATTGCTGCAGAGATATCCTGGAGAAGTCCCCATAGACGGTATGAGTAGGCACAGCCTAACACAGCCACCGAAAGCTTGAGGACCCCTTTCTCCTAGGGACCTCCACCCAGATGATCCTGGAATATGCTACTGAAATGGTTTCAGCATAAGACAGAGAGAAGAAAAATCACTGAGTCTATTAAGCATTTGGATAGAATTATATAGAAAAGAACAGTACACTGTGGTATCCCGAGTCAGAGAGACAAAAACAGCCAGATCCCACCGGGCTTATCAGTCCTGTGCATGCTTGGAGGGAAGCATGTGTACTAAAAAATGGTAGGTAGAAAAATTATGGATACTAAAGAAAAGAAAGAGGTAGAGGATAGAGTCCAGAGGACATGCCAGTGAATACTCAGATCCCCTTAAGTTTATTCCTCAAAATTCTTATGTACCCCAACCAAAAGGGGGTTAAAGGCAAAAGATTTCTTTACCACGATAGAAGGACAAAACAGACTTAAACACTTCCTTAACGCTCCAAACATTTAGTAACCATTGCTTAGATCAAACTTCCTGTTATCTGACCTTGAGAATTAAGACATCTGGTAACCTTAGATCAAGAATTCTGTTATCTAGGTAAGACATCCACACCTTAGGCCAAATATCCTTCAGTAGCCATACCTTAGACCTTTAGGCCTTAAGCCTTTAACACTGAAAGAGCAAGGATAGTTTTGAACTCTCTGCCCTTAAGTCAATATGGAAGGAGCCATTTCTGTGGTCCCTGACAGTACACAATTTCAAGACATGAATGTTATCAGGTAAACCAATAATAGTCTATTTACTTATGTGACATATCACCTTGTATTGTTAAAAACCATGTGATGAATATATGACCCTATAAATGCATTAAATATCTAGTCACACAAGCATTATATTTAATTATAATATTAGGGTTGGAATTTGCTACATGCTATTTTTCTTTTTAAAAAAGGAGCATCACTGAATTTTTTTTAATTGGCAATCTTGAAGCTGAAGAAATGTCTCCATAGTTAAGAGCACAAACATTCTTGCAGAGTAGCAGAGTTAAGTTCCCAGTACCCACTTTATGGCTAAGAAGGGATTGCAACTCCTGTTCCAGAGGATCCAACACCTTCTTCTGGCCTCCATGAGCACTGCATACACATGGTGCTCAGACATGCATGCAAACAAAACACCCCCACACAAAAATAAGACAGAAATACATTTTTTAAATGGAAATCTTGTTTGAAGTGATTGATCGTTACAGTTTTTCAGTTGTAACTGCTTCCTGACAGGTGACAGCTGTTTGCAAAGATGCAGGGTCCTCTAACTGCTCTAGTCTTGCCCTGCATTGTAACGTTTTTCAGTTGGGGTGGATGCCAGGATTATGTCCTGCTCAGTCCAAATGAGTATGTCTCATAAAACTGGTAATATTTTTACAATTTGAAATAGCTTCTGACAGAATGATTTTCAACTTGTGCCATTAAGATCCAGATCCCTAAGTGCACTCTGCCTCTGTCATAGGTGTCCCCATCACATGTTCTTCTCTGTCCTACCAACAGAATTTTCACTGAGAATGTTCCCCAGCCTGTTAAAAAATGTATATAAACCTTTCAGGAAATATTCTCTAGGGGAGGAATCTGCTTTCCTCATCCCTGCTCTTCCCATTGAATGCAGGCATGAAATCAGGAGCTAGAGCCACTATCTTGAATTATCTTGGGATCCAAAGATGGAAGGCTACAAAGTAAACAATAAACAACTCTGTCTTCCTGGTGTAAAAAAAAAAAAAAAAAAAAAAAAAAAAAGACTATATCAGCCCTGGGCTCCTGTGCCCAGAGAGTTACACGAGGTTATTTGAGGACTTGTAGTTGGACAAATGAAACTTGAAAGATACAACTTCTCAGACATCATTCCCCAATTTGAATAAAATCACAGTCAACCAGATCAATCATCTCCCACCTGAGTTATGCCAGGTCATGTCTCCATTACTGATGATAAAAATAACAATAGTTTGGGAGCAGAGAAGTGATTTAATGGTGAATATGCAGACTTAAGTAATGGAGTTTGGATCTCTTTACGTAAACGCTGGAAGAGGACTTGCCTGTAACAGAGTGCTCAGAAGACAGAACAGGGTTTCCTAGAGCAAGCCGACTGGCCAGACTAAATGGAACAGTGAGCCCAGATTTCAACAGAGAAGTTCTGCCTCCTTTAGTTCAGAGCAATCTGATTCCAATGTCAACCTTGGTTCTTCATTCCCATGTGCACACAAATAGAAGCATAGTTGCACACAAACATGTGCTCAGCCATGTGAGCATGTGTATACAAATACCACACACAAGAAGAAAATAATAGAAATAATAATTACACTCAAAATTATGGATTGGTTTGGGTAGTTGGATTTTCTAATACACATTGCAATACAATTTATTCTTTTTACTCTCCAAATTCTCTTAAATTAATTTGTCTAGCTCTTTAATAAAGTCATATGATAATGAAAGGAAAAACTAATAATAGTTTTTTGTAGTGATTTCATTGTAGATTCTGAATTTTAAAAAAATGGATTAAAGGAGTAGTTTAGTTACTAGGGTGCTTGTGATGCAAGCATGAGGTCTTAAGTTCAATTGATTCCCCAGAACTCAAGAAGCCAGATATGGTGACATAGACTTTTTATCCAAATACTGGAGGGACAGAGGCAGGAGATTTCCTGGAGCTTGCTGTCCTGCAGCCCAGATTCCTTTTCAAGCTCCATGACAAAATAATGGAATAAGGTGGGTCATGCCGAAGTCACAATAGTCAAGGTTCACCTCTGACTTCCGTATATATAGTACATGATCACCTGCACACACATATTCTGATGCACATATAAATATTCAGATATGTATGCACACATATGCATGTGCATCCAAAACACTAATCAGAAAGTATTCACCTATGAAACATAATAATGAGCCACTTCTGAGCCTTGTTGGTTGTTCATTTCACCCTTGCCTATAGACGTCTCATTGAAGTTGTATCTATGTGGTGGAATGTAGAATTGTACAGATGTGGCCACTGTCAATAGCCAGATTTCTATTACCCTTCTTTCTCATAATAAGGGCTTCATTTGAGCAGATTTATCCAGCATATATGAAAGGCAAAATTCTGGGAGGCTGTGAGTGCAGAGAAGTCAGTTAAAGCATAAGCTCTGGAGATAGATATGCCCATCTTTAAATCATGCCATTGACAGGACCCTAATTCTTCTGGGTTGTGTCTTTGGCTCCCCTCAGCCTTTATTTGTGAATTAGGGTAACAACGTCTGTTTCTCTAGCTGTGGTTCTTGTGCTTAACTCCTTGTATGCACTGCATAAATGTTGACTAGTAGTTGCTTCTAGAACATGTAATCATATTGTGGTCTCAATGTAAGACAAGTACATGAAAAATTTTACTCCTGCTTGTGAGTAGTTACCTATTGTTGAAAGTAAGGATGTTGCTGGCCTAGCTAACAGAAGTTAAAACATTCACACCTTTTGAGTTATGCTTAGTTGGCCATCTATGGAGCCAACCAAGTATACAGTAAAAATATTTAGAAAAAAATTATTTGCATTGAGTATGCAGGCTGCTTTGATATTATAGTCAACTGAACAGCACAATATACCAATTATTTATATACTATTTATATTGTATTAATAATTATCAGGGATTGAGAGATAACATAAAGTATATGCAGGGGTATTCACAGGGCCTTAAGTAAATATCATATCATGTTATATAAGGAACTTCAGCATCTGAAACTTTGGTATCTATAGGGGTGTCTACAACCTGCTCACACAGATACTGAAGGTCAGTTGAACAATGGGATTCCTGGGGAACAAGCAGCTACTCAGCGGCTACCGTTCTAGCAGAGGGCTGTCTTCTGTTCTGTTCCTTCTCTCCAGAGTCATCCAGAAGCCTCTTGGTTACTTAGGCTCCTTAGGCTCTTTTGAGTTATCTGGGTGTCATGGCACAAGTCTGCAATCCTGGCCCATGGGAGGCAGAGGCAGAAGGATTGCTGCAAGTTCCTCACCAGCTTGGTCTACACAGTGAGTTACAGATTAGCTAGGGATACATAATAAGACCCTTTCAAAAACAGCAATACCAACAAAACAAAAAATGCAGAGAAAAGCTGCAGCTCAGCCCATTTAAAAACTAAGTGAGGATCAGAAGCCTCTATAATCCTTTTCATTTCTGATTAGAGGTATAGACAAGGACAAGAGGCCAAATGGTCTACACTGAAAGCTCACTGTATACTTTGTTGGCATCAGAGAGTGGTGGAATTATGGAATACCATTCTTATAGCTTCATATAACAAGGCTCTACTGCACTAAGTCACCTGTCCTGCCCTGCCCTGCCTTGTCCTGCCCTGAACTCAATTATGAAGTCACACCTCACTGAATCTGGCCCTGACCGTCTGCAAATCTCTGAGTTTATGGTTCAATGATGCTACCGTTTTTAACTGAAGGAGCGTCTTTCTTTCTTTCTTCAGCAAAATGCTCTGGGTTGGTTGTTCTCTAAGACTCCTCATAATTTCAAATCCTATAATTCTTTAAGTGTCTGGATATAAAACTTACTAAGCTTTTTAAAGGCAAAATAAGTCATTCTCAAAAAAAGTTCACACTGTGTTTGACTCATCATTGTAGGTCCTTTGAAAAGTGGAAGATATACAAAGTGTAATTACGGATATAATTTGGGCTAAGAAGGAATTAGGTACCTACCATTTTCTATAAGCAGTGTTATTTTTGTTTTCAGTAAATGGCTTCTTAAAATCTAAATATCATCAGTTTATTATTTTGGGGGGTTCTGATTATACAACAGAACACTAGTAAAACAATTCAGTATGCATGCTGTGTTGAAAGAAGAAAGAGATTCAACAAGCACAATTGAGCCCCACAGGAGACACTGTTACAGACATGCCAGCACTGAAGGAGCCTTGGGTACAAAACATTATTAACTTAACTCCATTTTAGTCTTCCTGGGCTGGCTAGACAATCAACACAGCAATATCTGTCCTTCATTAGTAACACACATTTTAGGCTCAAAGACTTGAGTCTCAGGGAGAGAGAGATAGATGATAGATAGATAGATAGATAGATAGATAGATAGATAGATAGACAGAGATAGATTTCCTTGCTTTAGTTGGTAACATAGATTTCCACTTCTTTTCTCTCTTGAGAAATGTCATTTCAGGCAGACTTTATGTGGTTGTGCTGAGGCTCAGCTATAGTAGTCTTCAAGAGCCAAACTCTGCTTTCTAGTTAGCACACACCATTACCTTTGTCATAATCGGAAAGCCTCATTCTGGGTCAACAAGAAAGGTTGCATTTTTGTTGGGGTTTATTATGTCTATTTTTTGCTCTTTGTATATATATTTGAACAATGGAATAAAGGGAGTGGTGACCTCAGGGCAAGATCCTACCTACCTAAATTCCCAACTTGTGAAAAGGAATTAAAGAAAAGCTTAGATCCAGGTTGTGATGGTGCATGCCTTTAATCCCAGCACTCTAGAGGCAGAGGCTGGTGGATCTCTTGAGTTTGAGATCATCCTGGTCTACAGACTTCAGTTTCAGGACATCCAAGCTTAGACAGTGAAGGAATTCACTGAAAACAGAAAGCTGGTGAAGATATAATTGAATGAGGGGACCATGTTCCAGCTGAAGCAAGCAGCAGGACTTGACAGGTTCAGCCACTTGGTTCTGGCTTTAGAGTTAAGGATAAAAGAAAGGGGTTATGGTATTTAAAGCTACGAAAGCTGCTGAGGCCAGGAATATGTCAGGGGTGTCCCTGTGTGGGTCTAAAGAAGCCATTGTGCGAAGTTGAAGCTTGGAGACCCCAAGATGTTAGAAATGCCAGAGTTGTGGGGTACCTGCTGAGGAAAGCTGCTAACAGGAAATGGAACCAACCCAAGAGACATAAGTGTGTTGCAGTCAGCAAAACTGAAAGGAGTTGGAGACGTGGAGAGAGTTTTGACATCAGACATGGAGATGCAGAGTCAGGAGTTTGCCCAGCCGGGTTTTTGGTTTCGATTTGGTTCAGTGTTTCTTCGCTCTACAACCTTACCTAAGTTTTGAAATGGTAATGTATATCTTGTGCCACTATTATGTTGGAAGTGTGTGATCTGTCTTTTGATTTTTATTTTACAAGATTATAGTTAGGAGATAGCATGATTCTCAGAAGAGACTTTGAGCTTTAGACTTTTAAGTAAGTTTGAGATTGTTATGCTCTATGAGGACTTTTGAAGTTGAACTGAATGCATTTTTTCATTATGATATGGAATGGGATGGTTTGAATGAAAATGGTCCCCAGAGGGGGTGGCACTATTAGGAGATGTGATTGTTGGAGTAGGTGTGGCATTGTGCCACTGTGGGGGTAGGCTTTGAGGTCTTCTATGCTCAAGTTATACCCAGTGTCACAGTTCAGTTCCTGTTGCCTGTGGATCAACATGCAGCTTTCTCAGTTCCTTCTCTAGCACCCTGTCTGCCTGGAAGCTCCTATATCCCACCCGAGGATAATAGACTAGATCTCTGAAACTGTAAGCTCTACCCAGTTGAATCTTTTTTTTTTTTTTTTTGTTCAAATTAGGAACAAGCTTGCCTCACATGTCAATCCCTTCTCACTCTCCCTCCCCTCACCCTCACCCCTCCTACCCCACCCCAACCTACCCCCTACCCCATCCACCCTCCACTCCCCAAGCAGGGTAGGGCCCTCAACGGGGGCTCCACAAAGTCCACCACATTATCCTGGGCTGGGCCTAGGCCCTTCCCCAGGTGTCCAGGGCAAGAGTGCATCCCTTCACATGGGATGGGCTCTCAAAGTCCCTTCTTACACCAGGGAAAGAATCTTTTTCTTTTTAACAGTTGCTGTGGTCATGGTGTCTCCTCACAGCAATAGAAACCTTAACAAAGACAATGGTTTTCATGCATATGAGGTTTCCAGTTAGCCTGTCATGTGTTACTAATTTCAGGCAAGAACAAGTGACTGAACTATCTATCTAAATGGAATTGTGGGGTTCCTACCTCCCTTCCAAGTTCTTCAATAAATAAGTCCCACAAGCATTGTTTGGGTGTATTCTTGTAGCTCCAGCACTATAACATTTCTCACGGATTCAGGTGAGGGGACTGAGGATTTAAAGACAAGACAGCAGGTCATCCATTTGAAGAGAATGCCATGTATTACAAATGAGGGAAGCCTTATATACCAGTCAGCAGGCACGGTGGAAAACTACCCAGGTCAGAAGTCCACATTCCCAGGCCCCTCCAGCAATAAGGATGGGCGGATAATAGGAACTTGTGTTCAAGCCTTATCAGAAGGAGGAAACAAGAAGTACTTTCTAGAGAAGCTCCTAGTCATAAGCTGGTCATCAGATCCCTATGGGGGAAGGGCACAACATATTCTTTGTTAAAGGGCATAAACACTATAGAATGGTTTCTGAGGTCATTTGATTTATTAGCAATTAATGTCAATTCGTCCCAGCTTTCTCCTATGTTTTGATTTAATTATACATGTTTTAATACCCAGTGTGTGGGGGAGAATGGAGAGGCTCACTTAAAGATGAGTATGTAACTTTTCCTTCTGTTCCTCTATCATTCCTGTGTGTGCTAAGAAAGGTTCCTATACACCACTGACTCAAACAGTTCCATATGGAGGTGGAAACTCACACTGATGCTAGTCTTCTGTAGTTATTAGTTTTATTTTTCAATGGTGAATTAAAATAATTACATAACAGTACTTTAAGCTTGTCTTAACAACTGTCACCACCAGCAACACTGAGTGAGACTTTATACTATGCTAAGTGTAGGTCTAAGTCTTTTATTAGTATCTTCATGCTTATTCTCCTGAAAACTCACACAGGGAAGGGCATTTGTGATATAGCTTCAGTGTGGCCTTACTGTGGTACTGTGTGGTAAGGGCCCACTTACCTAACAGCTGCTACAAGTGGCAATTGTAATTTGTTCCTCTTACAATTGTGAAAATGGAGTCAGAGATGCTACAATAGCAGCCTAAATTTGAATTGTCTTCTGAAAGAAAATCCCATGATTTCCTTCTAGCTCTGCATTTCTGACACCACAACCACAATTAATTATATCTTTCATCAAACCACCGAAATAGCCATCAGTGTTCTTCCTTTCATGATCTTTTGCCCAAGCCCCTCCCATTATGACAAGCAGGGTGAACTTATGAGTACATCTAACTGTAGGTTAGGTTTTATTTAACAAACTTTGGGGCTCCATCTTGTTCTATATATGAAAACAGGATTGTTTAATATGTTCTGTCAGGAAAGGTACCCTAGTACCTACCCCCACTCCCAGTCAGGCTGACCCCTTAGCACTTGGCCTCTTGGTTTATCTAATAAGAAATGAGGGTGTCATGTCACCTGAGTCACTTTCTAAACAGAAGCCTAATATAGACAAGAGCAGATACAATTGACTCTTTGGTTCTGATCACACACTGTCTGATTCAGACTGTTCTTTCTAAATGTGTACATTTGCTCCAACTGGTATAAATTGGTGGCTTGAAATAGGAAATGTGGTTTTCCAGAGCCTTTGTATTATAAAAGTCTGTTAAGTTCCAAGTCCACAAAAGCAATAAATTTCTGTAGAAGCACTATACCTGCTCATTTGAGAGAAAAATATATAACAACAACATTTGATAAAATAATAATAATGGATATTTACTTACTAAGCACTAAATATTTAGTCAACATTTGGTGTATCCCATTTCCTGCCGGATTTATTAGGTAATTAATTTTAAAATCCCCATTGTGCAAATTAAAATATGAGTCACATGTTGATTCCATCAATGAAAAATAATTCCAGTTGAGGTAAGTACTATCCCAGCATCTATCTGTAAGCAAAATCATGCACATTTTCCTTAACAAGAGTAGAATACTCACCCAAGTTTCATTAACATCAAGGAGTTTGGACCATTTCTTGCTCCCTATTTCATACTTTAAAAAAAAACAACCAAAATTCACTTTCTAATTAAATATCTGATGTTTGTTGTCAGCCTTTGAAAATTGTCCCATGATAATATAATAGTCCCAGTTTTTTACGGAGTTACATTTTGCAGTGTGTAGTCAAATCTCTGGGAGCCACTGCTCTGATCTACGTGTTCAACACTTTCTGTTAAAGTTTGAATAGTAGATAAAAAATTTAAAAAACATGTGTATGGTCAAATATTCACAAAATGTAGTGTCCTTGTACACTGTGATCAGCTAGGACATAGTTTCTCAAAGTGAATAGAAGTGACAGTTGTATGTCATGCGACAGCCTTGTTTTTCTTCTCCAGCCATGCTGTGATTGTGCCTTAGAATGTGTGGCTAAATCTCTTTTGGGGCTTCTTTTGTTTTTAAAGGCTTAAGTAGATTCCACATGTTTAAAAAGATCAGAACTTGGGTTATTAATATTTGAGCAACTGCAAAAAAAATTTAAGCTGAAATTTCAGACAGCATCGTTGATTCATTTTTGTCTATTGCCTTTGTTGTTTCACACTTTGGGGAATATTTGAAGGGGTCTATTGCAGTTGAAAGAATTATTAAAATGTGTTTTTATTGTCTAGAATGATTTTCAATATTAGGTCAGTAAATGAAGGGACTTAAATACATGTTTTATTGAAAATATGAAGTATTTTAGATTCAAAGGGATTCTCAAATATAAATGGAAAGCTTTTTAAAGAAGGAGAAGTTGTGGGCTATGAATTAATATAACCAAGGTGTATACTAGATATTCTCATTGAAGATTGTAACCAGGGAAACTTACCTTCTAAGGCTTTCATTCCACCTGTTGTCCTCTTTCCCCCTCCACACCATTACCTCCCTGCTGTCCTTCAAATAAATATTATAAAACATTGCAAAAGGAATGTTAGGGTTGGGTGGTGCTGGTGCACACCTTTAATCCCAGCACTTGGGAGGCAGAGGCAGGAGGATCTCTGTGAGTTCTCAATCAGCTTGGTCTACAAGAGCTAGTTCCTGGACAGCCTCCAAAGTCATAGAGAAACCCTGTCTCAAAAACCAAATTACAATTTATGATGGCCAGTTGAGGAAACTCTCCCCTGGGATTCCAGATACTGCTTCCTCCTAAGCTTCAAGTGATCTTGTGATATTCTAGAGTATATAAGTAATAAAATATTGCTCTAAAGCAGGACTCCATGTTACAGCTTCCACGAGGTGGTCATCCATGATGGACTGGCACTTTGAGAGTTGGACTCTGTTGAAATCATACTCTGATCTGCCACCAATGCCCATCTGGGGTGGCTGAATGTTCATTTGTGTCTTAAAAGAAAAAAATGAGCACAATGGTGCCTTGGTTGTTGATGCCATCAGGATGATGTCATCTAGGATTGTAGGCACAGATT
This sequence comes from Cricetulus griseus, assembly GCF_003668045.3. NCBI lineage: Eukaryota > Metazoa > Chordata > Mammalia > Rodentia > Cricetidae > Cricetulus > Cricetulus griseus. The sequence goes on along the minus strand of NW_023276806.1, from coordinate 47,036,946 downwards.
CTCCTTGAGCAATGCAAAGGCTACAGAACACACACACACACACACACACACACACACACAGAGAGAGAGAGAGAGAGAGAGAGAGAGAGAGAGAGAGAGAGAGAGAGAGAGAGAGAGACTTCCCAGGTGAGAAGGATACCCAATGCTGGTGTTGGTGTCCATAGCAGCTTAAAGGAGCAGATTTTTGTATATGGCTTGAAATGGGTTGAGTTCCCTTTCATCTTCAGTATTGTTTGTCCTGGGCTATTGCAGAAGATTGGTTAACCAAGACAAAGATGAAGAAGCTGATTGTATCCTACCATAAGAGGACTTCAGTGGGAAACCTGAAACTCCCCACAAAAGTTATTTGAAGAGCCCACCAACACTTTGCCTTAGAGTAGAAGAAACAGTCACCCATTTTACATTTTTAAATGAGAAGCACATTAATCTGCCCAGAGCTTCTTTTCCCTGTCTATCTGCCTATCAGGGATCTGCCTGGTTCCTAGCCCATCAATCTTGCCAGCTCCACCAGAGCAAATTTTATTGGGTCTAGAATTCAACTTTTGAGACTGAATTGATGCCTTAGTGTTTGAGAGCTATACTTCCAGAGTTTAATTCTTAACACTGATATCAGGAACAGACCAACACACCAGACAAAGGACAGGATGTATGACCCTTACCTGCATCCCACAAAGCTTGAACACCTGAAAATACCCAGATAAATCTACCATCTGAAAACCTGTGTGCATGTCAAGGACTAAGGAGGACTCAACTGCTCTTGCTCTTCTGCTGTTAACAAGTTTAGTTCACCACATATGAATCTGTCTGTTAGTGCCTCTCTACATGGGCCTGAACCTCTGTTTCCTGCTTGAGACCTACATTTCAAGCTCACAACTGAGCTCAGTATCATCTCTCTCAAACCTGACATCAGAAACTCCAACAGCAGTTCCTTCCCAGCACTGGTCTGGTTAATCTTATTGATGCAGACTCTTTCTCAGACCACTTATGAAACCTCTTGAACTCTACTGCAGGTATTCTAACTTGTACTCATTCATTCTATTATATATATATATATATATATATATATATATATATATATATATATATATGTCATTCTATAACCCATATCTATGGCATATATGCATATAGAGATATTTACTGTTTGCTGTGTGATGTAAGATATGACAGTTTCTAGTAGCAATTAACATGGGACGAAAAGACCTTGTATTCACCTTAACCAAAGTAAGTGGGTTTTATATAAAAAACATTCCTATTGTTAAATGTGCTAAATCTAGTTAATGCATTGTAATTTAAAACATTCTAAAACTGTAGAAAGATACAAACATATTCATCTTTATTCTGGCATAGTGTGTTCATCAAACACATACATGCACATGCACAAATAAAAATAAATCTTAAAAAGAATTCAAACTTCTTTGAAGGTCTAGCACTTAAAAATGTTAAATATGATGTTTTGCTTTAAGCATTTTTTTGACTTCAGGTTCTTAGGTATATGAATCTGTTTATATTGCCAAAGTGGACATTATGCTTTGATATTTACCATAAAGTTGCTGATTAACTACTCTTGGCCTTTTATTACTTTTCTCAAAGTATCAGCTTTCACGATCAATTACCAAATAATTCTATTTTCCTTGAAGTCATCCCATATTTCTCAGACATCTGCTGTGTTATACCCTCTAGTACATCTCTCTTCATGGTTACATTGATCCCATGTACTACCAGTGAAATGGAACAATTTCACTCCTGCCTTTATTAGGAGTCCATGTAAATCTAGTGATGGGTTGTCATTGCCAGGAGTTGATAGGTGATCAATCCTCAATACCCCCTGTAGCTTCTGCCTTCTCTATCCATGTCTTTCTTACTCTCAGCCTTTTACCTCACAACTTAGCTCTGTAGCTTCACTCTCAAATCTGACTCCTGTGACTCTAGCAACACACCTAGTACTGGTCTGGTTTGTTATCTTTTCAATGTAAATGTCACCTCAGGCAAACATCTGAGACAGAGATTAGTTCTTAGGGGCAAATATCTATAAAAAGGAAAGCAGGTACAACTGAGAAGTTTGTCTTTCAAACAGTCTTCAAAAAATGCCTTGGCTGGCCCATAAACAGTGCTCAAACTGAGTCCTTTCAGGTCTGGTTTGTATAAAAAGATGAAGAAGGAAGACTATTGCAAGGTAGTTGTCAGTACTTGAGGCCACTGACTCTCAAACTGAGCATATGTCACTTGTAAGTGAAAAATTAATGACTGAGACAGTGACAATAATGCTTGCCTACCAAATATAAAAAAAGACTTAAAAATTTTGACCTTTTCTAATATCCTTTTTTTCATTAAGGTTGTTTGTAAAGATATTAGTAGCATATACTTAATTTCTTATAATTTATAATGGAAATGAAAATCATAAATAATAATTAAAGAACAATAACTTTCTTCTTTCCTTCCTTCTCCCTCTCTTATTGTAGTTCTGAGAATTGAACCCTAGGCCTTGCATGTTCCACACAAAGGCTATACCACCAAGTTCTGTAACCAGACTATATTTCATGATTAATTTCTTTTAAGTATTGATACAATGTTTTACAAAATGGTGTATTTAGAAAAGTCCTAGAAATGATGTGTACTTAAGCCTATCACTGTCTTTTAAGTGAAGAAATATTTATTTAGGAATACCTCATAAGAACGAAGGAGGTTGAAATCCAAGTCTCACTTTTTAACCACAGAATTCACATAGCTCACCTACAACTGCCTTCCATGAGGAAAAATATTTTAAAAAATCTGTGGAAATAAACATGTAGTATCCTTTTAGTTGAGATATCAATACAGGGTTATTAAAAATCAATGTAGTATAATATGGTGAAGTGAATTAATTTGTGTTTTGGTTCACAAAAGCCCTTTATTTAGCCTGTGTTCACTATTAAAGATATTTGTCATTTGCTTTTCAGTCCATTTAGCCTCAGAGGACTTACTCTCAATTGTCAAAAGTCTTTTTATAAGCTACTTAGAGACGAGGCCAGTCACAAAGATGGCAAATTAAGGGCCAGCCTGGGAAACATAGCCAGACAGCTTCCAAAAATTTTTACTCTAGTACTCAGGTATATGAGGCTTTGAAACAATGACAAAAAAATATCAGTTGAATTAAATTTTACTAAATTATTTTTTCCTTTGATTTTGATTGTTAGTCAACCAAAAGAAGGATGGCTGATTCTTTGAGAACTAGAGGACAGCAGTGAAAATGGCAGCCGTGCTGGAGTACATGCCCATCGGCTAATACACAGTGTTGGCATGAGGAAGAGGTAGGGCTTGCCACTGATGCATCTGTTCCAGGATCTTTCTGGTGCTTCCCGGAATCCTGGGTGGATGGAGGCCTGACTCCTTGAAGAGAGTTCTGGCTTCTATAGGGAGCTCCTCAGTCAGCCAGAAGCAATGAGAAATTCAGGCAGATCTGATACCATGAACTCTGGCTCACTATTTTAGATTTCAATTTATTTCCAACTTAGTATACTTCTGCATTTTGAATCTGTATTTTCTATGATACTATTTTCCCTGTAGACCTTAGGACCAATCATCAAATGTGAAGAATAAAGTCTCACAGGGTCTGGTTGAACAACTGCAACTCTCAAATTGGATGGGATCAAATTCTTATATCTATCCATATATCCATTTATCTATATGTAAATTATCTGTTAACTATCTACTATGTTAAAACTTGATTGACTCCGATGTATTCAACAGTGCTATCCATAGATGGGTTCAAAATTTAAATATGCTATTGGTGAGTGGCAAGGCTGTGGAAGGAAAGCAGATTGTTTAGCAGACTTTGGTAATTGTGTCTCCCATGGGGATGTTGTCCTAGACCCTTATATGTTCCTCTCTTTTTTTCTTGGTTGCCATGGGACACATGTTCCACTCCCTGTCTCATTGTGGGATCAAAGCAATGAATCCTTTGAAACTATTAGCCAAGATAAATCTTTCCTATTTTAAATTGTTGATCAAGTATTGACCTCATCAATGAATATAGTATCTGTGTATCTCCTGATGGTTTCATTTCTCCTATTAAATCCTGAAGAATTACTGCATTTTAGTAATGAAATGGGGTAAATTCTGAGGTATAAAGTCTCAAGAATGAGTTATTTATATTGTTTCTGGGCTGTTGAAATTGGTTTTCCTCTGTGATAAAGTTTAAAGGCATTGATGATAATGTATTCCATGTCAAATAGGATACTGGTAATCCATGGCATTCATGAAAAGCCTAGTTGTTTAATATATGACCTGTGAAATCAAGTGTGTTTAGAAGGCAAGGCAGGACTAGGTATCCAAAAATCTCAAAATAGGTTAGTGAAAATATATAGTATAATAAGATGTGTTGGCTGCTTCTAACTATGCTAGAAAATATGAATCAAGAAAACAAGCTTAGTGACTTAAATTCCCACCTTAAGGTCTGTATAAAAAAATTTGAAACCTTCATGACTGTTCAGAGAGAAATTCATTTACCTTTCACTATTGGGCCATGATTTCCTAAAGAACAAACTTAAAAATAAATGCTACAGATAGGTCAACTATTCTATAAATGATATTCCCTAACACTATAGAACTTCTTTCTCATGATTCTAACATTCTTTGAGAAGGAAAAAAATCATGAAATTTGATATGAGGTATGTGACGAATTATGATAAGTCAATATATATATATATATATATATATATATATATATATATATAAAACTTCCCGACCTTCTTTGTCAATTAAAGTAAGCTCTCCACTCCATTTTGGTTATGTCACTTTATCTTTTTTCCAAAGAAACAGTGATGATGTATAATTATCTTTCAAAGCATTGCTCTGAGTCTCCAGACTCCACAGCTTGCTCTTGTAGTCTTCCTAGATCTTTAACCAGACTCAAGACCAGCAAGCACAAAAGGAAAGGTTTAAATTTTGACTTGCAATAGGTAGAGTATTCATGAAGACACATGATTGACCTATTTATTTTGAAGAAACTTGGAGACTGTGAAAAGCATCTTATGGATGTGAGAATAGAGTGGAAGGAATAGTTATATGAGACGGCATACACTTCCAGAGACCAACTAATTAATGACTGCAGATTTAATATTGTAAGCATAATAGCTAGAAATGGCTCTAATTGTTTTTGTATGGCTGGTTGATAAACAGATTCAAAACATTCCAGAGCAAAAGTGTTAGAAGTTGGTAGAATACTATAAAAGGGCACACAACAGGTTAGACTGACTGGCAGTTTTCTCATTTAATGGATCTTATGTATGACAGAGGTTCATAGAGGATGCTCTACAAACTTTTAAGAAATAAATTGTGAATGGATTTGTGGACTTCTCTATAGGTTAAAAAATATATGACAACAACAATTACTTACAACTGGATCCTGAAAGGCAGTGGGAATCCCAGAGGACAAGAAGGAGCACCCAATCTCAAAAAAAAAAAAAAAAAAAAAGGTGGTATCATGGACACAGAAATAGATTTTGGAGCAGTTGCATTGATCAAATTACAGATCTTTGCTGTGGTACACTTTACCTCCTCAGTGCCCCTCAAACTAAATAAAGGAATATTCAACTAAAATAGTTGATCATTACAACCAGACAAGTTCTCGGTGTGGTTAGCAGGATCCTTCAGGCAGACCACAAATCTCCAATTCCCAGCTTCCAACTACTTTACATATCAAGTACCCCACCCACTCACTTCAAGTGAAAGGAAATCTAGTCCCCCTTACGAAGACATTGGTGCCTGTGCCTATAAATATTTATTTGACATAGTGAGTGAAAAATAACCATTATCTAAATAGATTGGTAAGACATTTTTATGCCAGAGACTATGGAACAAATTCCAGAAAAATACATGGGAGCTCAGTATGGTGGCTTGAAACAGAGGAGCCCGCAGCCCATATAAAGTGAAGGAAACACAATTGTGTAAGGCTACTTAGAAAGTTGCACAACACTTAGTGAAATCAATTAGATTAGGAAAGACATATACTTGATTTGAGTGCATCTCTATGACTCTATGATCTGAAAAAAAAACTACCAATTTCGAGTCTTTTTCAGAACAAGAGAATACTCTGTGACAGGTTCAGGCTGCTGTGGCAGCTCTCTGTACTAAAAGACACAGTAAAAGTGTCAGTGGGAAGTAGGGATGCTATTCAAACCCTTTTACAAACCATCCGGCAGTATTTATCACTAGGATGTTGGAATAAACCCATTTCATCCTGTATCTGTGACTAATTTTTATGGCAATTGCCTATTTTCATTTTTAATTTACTAATATTACTTCAAATTTATTGAGAATTAAATAAGTGTACAAAATGAAATATGATTATTTCCATCCCATTTCCATTCTCCAAACCTTTCATCTTCTCAGTACATCTTCTTTCTTACTTTTTCATAATCCATTAGTTTAATCAGTGCTGCCTGCCCACTTGTACATGGATGAGGAGCATCTTTGCAAGCATGTACAGCCCACTGAAAACCACATCACCCCAAAAGAATTGTTTTCCCTTCTCTGGAAGCTACCAACTGCCAAAAACTTTTCATTTAGGTGTGGATCCTCGTGAACCCCTCTTGCACCCTTGCTGCAATTTTGAGTAGGTTGATCTTGTGTAGGTTTTGTGCATGTAACCATAGCTGATGTGAGTTCTTGAACGCAACAGCCTAATTACTCTTTAAAGATGAAAGCAAAACAAAACAAAACAAAAATAAAACCCAGAAGAATGAAACAACTTTCTGGCTTTCTCGGGTGTGTAATCTATGATAACCTTGATTACTGACCATCAGATTATCATATAAACTGAACTTCTGAATTACCTATCATGAACTACTAAAGACCCTCAGCCACCAAGTATAAAGTTGGATTACATAACAATATCCCCATTATCAAGTGAAAACAATATACATAGATATGTGATAATATTCAGGCACTGAAATCAAAGTACAATACATGAGGAAAATGGCCAAAGCACAAGTTTCTAACCTCCATCCTATAACCTTCTTCCTTTTTCTTTAAACTTATTTTATTCTTTGAGATTAGAATATAATTACATCATTTCCTTTTTCCTCTTTCCCTTTTCTCTCTCCAAACTTTACCTCCTTGCACTCTTGTAAATTCTTGGCCACCCTCTCCCTGGATACATAAAATACAATTCCTGCTCAGTCTATGCAATACTATTTACATGTGCATTTTCAGGGCTGACCATTTGATATTGGGTAACCAGCTGGTGTGCTCTTCCCTAGGGAAGATATTTAGTTTTCCTTCTTTCAGCACTCCTTATCTTTCTTACTGCATGTATCTGTGCTCTGGAAGGGAGTTCTGAATAACCATCTGATAGAAGAAGAAAAATCTTGCATTTGTTTCACATATGGTTTCTTAATGGCATTATCGCCATTCCACTTGAAGGATCTTGGAGAATTGTAGGTGATAGGGAGTCCTCCCAGCAGTTGGAACTGCAGCGTTACCAATGGTTGTTCATTTTCCCTTCATGAAAAGTTAACATATGTGAGTCTACAGCGATTTATGATCTGGGGCTTCTACTTTGGCTGGATGGTTAGTGTTGTCAGAGGAACATATTTGAAAATATAGTTGTCAGCAGATCTGGGAACTGTGTAAATGGGTGAGTTTTTTAAACAAGCAAAGGTTGAAACCTGGTGTCATTTGTGAATGCTCAACCAATGATGACTGCAGTGGGGAATGCTTTTCATCATCAGAGGATAGAAGAAACTATTCTGATGGCAGAATTAACTCAGTTCTCCAGCTATTCCCGTTGTTACCCAGAGCACTCATGAACAAGTGACCCGGGTGATAGAAATGTAGGTACTGTGAACTTGGCTTTGCGAACTTCTTTTCAAGGCTGATTTGGCTACACTTTCTGTGTGTTAGTGAGTAAAGCAAAGAACAGATGCCACGACCAACAGAGAGTTATAGAAATCTTGATAGAGCACTGTTCCCACAGAGTATCATGTCATATTATCTACATCCACCCACTCCCATCATAATAGGGGTAGCATTTATTTCTTATTAAAATAACCACTCACTCTAGATACAGATTTGTTTTCACCAATGCAAGGAACAATGTTGTTGCTTTACATGATAGTCAGTCAATAGATATAGGGACAAGTGCTTTAGAAAAATTTCTTAAATAACTTAAGCATGCATATTGTATAAGTTTACATCACTGAAATAAAACCCTGACTGTCTGTCTGTCTGTCTGTCTATCCCTATCTAATATATATCTGTCATTATGTATCCATGGATCTAGTTATCTGGTTTTATCTACTACTGTTTTTATAATATGTATGTCAGTTTCTCTTATTGAATCTTAACTGATGGAATTTATAAATATAAATAAGTTCAAATAAATTAACTTTCTTACAGGGATTGAACCCTTAATCAAGGTGAGAAATATTTTGGAAGGAAACTTTGGGTTAAATTACTGCTAAGGTCAGATTATCAGAAAGAACAGATGTTTCCCCAGGAGCAACCAGAACATGTTTTGCAGTGAAACACTGTACATTAACTTAACAGCCCTGCAACTTTATTTCTTAAATAGATACTGCAGTGTAAGTAACTCTAATTAGTCTGATAGTACTAATTCTTAGGAAAATGTGTTCTGAGTCTTAAAATGTGACTAATGTAGGACCTCTAATATGTTTCATTTCATATTGAGAATTGCTTTTCTGAATTAATTTGTGGAAAGAACCAACAATATGATTGTTCACTAGAATGGATGAAATAAAAATGAATTTTTGAGGAAATGTTTATCCCTGTTAATCTGTATGTTACTGTACTTTGCACTAAGTGAATCTGTTTGTGTATATTAGATTTATAGGCCCGTAAATGATAAGGGTGTGGTCAACTTGATAAGCTAGACCTTCTCAAAATCCTACCAATGTGAAGACCTTTAGTGCCCTTCCCCATGTGTGAGCACAGGTGCGTACCCAAATGAGAAGGCTAGAAGACAAGCTCAAGTGTCATTTTCAAGAATACTGTCCATCTTCTTTAACATAAGATCTTTTCTAGACTTTGAGATCACCAACCAGGCTAGACTGTCTGGCCTGAAAGCCTCTCCTGTCTCTACCTTCCCAGTTCTGGAAGTACAAATATACACCACTAAACCCTGTAAGTTTATATGGGTTCTGAGGATCAACCTCAGCTCCTTGTGCTTGCAAAGAAAGCACTTACCAACAACCAATTCCCATAGCCCTTTGTAAGGAGTTTTAATCTACATTTTGTAGTGCCAGTGACTACTGAGATACATGCAGTTATCCTAGCAAAAGTCATGTGATCATTCAAACAGTACATAAGGGATGTTTAATAGTCTCACAGCCCTCAATTCAAGATGCTCTTAATTATAATAAATAACCAAGGACTTCTAATTTCATCTCAGCTTCACAGTCACTTTATAGATCTAGTTATTTTAGCTGAAAATTCATGAAAACAACATATTTTTGTCATTTAACACATTAATGTTCAATTTCAGACACCTAGTTTTATGGGTTTCTAGGACATTTCTGCTCAAAATAGGAGTGTAGTGGTGTATGTTACATTCAGCCTCTCTCTTTTCAGCAAGAGGACCTTCCACTCAACCATCCAAGTCTGTGATTTGCATCATGTGGTGAATTACAAATTTTGTATAGCACCTAAGAAGCAGGAAGCTTCAGAAACATCAACACATTTGATAACAAAATAAAATAGATATATTGAGTCCCCTTCTTTTCATGGGCTTCTTGAATCAATGAAAAACTGTCAAGGCTCAATAGCACCTGGAAGATGCAGTCAACAGGTATTCATTGTCAAAAGATGCCAGAATGGCCCCCAACCTGAAGGAATTTCAACTCAGGAACTCTATTTCCAATAAGAGTTACAGCGTTATTATTAATATTTTTTGCAAACCTCCTTACCATCTGTCTTTGAATACTGTATCCCCAGGTATTTTGCTTTCCACTTCAATTCTGAGGAACAAAATTTTTTTTTTTATTTGGTTGGTTGGTTTTTACTCCAAGTTATTTTCACAGCAGTGTGCTGCTTTGGTTGTTGACAAAGTAGTTGCTGCTCTGAAAGAGGCATGAAAGCCCTATTTGCTGAAAGAGAAAGCAAGAGTGTGTATAGGCTTAACAACAATGCTTGAGTGATTTGATATGAAGGAAATTTAGCTGTAAATTGCAGGAGCTAGTTCCTGAGGCAGCCATAATCTGTTCCTATAATGTCTGCGTTCTACTGACCATCTTCTCTCCCTTTTCCCCGACTCATGAATGAGAATCCACTTATGAGGTCAGAGACATTAAGTGCTGCATACACACAAATGCAGACAGGGTCACAAATCCGTACAGATTTTGAAGCCTTTCTCAGTTTGGAGATTTATGAATCTGCTACAGGCAAACTCCAAGCTGGGCTTGCATCTGCATTTTTAATTACTTACTTATGTTTTTGATGTGTATGAGTGTTTTGTCTATATTTTTGTCTGTGTACTGTAAGTGTGCAATACCCATGGTAAAGCAGGAGTTATAGATGGTTTGTGAGCTGTCTTGTGGGTGATGGAAATTGAAATCAGGTCCCCTGAAAGAGAAACTAGTGCTCTTGAGAGCTGAGTTCTCTCTCCAGTCCCATGTCTGGATTTTTAAGAACTCAGAGGGTGACTTGTTCAGCATGAAGAATCTAAAACACATTTTGAAATAAAATCATTGAAATTATTGTTTTCTAAAATATTTCATAACTTATCCATGCTGAGCAATGTTTTGTTTTGCTTTTAAAGATTACAATGGAGAGAAAATACAACAAAATGATTCCCTACCCCTGGACTATATTGGTAATTACAATATCATGAGGCTAGTGAATGACTTGAAGGGGAATTGCCAGTTTCACTGTGGTCTGGCACATTACTGAGAGGTGAGGTGCTATTGTGTTCATTTAAGCTACTAATTGGAAATGCAACTACTGCCAGAAAAAATACACATCACATGACAGCTTAATAGCCCAAGTCATTCTATGGGGGATCTGAGAGGGAAATTTAAAGGAATACTTTTGAGTTGTCTTTTCTCATCACTGGAATATGAATGTAATACAGAATGAAAAATGAGTAAAGACAAGATGATTTTTGCTGTGAAAGGAACAAAAAGATATTTCTGCCTCATTGGAACCCATTTATCTGTTTGGAATCACGGTGATCTTCTGGGAATTCATCAAATCAAAGACATTTCTGAGTGGCAGACATCCTCTTTTCTGTTCTATATTGTAATTTAAAAGGTTGCTTGCCTCTGAATTTTCCCAGGTCAAGTATTTAATAAATGAATTGTGAAACTGTGCTAAAAATTCTTCTTTTGTGGCCAAGAATAGTTAATAGTGTTTAGTGTGCTCCTTTAGAACACAGGCCTTGATGAAAACCTCAACTATCAGCCTTTACTGTGTTGCATGTTGGCTAGACAATCCGGAGTAAATGTTTTGGCTCCTCTGTCCTTATCTTCTTTGTCTGAATTATTGGACTAAAGCAACCAAACCTATTCATAAAGTTTCACAAAAGTTAAGTGATTATACATGAAATGTGTAGCACGGTGTCTGGCACCTAGTAAAAGCTCAATAAATGCTTGCTATTTTTAGAGTTGCAAGCTTTTACAACCTTGCAATATTCATAGTGAGCTTATCAGATTTAAATCTATAATAGGTTGGTTTTTATGTAGAGGAAAGAGCCACAAAGGTACACTCTGACTATGTGAAGGAATTTTAGACAGGGTCAAATGAGATAGAAGGGGACTTCCAGAATCACCAGAAAGGTAGATCTGCTGACAATCTCAAACTAGGTGGGGACAGTGGATATACAGCTAAGCAGGAATTCCTCTTAAGGGCAAGCAAGGAGTTTGAGAGATTGAAATTGAGACACATAAAAGACATATCCAGAATCTACAAGGGCATTATGAGGAAGAATAATATGCTGAGCTACATGAATATTGAATTAGGGTGTACAAGAATTCTGATGGCTAGTCTTAATTGTCAACTTGATAGGAATTAGAATCACCCAAGAGACAGAACTTTGAGTGTGTCTGTGATATTTCCAGGGAGGTCTGCTTGAAGTTTAAGAACCACCTTGCATATGGGAGCACCATTCCTTGGGCTGAGGTACAGGACTGAATAAGAAGATAGAACAAGCTAAGAACCAGCATTCATCTCTTTAGGCCATGTGATTCGGCATGTGATACAAATAGCTGACTCATCCTCCTGCCACCATATTGTTCATTCCATGATGGGCTATTTCCTCCAAATCAAAAATAAACCTGTCATATCTTAAATTACTTTATATCAGATATTTTGTTATAGTCAATATTAAAGTATTTAAAAAGCCTTCAGATAATTTCTGGAGAATGCAAACAAATGGAAATACATGGTCAGCTAGGCCAGGCCAAGAACTAAGGGATATATGGAGGGTAAACTTCACAAGCTGTGTGCCATGAGGATTAAATTGTTCACAAAATAACAGGTAGGCAGAGAGAATGAACTAGAATTCAGGAGCATTCTCTTTTCTGATTATCCATTCACTGTTCAAAATGGTTACCGCTTACATTGTGCAAAGCTATACTCTAAGCAAAGTTCCCTCCTGCCATGGGGCTTACATTGTAGTGCTACTGAGATAGTCAAGGAGAGTACCAGATCATGACCAAGCCAGATAGTAAATCACAGACATGTGGCCAGAAATGTGAGTCATGGTGTTATCTGGGCTAGTATTTCACTTGCAGCCCATTAGCCTTATGGACCCTTCCTAATCCACAGTAAGCTCTTTACTGTAGACTAATAAATAAAATAAAATAAAAAATAAAGAAAACTATTTTTCATGTCAATTCCAGGTCCCTCTCCCTCCCCTCCTCCCCTGACCCCCAACTAACACCCTACCCATCCCATACCCTTTCTGCTCCCCAGGTAAGGTGAGGCCTTCCATGGGGGGGGGTCTTCAAAGTCTGTCATATTCTTTGGGATAGGGCCTAGGCCAACCCCCTTGTATCTAGGCTCAGGTAGTATCCCCCCATGTAGTTTGGGCTCCTAAAGTCCATTCCTATGGTAGACATAAGTACTGATCCACTACAAGAGGCCCCATAGATTTCCAAGGTTTCCTCACTGACACCCACATTCAGGGGGTCTGGATCAGTCCCATGCTGGTTTCTCAGCTATCAGTCTGGGGACCAAGAGTTTTCCCTTGTCCAGGTAAGCTGTTTCTGTGGATTTCACCAGCCTGGTATGGACCCCTTTGCTCATCAGTCCTTCTTCTCTGCATCTGGATTTCAGTTCAGTTCAAGATTTAGCTGTGGGTGTCTGCTTTCTACTTCCACCAGCTGCTGGATGAAGGCTATATGATGGCATATGAATTAGTCATCAATCTCATTATCAGGAGAGGTTATTTAAGGTATCCTTTCCACTATTGCTTGGATTGTTAGTCATCTTTGTAGCTCTCCAGACATTTCCCTAGTGCCTGATTTCTCTTTAAACTTACAATGTCTCTCTATAATATATTATCTCTTATCTTGCTCTCTTCTGTTCTTCCCCCAACTCAACCTCCCTGTCCCATCATGTCTTCCTCACCCCTCCTCTTCTCCCCTTCTCATTCTCCTAGTTCCCTCCCTCCCTCATGCTCAGGAGATCTTGTCCCTTTCCCCTTCTCCAGGGGACCATGTATGTCTCTCCTAGCATTCTCCTTGTTACAAGTCCTCTTCTTCCTCTAAGTGTAATCACTAGACCAGACTACTTTAGGAAGAAGAAACACAAAAATGAATCTAAATCAACAAATACTTTTATCTAAGAAAATCTGTACCCCACAAAAGTCATCCCATGTCAAATTATGTAAATTGTGTCTAGGTGTTATTATTTGAATATTAAATGCCTCCTATTAGTCTTTGACATATTTCCCAGGTAGTAATGCCATTGGGGGAGGGTGTTCTGGAACCTTTGAGCCTCTGGGTAACTAGCAGAAGTAGGTCATTGGGGATGAGTGTGGATGACACCTATGTCTGGTTGTGGGTTGGTTTCTCAGCTTCCTGGTTCTCCAAGGTGTAAAGAGGGTCTAATTCATGCTCTTCCTGCTATAGCCTGACCAGCTCCCACTGCCCCACCTTCCACACCAAGGTGTACATAGGTCCTTTGACAACACGAGTCCAAGTAAACCTTCACTCTCCTAGTTGTCTATCAGGTTTTTGTTAACAATGGTGAAAAATGTAGCAAACACAAACTCCATAATTAGTAATGTAATAAAGTGTATTTATTATTTTCCATTCTTCCCATCAGTGAGGATCAGCCTAGTGGAAGACTTCTGAATTTTACCTGATTAAACTAGTGACTATTGCATTGACAGCACCAAAGGAAAAAAATAAAGGGATATGTTTTTCTAACTGCCACATTATAAAATAGATATAAATGGGTGATTGTTCACATATTTTGTGACTTTGTTTTGTCATTGTTTTTCTTTCCATTAACATTATTTAATTTGACTACATTTTCTGCTCTTGTTCCAAAACAGTTTTGAAAATGTTATGTGCTAAGAGCAGGTTTAAATAACAAATATTACTTTGTCCATTCATTACTTTCTTCTATTCTTCCGAGAATCATAACCTCCATGACTTCTGGTGATGTCATTCCAATGGAAGCTACTATAGAGGTGATAATAATAATTGTAAAATACTATTGGTGAAGTTAATATTTTCAACTTGACAAGATGTGGAGTTACCTACAAGACAAGCTTCTTGGTATTTTTGTAAGGGAATTTTGGGGTTGGGTTAACCAAGATGAGAAGATAAAGCATGGATGTAGGTGGTCCCATTCTGGGTGGGAGTTCTGACAGAACCCAAAGGAGACAGTGACCTGGGTACCAGCATGGATCTGCTTCCTGACTGCGGATGCAATGGAACCAACTGTCTCTTGTTCCTGTTGCTGTGTTGTCTTTGACATAATGAACTGTACACTCAAGCCATGAGCCAAAATAAAGCTGTCTTTCCTCAAATCACTTATCATGTATTTTGTCACAGTAACAGAAATGTAACTGACAAGTTTTTGAACATTTAATTGAGGGTTTAAACATGTAATCTGACTCTGTAGTGACTCTATTATATCCAATAATCCAGTAGTAACAAAATTTCTGCAGAGTGGAAACTAGAATGTCTTTCTTACAGATATGGCAAGGGAGACATGGATTCTAGACATAGGGTCTTATACCATTGTCTCCTGGTCTATAGTGGTCACAAGCAAAACAGTTATAGTGATATTTCTTTTCTTCCAGCCCTCAGTTGACTGTTCTCATGGAGAGCAGATGGCTGAGGTCACGAACTTGTCATTTTTTAAATGAGGCTGGGAAGAAGATTCTGAAGTACAATAGGAGGAAGAAGAACAGTTGTTAACTGAGAGTCAGCTGAAGTTTCCGTCAAATACAAAGACTTAGATTGAGAGAATGGAGCCATGATGAACAACTTACAGAAATGCAGTCAGATTCTATCCGTTCATCCAGAGTTTCCTCCTGTTCATGAGCTTAATAGCATTCCTATTTTATACTGTACAGTTCAAGTTGACTTTATATCCTGTCTTAGATTGTTTTCTGTTACTTTGACAAAACACTCTGACCTAAAGCAGCTTGGGGAAGAAAAGGATTTATTTCAGCTTACACTTTCAGGTACCAGTCCATCACTAAAGGAAGTAACAGTAGGAACTCGGGATAGAAACTAGAACAGAAGCCATGGGGGAAGGCTGACCACTGGCTTTCTATTTGGCTCATGCATAGCTAACTTTCTTATATCCAGACTTTCCTGCCTAGGGGTAGTGCCACCTGAGTGGTCTGGACCTTCCAACACAGATGATAGATGAAGACAGTCTCTTACAGAATGGCCACATGCCGATCTAACAGATAATTCCTCAGCTGAGATATCCTCTTTCCAGATGACACTAGGTTCAGTCACGCTGACAAGAAAAAAGCACCAGCACACACTCTTTGCTGTTCAAAGTCCTCATGAAATCAAATGGAAAATAAAAGATGCTAAGATGTTTAATGGCCTCTTCTTTGACGGTAATAACTGACAACAGTAAGACAAGGACTTCAGAATTTCAGAGTTTTGGCTTTTAACACTAAGGTATGTTTTAAGAGTTTCCTTGCTTCTGGTAGTAGCAGTGTTTCTACAGTTAGTACTTAATGGTCAAGATTTCCATTGCTATTTTATGAAACCATAGAATTTGAAGTGACATGAGAACATTTTTCTCTACCTCAATCCACAGAAAACAATCCATCCTTCACTATATAACACAAAAATGCTTTCAGTGAAATAATTTTCTCTATGTTCTACAATTAATTACTTCTTTTTCATCTTAATACTTTTTTGTATTGTTAATATAGTACTTACTAAATGGGTATTTGGATAGATGTATAAAATGCATTTCGTAGCTTTTGTCTTTGCATTTAAACATTTAGCATTTAGATTTAAAATTCCATATATACTTAAAATGCATTTGTCAACCTAATTAGATAGCAATTATATTTAGTTTAAGAAAGGAAACAGATAAAATAGAAAATTTTAAATATGAATTTCTTAGATTATAAAACTTTAAGAGGAGTCTCTGGACATTGAAGCATCCCTCCTCTCCCAAAGTCTCATACCTAGTTAGGAGCAAATTTGGACTTAAATCTTGGATGTCTAATCAAGTTTAGAGGGTATGCTAATGCTAAGGTGTTTTCTCAAGTTAAATTGTGTGTGTGTGTGTGTGTGTGTGTGTGTGTGTGTGTGTGTGTGTGCGTGTGTGTGTTTATTCATACACACAGGTGTTTGGAGGTTTGGAGATCTAGTGTTATTATTCAAGTTCTTTCTACCATATTATAAAACAGGATCTCTCATTCACCTGGAGCTAATGAATTAAACTAGGTTAGCTGAACAGTGAGACTCGGAAATATGGCTGCCTCTA
Organism: Cricetulus griseus; assembly: GCF_003668045.3. NCBI lineage: Eukaryota > Metazoa > Chordata > Mammalia > Rodentia > Cricetidae > Cricetulus > Cricetulus griseus. The sequence goes on along the minus strand of NW_023276806.1, from coordinate 47,020,032 downwards.
TAATTCTTTAGCACTGGTTACCACAGTCACATTCTATTTGCCTTGCTTTGTTTTTGGTTGGTTGACTGGTTTTGGTTTTAAAGATGAGTTCTGGGGATCCAGTTCAAGTCTTCAGTTGGCTTTTGGTGCCTGTTCTAGTGATTGGACTAAGGTACTAATGCTTGGGTAACAAGCACTTCATCAACTAAGCCATCTATCTCCCAGGCACTTTTAATTCAAATCCACATTTTGAAAAATCATAATTTATTATTGGGTGTTTGATACATGTATACAATGAAATATTATCTACCTTCTACTTCTCCCAAACTCTCCCATAACATCTACAGCATATGCCCTCCTAATTCCATGTCTTTTTAAAATAGACATCCCCTTCTGAGAGAGGAGAGTTCTCAAGAACCAGAGAATGTCTCTACCCATCTTGTATGGAGTGCCACAAAGAACAATCATGTTTTCTTCTCATCTGACTTGGGGAAAACTGCTGTGGTCTTTTAACCTTGGTAGGCGAACTTCATTCTCTGCATGTATCATCAAATAATAGTCTATTGCATATTTTAGCTATTTATATTAACATACATGAAATCCTTATATGTTAGAGATGCTTAAACCCTATATATTTAAAGGGCAATGTTGGGTTAGTTTTAGATGTTTCTCATGTACTTTAGTTTTGATCAGCTTTCCTGGTGAGAGTTAACTTTGCATTTCCTTTTATTTTAGAGCGCTGTATATTTACAATTAAGGGGAGTGGCAGCAGGGATCCTGTTTTGTGTGTTACATAGGATCCTTGAGATATTAGTGTTCTCATATGTGAAATGATGCTGTATCCTTAGGAGAGTTTTGGTGCTAAGTAAGCATTCTGGTAACAAAGTCCATTGTGTGGGACCCCAGTGGAGATGGACAAGTATTCACTGCTTGCTACTCTATATGTTGAAGTTACCCAGGGCCCTTAAGAGGAATTAAATGTGTTTCTAATGTTCAACACTTCTGAAGTGGGAAAATCTCTCAAGAACAGACTGAATTGTTATGAAATGTGGGTTTGAGTGCAGGGTAGATGAGAAAAGTCTAATGTGAGTGTGAATTAGAAATAAGGTGGCGATGTGCAGAGAGCTTTTGCCTGCATGACCTTCCATGCAAACGTTTCCTTTTGAACTGGAGTTGACACAAGCATCATAACTGCCATAAAGCTATATGGGGGGTATCTAAACTGGGGTGGGTTTTTTAAAACTCATGGATTCTAAGGTTGACGCAGGAGATGTCATAGGTTCTAGTACAAATCATGCTGTGCCACAATCAATTTAGCTGCTAGACACCCTGTGGGCACTAACAGACACACTTGTCCCCCTGTGGTGTTTGTGGCTTCTAAGGCATTCAGGAGAAAGCTAAATTCCCACATTTCTACCACAACTACTCAAGCCCAAGATTTATTATAGAATCTCCTTTGTCTCCTCTTCATATGTTATTTCAACGTATTAAAATATTTCTGCTCATGTATCAGCAATATATTCCTAGTACAGCTCTTATTAAATATTTATAAAAGCCCAAGCATTCTATTTTTCTATACATAGTTATTAGATATTTTCTTGATATAAATATATATATATATATGTGTATACAATTAGATGATAGGCATTTTTTAAGTTATGAAAGTATACACCTAAACTTATGCTAATGTTCATGAAGGAGATTAAAACTCATATTCCAGCTATGTTTGAGATGACTGACATATTTTATGTTTCTTAATTATCTTTAAAGTTCCCAATTGCATTACTGTTGAAAAGACTCAATTTACTATGTGCTGATGAAAGAATAAAAGAACCTCCCAGACAACTGCTATTTCAGATGAGAAAGTATTTCACTCCTTTGTGCTGTCAGAATATAAAACTTTCATGTGAGGGGTGGTTTTGACCTTCTTTTGTTCTGTTCAAAGTCATAGCATCATCAGGTCAAGATTGACATTCAATACAAGTATAAAATATTAATTTAGTAAAAAAAATCGGTGTAAAATGGACTATTTTTATTAATTGGCAATGTCTTTGTCTCTTAAAAATATTTTACAATATATGAATGAAGTCTCAAAATGAGCTCAACAAAATTGATCCATCTCTGGAGTGAGGTTTTTATAGCCTACTGAGATTTTTATTTTAACCCTTCTCCCAAATTTCCTGTTCTTTCTCCAAAGGGTGACTTTATTCAAATTCTTATTTTGTACCCTTTATGACCTTTTTGACTGTGTGACCTTTGGAACTACTGTGGAGACGCTGGTCAATCGATAATAGCCTGGAGGAAAGACTGTTGCATGCTTTTTTCAGCTGAACATGATCAGGAGCCGACAGCCTGCTCCATCTTAAATTTACATGTGCATTGCATTCAGTCTTCCACAATCACAGTTTTCATAACCCATTTGCTTATCTCATATGATTTTTTTGTGTGTTCATGTATATGTGTGTGTGCATGTGTGGGAGCACATGGGTACATCTGTAGGAGCATGTGAGTGTACATATTTATGAAAGCTGGAGGTGAAGCTCAAGTACTGCTCCTCAGATACTGTCTAGCTTGCTTTTTGAGATAGAATATCATATGACTGATAATTTTTAGCAACTATTTATAATCCTCTTAATCTCGTTTACATGGTAGTATCTGGATCTGTTCCAATCCCAGGTTTGAATTCATGCTACATTATCACACACCAGTCCTCATTGTACGTCATTTAACTGTTCCTCGATCAGCAGCCACTGGTACAGACTTTGCTTCCCCTCTCATCTCACCAAGATATTTGAAGTATTGAAATGCATTCATTTGTATATTCTAACCTTACAAATGAGTATTTTGGTTGTTCCTTAAAATTTGCATGCATATCTTTTAGTATGTGTCAGACTACTTTGGTTTCTTTGTATATTTATAATTTTCAAATTCATTCTTAGAGAATTTCATTCATGTAATCGATGTAAGTTGATTGTATCATGCCCCTCACTCCTCTCCAACTCCTCACAGACCTTCCTGATCGTGTTCCCTTATCATCATCATGCTCTTTTTTCATAACCTACTAAGTTCGGTAAGTGCTGTTCATTAATGCAGTATAGAACCATCCACACACTTTTAAATTTCAGAAATATATTAACCTCCATATAGGTCATGAATGCTGTGGTGGTTTGATGAGAATGGCCCTTGTTGGCTCACATATCCAAAAGCGTGGTCCCTAGTTGGTGGTTGGTTTGGGGAAGAATTAGGAATTATGGCATTGTTAGGAGAGGTGTGCCACTATGGATTGGCTTTGAGATTTCAAAAGCCCACATCAGGCCTAGTTTCTCTGTTTCTCTGGCTTTAACTTATAAGTTGGCAACAAGTGTAATCTCTTGGTTACTTCTCCAGTGCAATGCTTACCTGCCCACTGCCATTGTCCCTACCATAATGGTTCTGGACTAACCCTCTGAAAGTGTTAGCCAGCCTCCAGTTAAATGCTTTTTTTTATAAGTGCATTGATCACGGTGTCTCTTCATTGCAATATAAAAGTAACTTGGATGAATACACATCAAATTTACTCATCCTAATTGTTTCAGAGAATGTTTACCACTATTAATTATCCATTCTCTCATCCATGTAGTCTTATGTGTGTACCATAACTCCTCAGTTTGCTTGGGCAGAAGAAAGAGAAAACTGTGCATAAGAATGTTTTAGGTCTAAACTGCGTGTCAGCATGTATTGTTGTATTCTTTGTAGCATTTGCTTTTGAATGTTCCTGTTTCAGCTCTACTATCCTGTATGAATTTCATAGTGTAAAAAAGGGGGCTGGGCAAGCAGGATTGCTCCACCAGTATGTTTTGATCATTAATTTTCCAGTGAGGAATTTTATTTCACTCCTATGGCATATCAAGCATTGGATTTCAATAAAGACATGTAGCAACCTGTGTTAATTTCATTTTCAAGAGCTGAGAATCTAGAGCTATTTTTAGAGATACACTCTTGCTTCTGTGTGAAGATGATGTTGGACATCTGGGAAATGTAAGCATGAGATCACATTTTCACCGGGCACATTTAACATATGTAATGCTGAACTGCTACCCATGCTAAATAAATATTTGGGCTATTAGCCACATTAAGAGCCACAAACCTCACAGGAAAGAATTAATGGCTCTACAAATGACCAAAGATTTATTTGAAGTTCTGAGCAAAAAATTACTCTGGGGGAAAGATTTATCCACATTATTGCAGCCATATGTTTTCTGGTCATGTTCTCACCTTCCAAGCCAAGTTTGATCTTTGTGATTTCTTTTTTCTCTTTGATCTCATTCCTTAAAATACCCCCTTTCTCTTGGTGTAGTGAGAAGGATTTGACATATAAGCTCATCTTTCTCTGCTTGGTGAACCCTCCTAGACCACTGAAACATGAATCAGAACCTTCACTGTACAACAAGAATAAAAACATACAAACAAAACCAGTACAGAATAAACAACTTCCCTTGGCCCTCTATGTCACCTCAGTTAATATCTTAAATTCTTCTCAACAAGATTTTTGCAAATAGGTTTTACCTTCCCAGTACAACCCACTCTTAACATTCTACTGAAGCTAATGCTGTCCTAGGGGCTAAGTTCAACATGTTTTCTTTTTTGTTCTACTTTTCCTCTTGTCAGCAAATGACATGTAAACAACCCCTTCCATCACTTCTCAGCCTTTTGGCTAAGATCAAGTGTAAACAACCTGTTCCATCTCAAAATCTTCTGTACAGCTGTCTTGCTTGGTTTTAATTTCTAACTCTCTAGGAATCGCTTTTGTTTTCTTGTTTCCTTTGTTCATAACATGGCAACTCTGAAGTGTGCTTTAGCTACAATAAAACAGCTCCCCCCATCTTCTTGTACTCCTTTGTTAAGCAATTGCATAACTTCTTTTACCTAATTTATCAAAGACTATCTAATCTAAACCTACAAATCTTCACAGAGAACAAAAGGATTATTCCACAGTATATATGTAATGAATTTTGGCCATTTTTCCCTTCATCATTTTCCTTCCTCCACTAGTTTGGTTTGGTTTGTGCATGTTTGTGTGTTTGTGGGTCCCACTGAATTTAATAAGCTTGCTGTATGAACATGGATAGGACATTAATTACTAGAGCATCCATTACTAACCTGTGACTATATTGTTGATGAAAACAGCAACTATTTCCCTAGTAACCATTAACTGAAAAATAGTTTCTTGAGGATTTGGGTTTTCTGAGCCCCTTTCCCATCCTTGGTAGAATGTTGATAGGCCAAATTTGAAGCTGGTCTGTGTGCATTCATGAGTGTCATGGTTACATCATGCCCAGAAGACACTGTTTTGTCAAATTTCTTATCCACTAGTTGTCATATTTTTTTCATGCCTCCTCTTTTACCATGTTCTCTTGGCCTTAGAGGGTATGATATAGATGTCAGATTTAGAGCTGAGTGCTCAATAGGCACTTCAACTCATTACTTTGAACAGTTATGACTCTTGAATTTATCAGGGCCCATCACACACACACACACACACACACACACACACACACACACACACACACACGCCCAACACACACACACACACACACACACACACACACACACACACACACACAAGATGCTCTAAGAAAAACTGAGAACTGCCCTAATCTATGGTGATAAGCATGCATATTTAGAAGGTAGTTTAACAGAAAATTCATTTAGCATAACAACAATAGTAGAATAACCCCTAGCTACCAAGACCTCTCCAGCCGTGAACTCCTATGGAGCAAGCCTCAAATCTGACCAGGAACAATTGGCTGCCTCAGTAACATTTGTGCCACTATTGAACCAATGGTAGGTACATCCTGCCAAGACATTCAGTGTGGTAATAAGCAGGGTCCACTGCTAGGTAAAAATTTTGTTTCCTTTTCTCCCCAAGCAGCCTATATAGCACTTTCTGCCACAATGAAAGCTAGTCAACATGGAGAAAACCTTCTAAGTCAGTATAGAGTGTTCTGCAAAAGAAGTTAGTGGCATCTTTAGCATGCAGATGGTGAGCAACCAAGGGCAATAGCCATATTCTTTATGAGGTCTCAATGCCCTCCCTGACCAACATTCCTAGTTTGGTTTGATATAACCATTTACTCATTCACACAACCTAGGAAGAGATAAACTGATGTTAGTTGCTCTTTACTTTATCAATACTGATATGTAATTAATTATCAAATCATAATAATTATATTTCCAAAATACATTTAAAACTCTATTCATTATCCAACTGTTTAACCACTTGTTATCTGGCCCAGCAGCCACAGCAAACTTTTAAAATCCTAAATGAGACGTTGAATGTCTTCAACTGCTTCCAACATCCCAGGCAATGACTTTAAACTTTTCATTGGTTATTTCTGTCCATCACATGGGTAATCCTGCTTCCTACCCCTTGTTTTTGTCAGACTCAGTGAGTCTCAGTTTTTGTGCCCACCTATCTCTCTGACAGTATCTGACTTTGTGGCTGGGATGTGTTTCTTATACCACATAACCTCACTTACTTGAGTAACTTTTAGCCATTAGCATATGGTTTAAATTTTACCTTCCTAGACTCATTTTTGAAGACATATAGAACCACGTACTTTTCTTTTTCTAATGTTATTTAATCTTGTAATTATTTTACCTATCCATTGTACATGGTGCAACATGTGTTTCAAACAGAACAAAACAGCATTCATTATCTTGTCACTGTGCCTTATGCCTTAGGAATTAGAAAAATATTGGGTGAACGAAAGAATGCTTCAAACAATGAATTCTCCCTTTGAGACTCATTCATATGTAATCTCAAAGAAGCCTTCACCAAGCTTTCTGTTTTGACCTAGCCTTCCCTCCCTTCATACTCCAGACACGCTCCCATTTTTCTATATTGACTTTATAGAATGAGATAAAAAAAAAAATGTCCTCAGGATCTGCCACTGCTAGAGTCTGTCAGAATCCACAGCACTGACTCCAACTGACCTGGGACAGCTGGAATTCCAGATAGGCCACCAATTGACTGTATAATTTGTAGTGATCTCTGTTTCAAATTCCCCCTATATGAAAGGGGGATGGAAGTGATTTTCACAATGCAGTCTGTTGTGAAGATTAGATGATAGGAACACACAGTAGGCTTAATAAATGTTGCCATTATTCCTAACTGTGTAGACTATTTTGTATATTCTAGAATACACTGTTTTGCAATAAATGATAAGGCAAATTACCTAAGGCAGTAGAGAAAGAGAATGAGAAATGAAATTACAATTTAAATTAATCCATTTATTCTTTCATATAAAATATGTATTTATGTACCGATTTCTAGGTTCATTCCAATTCATCTTCCACACTGGAAGTAAAATTGTATTGTAAAAAGGCAAGCTTTCTTGCTATTTCCCTAATAAAAATTTCTGCAATGATTTCTCATTATCTATAGAAAAATTGCATAAAAGCTTTAGCATTGGATGATGTGTCCCATGCAAGCCTTCCTGAATTTCCTTCTTGGACTCTTAGCTCCATCCTATTATTTCCATGCTTAAGCCAAGCTTTTCACAACCAAAAATGATATTCATAAGTAATGAACCAACATCTCAATCCTAACAAGATAAACATGATCATTTCTTTATTGGCTTACATTGAATATTAACATCTTTAGATTCTGGAATGCTTTCTGAGCAGTGGAGAAGGCACAACTATAAATTCAAGGTTTTTCTTTCTCCACTAAGTTGGTGGTTCACATTTATTAGAGTCCAACATTGCTTAAGGGATAGACAGAGAGGAAGAACATACATTGAATTTTAGTGTGACGAATAGCTTCTATGACGTCCAAAACTAGAAGAAGAACAGGGAATGATACTCTGTAGTGTCCACTCAATGCAAGGTAAAGAAAGCCATTTCCACTGAACAAACTTTAGTGTTGTGATTTATTTAGTTGTTTGTTTACAGTGTAATTGGTATTTTTTATCACTTAATATTGTTAAAAGCACACATACTCAATTTTCTTATTGATTGTAACTGGTTGTTTAAATGTAAACGAGTATAAGTAATCCCTGAATCAAATGTATGAAAACATTATAAATAGATAGAAATACTAGTTGAATGAGATTCCTGGATTCTTGTGTGTATGGAGATAGGTATAGCAACTCAGTAAGGATTCTAGAGCAATTCAGGAAGATATTTGCTTAGTAGGTGTATTAGCTATGTGCTAAGTAGAAGGTCATATTTCTACTTAGATGTCATTTAACATTCTCCGAGAATCACCTGATGCATGTGTGCAATCTCTAGTTTCTCCTACAATCAGCCAAATACAGATAGCTTGTCTGTTATTCATTTTGTCATTTATGAATACTAGTTGGCATTCATTTGATCTAAAAACAAAATTAAAATAAAGAAAGAAAGCTCTCCAAACTTCTTTTAGTTTTTGTCGTTCTTTTGTAAGGTCTTCAGAAGTGTGAAAATAACAAACCGTAAGCATGATCCCTAAAAGTATAGTCTTCTGAGTGCACATTTAAAACAAACTCCATTACACTTTTCTCACAGTTATCAACAGTTATAGACGAGTTTTTATCATTTTGAGGATAATTATTGTACACACTGGTTCCAGAAATGTTATATTTTCCATTTGTACTAGCATGCTAAGGCCTGGTGTGGACTCAAGTAGTGATAGATGCTCATGTACCAGCTTTGGAAGCTAATATTCTAGACAAAGATTCCTATGTTCAGCATTAAAATTCGTGAATGACCTGATAACCCCATAAGACCTAGATGTGGCAAAGTGGCAGAGTAGTAGCTATACATTTGGCCTCCAGTGTGAGCTGGATGGAGTTATGGAAGCAGAGATGAATGGAAATTTTTGATTTTACAGTTTAAGAGTTTTTGACATTTTTTTTCTGTTTTAAGGTCTAAAATATAAGGAGCTGAAACATATGATGTTTATTATTCAATTTTCAATGTGTGTATTGTGAGTTGATTACAAACTCGATGTATGCTGAATACAGAGTAACAAATCTCTTTATTAATTTGTATAGTTTGTTTTAATGTCTTAAATAAACAAAATTTGTGAGGCTCAAATGACTATAGGTATCAGATTCTTCACTCATCATGGATGTAGTAAAGTGACATTCTGTATTTGTTGTAGAATGTTTCCACAGTTCCTGGCACTGAGTATTTCCAAAGTAGTATTGTTCTGCTTGTAATGAAATGCAAAAACAACTTTTTCAAAAGGCTCACTTGATATAATGAGAAATGTATTTTAATGACCCAAAATATACTTATTCCATTTAACCAAAGTGCATATGCATTTTGATATTATTTGTTTTAATTTTTCAATGTGTCTCATAGAGCCAACCAATTTGAACTATTCTAGGATGCATTCACTTATGAATGCTTTTACAATTCCAAATGGCTCATAATAGCCTATTTGGAACTATGAGAGTTGATACTCTAAATGGATGTTAAAACTCATAATACAAATGAAACGCTGTTATTGCACAAAACTCAAGTCATTTACTAGAGCATAATACCTCTGCAATTTAAAAGACTTACTCAAAATGTGAAGAGAGATTAGACAATATGGTGACAATTCCTGTGCAAACTTAGATTGCTGAAATCATTTTGGAATTAGCCTTTTGAAAAAGATCAGCCAACTATACACACAGACAATTATTTGTGTGACAATAAATAAATCTTTGACTATGGAATAAAATTACCAAATTACCAATAACCAGAGAAAACAGTCTTCTAATAACAAAATGAAACACCTCACATATATTTTTACACATTTATTTTAATTTTATTAAGGGAGGTATAAGTCTCTTCTATGGACTTAAGGAAGGCAGTCACAGTTAATATGGACTATATGGTGTAACAGTAATATGAAACAAGTTGTTATAGACTGTGGCATGCTTTTTGGAACATCATATATTTTGTTGGCTTTGTTCTACACAGCAAATATCTCATTTGGAAATATGAATATTTTGGAAACAAGTTTACTTAATTTTCCTTACTGTGCACTCTTTTTAATTTTGTTGGAATGTGTTTCCCTACTAATTTATAAGTAATTGAGACCTTTGTGTGCATCCTTCACTCTCTATACTGGATGCACTCATTCTCTCAAATGGGTGCAATTCATTTTCCATACACCACCCCCTGACATCTGGCAATGTCTGGAGACACTGGTGATTGTAAACTGAATTGATGAGCTGCAACTTGGATTAAGTGTGTGAAATGAGAAGCTTTGCTGAGCAGCTTGTGATATCCTCAAACAGCTCTCTGCAGTAAGGAAATATCTAGACTAAGGCAAGTATGGCAGTGCACACTTATAATCCTAATACTCAGGAGGCAGAGGCAGGTGAATCTCTGTGAGTCTATACAGCCTGCACTATATAATGAAAGCCCAATTTTGTTTTTGTTAAGAAAAAGAGAATACCTAGAATAAAGCATGCCAAGAGTGCCAGTGTTGAGAAGGCTTGGCCTAAACTAAATAATAACAGCAAACCCCACACATATTATTGGTTTTGTATTTGGTTGTTGACTTAAAATTTGGTCAATAAATATGTCATACACAGAGGGGAGAAAGAGAGTATTCAGACATCTGTCTACACTAGTGAGTATTTACCTAGTAAAAGTTTATTCTGCATCTAATCCATTCTTAGCAGGACCAAAGTAAAATAAGAACCCATAAAAGTGAGGAATTTGTATTCTACTAAAAAAAAAACCTGAAAGTTTAATACATAAATGGAATTTGAAGAGTGAAAAGGTTAGAGAAGGAGTAATGAATGAACCAGAATGTGAATTTCCGTGTGTGATGCAGAAACTGGGGTTTTATTTTAGAAAAAATAGCACTAGAACTAGGGTAGGGAGAATAGCCTAGAGTTCTGGGCACAATTAAGGTTTAGCACTCTGAGAGTAAATGTTTATCTCTCAAATTAAAAGTTGCAGGATAGAGAGGAGAATGGGCAGACAGTAAATTACCAATAAAATCTACTTAAGTGAACATGGTGATAGCCAAAAGTGGGATTAGGAGATAAAAGAGGAAGAACAGATATCATCGTCTGAATATGTTCCTCTATAATTCACATGTTGAAATAGCAGCCAATGTGATGAGGTTCAGAGATAAGGCCTTTGTAAAGTGATTTGATAATGACAGCTTCTCTCTTGTGGATGGGATCAGGGCTTTTGTAAAAGGAAGTTTAACACAAAATTTGGCTGTTTTCTCATCTACATTTTTCCATGGGAGGACACAGATTATTCTATCCTCTGGAGAGACTGTAACAACATGGTGCCACTTTGGCATTGTTCTTGGAATCTTCCATTGGAATCCTTCTGGAGTAAGTACTCTGACACCAATGAGAGTAGGAGTGAAGAGTTGTCACCTGAGGAAAGTTCCTAAAAGGCTTTAATATTGCTACCAGTTTGCATTCTCATTTTATACATTAAAATCACAAGATGGGGCAGGCAAGCAAACAACATTTTACATAAACAGGTGGCACCCAGCAGGTTGTTAAGGGCAATGATCAACTGTTTCAGCTGTTTCTCCAAGTCATTCTGTTCCAGGTAGCAAGAGAAGCCATGCTTAATAAATGGGCAGTATAAGCAGTGCTTTAAGTAAATCAACAACAACAAAAAGTCAATACATCAGTATCTCATAATTGGTCTTTTCTACCTTATTCTACTTCAGCATTGGAGAGCAGAACTTAGCAGATGCTGAAACTGTTAAGTCCTTGACTTAGGTCTGTATAGTAGTCACAACCATTCCTCTCTGTGGTAGTCAGCCAAGCAAGAATTTTCTGAGCAGCTTGATTAGGGACTACAAGACCTCAGGTTGAGAAAATGGACCTGGCTACCAAATATGGGGCATTGTTACCATAAATCTTTCTGCCATAGCCGCCCGAGCCCTACCACCACATGATCGGTCTCCGCCAGCTGCCTGAGTTCTGCCCGACTCGTGGATGGACAAAATAATACAGAGACATATTAGGTACAAAGCTGCTTGACCAATGACTAGGATTCTCATCTGTTAGCTCAGTCTCAATTATCATAAATCTATATATTTTATAAGACTTACCTTATAGAAGATGGCACCCTTTCCCTGGCACCTTCTCTTGCTAGTAGCTTACATGGTGCCGCTGGAGGAGGAAGGGGGAAAGGGGACACTTCCTGTTTTTCCTTTATTAAATACGAGTCTCCTTGCTATGTCACTTCCTACCTGGAACACCACTTCTCTACTACATTTCCCAGAATCCTCTTTGACTCCTAGTCCTCCCTAACTTGCTGCCATTGGCCAAACAGTATTTTATTCAAAAATCAATAAGACAAACATACACAGAAGTACATTCCCCCTCAGGGCATCTACACTCTGATATCTAACTGGTACTCTTGAAACAGAAACAAAGCTAAAACATTCACAACTCGGCAGAAAGTAAACTTAGTTAGAAGAAAACAAAAGACCAATGAGAAAATACTCACAGATGAGTAAAAATGAAAATACTACATACCAAAATATAGACACAGCATAAATGTTCATAAATAGAAATACATTCAAAACAAGAAAATTCTCATATGAAAAACTTCAAATTACACCAAAGCTAATACAAGGCAGAAAATAACAGTTTTGAGCAGAGAAGAAAGAAATAAAGTTTAGAAAAAAATTAAATCAAAATTGATACAAAACAACAATGAAATATAGGCTTTTAACTAGATGGGATATAGAAAAAAGAGAATACTGAAATTACTGAAGTTGGTAATGAAGCTTAAAACATCAATTCTAAATGAAACAGTAACTGTAAGGAAGGAAAATTGTATAATTGTACCTCAAAATATTTTATAGCCTATGCAAAATGGACAAATGTCTAGAAGCAGTCTACTGAGACCAAATAACAAAGGAAAATCTAAATAGACCTAGAATATTTAATTACTTGTCAAAACAACTTATTTAAAAGGCAAATAAAAATACGTTTTAGAAGAGTCCATACTTTGATAACTATGATGGTAAATTTTACCAACATTTGTAGAAGCAATACAATTATTCTCAAACTTCCTTCAAAATTAAAAAGGAGTGTACCATTTGCAGTTATCTCTTTAACACTGTTATGTCCCTGAAACCATGTGGAATACATAATAAAATGTCCATGTACCTGTAACAAAGGACTGTTTGGTCTATGTACTTTCCTTTTGCTTGTGAAATAAATTAAAAGTGATGCCACGGCTTGGAAAATGCCTGCTGTCCTCTCACCGCTGCATTGAACTTCTCTCTTGACATTGCCTGCTGCATTCTCTGCTCTGCATCTCACAAAACCACAATCAAGGAGCTGGAGGAGCTGCCTTCCTTTTACATGACTGTGGGGAAGAATTGATATCCAAACCTTAGTAATGATGCTTCCCGTTCTCAATTTCTATTGCTTCAACATTCAATGTGTTGCTGACCCAGGGCTAACCAATTCCTAGAGATAGTAAATGAAGTGTCTTGAATGCACCAGATCAACAGATCCAAAAGCAACACAGCAATCCGTCATCAGATTCCTACATTCTTGGCCACACTTTACTGGCCCTTATTACAGGAGGGACAAATATCAGACAATCAAGGACAGTCCTTATCCTCAGAATCCCTGAAAGTATTGATACTCCTCAACTTTAAATCTTTACTTACCCTAGACACCTCGACAAAGGGTCATATCCCCTAAGTCGCAAAAAAAGGGAAGAAAATGAAAAGAAAGCCAATGTATTGAATTTACATCCAAAGCATCACACATCACTCTTAACATGGCCACCCCTATGATGGTCAAACTCAGTTCTTGACTTGACTGCATCTGGACTCAACTGAAACACTCAGCAGCTGGGCATACCTGTGAGGGGTTTCCTTGACTCCGTCATTTGAGGTGGCAAGACCCACCCTAAAACTGGGCCACATCTTCTGGTGGCAGCCCATGCAGAAGGATGTGGAAAAAGGAAGCTTTTGTTTCTTGTCTGGCTTCCCTCACTCTCACTGGCAAGTTCATTTATTCATTTATTATTATTATGCTGCTGGGACATTCCTTTGCAGATCTTTGAAGAAACTTCTTCAGAATTCCAACATAGCCTGGGGACCAGTAGCTCTCTAGGAATCCTTTGGGATCTTAGCATCAATTTGAAACTGCTGAGTCATCCAGTTCAGTGAACTGAAACAACTACCAGATTATTGATCTTTCTGTTGGGAGACAGCTATTGTTGGATCACTCAGACCCCAGAATCTATAAGCCATTCTAATAAATCCCCTTTAATAATTGTCCGTATGTTCTTATTATATCAATTCTCTTTCCTTAGAATGCCCAGACTAATATGCCACCCATGTCCCTTTATAAATGTGATCATGTGAATTCTATTTTCATTTCTTTTGCTGTGACAAATACACTGATCAAAAGCAACTTTGGGGAGAAAGGGTTTATTTGGCTTACAGTTAGAAGTTGCAGTCCATCACTGAGGGAAACCAAGGCAGGAACTTGGAGGCAAGCTTGCTTTCTGTTCTACAAGCATTACCTCTGAGTATGGAACTCACTTCATAGCCAAAGAAATGAAGCAGGATTGATGGAGGATTGGCTGGCAGGCAGGAGGATTAGCTAGCTGTCTTACACAGTTTAGGACCATCTGCCTAATGAATGGTCTGTCCACATTGGCATGGGTCCTCCTACATCAATTAACAATCTAGACATACACATATACACACATATAGCCATGCCCAGAGGTCAATCTGATCTAGAAATTTCTAAATTGAGATTTTCTTCCCAAAAATCCTTAGGTTGTATCTAGTAAACAGTTAAAGCTAACCAACACAGTTTTTAAAAACAAGATATTGTTATCTAACAAATGTCAATCTATTTTGAAAATAATGTGAGAATTACCAAAATGTTCAAAATGAATTCAACTTCATGTTTTATTTTGTTTTTATTTTTGAAACAGAGTTGCAGTTTGTAGCTCTGGATGGCCTAAAAATCTCTATGTAGACTAGGCTCATCTCAAAATCACAGAACGTCCCCTACCTCTGTCTCTTAGAGTGCTGGAATTAAAGGCATGCACTACCATGTGTGGCTAGCACAATTTTAAAAGTGCCTGACTTGCTGATTGGTAAGCTCAGGGGGAAGAAAAAGGAGAACATATCTAAGCTTAGTAATGACGAACACCAGCCAAGCGTTCATAGAACAACCACATCTATAAATTGTATTTTTGTATTTTTATTAATTCTTTGAGGATTTTATACATTTTATTTGTGTTGTGTTACCCCCCTTCCCCATCTCCTGCCAGATACACCCCCCCCATTCCCATACTCACCCTATTTAATGACTTCTCTTTTTTTTCTAAACCCATTGAATCTAATTGTGCTGCCTATAAACTCTTGAGTGTGTGGTCAACCTATCAGTGGTCACTCCATTAAAGAAAATTAACTCTTTTTCTTGCTAGCTATCAATTACCAATATTCCTCAGCAAGGGATAGGACTTTCTGCCTATCTCCCCCTTCTATACTGGGATTTTGTCTGGCTTGAGCTAATTCCTTTATTTTGTTCATTTCATTGAATGTCAACATGTATTTTATCCTTGAAATGAACCTATCTTAAGGTTTAAAAGTATCTCTGTTATCACAATGTTATATTAAGATATTTAATGAATCATTGTATAATATGCATAGCAATCAATAAGTGATGGTGTTTCCAGGAATGATGCAGGAATAAATGAGACTTTATAATTCATTCCTCACTAAAATCTCCCAATATAGGGAAGACATTTGAAACTAGGGGATAATTTCAAATCTCTACCAGAAACTTTATACAGCATCATTAGGAACCATACAAACTGAACAAAATTGAAATTAAACTCTATAGTTTTCAGTGAATTATTATTCTAAGGGCAGTCATTCGGTGGTTTATGAATTTACTGAAGCAGTTTGCAAAATCTTCAATAATGTTTCCCATTTTAGAATGGTGTCAAGGAGCAAGTTAAAGAATGGCTAAAGCAGCCTTTCATTAAGACTTGCAGCTTGTGGGATTTAATGTTTAATGTTTATGCTCTAGAAAGAAAACTTACCCATTCAGGGGAAAGTAACTTTTTGTGTGCAACAGAGGATGGCTGGGGGAGCAGTTTCTAATGTCAGTTAACTGTTGGGAATGTGATCTATACCTTATAAGGGAATCTGGCTTACAGATGGAGATGCCTTCTGTTTATTTCCACCCAACTGCTGTCATGAGGAAATCTAGGCCAGTTCTGCCAGGTCAGTCATGTTTTAAGATAAATTAAAATACTACATTTTCAGTGAAATCTTTTGATTCTTAACTATTTGAATTTAAATCTATCTAAATTGTAAAAGAAAATATTTGGAGAATGACACTTGGTAGACTCAAATAAAGCATGAGGGTGACCATCTAAATACTGTAGCAGAATGAGAAGGAACAGAAGACCCCATTTAGTCTCAGTGAATGCTGTCAGGTTTCTCAAAACATCGGGATAAGCTTAATTATACTGACAATTGACAAAATAAATGCCAACAAGTCCAAAAATAGGGTAATGCTCCTTGATCTACTTTAATTAGGAAATTCATAAGACACTGCAAATATTCTCCTCCCATAAATTAATAAAAATTATCAGTATTTCTGATTCTTATGGGAAATATATGAATATAAGGAGACTTACATTTCCTATGAAGAATGTAAGTTTGAGTTTTCATTTAGAATGAAAACTTGGGATTCTATCAACAGTCATTGAAACTATGCACACCTATCTGAGCATTGGGGGCACATGCCTTTAATCCCAGCACTCGGGAGGCAGAGGCAGAGGCCAGCCTGGTCTACAGAACGAGTTCCAGGACAACCTCCAGAGCCACAGAGAAACTCCGTCTCGAAACAAACAAACAAACAAACAAAAAACTATGCACACCTAATAGTTTTTTTGTAAAAGATTATCTTAAGAAGTTAGATAAATGGAATTAAATAAGGATTTTACTTAAAAAGTTGAATACAATAACAAAATAGTTCCCCTTTTTATTCATTCATTAAATACGTATTTAGTTAGGGAATGACTTGTGTAGTTATCATTAATAAGCCAGATGCCTCTGCTGTCCTGATGGTCATTTGTGACATGGGAGAAAACAATAAAAGTATGGCTACTATATACAATATTATATCATTCGAAGTACCTTTAACACTCAGTAGAAACATAATTTCCATTAAAAACCATTGAGTAACCCTACCATGGTTCATATTAAAAGTGTGTGTGCATAAATGTATACTTAGCACATGAAAACAAAGATTTCTCAAGCCTTAAAAGTCATTATCTCAGCCTTACATAAATTTAGTATTTTTGGGCAGCACAGACATTCAAAATAAGTAATTGATGCTGTATCACTTTTTCTTTGTCTTGAGTTCTGGTCTCAATCTTAAATGATTCCTAGATTCAATGTATGGCATCACAGGAATGACATGTAAAACATCTCTCTGGGCTGTCTTAGGTTGTCATCCTTTACCTTCAATGTCACTATCTAGTTGGTTATTCAGCCAATTATTTTGATATTTTGTACTCCCAAGAAGCATTAGCTTTGGGTAGTGAAGTTTGCATTATAGATCAACTCAAATCGCCAAGCGTTGGTGGCGTATGCCTTTAATCCCAGCACTCGGGAGGCAGAGGCAGGCGGATTTATGTGAGTTCGAGGCCAGCCTGGTCTCCAGAGTGATTGCCAGGATAGGCTCCAAGCTACAAAAAAAAAAAAAAAAAAAAAAAAAAAAAAAAAAAAAAAAAAAAAACTCAAATCAACAGTCTTCTCTGATATTGCAAGGCTGCTTTCTCTAAAATGAGCCAGTTGATTTGCTTTTTCTTTAATAATTTTGTCCTTAAAATTACTTGCAATCTGCAAATGCTCTTTTTTTTTAACTTGGAAAGGAAAAGGTTTATTTTAGCTTACAGGTTACAGTCCATTATCAAGGGAATTCAGGGCAGGAACCTGGAAGCAGGAACTGAAACAGAGGTCATAGAGCACTGGTCCCTACTGGCTTGGTCTCTTGTTTGTTCAACCTGCTTTGTTACAAATCTCAGAACCCCTTGCTTAGGGATGGCACTGCCCATAGTGTGCTGGGTCCTCCCATATCAACCAACAATGAGGAGTACGTCTCACAGAAATGTGTGCCCACACACCAGTCTGATGGAGGTATTCCTCAAGTTATTAACTCCCTCAGATAACTCTGGGCTAGGTCAAGATGACACCTGAAGCTAACTAGGAGAGTCTTTTTAATCGTTAGCATTTTCATTCCCAGTCCAAAGGAACTCACCATGTTATCTGTCATATTGTACCCTATCTGTCCTCAAAAATTCTTTAAACTTTCTGGTCTCTCATCCTTTATTCACTATCAATTGTAGCTGAACTTTTGGTTACATTTTCCCACCAGCACACTGACTTCATTCATCTCACCAACTTAACAGTTTTGAATTTTGAACTGTACTTTTGCACTAATTTCAAGTTAAAGAGAAACCACTTGTTTTAACACAACAAGAAACCTGGGCACAAGGCATATATTCTGTCTGCTAGCCTAGAGAGGAGCAAGAGGCACCACAGAGAAACAGCACTTTGGAGACTTCACTGGCAACACCTGGAAGAGAAGCAGTGAAGAGTGACCAGTTGATGGTTTGCTCTTGGTGCTCATCTGGTTGCTGCTTTTATTTTTTCACACTCTTATTCCCAACTCTTCCTTTACCATCATCTGGCCTTTCTTGTCACTGTCACTTGCTTTCTTAGGGCAGAGCCTGGAGGTTCTCTGCTCTTCTCTTCCTATTTCTCTGTAGTAGCGGCCACCGTTACATTTAACAGGTTCAGGTGAGGGAATCTCCATGATGGCCAGCCTTCCAGGGTGACCCTTCAGTGTGTATTCCCTGCTTTCCTGATCTCAGTGGGACCTCCATTTGTAGTAGTGGCCAGCATTACAACATTTCACGGGTTCCGGTAAGGGAACAAGACAGTGTGTCATTCTTACAAGGAGAATGCTCTGCAAATGCTCTTTTTATGTGTGCCTATGTATGTATGTGTGTGCATGTACATGTGGGTACTAAGGCCTGTGTGAGCCCATGCATATGAAGACCAGAGGCTGGGGTGTCTTCCACTTTAATTATTGAGACCAGGTCTTTCGCTGAATATGGTCTCACTGATTAGGCTCTTGCCCCTTACCAGCTACACCTAGCAATTTTGTGAATGCTGAACATTAGAGTCAAGTTCTCAAGCTTGGCAGGCAGGCATTTGCCAACTTAGCCACCTCTCCATTTCTCTGTTGGCTTCTTAAGTGGTTTGATTGCCCACTCAGTCATCCAAATTCTTGGTTCTTATATAATTCTTATGTAATTTAGAAATTCTAGAATTAAATAACTTCCAATTAATTGATATTTATTGAGCACTTAGTACATCTAAGAAGTTGTAATAGTGAGGGAAATACAGAAATGAAAGAATATTCATCAATCTGTAACTTCCCACTATTAATTGAACATGTGTCAGTGAGACAAAAAGATACAGCTTCCATCATAAAAGGAATAAGAGATAGCTTATCCTGGAGCCATTCTGAGTGACCATGGCCTGGAAACACAGATTTAGGTCACCCCAAATTCCATGGTCCAACATGGAAGCAGTTTTGTGAAGTTTTTATAATTTTTGAAAACAAAGAACGTAAAAAAAAAAAAAATCCAGGCAAGTTTAAAATATATTGGTAGGCACACCAGAGACATGCCAGACCAAATCCAGTAGATTCTGTGTGACAAATTCCACAGACTGAGATGATAACCTCAAAAGCAGGAGGTCTCCTGGAAACAGCTGTGGAACTGTCAGCCAGAGAAAAGTATTGGATTGTGATTCTAGTGTAAATTTCTGTTTGTTCTTCTATTTCTTTGTTTCACATTAACGAATGTTCCTAAAAGCTTATGCTGACATCTTAAGCAAAAGAAATAGATAAGAAACCATCCCTTGAGATGAAGTCACTAGCCATGACCTCATGTCAGGAAAACCCAGTGCTTTCTAAATGTGTCATTCATATCATTCACATAGGTACAAATAGTAGAACTTTCCCAACAATAAAATTTCATATGGCTGTACATATGTCATTGAGAGTGGGTTTAAGTGTCTGGTAAAGAAAGCTTTTAGTAAGAAAGAGTTAAAATAAGTCAATATTTCAAAAACTCACAAGAACTAGGTCATAGATGTTAAATAATAATTGACCATAAAAATACATTAATTTGATTTAAGAAATATGTGGCTGGCCGTTGGTGGCACATGTCTTTAATCCCAGCACTCGGGAGGCAGAGGCAGGCAGATCTCTGAGTTTGAGGCCAGCCTGGTCTCCAGAGCGAGTGCCAGGTAGGCTCCAAAGCTACACAGAGAAATCCTGTCTTGAACCCCCCCCCAAAAAAAAAAAAGAAAAAAAAAGAAAAAAGAAGGAAAGAAAGAAAGACAGAAAGAAAAAAGAAATATGTGGTTAGCCTTGGATGATCTTATGTTACTCAAGGATGGTCTTATGATTTGATTAACCAAGGACAATTTTGTGTTTTGATTAACCCTGGATGATTCTGTTTTGGATTTCTGCGTCACTGAGCCAAGTAACAATAACGTCATATGTTTGGGTTTGCTTAACAAAAACATCCCCTGAGAAAATATCTCTATAAAAATCCTTGCTTGAGAACTGCAAAATACTCTCAGATTCATACTGCCTCTGTGTTTGTTTCTGTTTGTCACAGCCGAATTCTTACCCACCTATTCTTCGAGGACCCTCATCCCAGGGACCCCCATACCTGACTGGGGTGGTCCGTGGCAGAGAGGCAAGTACATGGAGATGGGGGAATTTTTCTATGGCCCCAAGATGCTATCTGAGCCTTTGCTTTGGTGGAAGCAAGTAAGATGCTAAGTTAATAGATTCCAAAAGGTTTTTAATCTATTAGGCATGGGATGTTCTGATGTAGAAATGAGCAAAGAACGGCAGTTCTAGACACCTAGCCCAAGACAAGCTAACCAACCTTTGGATCTGCAGCATTCCAATCTCTCTAAGGTGCTGAAATTCTAATAGGTAATCCATCTTTGCCAACAACTTTCTTTCCAGAAGGTTTTGTTCAGAAAAGCAAACAGAACTAGTTATCAAGTAGTATGGGAAAGACGCTTCCCACAGGTAAGATAATTTTCCTTTGCATGGTGAAAAGTAAAGCATGCAGTTTAAATTGCTAATTTTTTATGTTGCTGGCTTTGTTCGAATTGAACAGGGAAATGTAACAATTCCACCTGTTGCATGGAAAATTAGTAAACTATAAATCAGTCTTAATTGCACTAGCAAAACTACAATAGGAGCAGCAACAAAAACTGTTAAAAATTAAGAGCAGGCCCTAACATTTTCAATTCTAGCAAAAAAAAAAAAACCAAAACAAAAAACAAAAACAAAAATGACCCAATGAATGAAAACAATTTTTGGACTATTGATTCAAAGAGCCATTGAGTGAATTTTTTCTCATCATAACAAAATTCTAGATACCTTAAACATACATAGTACACAACAGATTTTTGGTCTATGATGGTTGTGCTCAATTCAAGGAATGGAGGTAAATTAAGAGACAAAGCCAGGAGAAATAGAATTTCATTTCTGTGATCTCCAAAATATTTTACTTGTTTTATTTTTCCCCCTTTGGCTTTTTTGACATCCTTGTTTTTCCTCCATTTTTTAATTCAAGTTAGAAACAAGATTGTTTTATATCTCAATCCCAGTTCCATCTCCCTCCCATCCTCCCCTGCCCCCCACTAACACCCTTTTTATCCCATACAATTTCTGCACCCCAGGGAGAGTGAGGCCTTCAATGGCGGGGTCTTCAGAATCTGTCATATCCTTTGGGATAGGGCCTAGGCCCTCCCCCATGTGTCTAGGATGAGGGAGTAGCCCTCTCTGTGAAATGGGCTCCCAAAGCCCATTTCTCTGCTAGGGATAAGTACTGATCTCCATAGATTTCCAAGGCCTCCTCACTGACACCCACATTCAGGGGGTCTGGATCAGTTCCATGCTGGTTTCCCAGCTATCAGTCTGGGGGTCAAGAACTCCCATTTGTTCAGGTCATCTGTGGGTTTCACCAGCCTGGTCTTGACACCTTTGCTCATCAATTCTCCTTCTCTGCAACTAGATTCCAGTTCAGTTCAGTGTTTAGTTGTGGGTATCTGCTTCTAATTCCATCAGCTACAGGATGAAGGCTCTAGTATGGCATATAAATAGTCATCAATCTCATTATCAGGGGAGGGCATTTAAGGTAGCCTATCTACTGTTACTCAAATGGTTAGCTGGTGTCATCCTTGTAAATCTCTGGACATTTCCCTAGTGCCTGATTTCTCTTTAAACCTATAATGGCTTCCTCTCTGCTGGTATCTCTTATTTTGCTCTCCTCTATTCTTCCCCCTACACAACCTTCCTGCTCCCTTATGTCCTCCTCACCCTTCCTCTTCTCCCCTTCTCATTCTCCAGGCTCCTTCTCCTCTCCTCCCATGCTCCCAATTTGATCAGGAGATCGTGTCCCTTTCCCCTTCTCCGGGGGACCATGAATGTCTCTCTTAGTGTCCTCATTGTTGCCTAGGTTCTCTAGTGGTGTGGATATTAGGCTGGTAATCCTTTGCTCTATGTGTAAAATCCATATATAAATGAGTGCATACCAAGTTTGTCTTTTTGTGACTGGGCTACCAGGCTCAGAATGGTTTCTTCTAGTTCCATCCATTTGCCTGTGAATTTCAAGATTCCATCGTTTTTTCCCTCTGAATAGTACTCCATTATGTAAATGTACATTTTCTCTATCCATTCTTCAGTTGAGGGGCATCTAGATTCCTTCCAGGTTCTGGCTATTACAAATAATGCTGCTATGAACATAGTTGAACAGAGGTCCTTGTTGTATGAATGTGCTTCTTTTGGGTATATGCCTAAGAGTGGAATTGCTGGATCTTGTGGTAGACTGATTCCCATTTTCCTGAGGAGTCACCATACTGATTTCCAAAGTGGCTATACAAGTTGCACTCCCACCAGCAGTGGAAGAATGTTCCCCTTTCTCCACATCCTCTCCAGCATAAGTTATCATTGTTGTTTTTTATTTTAGCCATTCTGACTGGAGTAAGATGGTATCTCAGAGTTGTTTTGATTTGCATTTCCCTGATGGCTAAAGATCCCGAGAATTTTCTTATGTGTCCTTCAGCCATTTTAGATTCCTCTATTGAGAATTGTCTATTTAGTTCTGTACCCCACTTTTTAATTAAATTATTTGGTGTTTTGGGGACTAGTTTCTTGAGTTCTTTGTAAATTTTGGAGATCAGCCCTCTGTTGGATATGGGGTTGGTGAATATCTTTTCCCATTCTGTGGGCTGCCGTTTTGTCTTGCTTACTGTGTCCTTTGCCTTACAGAATCTTCTCAGTTTCAGGAGGTCCCATTTATTAATTGTCAATTTCAGTGTCTGTGCTACAGATGTAATGTTCAGGAAGCTGTCTCCTGTACCATTTCATTAAAGGATACTTCCTAATTTCTCTTCTAAGAGGTTCAGTGTAGCTGGATTTATGTTGAGGTCTTTGATCCATTTGGACTTAAGTTTTGTGCATGACGACATACTTGGATCTTTCTGCAGTCTTCTACATGCCAGTATCCAGTTATGCCAGCACCATTTGTTGAAGATGCTTTCTTTATTCCATTGTATATCTTCAGCTTCTTTGTCAAAAATCAGGTGTTCGTAGGTATGTAGGTTAATATCAGTGTTTTCAATTCAATTCCATTGGTCTGCCTGTCTATTTTTGTTACCATACAAAGTTGTTTTCAGGACTATGACTCTATAATAGAGCTTGAAGTCAGAGCTGGTGATGCCTCCGGAAGTTCCTTTATTGTACAGTGTTGTTTTGGCTATCCTGGGTCTTTTGTTTTTCCATATAAAGTTGAGTATTGTTCTTTCAAGGTCTGTGAAGAACTGTGCTGGTATTTTGATGGGGATTGCATTGAATCTGTAGATTGCTTTTGGCAAGATTGTCATTTTTACTATGTTGATCCTACCTATCCAAGAACATGGGAGATATTTCCATAAGTTCTTGCTATACAGGTCTTTCACTTATTTGGTTAGTGTTACCCCACGATATTTTATGTTGTTTGTGGCTATTGTAAAGGGTGATGTTTCTCTGATTTCTTTCTCAGCCCTTTTATAGTCTGTATATATATTAGGGCTACTGATATTTTTTTGAGTTGATCTTGTATCCTGCCATGTTGCTGAATGTATTTATCAGCCTTAGGAGCTCCCTGATAGAGTTTTTTGGGTCACTTATGTAAACTATCATATTATCTTCAAACAGTGAAAGTTTGACTTCTTCCTTTCCAATTTGTATCCCGTTGATCTCCTTTTGTTTTCTTATTGCTCTAGCTAGCACTTCAAATACAATATTGAAGAGATATGGAGAGAATGGACACCCGTCTTGTTTCTGATTTTAGAGGAATCACATTGAGTTTCTCTCCGTTTAGCTCTTGGTTTACTGTATATTGTGTTCATTATGTTCAGGCATATTCCTGTTATCCCTGATCTCTCCAAGACCGTTATCATGAAGGGGTTTGAGATTTTGTCAAAGCCCTTTTCAGCATCTAGTGAAATGATCACGTGGTTTTTCTTTTTCAGTTTGTTTATATGGTAGATTACATTGATGGATTTTTGTATGTTGAACAAACCCTGCATCCCTGAAATGAAGCCTACTTGATCATGTTGGATGATTTTTCTGATATGTTCTTGGATTCGTTTTGCCAGTATTTTATTAAGTAGTTTTGCATCAATGTTCATGAGGGATATTGGTCTGTACTTCACTTTCTTAGTTGTGTCTTTGTGCGGACTTTACTTGTTTTATAGTTTCCTATTTATAATATAAATTTGGTAGTATTATAAATAGATTTTAAAAATATAGTGTAAGAAATTAACTAATAGATGTAAGCATATTATTATTATCACTATTATTATTGGGTCAAAATACCTTAAATAATGGCAGGAAAGATACTAATATCTACTCTTACCATTTCCCTGTATTGTGAAGCTCTGGAAAAATCTGGGATTCAAGACTGGGAAATTTGAAGAGGAAAGAGGCTCAGAGAGAGTCTTAA
Organism: Cricetulus griseus; assembly: GCF_003668045.3. Classification (NCBI taxonomy): domain Eukaryota; kingdom Metazoa; phylum Chordata; class Mammalia; order Rodentia; family Cricetidae; genus Cricetulus; species Cricetulus griseus. The sequence continues at coordinate 46,994,949 of NW_023276806.1, read as the reverse complement.
GTATCAGGGCTAGGGAACGGAGATGGGAGTCCTCTAAACTGGAAGAACACCAGTGCTAGGAAAGCCTCTATGGTCCCTGGTGCTCTGCTGCACAGCCGAAGGCAGCAGCCAAACCTAAGAGCCTACACAGTACCTTCCCTAAACTGTTACATTTGGGGAACAGCCTCAAGGTAGGGAGAGATAATACGACTGACTCCCTAAAGTTCTGACTAATATCTTATCCAGTACAGTCTCTAAGCTATTAAACTCATAGACTTCCCCTTCTAAGCTCTGATGTCTCTACATTTAAAGTCTATAAAATGTAAGAATCTTCTTTTTCCTAGTTATCAAAAATCCATCCCAGGTACGTTTCTACTAAACCTGGAAGGAATTTTCATTGTTTAATGGCTCAGCAGCTAAGAGCAGTACTGTACCCACAGGGAAGGCTCACAACAGCTTATAGCTCCAGTGGCTCTCATTACTCTTTTCTGGCTACCAGGATGGTACCCCCTCCCACACACAGGGCACCACACACACAGTGGAATGTAAACAGTAAGTTAAAAAGAAAACTAAAATACCATGCTACTTTCATCCCAAAGGGACATTGATGATTCACATTGATAAGAATAGAGTACGACTTTCTTATATCATGTCATCCAGGTCCCAGCAATCCTTGTGCTTTAGAGACACACTCCAACTCTCGATCAGTACTTCATTAACTGCTGTGACCAATGGTAGTCTTCAAAAATAGGAACTTCATGTTTCTAAAATTACCTGTGGGACACTACCTGATCATTCAGAGGATCAGGGTTCAGTTCTCAGCAGCCACACCAGGTGTCTGATCACTGCTTGTTATTCTAGTTCCAGGGACCCTTTTCTTGAACAAGGGTCCCTCTGTGCAGCCCTGGCTGACCTGAAGCTTGTGCGGCACACCAGGCTGGTCTCAAAAAAGGTACAGAGATCCTCTGAACTCTGCCTTCCAAGTTCTGGGGTTAAAGGTATGCATGTCCCAGATCTATAGTACTTCTTAATTCCCGTGCTTTAGCTTATTTTTCATTGAAATTATTAAATTTATTTCTTCTAACAGAGGTTATAAGAATAATTTCTTTAAAATGAACTTTACATTATTCAGAAGTGGAATACTTAGTGTTAATACTTGTGGTACACAGACAATTGCAATAGACAATGTCAAGAATGTAGAAATAAAATCAGATATTATTCAATTAAAACAAAATTAGTGAAAAATCAACATGCAGGTGATGATAGTAATTACTTCTTGATATAATAATCCTCAGTATGTTTAGAGGACACTTTACTAACCCTCTTGGATCAAGTTATTTTCTGGATTAAGATCAGAGCCCAAATTTTGTCTGGGAATGTAATCAAAAATGTTCCATGAAAAACCTATGACCTGATTGTTTACATTTTACTAGACAATTGCACTGTGGTTTCCCAGTGAATTCAGTTTTGTTTTGTTTTAGAAAGTATCTATCCATACCTCTTGCTGCCAAATAAAATCACTTCCTCCTTCTAGGAGGAAATGTATTTCTGTCCCTTGGGTTGCACATTAAGAGATAATCCCAGAGGTTTATATTCCTGACTCTTCATTGTCGGGACTTGAAATACCAACACTCTTGATTCTGAGGATAGCAGTAAAGAATCTTACCTTGGAACCAACACAACTTTCTCCTTGTTGATGCTCAGAGAGGCAGAGGAGAATATCAACATCTGCTGTCCTGGGCTTTCAGAACCTGGGATTCAGCTTCAGAGAGAATGGGCCAAGTGCTGTCCTGTGTGGAAATCAAAGTTGTGAAGATAAATGATGTTTTCATGAGGGGCAGCTGTCTTACAAGGCAGGGGTGCTAATGTTTAGTCAAAAGGCCAACGCAGGAATATAGCACTTCTGTTGTTTTTATGTACTTTTAAGCCTTCTTAGCAACTCATTTACAAATGAGTATTTATGTGATGTAGAAGCAGGGGCATCATTAGTTCAAAGGTAGCCTAAACTACATAATGAGTTACCTGAGACTCCGTCTCAATAAACAATGTTTAAATTGGAATGCATGGCGAATTCAGCTTCCTTAGGTAGCTCACTGATCCACCTTGATTTAGTCATTGCTTGAAAACATATTCCAGATACTGTTCATATAGACTTAGTTTCTCAGACACATCTTGTCACAAGTGAAATTGAGAGGTCTGGGTGGGGTGAGGAGCAGATCAGACAGGCTCCCCTAGTAGCCCTGACAGAGACCAGGCCTGAGTTTCTGTTCACTAGAATGGGACAGCAGAACAACAGTTCTCAGGAAACCACAACTTGCAGACAACCAATCAGCAGGCACACCACAGCCCTCTGCTAGCTCAGCAGGCCCCTCATAGCCCCTTTGCTGACTCGGCAGGCACCTCCCCACCCTTCAACAGCAGCACTGGAATGGACTGTTGTATGATGATAAAAATGTAAGATTAGATTTCTGACATCATACTGTGTATGTGATTCAACTCTGCTGTAGAATAGACTCCATATGGTGATAAAGACTTAAGGTTATAAAGGTCTATTCAGATTAACAAAAGCTCACTTAGAGAGTTACACCTAGACACTTATGTCTTTACTAAACTTCAACACTAAGTTTCTTGAAAATTTAGATAAATAAAATATTTGTTTGATAAATAAGATATATATTCTGTAAATCAAGTTTCCAGTCCTTCGAGAGGGTCCTTTACCAGGGTTGGGCATTTGGGCAGGTGCCCCCTTGGCTTCTCCGGGGCAGTGTGGCCTCTGAACTCCCTTGATCCCTGCTCATGGGCCACATCCCAATTCACAACCCCCTTTCCTCCTTTCCCATTTGGCCCTGAGGGATCTTTCTCCTGTCACTATTCCTCGAATTCTTGGGAGACAGTCTAAGGATGGAGCAAATGTTCCATTTTCACCCACAAAATGGCTATTTTGGTTTCTTTACCTAGTTCATTATCTATGACTAAAAAGTATTTTATTACTAGAAGTGCTTCAATTCAAAATAATTTTTAAGACTAAACCTGACAAAAATGGAATATAAGGTCCTAGTCTTATAAAAGCTGGTAATTTATTGTAGGCTGTTAAGAAACTTGTGTTAATGGGTAGTCATAGTTGATCAAATTCTTTAATTGTAGTTATGCAAAGTACTAATATACTATTTACAGGTATAATCCTTATTTAGTCCCCGGTATGTGTTTTTAAAGTTAGGCTTAAAATAAAGTATAAATTTATCTGTTCAGACATACCTAATAGACAGTCCTCAAATGCTCCAGAGATCCACAAAATATGACATTTAAAATGCTTAATAAGAAGTTTACCATAACAGACAGAGACTCCCAGCTCCTAGCAATGACTCCCAGGGTTTCCAAAGAAGATATGAAACAATGCAATGACTCTACATGGATACCACTGACCACTGGGCAAAGATACCACAATGTAACACCTGCTACCAGGACCCTGCCCAGACTATGGACAAGCAGGACACTAGAGAATTGATTGCCCCTTTGCCTAGACAAAGTAAGATCAGTCTTCCCTGTGTTCCTCTTCCACAGGAAAAAACTTTCACTTTATGGGCCTGGCAGCTAAAGACTGATACTGTCCTGATGCATCCAATGCTATGGAGACACTGGGAGAGTGGCATGGTTGTCTGACTGTGGGGGTTTGAACTAATCTGTCATTTTCAATAGATTTGAAAGCTGCTTGGTCTGAATTCTTGGATCTTTGAGGAAACTGACTGTGGCTTTGAGAGAAGTTTACTTTTGGGAAGTTTCAGTTGCATTCTCAGTTCGCTCTTTTTTAATATTTAAAAATTTTTTAAAACAATCTTATTTTAATACTAATCCCAGTTCCCTCTCTCTCCTGTCTTCCCACTCCCCTCACCATCTCCCTATCCCACCCAACCCCCATCCACTTCTCAGAGAGGGTCAGACCTCACATGGGGGAATCATCAAAGTTTGTCACATCATTCCGGGCATGACCAAGGCTCTCCTTGATGTATCTAGGCTGAACAAGGTCTCCCTCCATAGAGAGTGGGTTCCAAAAGGCCATTTCATGCACTAGGGATAAATACTGGTTCCATTGTCAGAGGCCCCATAGACTGCCCAGGGCTCCCAACTGACACCCACATTCAGGTGCCCTAGTTTGGTCTTATGCAGGTTCCCCAGCTATCAGACTGAATTCCATGAGCTCCCACTTGAACAGGTCAGCTGTTTCTGTGGGTTTCCTGAACATGGTCTTGACTCCTTTGCTCATCACTCCTCACACTCTACAACTGGAGTCCAGTAGTTTGGCCCAGTGCTTAGCTGTGGCCCTCTGCTTCTGCTTCCATCAGTTACTGAATGAAGGCTCTATGATGGCATTTAAGGTAGTAATCAATCTCATTATAGGTGAAGGGCATTTAAGGTACCCTCTCTATTATTGCTTAGATTCTTAGTTGGGGTCATCCTTGTGGATTCCTAGGAATTTCCCCAGTGCCAGGTTCTCAGTTCTCTTTTTAAGTGGAGAACAGGCCTCACTTCCCTAAAGCTAGGACTGAAGAGAGTTTGTTTCGATACCAGATTTCAGATGTAACTTCCCACTAAATGGGAATGATTTAAAATCACTATTCTCAGTGATAGCTACTTATGTCTCTAATCAATTATTAGATGAAGAAATACATAAAAAACTTTATGTAAGATATATATATATATATATATATATATATATATATATATATATGAATCTGAGGATATAAAAGCTTAAAAAATTCTGGGGGTCTCAGAAAATGATTTAAGTTATAAATACAAGTTACAAAACTATAAATAGATTATTTAAAATATAAAAAGTGTTTCAGGTTTCTTTCCCCTTCTATGATGTTGCTATATTGAGGTTTCAAAGTTCAAAGTTTAATATTACCATAGTTCTGATAAGCTAATAGAACAATGACTATTTACTGTTTAATTCACAAGCTCCAGATTTTAGATTTCTTTTGGTTGTCTTCTAAATATACCTGGCTCTCTGAACAATAAAAAAATACACATGTGTTTAACTCAAATCTATAGCTTTTGCTAGGACTCAAAGATTCAAATAGGCTTCAGAGAATTGAGAGAGTCATACAACTTGGATCCACTTCTCACAAGTCAAAGGGACTCCAGATAAGTACAGCTTAAGTTTTCCTACCTGTCTATTCCTGAGGATTGGATCTCTCTCTTCTGGTCTTGGGACTCCTCCCCAAAATGTTAAATCTTGACTTCTTTCTCTAGTCTATGTCTGTCTCAACAGATTTCCAGTTGGTTGACAGACCCATTCAAACATCAGCTGCTGACTACAACCTGTTTCAAATGACTATGGTTCTTGGACTTGCTGAGAGCCAATGTGGACCAGTCTAGCCAATGTGATTACTACCTGTATCTACAGCTGGCTCAGATAACCATATGCTTTTGATGAATGCCCCATTGTCCAGCCCTTAACCGGATTTTCAGTCTTCCTGGGCCCTGACAACAACAACCCAGTGTCAGCTTGAAGTAGTTACAGTATAGAGAGAATATGTTGTCCTGTACCCCTGCCCTTTATAGGCTGAAATGTTTAGTCAAGGGAAAGCTCCTTATACCATAGGCCTGAACCCATTTGAGATCACGTATGTCAGCCTACCACCCATTCTGCCTAACCTCAGGGCAGAATTACTAACTGAATTTGATAACAAATGTTTCTCTCCTTTCTACAAGTTCTGTCTCATTTGGTCTTACCCATTTACAGATTATAAGAGAGCTCCACTTCCTATGCTCCATGGGTTCCAGCCAGGAGATTTGATGATCATCAAGACAGAAACACACACACACACACACACACACACACACACACACACACACACACACGACCTTGGAACCTGTTGTAAGTGACCTTACATTGTCATCTTGACAATACCCATCAAAGTGGACAGGGTCCCCACTTGGATTGACCATTCCCACACATGAAGCTAATGGGCCCACATGCTGATTCTGAGGACTATGCCTCAGAGGGAGTCAACCTTGGACTTTGAAGAGCCCCTGTGTCCGGGTTGATAAAATGACTTTGCTTCACCTTGGGTTAAGGTCAGAGAGTTCAAAACTATCCTTACTCTTCTAAGGTTAAAGTCATAAGACCTAAAGGTCTTAGGCATGGGTGTCTAATCTAAATTACAAGAGACTTGGTCCAAGGTATGGTTACTCTTAACCCTCAAGGCCAGCTAATGAAAGATTTAGTCTAAGGCATTGTTATTAACTGTTTGGAGAATTAAGGGAAAAACTCTGTTTGTTCCTTGTTTCATGCTAAAGAATTCTTTTGCCATTTTCCCATTTTTGGTTTGAGTACATCAGCATGTTTAAGAATAAATTTGGGGACATCTACCCCTCTTTGGATCTTCCTGAGCCTGCTCATCTATGCATAGAGTGGACCCACCTTGGTAGAACAAACTACCTTGAGTCTAGTCACACCTTACTATTGCCCTACCCCCCCACACCCTCGGGCCTCCACCCTCCACTAGAGTCTTGGACCCCCACGCCCTCTGCTTGAGTGAGGAGAACACAAGGAGAGGCTGGACCATCCAGAGTTACAGACACTGAAGTCTTGGCCGACCTATGCCACTGGGAGACCAGAGGAGGGGGAGAGACCCCACCTGCACCCACTTGAAGAAGGGATGAGAAGACAATAGTATAAGAACACACTCAACAACAGAAAGACCAATAAGACACCACCAGAATCTAAGGACTCCACACCAGTAAGATCTGAAATGTCCAACGCAAATGAAGCAGAAGAGATGGACCCTAAAAACTATCTTATGAAGATGATAGAGACCCTTAAAGAGGAAACGAGAAAGTCCCTTAAAGAAATAGAAGAAAAAACAAACAAACAAAAATACGTGAAATGGAGGAAAACACAAAGCAAAAATTCAAGAAATAAACAAATCTCTTAAAGAATGTAAAGAAAGCTGAGAAAAAACAACCAAACAAGTGAAGGAAACACTTCAAACAGTTCAAGGCTTGAAAGCTGAAATAGAAACAATAAAGAAAACATAGAAAGAGGGGATTCTGGAAATAGAAAAGCTGGATAAACCATCGGGAACTGCAAATTAAGTATAACCAATAGAATACAAGAAATGGATGAGAGAATCTCAGGTGTTGAAGACTCACTAGAGGAAATACAATCATCCACCAAAGAAAATCTCAAGTCCAAAAAATCCCTAACACAAAATATCCAGAAATATGGGACACTGTGAAAAGGCCTAACTTAAGAATAATAGGTATAGATGAAGGTGAGGAAATACAGCTCAACAGTTGAAGGACTGAACCTCTGAGGGCCAAAATAGGATACATTTGGGAACAACTCTTTAGCCCATGAACTAGCTGTAACATAGTTTGTGGATCCATTGCATTGATGCTGTGAAGCCTGCACCTTGTGCATCTGCCTCTATTTCCCCACCCCCAGCACTGTAAACAGTGGCACCTGTTGTAGCATGTGTTTGTTCCTTTTAAATGTTTCATGATATCCACTTTAATTTTACATGTTTTCTTGTAAATAAGCCTGTCTTCCTACGTGGAATTGTGTGTGTGTGTGTGTGTGTGTGTGTGTGTGTGTGTGTGTGTATCTGAGAATAATACATGTTCTACCAATTAACTACTTTGGCAGTTTTAATCATTTCTCCTACTTTCTTTTTATAAAAAGGGAATTTTAAAAAAAGCTGGAAAATAAAAGAAAAAAGAAATACAGCTCAAAGGTACAGAAGACATATTCAACAAAATCATAGAAGAAAACTTCCCCAACCTAAAGAGGGATATGCCTATGAAAGTACAAGAGGCTTACATAACACCAAATAGACTGGACGACAAAAAGAAGTCCACTTGCCACATAATAATCAAAAATATCAAATTTACAGAATAAAGAAAGAATATTAAGAGCATCAAAAGAAAAAGGCCAAGTAACATATAAAGGCAGAAATATCCAAATTACACTGGATTCTCAATGGGAACTTTGAAAGCCAGAAGGTCCTAAATAGATGTTCTACTAATGTTAAAGGAACATGTACGCCAGCCCAGACTACTGTATCCAGCAAAACTTTCAATCACTATAGATGAAGAAAACAAGGTATTCCCTGCAAAACCAGATTTTAAACAATACATATCCACAAATCCAACCCTACAGAAAGTACTGGAAGGAAAACTCCAACCCAAAAAAGGCAACTACACTCACAAAAACATAGGCAAAAATAATCCCACTTTACCAAACACTATAAGAAAAGGGCAGGGGAAATCCACACATAATACCATCAACTACAAATCCAAAACAAACAAGAATCAGCAATCAATGGTCATTAATATCCCTCAATGTCAACAGTCTTAACTTGCTTATAAAAAGACACAGGCTAACAGAATGGATAATAAGACAGTATCCATCCTTCTGCTGCATACAAGAAACACATCTCAATGTCAAAGACAGACATTCCCTCAAAGTAAAGGATTGGGAAAAGATTTTCCAATCAAATGCACCCAAGAAACAAGCTGGTGTAGCAAGCCTAATATCTAACAAATTAGACTTCAAACTAAAATCAATCAAAAGAGATGAAGAAGGGCATTTCATACTCATCATAGGAAATGTCCATCAAAATCAAATCTCAATACTGAACATCTATGCTCCAAATAAAAAGGTATCCACGTTCGTAAAAGAAACATTACTAAAGTTCAAATCACATATAAAACCTCACAAACATACAGTGGGAGACCTCAAAACCCACTCTCACTACTAGACAGGACCACCAGACAGAAACTTAACAAAGAAACAAAGGAACTAACAGAGATTATGACCTAACTGGGTTTAATAGACATATATAGAACATTCCATCCAAACACAAAAGAATATACCTTCTTCTCAGCACCACATGGGACCTTCTCTAAAGTCACTACATACTCAGCAAACCTCAATAGATACAAAAAATTGGATAACCCCCTGTATCCTGTATCCTGTCATATCACCATGCTTTAAAGTTAGAATTCAACAACACAAATTGCAGAAAACCTACAAACTCATGGAAATTGAATAATGCGCAATTGCACCATTCCTGGGTCAAGGAAGAAATTAAAGACTTCCTAGAATTTAATGAGAATGAAGACACAACATACTCAAACTTCTGGGACACTTTGTAAGCAGCGCTAAGAGGAACATTCATAGCACTAAGTGCCCACCTGAAGAAACTGGAGAATAGTCACAGTAGAGAATGAACATTACAACTGAAAGCTCTAGAACAAAAAGAAGCAAACTTATCCCAGAGGAATAGATGCCAGGAAATAATCAAATTAGGGGCTGAAATCAATAAAGTAGAAACTAGTAAAACAATACAAAAATAATCAATGAAACTGAAAGACCCCAACTCATACCTAGTCTGATACCCACCAGCTTGTATTTGGAAATCACTGTGGCCGCACACACAGCTCTGGGAAAAAGGAACACATAAAATGGCCGGTCATGATGACCAGTCTCTGGAAATTGTTATTATTACTAGTTTCCAAGGAATGTTATTATCCTCAACAACTGTCTGTTTTCTAAAAATTGTTATGGCTTACCCTGCTCCAGAGAGTCATTCCCAACCAAGTTTTGAAAACAACTATGTCACTCTGTTTAGCTACTGAACTATTGTACCGTGGCAGTCTGAAGTTCCCTATTCTTAAGGGGTTCATCTGAGGGGAGACCAGGTGGAAGGCAGGTGCTGGGACCCACCTGCCCCAGATTCTGGAGGACACTCCAGAATCAGTCTGGAAGGTTGGATCTCAGACGATCCTCCTCCTATCTAAGATAGTCTTGGAAAGGCTACATTCTGGGACTGAGTCCGTCCAATTGGTGTGGAAATCCAAGCCTGGTCATGTCTGTGTGTCTCTGTGTATTTGTCTCTTCGGTCTCTGTCTTGGACTGACCCTTTTCTAGACCGAACGTAACATGGGACAGTCGTTGTCTACTCCATTGACTCTGACCCTAGACCACTGGAAAGAAGTTAGGGTTAGGGCAAAGAACCAGTCAGTGGACGTTAAGAAGGGAAAGTGGCAGACTTTCTGCACTTCCGAGTGGCCTACCTTCCAAGTAGGATGGCCGCGGGTAGGGACATTTGACTTGTCTGACATCAGACAAGTTAAAGAAAAGATTTTCAATCCCGGATCCCACGTTCACCCGGACCAAACAGCCTATATTATTGTCTGGGAAGATGTGGTAGTATCTCTCCTGCCATGGGTCCAGCCCTTTCTTTCTCTTGCCATGCTGGCTGTGACTGCTTCAGGAGGAACAGCCCAAAAACCTGTCCTGCAGGCTACAGATATGGATCTCCTCTTCCAGGACTTCTTGCCACCCTACCCTGCTCCTCAGGCTTCTCCCCTTCTTCCCCCACCCCTCTGCCTTCAAACAGCCCTGCATAATCCCTTCCAGTCCTCTCTGCTCCTCCTGTTGAAGAAAGAAGAGGGCCGCATCGGAATTCGCAGCCAGCAGCCATCAGAGCCCCCATGCTCCTACCCTTCCCCTCCAGTGCAGAGGGACACAAACCCCTCCAATACTGGCCTTTTTCTTCTGCTGACCTCTATAACTGGAAGACTCACAACTCCTCTTTCTCTGAAAACCCCCAGAATTTCCCTTCTTGACTCTATCCTTTACTGTCACCAACCCACCTGGGACAATTGCCAACACGTGTTACAGCCGCTGTTCGCCATAGAAGAAAGAGTTCTCCTAGAGGCACGCAAGAATGTTCCAGGAATAGAGGGGAGACCTTTCTTGCTTCCCAATGAGATTGATGCCTGTTCCCCCTTACTCGACCCAACTGGGACTACAACAACCCTGAAGGTAGGGAGCATCTGAAAGTCTACCGCTAGGCTCTAAAGGCAGGTCTCCGAGGGTCAGCGAGGTGCCCCACCAATCTGGTCAAGGTAAGAGAGGTCTTATGGGGGTGGACGAATCCCTGTCTGCTTTTCTAGAACAACTGATGGAGGCCTTTCACTGCCGCTTCAGCCCCTATGACCCAGCAGCTGAAGAACATAAAGCCACAGTAACAGTAGCTTTTATAGATCAGTCAGCAAGAAGCATTAAAAAAGTTACAGAATTTAGAAGGGCTTCAGAGTAAGTCGTTGAAAGATTTAGTGCAAGTTGCAGAAAAGGTATATTACAGTAGAGAGACAGAAGAAAAGAAAAAGGAAAGGGAACAGAAGGAATTAGAAGAAAGAGAGAGACAGAAAGAAGACAAGACAGGAATTTAACTAAGATTTTGGCCATCGTAGTAAGAGAGAGTCAAAAGCCTAGAGCAGTCAGAGAGAAAACACTGGGCAACAGGCGTGAACTTTTAATTAGGGACCAATGTGCCTACTGCAAAGAGAAGGGACACTGGGCCAGAGAATGCCCCAGGAAAAGAATGGATCTAGGGTTCTAACTCTGGAAGAAGACAGCGAATAGGGGGGTTGGGGTTCGGAGCCCCTCCCTGAGCCCAGGATAACTGCTACTGTGGAGGGGGAAACTGTCTAGTTCTTCGTTGTCACAGGCGCACAACATTCTGTTTTATTATCGGATGGAGGATCCAGGTCCAGCAAGAGGTCCTGATTGCAAGGGGGCACTGAAAATAAATAATATTCATGGAAAATAATAATATTCAGTACCCAAAGAATGGTGGACCTTGTAGTGGGCCGGTACCCCACTCATTCCTAGTCATCCCTGATTGCCCGTACCTCTTGTTAGGCAGGGATATTTTGGCCAAAATTGGAGCTCAGATCCACTTCCTCCCTGATGGACCTTAGGTAACAGACAAGCAAGGAAGCCACCTATCAGTAACTCTTAAGTTAGATGAGGAGCATCGCCTATTTGAGGATACAAAGAGCTGGCTCAGGAAAATGGGAATCAGTCTACCTCAAGATCCAGCAATTCCTCTCTTGGGCATATATCCAAAAACTGCACATTCATAAAAGGACGTATGTTCAACTATGTTCATAGCAGCATTATTTGTAATAGCCAGAATCTGAAAGCAACCTAGATGGCCCTCAAACCGAAGAATGGATGGAGAAAATGTGGTACATTTACACAATGGAGCATTACTCAGAGGGGAAAAAAAAATGAAATCTTGAAATTCAAAGGCAAATGGATGGAACTGGAAGGGAACATCCTGAGTGAGGTAACCCAATCACAGAAAGACAAGCAGGGTATGCACTCACTCATATATGGATATTTGATATAGAGCAAAGGACTACCAGCCTACAACCCATACCACCAGAGAAACTAGGAAACAAGGAAGACCCAAAGAGAAGAACACACGTTTCCTTGAAGAAGTGGAGGAGGACAAGAACCCTTGAGCAAATTGGAAGTGCAGGGTGGGCAGAGGAGGGAGGTGGGAAGGGGAGGGGTGGAGAAGAGGAGAGGGGGAGGAGAACAGGAGGATTGAGACATGGGAGGAATCAAGGAGGGCAAGAAAGGAGGTGCCTTGATAGAGGGAGCCAGTATAGGTTGGAGAAAGGTCTGGCACAGGGGAAAAGTTAGGAGATCCACAGGGATGACCCCAACTAAGAATTTAGGCAGTGGTGGAGAGGCTGCCTTTGATGCCCTTCCCCTATAATGAGATTGATGACTATCTTGGTTGCCATTCCTAGAGCTTCCATCCAGTAGCCAATCGAAGCAGAAACAGGCACCTACAGCTTAACAATGAGCCATACTCCTGGATTCCAGTTTTGGAGAGGGAGGAGGGATGAGCAAAGGAGTCAAGACTGTGCTGGAGAAACCTGCAGAAACAGTTGACCTGCCCTATGAGAGCATGGAGACCCTAGTCGTAAAGCTGGGGAACCAGCATTGGAGTGAACCAAGCCCTCTGAATGTGGGTGCCAGCTAGAAGACCATGAGAGTCTATGGGGACATCTATTCAGTGATGTTCATAGCAGCGTTATTTGTAATAACCAGAACCTGGAAGCAACCTAGAGGCCCCTTAACTGAAGAATGGATAAAGAAAATGTGGTACATTTACACAATGGAGTACACATTGTGAAAAAAACAAAAAACAAAAAACAAGAAAACAATGGAATCTTGAAATTCACAGGCAAATGGATTAAATTAGAAGAAACCATTCTGAGCCAGGTAACCCAGTCACAAAAAGACAAACATGGTATGCACTCACTCATGTATGAATTTTACACGTAGAGCAAAGGATTACCAGCCTACAATCCACACCTCCAGAGAAGCTAGGGAACAAGGAGGACTCTAAGAGAGACACACGTTGTCCCCCTGAGAAGGGGAAAGGGACAAGATCTCCTGAGCAAATTGGAAGCATGGGGGGGGAGGGAGAGGGAGCTAGGAGAATGAGAAAGGGGAGAAGTGAGGGGTGAGGAGGAAGGTTTAGTTGGGGGGAAGATTAGAGCAGAGCAAGATAAGGGATACCATAGTAGAGGGAGACATTATAGGTTTAAAGAAAAATCAGGTACTAGGGAAATGTCTGGAAATCTACAAAGATGTCACCAACTAACAATCTAAGCAACAGAGGAGAGGCTACCTTAAATGCCCTCCCCTGATAAAGAGATTGATGACTAACTTATATGCCATCCTATAGCCTTCATCCAGCAGCTGATATAAGAAGCAGACACCCACAGCTAAACACTGAACTGAACTGGAATCCAGTTGCAGAGAAGGAGGAGTGATGAGTAAAGGGGTTATGACCAGGGTGGTGAAACGCACAGAAACACCTGACTTGAACAAAGGGGAGCTCTTGGTCCCCAGACTGATAGCTGGGAAACCAGCATGGGACTGTTACAGACCTCATGAACATGGGTGTCAGTGAGAAGGCCTCAGAAATCCATGGGGCCTCTTGTAGTAGATCAGTACTTATCCCTAGCATAGGTGTGGACTTTGGGAGCCCATTCCACATAGAGGGATACTCCCTGAGTCTAGACACACAGGGGTGGGCCCAGGCCCTATTCCAAAAGATCTGACAGACTCTGAAGACCTACACCCTATGGAAGGCCTCACTCTCCCTGGGGAGCAGAAAGTGTAAAGGATAGGCAGGGTGTTAGTTGGGCGGGGTAGGGGAGCAGAGGAGGAAGAGAGAACTGGGATTGACATGTAAAACAATCTTGTTTCTAATTCAAATAAAAAAAATGGAGGAAATAAAAGACAATCTATGGAACCTCTAAAAGTGGAGACAGTCTTTATCCCTACAGCACAAATGGACTTTGGGAGCACATTCCCTATGGAGGGGCATTATTGCACCCCAGATATAAGAAAGAGAACCTAGGCCCTCCCCCAAATGATGTGATGGACTTTGATGGTTCCCCATGGAGGGCCTCACTATCCTTGGGGAGTGAGTATGGGCTGCATTGAGGGGATCATGGGGAGCTTGGGAGGATGGGAGGGTGAGGGAATGGGTGGATTAATATGTAAATAATAGTGCTTCTAAAATAAAAAAAAATGCAAATACAAAACAAAACAAAAAAATGAGGTGGACTCTTCCATCCCTTTCCGCCGACCTGATCCATAATGAGATGAGTGACCCTCTACTCTTACCCAACTCCAGCCCAAAGCCCCATTCACCCCAATATCTCTGGTCCTGCGCTCACTTGGGGTAGACCTGTCCAGGCAGGGAGGAACTCCATGGGTCTGGAAACACCCCACTCTTCCTTCCTGTTCCGCCGACCTGACTCCTACGGAGGCCTAACTCCTTCAGAGTGAGGAGACTACCAGGAGAGGCAAGACAATTTAGAGATGCGGATATTGAATCCCTGGCCCACACACAACACTGGGTCACAAGAGGAGATAGAGAGACCCCACCTGCACCCACTGGAAGAAGATATGGGAAGAAGACAGAATAAGAACTCACTCAACAACAGAAAGACCAATATGACACCACCAGAATCTAGGGACTCCACACCAACAAGATCTGAAAAGCCCAACATAGAGCATGAATAAGAGATGGACGTCAAAAATTATCTCGGCAATATGATAGAGACCTTTAAAGAGGAAACAAGAAAATTCCTTAAAGAAATAGAAGAAAAAGCAAGCAAAAAATTACACAAAATGCAGGAAAAGACAAACCAAAAAAATCAAGAAATAAACAAATCTCTTAAAGAATCTAAAGAAACCCAAGAAAAAACAACCAAACAAGTGAAGGAAGCTCTTGAAACAGTTCAAAGCATGCAAGCTGAAATAGAAACAATAAAGAAAACACAGAATGAGTCGATGCTGGAAATGGAAAGGCAGGATAAACAACTAGGAACTAAAGATGTGAGTATAAATGATAGAATTCAAGAGATGGAAGAGAGAATCTCAGCTATTGAAGACTCGCTAGAGGATATACATTCATCAACCAAAGAAAACCTCAAGTCCAACAAATCCCTAACACAAAATATCCAGGAAATATGGGACACCGTGAAAAGACCAAACCTAAGAATAATAGGTATAGAAGAAGGTGAAGAAACACTGCTCAAAGGTACAGAAAACATATTCAACAAAATCATAGAAGAAAACTTACCCAACCTACAGAAGGATATCCCTATGAAAGTACAAGAAGCTTACAGAACAACAAACAGACTGGACCACAAAAAGAAGTCCCCCCTGACACAAAATAATCAAAATGCCAAATCTACAGAATAAAGAGAAAATATTAAAAGCAGCAAAGGAAAAAGGCCAAGTAACATATAAAGGCAAACCAATCAGAATCACACCCAACTTCTCAGTGGAAACTCTGAAAGCCAGAAGGTCTTGGATACATATCCTACAAGCACTAAGGGAACATGGATGTCAACCCAGACTACTGTACCCAGCAAAACTTTCAATCACTATAGATGGAGAAAACAAGATATTCCATGACAAAAACAGATTTAAACAATACATATCTAAATATCCAGCACTACAGAAGTTTCTGGAAGGAAAACTCCAACCCAATGAACATAGCTACACTCAAAAAACACAGGCAATAGATAATCTAAATTTACCAAACACAAAAAGAAACAGGAGGGTGAAATCAACACACAATGACACCACCAACAATAAATCCAAAACAAACAAGAACCAACAAACAATGGCCATTAATATCCCTAAATGTCAATGGTCTTAACTTACCCATAAAAAGACACAGGCTAACAGAATGGGTAAGAAGACAGAATCCATCATTCTGCTGTTTACAAGAAACACACCTCAAAGACAGGTGTTACCTCAGAGTAAAAGGATGGGAAAAGATTTTCCAATCAAATGGGCCCAAGAAACAAGCTGGTATAGCAATCCTAATATCTAACAAATTAGACTTCAAACTAAAATCAATCAAAAGCGATGAAGAAGGGCATTTCATACTCATCACAGGAAAAATCCATCAAGATGAAGTCTCAATCCTGAACATCTATGCCTCAAATACGAAGGCACCCACATTTGTTAAAGAAACATTACTAAAGCTCAAACCACACATAAAACTACACATATTTATAGTAGGAGACTTCAACACGCCCCTTACACCACTAGACAGGACTGCCAGACAGAAACTTAACAAAGAAACAAAGGATCTGACAGAAGTTATGACCCAATTGGGTTTAACAGATATCTATAGAACATTCTATCCAAACACAAAAGAATATACCTTCTTCTCAGCACCACATGGAACTTTCTATAAAATTGACCACATAGTTGGAAGCAAAGCAAACCTCCACAATTACAAAAGAATTGAAATAACCCCCTGTATCTTATCAGATCACCATGCATTAAAGCTAGAATTCAACAGCAATACTAATTGCAGAAAACCTACATATTCATAGAAAATGAATAACACCCAATTGCACCATTTCTGGGTTGAGGAAAAATAAAAAAAGAAATTAAAGACTTCCTAGAATTTAATGAGAATGTAGACACAACATATCCAAACTTATGGGACACTCTGAAAGCAGTGCTAAGAGGAAAGTTCATAGCACTAAGTGCCCACATGAAGAAACTGGAGGAAAGTCACATTAGAGAATTGACAGAACAACTGAAAGCTTTAGAGCAAAAAGAAGCAAACTCACCAAGGAAGAGTAGATGCCAGGAAATAATCAACCTGAGGGCTGAAATCAATAAAGTAGAAACTAGGAAAACAGTACAAAGACTCAATGAAACAAAGAGTTGGTTTTTTGAGAAGATCAACAAGATAGACAAACCTCTAGCCAAACTAACCAAAAGGCAGAGAGAGAGCATGCTAATTAACAAAATCAGAACTGAAAAGGGGGAATATAGCAACGGACACTGAATCCAGAGAATCTTCAGGTCATACTTTGAAAACCTGTACTCCACAAAATTCTAAAATCTAAAGGAAATGGACAGTTTTCTGGATAGATATCACTTACCAAAATTAAACCAAGAACAGATAAGCAGTTTTAATCGACCTATAACCCCTAATGAAATAGAAGCAGTCATCAAAAGCCTCCCAACCAAAAAACTCCCAGGGCCAGATGGCTTCACTGCAGAATTCTACCAGAAATTCAAACAAGAGCTAAATCCAGTACTCCTCAAACTGTTCTGCACAATAGAAGCAGATGGGATATTGCCAAACACTTTCTACGAGGCTCCAATCACTTTGATACCCAAGCCACACAAAGATATGACTTACAAAGAGAACTACAGACCGATATCCCTCATAAACATTGAAGGTAACATACTCAATAAAATATTGGTGAACCGAATCCAAGAAACATATCAGAAAAATCATCCACCATGATCAAGTAGGCTTCATCTCAGGGATGCAAGGATGTTTCAACATATGAAAATCCATCAATGTAATCCACCATATAAACAAACTGAAAAAGAAAAACCATAATGATCATCTCACTAGATGCTGAAAAAGCCTTTGACAAAATCCAACATCCCTTCATGATAAAGATCTTGGAGAGAACAGGAATAACAGGAACATATCTAAACATGATAAATGCAATATACACCAAACCAATAGCCAACATCAAACTAAATGGAGAGAAGCTCAAAGCATTTCCTCTAAAATCAGGAACAAGACAAGGCTGTCCACTCTCTCCACATCTCTTCAATATTGTACTTGAAGTTCTAGCTAGAGCATTCTGACCTCACAACTGTCAGAATGGCTAAAATCAAAAATACCAATGACAATCTATACTGGAGAGGATATGGAGAAAAAGGGACACTCCTCCATTGCTGGTGGGAGTGCGAACTTGTAAGACCACTCTGGAAATCAGTATGGTGGTTGCTCAGAAAAATGGGAATCAGTCTACCTCAAGATCCAGCCATTCCTCTCTTGGGTTTATACCCAAAAAGTGCATGTTCATACAACAAGGACAAATATTCAACCATGTTCATAGCAGCATTGTTTGTAATAGCCAGAATCTGGAAGCAACCTAGATGCCCCTCAACTGAAGAATGGATAGAGAAAATGTGGTACATTTCTACAATGGAGTACTACTCAGCAGAAAACAAAAAACAAAAAACAAAACAATGGAATCTTGAAATTCGCAGGCAAATGGATGGAACTAGAAGAAACCATCCTGAGTGAGGTAACCCAGTCACAAAAAGACAAACATGGTATATACTCACTCATATATGAATTTTAGACATAGAGCAAAAGATTACCATCCTATAATCCTCTTCACCAAAGAAACTAGGAAACATGAAGGACTCTAAGGGATAAGTAGACCCCAGGAATGGGAAGTGGCATGAACTCCTGAGCTAATTGGGAGCATGAGGGAAGGGGAGAAGGAGCTGCCACAATAAGAGCAGGAGAAGAGGAGTAGAGGAGAGGAAATGGAGGAGCAGAAATATTGAGTTGGGGGAAGAATAGAAGAGAGAGAGCAGGATGGGAGATACCATATTAGAGGGAGCCACTATAGGTCCGAGAAGAGATCTGGAACCAGGGAGATCTCCAGAGACCTACAAGGATGACACGATCTGACAATCCAGGCAATGGTGGAGAGGATAACCTAAAAGCCCTTCCCCTAAAATGAGATTGATGACTTCTCTTTATGCCATCCTAGAGCCCTCATCCAGTGCTGATGGAAGCAGAGACAGACATCCACAGATACACACTGAGCTGAAATCTGGAATTTAGTTGAAGAGAGGGAGGAATGAAGATTGAAGGGGTCTGTGCCAGATTGGAGAAACCCACAGAAACAGCTGGCCTGAACAAAGGAGAGCACATCAACCCCAGATGCTGTCTGGGAGGACAGTGCAAGACTGATCCAGACCCCTGAACATGGATGCCAATAAGGAGTTCTCTGCACTCCATGGAGCCTGTGGTAGTGGATTAGTATTTTTCCGTGGTGTAAGAAGGGACTTTGAGAGCCCTTCCCATATGAAGGGTTACACTCTGGCCCTGGACACATGGGGAAGGGCCCAGGCCCAGCACAGGAAGATTTGGTGGACTTTGCAGAGCCCTCTTTGAGGGCCCTACCCTGCCTGGGGAGTGGTGGGTGGATGGGGTGGGGGTAGGTTGGGGTGGGGGAGGAGGGATGGGGATGAGGAGAGGGAGAGGGAGATGAGAAGGGACTTACATGTGAAACAAGCTTGCTCCCTAACTTGAACTAATAAAAAAAATTTTTTTTGAAAATGGGGTGTCCAGTATTCACTGAATTACCCTCCTGACTCTATTCTGAATATTTATCTTTTCCTTAGTATTTACCTTCTGTCTTTCGATCTACACTCCACATCTCAGCTCCAAACTGGGCAAGTTGGCCAGATCTGACTGAAGCCCCCAAAGATGAGTTCCCATACAATTGTACAACCTTAGCACCCTCTAAAACTGAAAATCCTAAAGTCATGGATTCAGCTAAGGGATGAGCCCGTCCCCATGCTTCCTTAGCACATGCCTACTGGGGCTTTCCAGTCAGGTCACTATGGACCTACACCCACCTACCCTTTATTCTCATATCATAGGTCATCAGTGCTAACTCAGGAAAGATTCTAAACCAGACTTCCCATGCAGTCCCTCTGGAGACCTGGTTTCCTGATCTCTACTTTGATATGAGAATGCTTTAAACCCCTGCACACACTCCTTAATCAGGCTTGTAAAGGAGTAGCTCTCCATGGTCCAGCTGATGGTTCTGAGACAACAATACAAGCCCGTAGATATGGACAATACGTTTCCAGGATTTGAGATGACCCACTACTCAAGGGGGGGATGAGATAACATGAGGGGAGCAGATCAGACAGGCTTCCCTAGTAGTGCTAACAGAGACCAGGCCTGAATTTTTTTTGGTAGAAAGGGACAGCTGAGCAAGCAGTTCTCAGGAAACCCCCTTTGGGGACAACCAATCACCCGGCACCCCACAACCTTTTGGCAGCTCAGCAGGCACCCCACAGCCTTCTACTAGCTCAGCAGGTACCCCATGGCCCCTTCTGCTAGCTAAAGGTACCTTTCACTTCCCTGATGCTGGAAAACCCCTAACCACTAGGGCCCCTCACCAATCAGCACCCAGACAAATCTTTCCTCCACCAGTCAGCCCCAGATTAATTGCTCCTCCCTGGGATTCCCCAAATCCTGCTTAAAAGGAATTTATGACCTTTTTTGGGGGCATGGCCATTTGCCACCCTAATATGTTGGATTAAAAAGGTTCTTGCTTATTACATACATGGCTGTTGGTCTTTTCTTGGGGGCTTCTCTTGGACCATAACAAAATGTGGTCTCCTTTTCCTTGGGGTCACTGGTCACTGGCCCATGAGGGCAAAGGAAGAAGCAGCAAGCAGGGTTCGGAGGCCCCTGAGCATGTTGGAAAGAACTTCCACAAGTCAGTTTCAGGGAGACAGATCATATTATTGTTCCAGGAGTGAGGTGCATAAGGGTTCTTAGGGTTATGGGCACCTAATTAACATATGGGTGAGAGGAAAGGGTGGGACTTCTGTGCCCAGTCATACAGTGTTTGCAGGAAGAGGGAGCTCTATGCAAGGTCATCCTCCAAGTCGGTCCAGGCATCTAAGCTTAGAGACATTCTCCAGGTAAGGTTAGACAGAGAAAAGGAAGCCCTGCCGAGAAATGGAACTCAGAGAGAGGGACAGAGAGTGAGGGAGGAGAGAGAAAGAGAGTGAGAGGGCATTACTAAGGGCTTCTCACTGAAAAAACACATGAATGATATCACCTATCACCAGATAGTAAAGATTAAAGGATTTAGACCAGAAGCAGATACAATGGTAATTGGCACACCAAATACTCAGCAAATATTGCCATTATTAATCATTGTCTCATGCAATCATCCTTGTAAAAAGTAAGTGTTCATCACCTTGCTAATACATCGTGAAGAAAATAAACATGGTTTCTCTCCTTGTGAAGCCCAGAGTTTTGTAAGAGGGGGGAAAAGCAAGTGAAATATTTGATATTAAATCATATGAATTAAATGAACAGGGTCCTTAGAATGTACAGGCATGGAGGAAGTGTGTACCTTTGGGTGGATAGAGCAGTCTTTGCAAAAACAACATTGAAACTTGGTTCTAATGAAAGAAGTCAGAGTGTTTTAAGTGAAAGCACAGGCCACCCAAAGAGAAAGCTGTATTCTAGGCACCTCTGAAAGAGCATCATGGCTTCAGTGTTCTATGAAGTGATGAGTTGATGAGGACTGATAGGAGAGGACTGTGGGACACAGACAGAAAAAGATCTCATATATCGGGAAATGAAGGCAGAGTTTTTGCTTCAATATAGGAAGCTATTGTGATGGGCTTGACCAGAGGTCATGGTGGTATGGACTAAAGTGATAGCAAAGTTGATGAAGAAGCATGGTGATTTCAAAATACATTTTGGTGGAAAAGCTCTCTGTATTTACAGTGGAGCCTCTGTGAAGGAAGAAGTAATGCTAGGAATTAAGACTGACATTTGGTTTTCTGGCTTGAACAAAGGGGCAAAACAGGGACCTGTTCAGACAGGCAAGTGCTGTGGAAAAAAAAAAAAACAGTTAAGGGAGAGCACAGGACAAAGGGGAGGGCAGCAAGAGAAAGAGAAAGGAAAGAAGGAGGAAGCGATAGAGGAAAAGCAGGAAAGAAGGAAGGAAGAAAGGAAGGAAAGAAGGATAAACCTCCATGCATGTTCTCCACCACACTGTTTGAGAGAGAAAAAGAGTTTTCGAAGCACAAAATGAATTTTCTAGGAACTTAGAAGCACAGGAGATGTTTCAGCATGTCTTTATCAGTATCATTTCTGAAATCCCATGTGTAGCGCCATAGTGGAGCTGCTCAGTGACTGCAGAGGCACCAGCAAAAGTTATTACAACAGCATATTCATTCACCCTTTTCAAAGTTAAAGGTCTGTTACTCTTCCCATTATAAACCCCAATTTTCAGGGGTTTATAACTTGGCTATTTTAAAATTACTTCACACTGAAACTTGCAGGTAATAAAACATTTTTTAAAAAATAGATTTAATACATTTTTGTCAAGATCTAGTTAAAATATGGCCTAATTTTTCTGAGATAAAGTGCCTTTTAGGTAATATATTGTGACATAAATGTTTAATTAAGAATACTTTAAAGTTTCTGAAAACAAATACACTGATAACAATGTCCCGGGTCATGTGCAGATTAGACATGGGCTATCACAAATGTTGTGTTGCAATGTTAAGATTTCATAAAACTTGAAATATGCATTGCTGTTTTGGATGAATTTCTTTCCCATAAAACCGTTTGTAAACTGGTTATGATATTTCTGAGAAACAATAAGATGTTCAATTTCACTTTACAGATAGGTATTTTATTACTTTACCAGACAGAATTCAAATTCAACATTATTGTTGCTCAATTATCAATAAACTACCTTTAGCCTGGGTTGCAACACTTTGATTTCCTTTGAGACAAGGTCTCATGTAGCCCAGGCTGGCCTTTAACTCCCTATGTTAAACATGACCGTGATCTTATAATCTTCCTGCCTGTACCTATCAAGTACTGAAACGACAGGCCTGAAACACTGTGTTCCCATTGGGTAATAGAATTGATGGTCAATATGTGAGTGCCAAATTCACCTAAGGCCTTCAATAACATCAGTTTAGATAGTGCTATGATTTGACCCTTAGATTTGTCCTAAAGATCTGTATGATACAGTTCTGCTCCCCAGAATGGTGCTGTTAGGAGACTGTAGAAATTGTTTTCTTTTAAATTTATTTTATAGGTATGGGCCTCTTGCCTGCATGTAAATCTGTGTACCCTGAGTCTGCTGAGGCCAGAAGATGGTGTCAGATCTCCTGGGAGTGGGGTTACAGGCAGTTGTAAGCTGCCCTGTAGGTTCTGGGACTTGAACCAGGGTCCTCTGTCAGAGTAGCAAGTGCTCTTAATTGCTGAACCATTTCTTCAGCCCCACTGTAGAACTCTGAGGTAAGACCTACAGTGAGGTGTTTAAGTCACTGGGAGCATGCTCTTGATGGGGAAGGTGGAACATCAGACCCTTCCTTTTTCCTTTTTTTTCATCTCATTCACGAGGTGAGCAGATTTGCTTTGCCATAAGCTGCAACCACGATATAGCAATGCACCCAAAGCAAGAGAGCCAAATAGCCACTGACCAAATTCTCAACCTCGAGTCAAAATAAATCCTTCCTCTTGGTAAGTTGATTATCTCAGTTATTTCTCCTGTGAACAGAAGGTGACTAACTCAGCCAGGAAATCTGACTAAAGTTACAAAAACACTCTCTTCCCTTGTGAGGAACATGAAGAAACACGGAAAATGTTTCAGAATGAAAACAATCGAGTATTTCGTGCCAGCGAAAATGGGGGAGGCACTGATGAATAAGAAATGTGCTCTTCCTTTTGTCCAGTAAGTGACAGAAGCAGATGCAGAGATCCACAGCCAAGCCTGGCTCCGGGAGTTCTGCTGAAGAAAGGAGAAAGGGATTGTGTGAGCCAGGGGGTCAAGGTCATGACAGAGGAACCCACAGAAACTCTAGCTCATCCACTCTGGACCAACAGCTAGGGAGCCTGCATAGGACCGACCTTAGCCCTCTGCATGTGTGTGGCAGTTGTGCAGTTTGGTCTTTTGTTTGGGGCTCCCAGAAGTGGGTTCAGGACCTATCCCTGGCCCTTGGGCCGGCTTTTGGAAACCAAATCCCCAAGTTGGGTTGCCTTGTCCAAAGTTGATACATGGGAAGGAGCCCTGTTCTGCCTCAACTTGATGTGCCATGGTGTGTTGACTCGGAGGGGAGGCCTGCCCTTTTCTGAATGGAGATGGAGGAGGAGTGGATGGGGTGGGAGTAGGAGGGAGGTGAGGGGAGGGAACAGGATGAGAAGAGGGAAGGGAAACTGTGGTCCTTATGTAAAATAAATGAAAAAATTTAAAAAAAGAGAAAGAAACGTGCTGTACCTTGAACAGATGATAAGATCAAAGGAGACAGGAACACACAAGGCCTGGGATTAGAGGGGATAAAGGGGAGGTCGAGACTGTGAAGTGTCACCAGCACCAGCGACCAAAGAACCAGACCAGGTGAGAGTCTGAGGATGAAGAAGGACACAACCAGGTCATTCGGTAGAAGCGAATGCCATCGGTTTATTGCAGCCAGCAGTTTATATACAAGAGGAGATGGAAAAACACCACCTGTTAACAGAATGCATTCCCACACCCTACCATAAACAAGGAAACCACAACCCCTGCCCACAGCCAAAGAAGCAAGAAGGGGATGGGGTGGGGGCAAGGCATAAAGTTTCAATAACAAGAAAGGTTCATAACAGGATGTTGATACTAGTGGGCGAGGCAAGGAAAACAGGAGGGACCTGTGGTTATGCTGGAAAGCAACTCACAGAGACCCTGTGGGGGCTGGGTCCCGACAGGGAAAGACTTCCATAAAAGGTGAGGAGAAACTTAGCATGAAAGGTAACATTAAGCAAGATCTTTAGTGGTTGGACATGGAGGGGAAAAGAAGCAAATGTGTAATGAAGCAAGACAAGGGGAGGCAGCACATACACAAAAAGGAGACAGGGAATTGCATGGCGTCTATTAGGATGACATCATCATGATTTTTAGGAATTGAGTCACAGTTGCTCTGCAGATGACATTGTCTGGGCCCTTCTCAAGTGTTTCCTAGCAGTGTGCATGCTGTGTATGTGGGCACTTTGTATGCATGTTGCATATTTGACTAACAGGGTTAAATTGGTTGGTTGTAAAGCAAACTCTTCTGAATTAGCTCCTCATTAAGTGAATTGAGCTCAAGGATGCAACTTTCCTACTGGATTTGTTCCGAGGTGCTTCTCTGCAGTGATGAAAACATTTCAGTCTAATATCATAAACAAAACAACTGGTAATAAAAATGTGATTTTTAGCTCTGGTAATATAAGCCAAGTGACTTTTTCTATAAATTGCCTCTCTCCTTTTATTTGGATAATTCATTCTTGAATATAATCAGATTGAAGGAAACTTCCTGATACATCTATGGCCAGAAATAGTCTCTAAGACCATGTCCAGCTTTATACATGGTTCCAGGGAATAAGCACTCCTCCTTGTGCTGGAGCAGTGAGCAATTCACCTACTGAGCCTTTCCCCCAGATCCACATACATTAATTCCTTTGAAAATTCTTTTTTAAAAATTATTGGGTTCCTTTGTGTGTGTGGTATATGAGTGTGGTGTATGTGTGTGCATGGTGCATGTATGTGTGGTGTCTGTGCATGTGTGCTGTGTGTGTGTGGTACATAGTATGTATGGTATGTCAGGGGGAGACTGGGGTGAGGACTGGGATGAGGGCTGGGGTGAGGAGATAAATTCCAAGAATGCCAAACGTATGTGGAGGTCCAAGGTTAGCTTTTGGGAATTGTTTTCTCCTTCCTCTGTGGTTCCAGGGACCAAACTCAGTCTTGAAAGCCAGTTCTTGTACCTGCTGAGCCGTCTCGTTCCTCTCTCCCTAACTTTGTCATATGCAGCATTCTGCTTTCTCCTATTATTACCTGTTATTAAAATTTATGTTTCTGAAATGCTGAGATATTTTGTAAAGTACATGATCCAACATGCCATAAAGCAAAATCTGATGGTAGCCAATAAATACATCTTTTAGTTTCATATTGAAAACAAAAGAATCTTTACTTCAAAGTGTTATTTTTCAGATATGTTTAATATTTGCAATCCTAAACTATGGAACTGAAGATAATTTGAGAATATTGCACTTGCACTTGGTAAGAACAAGGTTTCTTTTAAAATTTTTATTGTCTTCAAGAATTTATTACAATGTGTTTTAATGATATTCACTCCTCACGCCTCCCCCAGCTCCTCCTGGTTCCACCTCCTCTTTTCACCTCCATCCAGACTCATGTTTCCACTTTTATTGCCTTATTTTATTTTTAATTAAAACATAACTTACCAAGTATAATTTCTCATTGTATTCTTAATATTTATCCTTATACTCACAAATAACTCCCACCTCCAATCAAAGCCTTTTTGGCAGTAGATGGAGACCATTGCAGAAGGCCACAACTGGTCAGTGTGCCAAGAACAACTGACAGTGGAGTGCTCAGCCCTAACTGATACATATACAAGTCAACTCTTACACTCACCCACACTCTCCTTTTAGTAACCCAGTGAGTCCGGTTTGTGTTGCCTTTTCCTCCGGGGTGTTGGGCCATGTACTGGTTGACTTCCCAGGGGGCCCTGACTTTCCCTCACCAGAAGCCATCAACTGTCAAAAGCTTCTCAGTTAGGGGTAGGGATTTATGGGAAATGGTTTCCTAGTCAGAAAAAGAAATGTTTAAAATTAGACAGATAAATGCAGTGTGAATAATAAAAATGCATTATTTCTGAATGGCCAAAAATATTGTAGTAAAATATTAAAATTAAATGAAAACCATACAGTACTAGTAAAACAAAGGGCCCCTTCAAGGTAAAAATGCAACAGGAATGTATCTGTAGAAAAGGAACATAAATGGTTAGTGAATATGAGGAAGGATGTTCAGTGGCCTAGAATGTAGAGCAGTAAAAACAAAAGAAGCCAACAGCTTTTATCCATAAGGTTCACAAAAAGCTGCTTGATAAAATCCAGGTAAATTACCATCTTAGCTACTTTTCTAGTCCACAGCAGCTTATAAAGGAAGCATGCAGTTGGGACTTAGACTTCCAGAGGAATAAGAGTCTATCATTATTATAGTGTGAGTATGGCAGCAGGCAGGCAGGCATGGTGCTGGAGTAGTATAGCTCAGAGCTTATAACGTGATCTACAGATGGAAGCAGAATACACATTGGAAATGGGGTGAGTCTTCTGAAACCTCAAAGTCCACAGGCAATGAGACACCTCCTCAAACAAATTCACAACACCCAATCCTTTCCCAAACACTTCCACCAGCTGGGGAAGAAGTATTCAAACATACAAGTCTATGGATGCCATTCTCATTCAAACCACAGCAGTGACATTGGGAAACAAACTCTCTTGTGTAAGGGAATATGACTTCCTGGAGCTTTTTAGAAAGCCAGTTGCTAGGATTCGTGAAAGCTGAAGGTGAATAAATCCTTAGCAAAAGCTAGCTTATTGATAGAACACAGCAGTGTGTGAGGTGTGCTGGTTTGAATAAGAATGGCTCCTATAGCCATATGTAAATGTTTAGTTCCTGGTTGGTGAACTGATGGCAATGGTGAGGAGATGTTACTTTGTTGGAGAAGGTGTGTCCTTGTTGAAGGAGAGCATCACTGGGGGTAGGCTTTGAGGTTACAAAAGCCCATGTCAGGCCCAATCTGTCCTCTCTCTCTCTCTCTCTCTCTCTCTCTCTCTCTCTCTCTCTCTCTCTCTCTCTCTCTCTCTCTCTCTCTCCTTGCTACTTCTCTCCCATACCCTGTCTGTCTATCTCTACCTACCTGCCTGCCTGCTGGCTGCCAAGCTTCCTGCCATAATGATGATGGACTAATCCTCGTATTCTTTAAGCAAGCCCCTAATTAAATATTTTTTATGAGTTGACTAGGTCATGGTGTCTCTTCGCAGCATTAGTAACCCTAACTACTGAATGAGTTAACAACAGCATGTGACCACTAACTAATTTCTTGAATACAAAAGAGGACTGTGTTCTCTCTGTTTGAAGGGAGTCAATGCCAAAGTATAGAAATGAACTCATTTCAGGAGACAGTAGTTGTTGCTACTTGAAACAGAGAAGTGATGAGGTGGTAAATAAATTTGAAGTTGGAGAATATGGTAGCACACGGTTTTATAAAATTCAGAAATAAACAGTCTAGAGCTATCATGTATATGGTAGCATTTTATATATAAGTACATGTACAGATTTATACTGATATGATATACACAATTATACTCCATATACATAGTTTCTTTATGTCAAGGCTGAAATCCCTATTATAGTCAAATGATGATGACAATTGACATCTTGTTTTCATAGTACAAATGTCAAGATTATAATATAAACTTGGGAGTCATCAACACTTAAATGGTACTCTAATAAATTATAGACAAAGTTGGGTTTGGTGATGCATGACTTCAATCTCAGCATTTGTGGAGGCAGAGGCAGGTGGATCTCTGTGAGTTCAGTGTTATCCTGCCCTACATATTTCCAGGCTAGCCAGAGCCACATAGTGAGAGCTAGGTTCAAAACAAAACAAAACAAAACAAAAACCCAAAAATTAGTTATGGGACTCCATAAGATTCTCTAGGAAAAGACTGAAAGAGGAAGATAATTGTAACTGGTAGTAGCAAGGATTGCAAATATTATCTACTGATAGAAACTTAGTTGAATATGCATATTATCAATTGCCATATTGCTTTCCTAATAATCTGTATGTATTTATGTCTATAATATTTAGTATAAATACCTTTACCTGAAACATTATATATATATATATATATATATATATATATATATATATATATGACACACACACATACACACAAACACACATATACATTAGCAGGTAAATTCTGAATTGTATAGAATGGAGGCTTATTCATTTTTTATTGTAATTTTTTTTATAGTTTTTACTTTACCTCTTATGAGATTCTGGGAAGATGGTTCAGTGAATAAAATTTTTCAGTGGATAATGTTGTACAAGTATGAGGACCTGCGTTTGTATGCCCGGATCCCATGTAAAAGCTGGGAAGGTATGACAACTTTGTGTAAGGGAGATGAGGGATCTTTGGAGCAAGCTGGCTAGCTAGAACAGTTTGAAGTGCTAGTTTAGGGTTCAGTGAGAGACTTCCGCCTAAAGAACATAAAATGGAGAGTTATTGAAGAAGATGTTAACATCAGTTTGGGACCCTCTACAAATACATGAATAGAAATGTGAACATGCATATATGCACACATGCATACCACACATGCATCCAAAAATGTCAAAAATTAAATATATAATACAATTTAACACAGCCAAGATTTGGTTTAAAATAGTGAAAATCAAAGCTTAAAAAATGGTGTCCCACTAACAATGATAGCACATATATTATCTCTGAATAATGTCACTTTAACATCTTAAAAATACTGATTACAGGGATGGATGGGGTATCATATATTTATGCGGCTAATTTTACTTTGTTTAGCAGAATTCAGCCATTTTTATCTGTATAAGGATTGATCAGTTGACAGGTGTGCCATGTTTTTCTTGAACCCTATATCATGGAATGAATTTATGTATGACCTTAATTTATCAGAATGCCTGGACTATAAAATCACCTTGGCTGAAGATCCAAGGAAAGATAGCTGATAATTTAATTCTATTATAAACAACACATATCCTGGTGATTTCTAATTCCATCTTGTATTCAAATCCCTTTGTTCTAATTGCTGTCATTCTCTCCTTGTTTTCTTCTAATTATTCTGACGAGAGAAAATTCTCAATTAGTCATGGACTGTGTGTTTAATCTTAGGATTTCCTAAATCCTCATTTTAAAATTCTATCTTTTACTAAAAGATAGACTTTGTGGTAGACTAAAAACTTCCCATTAAAATAGGCAGCTTGGTGTTTTTATAACATTTTTAATGTTAATGCATATATAGAATAAAGTTTTTTAACCATTTGTTGATCTGAAACCTTTCTCCATTAATGTGTGTAAAAATCTTGAAGTAAAAGTATCTATAACTTGTTCATATAGTTATATAATTACTATGCCAATATTATATATAATTGCCATGAATGTAATCTGTGATAAATCTTGTATTTTAAATTAAAGTTTAGTAATTACGCTAGTCTGCATACCTCATTATTAATTTGCACATGGAACTCGAAAGATTTCATTGACAAGAGAAGACTGAGTATTCTGCTATACAGGGGTCCTCAAACAGTCCTAGAAAATAAGCTAAAATGAGGCCAGCTTGGACTACATAGTGCAATGAAATCTTATCTCAAAGAAAAAAAAAAAGATAATGCCTTGCCAGATATTTTCAGAAAAAAACCTAAGGTAACGGTGTCTGAGGGGAAGGTGTGTAGTGAGGATACTACCCTTAACTTTAAGTTTCTCTGGCTCCAAGATGATTTTATGTCACCGGAAAATTGTCATTGTCACGGACCTCATCTATCTAACTGCCTCCTGAATTCAGGTACCTATATTCAACTATTTTCTTCTGTGCTACATCATTCAGAAATTGTACACCTCCTTCCTTGTTCACTTTTCTGGAAAACAATGAAGTATATGCATTCACAAGGAAATGTATGAAGTTATAGACACCTGTAGCTGGCTTTCCACTCTTCTTCCCTTCAAGACACTTGGCCTTGAAAAGCTCCAGAAACCCAATATAATTTCAAGCTACTTTAATTTCTGAAAATTGACAAAAATCCAGACTATTTTGGTACAATGTATGCTTATGTAAAAATAAATACACTAAAATTCATTGGTCATTCATTAGAAACATCAGCAGATAATGTGGGAGTTGTTTGATTCGGGTGTGATCATCCCTGTCTTAGGCTTCTCTTGCTGTGAAGAGACACCATGACCATGGCAACTCTTATAAAGGAAAATATTTAATTGAGGTGGTAGCTTACAGTTTCAGAGGTTTACTTCATTATCATCACAGTGGGGAGCATGGAGGCTGGGAGTATGGCAGTGTGCAGGTGGACATGGTGCTGAAGAATTCTACATCTTGATTGAAAGGCAAGTGAACTGTCTCACTGGGTGTGGCTTAAGTGTATATGAGACCTCAAAGCCTCCCTCCACAGCCACACACTTCCTCCAACAACACGACACCAACTCCAGAAAATCTATACTTCTTAATAGTGCCACTCCCTTTGTGGGCATTTTTTTTTCAAACCACAATTACCATCTTTAATAATTTGATGTTAAGAGGTGACAGCCACTGATCAAAGGTACCCTTGCAGCTGAATATATCAAGCCTTATAGGAAGTCACCACATTCTAGATCCACAGATTCTTTCCATTGGGTCTCTTTGGCCACATTCTCATCTTGGAACTTTGTCGTATTAGCCCCTCCCCCATCCTTGTGCATTTTGTTCTTGAAGTCTTCCTCAGGCCTTCCTAGCAAGCTCCATTTGCTTACATTTACTTCAGTGTTTGTGAGGAACTTCTCTTTTAAACTTTTTTTTTTTGATTTGTGGTTTTATTAATATACTCAGTGACCAAGTTCAATAGGTTTTAACATCTCTTGTTTTTTATCCTATTGTTGTGGATCTCCTGGAACTGGAACAGACTGTTGTGAAACAAAATGTGCGCAAAACGAATTGATTCTGGGTCTTCTGCAAAGCAGATTCCGGGTCCCCTACAGTGTTTATGATGAGCAATTTAATTATAAAAGGTTCCAAAAGTTACAATTATGTTACTGGTCATATGCTGATATAAAATCCTTTTAGTGTTGAATTAAATTAAATCATCCCAATAGCTTTTCCCACAGATACATATATTTTAAGATGTAGTCTAAATATCCCACACCCTTTCTTCTCATTAAACTATTTTTGGTGCATTTTGGAAAATGTTTAGAAATCTGTACCCCTCCTTAGTTTGATGTAGAAGATTTATCAGGTCTGATCTAGGCTGAGGAAAAACAGCTGAGCATTTTTCACATCTTTCAAAGATTTGATTCTTTAAAAGTGTCAACATCTGTAAAACTGGCCAGAAGGATGGTACCAAACCAGCTACAGATCCAAATGGAAAACCTCGGGTAATTTCCCATTTTATTGGAAACAAAGGTGTCATGCTTACTCTGCTGTTCCTTTATCTGAAACCTTTTCATCTTCAGAACTTCTCCACTTACTGCAGACTGTTTTCTGTAGTGCTGGGCATCAAATTCAGGAGCTTGCCTGGGCTAGCTAGTTAAGTATCCAACCAGTGACTGCAGTCCTCCAAAAGTATTTAAAAACCTCAAAGAATAGACCAGGTTACATAAATTCCAACAAAACATGTAATATTTATTACAATTGAAAGGATAAACCACAAATGGGAGCATGCGAATGAAATCATGTAGAAAGCTGTGGAAGATACACAGAAACAGACACAGACACACACACAAAGACCCACACACATATACACACAGAGAAATAGACACACCGGGCGTTGGTGGTGCACGCCTTTAATCCTCACAGGCAGATCTCTGTGAGTTCAAGGCCAGCCTGGTCTCCAGGGCGAGTACCAGGATAGGCTCCAAAGCTATACAGAGAAACCCTGTCTCGAAAAACCGGAAAAAAAAAAAAAAAAAAAAAAGAAAAAAAAAAAAAGAAATAGACACATACAGAGAAACACACAGAAACAGACATACATGCTCACAAAGACAGACACACATGCACACAGAAACAGACATACACACACGATAACACACACACACACACACACACACAGAGAGAGAGAGAGAGAGAGAGAGAGAGAGAGAGAGAGAGAGAGAGAGAACTGGATATAGATTTGTCTTAGAATTTTATTTGTTTTAGTAGCCAAGGAAGAGCTATCATTTAATATACCCTCTGTGTTATAGTGTTCACAATCTACCTATTGGTAGGAAGAGGATTTTTCAATCCTTGGAGAGGCTTAAAGGATGAGAACTGCCTTTCCAAGTTGGCTCAGCAGAGCTAAGAACTGGAAAGGGTTTCCAGGCTTATGGACGGACAAGAATGACTGATGTCATTTTATTGTTCCCATTGTATTCTAGATGTTTCAGAGGAGGATGTACTTATTATAGTGCTTAAACACTATGTAGTTGTTGTTAATAAAATTAATGGAGAAACATACATAGATGACCATATGGGGGGCATGTGGCCTGTGTTTGCAAATGCTCCCTAGGTACCATCTATCCTAGGTACTGGGTGGTGTAAACTGTGGGGATAACAGCAGGGCTGGCAGCTGTTTGCAGCAGGCAACTTTGATGTCTACCTTCCCCAACTCCTTATTCCATTTTCTGTATCTCCTTGAGAGCTATCAGCTGCCCCTCAGCCAACGTGACAAGGAGTTCACTTGCCTTTGCTACTGTCATGGATTCAGTTTCCTGAGGACCCCAGAGTGTTACCTTTGATTAACTGTTAGGGAAATAAAAATAGGGGTTGTCCCAGTGAGTGGCTACTATTTCAAACTCAAGGAGTTGTACCCTGCAGACGATCCAGGAAGGTCTAGACTCATCTGTTGAGTCTTTCTAGCACTAAACTTTTCCTTTATCATCAAATAATTAAACCTTTGTTACCATTATGGTGGTCTGTAGTGTTCTGTTCTCTACTGAAATACGAAGGATCAATGACAGTGAATTGTTGTTCAGGCTAAGGAAGTCAAAGAGCTGTGCTTAAGATCTAACTTTGAAGAATTAGGTGTGTGCTGGGCACAGTGGTACAGGGCTGTTAACTCCAGCATCTGGAAGGTGGAGCCAGGAACATCAAGAGTCCAAAGTCATTGTCAGTTACATTGTGAGTTGCAGGACAGTGATGCACTACTTGTGATTCCATCTCACAAAACAATAAAGTATTTATACATATAAGATATATATATATATATATGTATATATATATATGCAAATCAATTTCTATAGAAACCTTTTTACTTAATGTGTAAAATAATAAATATATACTTTCTGACACTAAAACCAGCCCATCCTATCATCATGGCTTTTAGTTTCTCTAGTGGCAGTTATGTATTAGAGGGCAGAGTTCAGATTCTTTTAGTTTGTAGTCCCAAATACCTATCACAATGACTATTAGATTGTAGTTTTAACTACGCTCATTGGCTCAATAAATGGGAAAAAATAGGAGTTTCCACAGTGTTAAATGAATGTAAGCTGTGAGGGAGGTAGGTGAACTTTACCATAATGCTCTCTCTTGGGTCTGGTAATCTAGGCCTGGAACCTTGAGGGCTCCACGTTACCAGTCCCAATCCACATAACATATCAGACAGTGCCTGGGTGTCCACACGCCTCTAGCTTTCATCCCTCCCAAGTGTGCTCATTCCAAAGGCTGCGGCACTCTTTGGATCCTGTGGTACTCAGTGGCATATGCTGCTCTTCTTGTATAGTCATGTTGATAATGTCAAAAGGTGCCTGTAAAAGAAAAAGAAAAACAAAGTGAGTATTTATTCTGTAGCACATTTTGTATGTAGCCTCAGACAGCTCTAGGGTTGCCTTTTACACAAACTCAGCACCATGGAACTGAAAGCTTACTTCTGGGTTACCTATATTAATTACTCATATCCCCAATTGTCTGTGGAGTAGGTACTATTATTATCTCCAGTTTACATGAGGGATTCGAAAAGAAAAAAAGTGTGGCTAGGCGTTGGTGGCGCACCGTCTTTAATCCCAGTACTTGGGAGGCAGAGGCAGGTGGATCTCTGTGAGTTCAAGGCCAGCCTGATCTCCAGAACGAGTACCAGGATAGGCTCCAAAACTATACAGAGAAACTCTGTCTCAAAAAAACCAAAAAAAAAAAAAAAAAAAAAAAATTGTGTGTGTGTGGGGGTGGGGTGGGGGGATGTGCTAGTATGCTTGAAGGTACACAAGTATGTTTGGATTTTTTGGCTCTAGGCCTTAAGCACTACACCCTGCTTCTCACCTTTAGTGCCTGCTTCAGCACCCCCATTTGTCTAATTTGTCTTTCTTTCGAGAAAATATAACTAGAATTTGGAAACTTACTTTGTTCAGTCAGAAAAATCTAATCTCTTTTCACACCCTCCCAAATTTTAACTGGATTTTCCTTCTTGTCCTTTTTTCTCCCCCCCACCCCCCAATACAGTACTTGTATTTACAAAATATGCCGAAAAGAGGGAGTCCACAGAACACATTCAAATACGAAAGGTCAATCAAAAGCATCAGCAATCACTCCAGGTGAAGGCTTGATTAAAGACGTAGATGATCCCAAAGGAACTAGCTTTTAAATTTCCAGACCAAGCATTTTTAAAAGATGTTAAGTATTTGACATCAAAATTTTAAGATTTTACTGGAGTGCTTGACTGTTTTGAAACACAGAAGGCTTTATATTTGTATATTTCTCTTCAAAACAGAGCTCAGAAAATTAGCTTTGATATTTTAGCAATTTAATGTGCAATGAATAAAAAAGCCAAAAACAGAGTAAGATTACAGAAACTAAAATTCAAGAGTACTCAAGATCACCAGTTTTCAGAACTGCTTTCTGTTAAACTTTCCAAAAGAATTAAAAACCGTGCTAATCATAATTTGAATTGTCTTCCAGCTGTGTTCTGCAGGAGCTGTAACACTTAAGAACTGACACTATTAAGACTTGGGTACAGCATTATAATAAACTCATAGATGGTACACAAAACGTCTTAAGACCTCAACTATAAAAAGTGAGAATGCCATTTTATTTGCCACAGAAATGAGGGAAAAAACGTCAGTGAAATAAATTTGATAACATGACTCACACTTCATTAAGAGTGGTTTCCCCAAATTCACAATGTTCCCGTTTGGCTGAACTAAAAAGAACTGAAGAAAGGAGCTTGTAAGTAGGACACTTATGTTCCTTCCAAATGAGTTTAGATAACGCACATGAGGTAAAGAATACATACACTCTTGGGTTGTGTTCAGCAATCTTTGTCAGTCGGCTTTACAAGAATCATAAAATATTTTTTATAAAACATATATGAAATTTTCTTGGCTCAGTCTTAAAAGTAAAAATAAGGATATTCAAACCCATATTATTTCACTTCCAAATTTCTTCTCCTTTAAGAGTTGCCTAGACGGGCTGTACAATTAGTCATTTTACTAAGATTATTGTGAGCATCAAACTTAGCACCCCACGGATTAAGAGTAATGAGAAGAGGGCTAATTAAAGTACTTCACGAGTGCTCCAGTTCCTCACTAACCAGATGAGTTTTAACTAGAACACAAGGTACCTCATCCTACAGCCACCTAGGACTTGAGAGAATTCAGAGACCCAAAACAAAACCAAAACACTCTAAAAATGATTTGAAATTTCTGAAATCTAATCGAGCCATTTTGCTCTTCTTCCCAGTTTCATATTGAGATAAGGGAGGAGGTGTCAGATTGGTGCTCGGCCAATTTATAAACTCATATTTTTTCCCCCACCCGCCCCCCAAAGTGAAACCAAAGAAACAGAAATACAAGTTTGACACTACATGCTTTCCAGACTTAAAAGCACATTAATAAGCACACTGCACCAGTCCTTGGTCAGGGAGGCTCACTTTTTAAATAAACATTGCCAGAAGAATGTCCTCAAATGAAGACTGAAGTCACTCTCCCTTCCTCTTCGGACCTTCCGAAGAAGGTGGGTGGGAGAAAAGGCAAGGCTCAGTCCTCCATGGCAAAGTCTTTGGTCTTTTCCTCCTGGTCCCCCACTTTGTAGCGCAAGAGGACGCGCAGACGTCGGGGGTTGTCCCGGGAGGGCAGCAGAGTGATCTCTCCAGAAATGTCCGTGTCTTGTTCCACCGGCACCGGCTCATTCAGGTAGAGGAGCGCCTGCTTCCAGTGCGTGGCCGGGTGAAAAGGCGAGGTGGACAGCACCAGAGGTTTCTCCGAGTCCCCTCCAGGGAAGGTCACCTGGAACCAGATGGCAAAACCGTGCAGAGGCGCCGAGCCATAGCAGCTGCAGCGGAAGCGCCCGCCTACACCGGCCTCCAGCTCCTGCTCCAGGCCGGCGCGGGCCAGCTCGAGCTGGGCAAAGCGCTGCGGCCGGGCCAGCACGTCCTCGCCGGACAGACCCTGCACCACGATCTCCGAGTGGCCCATGAGGCAGCGCGTGGCGAAGCTTTCCAGGCAGCTCATGTCCACGCCATAGTGCTGCTTCACCTGGCTCCAGAAACCCAGACGCCATTCCAGCATCTGGTCGCTAATCGGGGCCACGAAAAGCTCCGCGGAAGCCGGCAGGAGGAGACCGCCTTCCTTCAGCCACTTGGTCCGCGCGTGGAGCACGGAGCTCAGCATGGACTCGTGCAGGAGCCCGTAGCCCATCCACTCGCTCACGATGGCGTCCACCTGCTCCGGCAGCTCCACCGTCTCCACGGGGCCCGGCAGGACGTGCACGCGGTCTTCCAACCCGTTGAGCCGCACTACCTCCCGGGCCTGTTGCCAGATGGCGCTGGCCTCCACGGCGTACACGCGCCGGGCGCCGGCCTGGGCGCAGAAGATGCTTAGAATGCCGGTGCCCGCGCCCACGTCCAGCACGGTCTTGCCTCGCAGCGCGGCCCAGTTCCGCAGGATGCCCAG
The DNA here is from genome assembly GCF_003668045.3 of Cricetulus griseus. Lineage (NCBI taxonomy): Eukaryota > Metazoa > Chordata > Mammalia > Rodentia > Cricetidae > Cricetulus > Cricetulus griseus. Next base: position 46,957,519 of record NW_023276806.1, on the reverse strand, counting down.
GCGGTAGGCGTCGGTGCGGACGCGGTCGGCGATCATCTCCTCGTGGACCGAGACGTCGGAGTAGCACTCGTAGTACAGCTGGTCCCGCTCGCGCTTGGTCCTCCGGGGTCGTGGCGGGGCTGCCTCCTGCTCCCCGCCATCTTCCTCCTCGGCTCCCTCCCCTCCTGCGCCGCCGCCGCCCCCCGACTCAAGCTTTCTTTTCTTGATCAGCGACATCTTGGCCCAGGCAGCCGGCCCCCAGCAGGCGTTGCGCGGTGCGGCGAGCGGACTCCGAGTCCCGGGGGCTGCTGGGATTTGTAGTCCCCGCTGGTTATCCCACCTCTTTAGGGTGGATGCGCGCTGAGGATCTCATTGGACTACAGGGCATTGTAAAACTTTACATACTTTTCCCCTACGACCACGCTGTTATGCTGGGGTTCTTTGAGTTTTTGCTCTTTCCGTTTGTCCCTCGGTCTCTATCCGTTTCACCTATTCTTGAAAAGGCACACCTACTCACAACTATGAATCTCTGCTCCCTCATGGGGATGCCCACCAATTCAGTGCCACTACTGAATTGAGGTGGCACGGTTCAGATCCCTTCCCCGGCACTTGTAACTCATCAAGCTCTCTGTTCTAGCTGTAGTTAGGTTGCAAAGAATGTGTAAGTGGGGCAAAGTGAAAACCTAACAACACAGGATCTTGGTTCTGAGTCCAAAATGATCCCCAATGGACTGAAAGATCCCGGCCAAGTAGTAGAACTGCTGTGGCCACCAAATGCCTTTTCACCCACCATTGTGTTTCTGGAGAATAGTTTACTTCGACTTGAGCCCTGTTCTAAAACTCCTATGGTTCAAACTAAAGAACAATTAAAGTCTGTCGTGTGATACTCTCAAACCCAAAACCATTACTAGTGAGTATCTAGTAACCAGTTTATACATAAACACATACAGATATACATAAATCTATATATCTATACATATTTTTCTTGAGGGAATGATGGAATTCTTGTCTTTTGACTACTTTTTCAACGCAGTTTGCTTTGTAAACCCCGATGTCTGTTTCCTTTTATTTTTTTCGTCATTCAAGCAGGAACTGTTAATATCTTTTCATTGTCCATAACAGAAGTACAATAATTTTTAAATATTTGCTGTCTGGAGCTGGAGAGAATGCTCAGGAATTTAGAGCACTGGCTGCCCTTCCTGAAGACCCAGGATGGACTACCAGCATCCTTATGAAGGCCCACAACTGGCTTTAACTTCAGTCCCAGGGTATCTGCTGACCTTTTCTGGCCTCTAAGAGTTCCAAGTAGGTATGTGGTCCACAGACAAACATGCAGACAGAATACCCATACCCATACATGTAAGCAAAGCTTTTTATATGACTAAATGGTTTTTTTTTTTTTTTTTTTTGGTTTGTTGAGACAGGGCTTCTTTGGAGGCTGTCCTAGAATTAGCTCTCAAAGACCAGGCTGGTCCAAAACTCACAGAGATCCGCCTGCCTCTGCCTCCCGAGTCCTGGGATTAAGGGCGTCGAGTCCTGGGATTAAGGGCGTGCCCCCACCACCATCCGACAACTGTTTCTTTTTTTCTTTTTTTTTTAGTTTTTAATTACTTCTTACCTTTAATTGACTTCTGTTTTTTGATTTTTTTCTAACTTTTTAAATTTGAATTAGAAACAGGATTGTTTTACAAGACAATCTTATCTGTCACATGTCTTTTGTGCTCCCCCTGGATGGTGAGGCCTTCCATAGGGTGTCATCAGAGTCTTTCTATCCTTTGGGATAGGGCCTAGGCTCCCCCCCCCCCGTGTGTGTGTGTGTGTGTGTGTGTGTGTGTGTGTGTGTGTGTGTCTTGGCTCAGGGAGTATTCCTCCACATGGAATGGGCTCCCAAAGTCCACACCTACACTAGGGATAAATACTGGGCTTCTACAGGAGGTCCCATAGATTTCTGAGGTTTCCTCACAGAAACCCATGTTCCTGGGGTCTGGATCAGTCCCATGCTGGTTTCCCATCTGTCAGTCTGGGGAGCAAGAGCTCCCAGATGTTCAGGTCAGCTGTTTCTGTGGGTTTCACCAGCCTGGTCTGGACCTCTGTGCTCTTCACTGGTAACTAAATGTTTCTTTAACAAGAATAACATTATTTTCCAAGCTTAAAAATTAATCCCACAAAAGAAAATGGGCCTTTGTTTTCTTGTGTTAAAATACTTGTTTATCTATGCTAAACTTCCTGGTGATAGAATTTCACTAATGAAATAGGTTTATCCATGTGAATTCCTCAACTGTACTTCTAAACTCAGGACTCTCAGTCCTGGTGGCTCATTAGAATACTCCAAGGAACTTTATCGAAATATCTATGGCAGGATCTACCTCAGCCCAGTTAAATGAGAATCACTCAGGGGAACTTAGGCATCTAGCTTTTAAAGCTCCCTAGGGAATCCTCGTGTGAAACCAGGTAATTATTGCTATTTCTGATTTAATTTCATTAGTTAAATCTTATATCATTATTTCCAACAGTCAGGGCTCAGCAACTTACAACTGAAAATCCTTAAAACAGGTATTCTTCTTTTTACCTTGTTTTAATATCTTATTTTAACAAATGATACCCAGAATGGGACATGAGATTAGTTATAAATGTGAGAATTTTATAACACACATTAGGCTTTAACCTAGCTTATACTGCTTCCACTCTGTCCTTAAAGTGTCATTTTCCTTTGGGATATGTTAAATATTCTGATTTTTAAAAGCTATTGCATTAATTAATTAAGTTGTGTTATTATACATGTGTGCATACACGTAAATGCCATGGTATGCTTGTGGAAGCCAAAGGACAACTGAGGAAGCTGGCGCTTTCCTCTTCATGTGGTACCTGGGAACCAACTCCAGTCTCCAGGCTTGGCTGTAAGGGTTTTTCCTACTGAACCATCTCCCTTATTCAGAGTGGTTTTTGTTTGTTTGTTTGTTTGTTTGTTTGTTTTTTCAAGACAGGGTTTCTCGGTGCAGCTTTGTAGACCAGGCTGGCCTTGAACTCACAATATCTGCCTTTCTCTGCTTCTTGAGTGCCGGGATTAAAGGCGTATACCACCACCACCCTCAGAATGAGTTTGTTATCAATCCAGTTTTCACTTTGCTTCTTTGTGGTTCTTGTGAAAATATTCTAAACAACATTTTGTTGGTTCATTTGCTTTTTTCGTTTTTTTTTTTTTCCTCAGAAAAATCTAACCCTGTTGAAGATGGAGGTGTCTTTCTAGCCTGGCAATCAATCAGTCTCCAAAGGAATCTCCTTCCTACTACCCACACCCCTAACTAACCCATTCTTCATAGCTTGCACATGTGAGCATTACAAAAATACATTAAGCTTTCGGGAACAAGCCTTTAATCCCAGCACTTGGGAGGTAGAGGCATTAAGATCTCTGTGAGTTTGAGGCCAGCCTGGTCTACAGAGTGAGTTCCAGGACAGGTTCCAAAGCAATACAGAGAAAACCTGTCTTGAAAAATTCAAAAGAAAGAAAGAAAGAAAGAAAGAAAGAAAGAAAGAAAGAAAGAAAGAAAGAAAGAAAGATTAAGCTCATATCACTTGAGGGATTTCCTGTTCTCTGATTGAGAGAAACAGGTAACTTCAGGTGATTTCCATCTTACCTCATAGCAGCACTGCTGACTCATCAGTGGGATCAAGACACACTCACTGATCTTCTAACACCAATACTTCTTTTCTGGGTCCCATATCCACTTATGTGTGGCCAAAGCCCAGAAAAGAACTCCCTCTTTATCACCTCACAAAAGTGGCCTGACACAGAATGCCTTCCTTGTCTAATATTTTCCCATCCAAGATGCCGGTGTTTTTCCTTCATAGCTATTGTTATTAACTGTTTATATCTAATTACTTAATTTATTTTCTAAGCAAGGTAAATTCCATGAGATTTGAACTTATGTTATAGTCCCTAGCAGGGAGTACAAGACACCTGGGGATGACACATTGAGTGATTTTGACTGGACTGTTGTGGATAAACAATCATGTTTTCATCCAGATGAAGAACTCAAGTTTTGTTAAGTATGAGCATGTCTCTATATCATGCTGGAAAACTTAGGTAAATTCAAGTATAGATTGAATTCAAGATCTTCTCAGAAATGAGAATTATTTCATTTTACCTTCTCTTGTAGGCAGAATGATGATAAGGCCACAAATACAAAGTATAGAGAAGAAAAGGCCTGTAACACTTCCCTCTTCTATATCTTGGCTTGCCATAGAGAGGGAATTCATTGCTCATTCTACTACATGAAATATTTTGGAGTGGGAAAGGGATCCAGATAATAACTGTCTCAGCACTGAAGGTCAATAGGAACTCTTACACTACTGAGTCCTCTAGACAGGAAGGGAGTTGTGGCTGTGCTGGCCGATTATTCTTCCTATTTCCTTTGTAGTGGTATACCTTCACATCCATCTAGTGAGGAAACCCAATGATTTTTCAAACAAATGGACTTTGAAACAGTGTATTTTAACTAGCAATTAGAATGGAAAATATTAAAACTACGAAATGATAAAGGCTAGCTATTGTTTCATAAAACCTGCTTTAGTTGAGTATAGTATATGTGTTTCTTGCTTTATGTTAAAGACTTTAACATCCACAGCTATTTTACTATTTTCCATGGCTTTTGAACTTTAATATGTCCACATCTTCTCTTTGGGGTTTATGATGGCTAATCTTGTTTGTTAAGTTGACTATATCTGGAATCAACTAAAACCCAAGCAATTGAGCACACCCATGAGGGATATTTCTAAATTGGACCATTGAGAAGACCTACCCAAAACCTGGATCTTTTAAGGTTGAGAGACCCACCCTAAAATCCTGGCTACACCTTGTGGCAGCCCACATAAAGGGCATGGAAAACAAAATGTTTTTGCTTTTTGCCTGCTTATTCTCAATCTGGATACAAGTTCATCTATACTGTTGCTAAAGCACTCCTACTTTGATATTAGAATCTACTTTAGGACTTCTACATAGACCAAAGACCAGCTGAAGCATCCAACCTTGTGGCCTGAACAACTCCTGGATTCTAGGCATTTCAGTGAGACAGCCATTTTTGGACTAGCCAGACCATAGCCTCTGGGCCTCTCTCTCCCCCCCCCTCTCTCTCTCTCTCTCTCTCTCTCTCTCTGTGTGTGTGTGTGTGTGTGTGTGTGTGTGTGTGTGTGTGTGTATTAATTCTATCAGTTATGTTCCTCCAGAGAACCTTGACTAATACAGGTTGCTATTCAATTGTCTCCACCTTCATAGTTTTACATGATACTCAAACATAAAACCTTTGTAGGCTGTTCAATTGGTCTGAAGTTCTAGAGTGCTTTTCCATATCACCTGGGAGCATTTTGCATGTTTTTCCCATCTCATATTGTAGCCATCTGAATATCAAGATTATGTATTTTCACTTTTATATTGAGAACTTGGTACGTTGTTTGGGAGTCCCAGGCAATTCCACACTGCAGATTGTTGATTCTGGAATCATAGGGTCATTGCTGTGTTTGTTTTATATGACTGAGAAAGTCTCAAATTGATCTTTGGCATCACACAATTAATGGGTTTATTCAGTCATCCATTTATTCAACAAGTATCCTGGGTGTCTATTCTGCACTAAATATTCTACAATCAAGAAACATCCCAATAAACAGAAAGAGAGAAACCCTTTCCTCTGCTGGAGGAGCTTGTATTCTATTGTGAATGTTTATATGCAAATTAGTATGCCATTTGCATGTCAGCTCTCTTTTCTGTACTATTTTCATCTTGGATTTCCTGATGTGGTTTTTCCCCACAAATAACTGCTTCTTATTTCTCCCTGATATAAGGATCTACAGTTTAAAATGTATTTTAAAACTTACTATAGAGATTGGAGAGATTTCCTACAGTATTTCAAGAATTCATTGTAATTCTCAAAGTGTGTGCTGAAGAAGGGTTAAAGAGCACTGACATGGAAAATGTTATAAATATCACTTTGATATGAATATTCATTTAGTAATGTAGTTCTTGCCACTCTGCAGTTACTACAAAGCTTCCAGCATCAAAAGAGGCACTTCTGTCAAGAAAAAGAAAGTCCTTTGTAGAAATAACAATACAAGGTGATTATTTTTTGTGTTTGAATAAGAATGTCAAACAAAAAAAACTAAGTATATGTTGTGTTCTTGGTGTATATAGTGTCTTTTAGAACCATGGTGTATTGGTCCAGCTATTAAACTCAGTACTAAACAGATGAATGACAACATCCCATGATGTTATTATGGGTGGATGTTATTTTTTTCTTAAAAAATATTGGATTTTATCTATGTAGCAACAACAGGGATATTATGGACTTACCCTTCATTATCAATTTAGGTCATATTTATTGACCTCTTAGAGTATAGAATATAGCATTTTAACAATTTTTAAGTATCCATGATGGATAGGGCATTCTTACTGTTTCTAAATCAGACCACCTAAATGGACACAGTAGGAAAATGGGGATGTACTTTACAACATGGGAAAAAGCAATGTGCCTGTGCGTGCATGAAATGAACAACATGCTCAAGAGCCCTAGGCATAATAAGAATGAGGCAGCTTAATGAAAATCAGGTATTAAGACTAATAAATATCACTTAATGAGATCTCTCCCTCTCTTGTGAAAATCCTTACTGTGAAAGAAAATAAGCATTGGCTTCTATCAAATGTATATGCTCTTTCTGTATTATAGTTTGTTGCTGGGGGCATTTAAAGAACCTAGGAGTAATAGTTGGGATGGGAAACAGTGGTAGAGTGCTTGCTCATGAAAAACAAGATGGGGTTCTATCCACAGCCCTAGAGGGAAAAGAAATGGGAACTGCAACACTGATGAAACAGTGACTCTCAGTGTAGTCTATTGTCTCTAGATCAACAGCAGTGGTATCACACTCTTGCTTATACTTAGAGTCTCAGAAATGGGATTTATCAGTCAATATACATCTCGGGTGGTGTAATACAAACTGAACTTAAAGTTCCAATACCTAAGCAATTTGAAAAGGACCAGAAGGGCACATTGAATGTCAGGTTACTACCAATTTAGCAACCAACACTGCCACTACCACCAGCAAGGACAATACACAGGGGTTAGGTGTTGGGACAAAGAATAATTTTACTCCTCTGGAAGACTGCAATCAATTGATTCTGGAGCAGATAATTCTTTCCTGATCTCATGAGATTGTTGGCAGAGTTAAGTTCCTTGAAGTTGTGTATCTGAGGTTTCCCTTTTACTTTTACTGTTAAAGAGGGACATCTTTTTTGTTTTTTCATTTTTTCTTTACTTTTTTTTGGATTAGAAACAAGATTGTTTTACATGTCAATTACAGTTCCCACTCCCTCCCCTCCTCCCCTACCCCCCCCCCAACTAAAACCCTACCTATCACATATTCTTTCGGCTCCCCAGGGAGGGTGAGGCCTTCCATAGGGGGTCATCAGAGTCTATCATATCCTTTGGATTAGGGCCTAGGCCCACCCCCATGTGTCTAGGCTCAGGGAGTATCCCTCTATGTGGAATTGGCTCCCAAAGTCCATACCTATGCTAGGGATAAGTACTGATCTACTACAGGAGGTCTCGTAGATTTCCTAGGTCTCCTCACTGAAACCCACATTCCTGGGGTCTGGATTAGTCCCATGCTGGTATCACAGCTATCAGTCTGGGGAGCAAGAACTCCCTGTTGTCCAGGTCAGCTGTTTCTGTGGATTTCATCAGCCTGGTCTGGACCCCTGTGCATATCACTCATCCTTCTCTGCAACTGGATTCCAGTTAAGTTCAGTTTTTACCTGTGGGTGTCTGCTTCTACTGCCACCAGCTGCTGAATGAAGGCTATAGGATGGCATATCAGTCAGTCATCAACCCCATTATCAGGGGAGGGCATTTAAGGTAGCCTCTCCTCTGTTGCTTAGATTGCTAGCTGGTGTCATCTTTGTAGATCTCCAGACATTTCCCTAGTGCCTGATTTCTCTTTAAACCTAAAATGTCTCCCTCTATTATGGTATCTCCTTTCTTGTTTTCTTCTATTCTTCCCTCGACTCCACTTTCTGCTCCCTCATGTCCTCCTCACCCCACCTCTTCTCCCCTTCACATTCTCCTAGCTCCCTACCCACTCCTCCGGTGCTCCCAATTTGCTCAGGAGATCTTGTCCCTTTCCCCTTCTCCAGGGGACCATGTATGTCTTAGAGAGGGACATCTTTTATAATTGGTGCTCTGCTGTGACTTTCTCATCATGTGACATTGCCAGGCTTTCTCAGAATGACTAGTTTATATCTTCAAGGTCATTCTAGAGAGACTTTCTGATCTCAGGAAAGTTCTAAGTCAAGTCAGCCTCCCTTTAGGATAATATCATTTTTGATGAATTCAAAAGCAGTTGATTAGGTCCCTAATTGTATCTGCAAAATAAATGTTCGTCTGGAGAAAATGGTGAAGATTAAAATGACTGAGGGTTTGCTCCCATTGAAGGTGACAAACACAAAATATCTGCACAACGTATGTGTTGGGGAAGTTTGAATGTCACTTGAAGAATGTGGAAAAGACTAGATCAAATACAAGAAAATTGAACTAAGTTTTGGGCAAGCTGTGCAGTACCTTGGACCAGAAAATTGTGCAGCTAGCTGCTCAGTTTGCTCTGTCATCTTTGAATTTCCAAACCCTGTTAATGTGGAAAGCATGTTCCCAATGGTGACTACTTTTCTAGCTTGAGTCCCAGAAGAGAAGATTCCTGCAAGGAAGAGAGACTGAGCTGAGGCCAAAGTAACTCAGCAGAACAAACCTCACATGTAATAGAAGTAAGGACAGAAAGGCAGTCATTGAGCACTGATGTGTTGAGGTGATTACCATAACAAAAACAAAGCTGATTAATGCAAGGCTACCTGCACAATGAATTGAGAGTCATGACAGGGTCCAGACAAAACATTGCCAGCATCAGTGTCTTTTTTGTTCTAATCCTAAACTCATTATCTTTTTTCAGAGGTTAGCATCTCAAGAATAGAATAATAGAATCAGTGACCTGGTTTATGAACTTTACATACATAGAGTCATATAGTATCTTCCCCTGGGTCTCTTTTTTCCCCCTTGCCATTATAGTTGTGTGGTTTATCCATGTGATTATGTGAAGTAATAGCTTCCACTTATAGTGCTTTGTTTTCTACTATATTGTGAAAATGCCAGCTTAATTAACAATGTTTCTGCTGCACACATACACTAAGATGGAAGTAATTACTCATGCCAGGAATTCCTTTTCTTTTTGATGTATTTTTTCCTGTATAGTTCTTTTAACTTTTAAAATTTGCTAATGTTTTTATAAATATAAAAAACTTAATTGTTTTCACCATACTATTTGTTGTGTATTCTCACTGTATGAAGCATTGCATACATTTTTTATGTACAAAATTTCAGTATTTACTGATTACCCAATACTACATAGCCTCCAAAAGAACTGGAGTAGACACAATTGATAAAAGTCTCTTCTAGTATGGTGCTGATAATTTTTGAGAATTCAACGGAATATCTTTTCCGTTGCTGTGATGAAATGCCATGTGCAAGGCAACTTATAGAAGACTTTATTTTGGGTTACAGTCCTAGAGGGGGAGTTGACACTGGTGGGGAGGGAATGGCAACAGCTAGTAAGAGCAGGAAGCTGGCAGAATGTGGGAAGGATGTGGCCTGAGACAATTAACTCTTAAAGCCCTACCCAAGTGATATGCTTCCTCCAGCAAGGCTGTACTACCTAAAGGTTCTATAACCTCAGACAACACAACCACTGGGACTCCAGTGTTCAAATACACAAGCCTATTGGGGGCATTTTTCATTTAAACCACTACAGGAATAATCTGGATCCAATCAAAGTCATTTTAAAAGATAGAATTAGTCTGGTATATACATGGGTTCAATTTGCTGTGGTTGCATTAATGATTTTCAACTTCATGATGCTGATGATGTAATAAATAACTCTTCAGTAGAAACTGTACTAAGGATTTAGATTTTTATAGTTTTTCCAGACTGTAAGGTATGGTACTATACTCTCTGGAGATGCAGGTCATGGCAGCTTTCTCTAGCTCTCTCTCTCTCTCTCTCTCTCTCTCTCTCTCTCTCTCTCTCTCTCTTTCTTTTGGTTTTTTGAGACTGGGTTTCTCTGTGTAGCTTTGGAGTCTATCCTGGCACTTACTCTGGAGACCAGGCTGGCCTCAAACTCACAGAGATCAGCCTGCCTCTGCCTCCCGACCACTGGGATTAAAGGCGTGTGTCACCAACGCTCGGCTCTCTAGCTCTTTGTGGGCCACATGGTCATGAAAGTAAACAACAACCGTCTGTTGTACAATGTTCCTAAGCTGTGCTTAGATGTACAGTACATGTATGAAAAGCGTGTTTGAATTATGATGCTTTCATCTTATGTGTTTTCCCAGGATATAACCCTATTTTAAGTCAAAAGAGAATCTGGATGGATGGATAGATGCAAGGGAATTTACTAGGGCATTTGACTCATGTGATTACGGAAGCTGAGCAGTCAGTCCTACCACAAGTTAGTCCCAAGAATCCAGAAACCATCAGTTCATAAGCCATAGGACCAGGGAAGTTGACAGTTTTATTCTCAGTTTGAAACAAAAGGCTGAAATCTGAGGGGACTGATAACATAAGCCCTGGAATCCTGAGGTCAGAGAATTTAGGATCTGTTGCCCAAAGGCAAGAGGAATAATGAGGCCTAGCTCCAGGAGAGGGAAAGCAAATCATTTCTCTCTTTTATTCTCTCTGTGTCCCCAGATGATTGGATGACATCTGCCCATGCTGTGGGTGATCTATCTCACTGTGTCTACTAACTCACAAGCCAATCCTCCTGGGAAACATTCTCAGGGACACAATCATAAATAACACATGTCTAGCTCTCTAGGTATATTTGAATGCGGCTACATTGACACCTAAATCTCATCACAAAGTTTTTCTGAGTACCCCCTTTGTACTCCACTTGCCTTCAGCAAGCATCTCAGGTATTCTGGGATCTTATTTAGTGCAATGGCCCTCAAATTTTGTTTCTATGGGATCTGAGCCATTCATAATCCTGCCTGCATTAAATTGTTATAATTTCACTGACTGACTACAATCACGGAGTATGCTAATCTTGAGAGATGCCTTTGTAAATCTGCAATTCTTTTGGCATAGTAGTCCATTTCTCCCATGATGATTTGCTATGGTCCTGACACCCAACACTGTCAGGCTCTTTTTCCCTGTTGACTCAGAGGCAATGTGGTGAGATAGCAGTTCTTAACTTCTGGTTCAGTGGAGTCATTGTTGCTTTTCCTGATAGCAACATTCCTGCCTGTGAAGAGAATTTCAATGAGGGACTATCTACATTGATTTGGCCCATGGGCATATCAGGAAGGAATTGTCCTAATTAAGTTAATTGCTGTTGGAAGACCCAATCCACTGTGGGCAAGGCCATTCCCTAGCTAGGAAGTCCTGAATTGTATATGAGTGGAAAAATGAAGCTGAGCTAATAGTGAGTGCATTTCTCAAGACATTGAGGGTTATTCTTGTACTATAAAAATGCCATTCATATCCAGTCTTGCAGATATTTAATTTATACTGAATTTTGTAGCTGTTTTGAAGAAATACTCTTTTAGTCCTCCAATGAATACTGTTATGTTTTCTGTCCCGACCTGCACGACGTCAACCTGGGGCAAGAGAGTCAGGGATAGGGAATGGGGACAAGAGATGCAGAAAGAAAAACCACAAGACAGGATTCTGAGCAAGTGGCAAACTTTATTTTTCCCCAGGCTAGCTTATAAAGTCAGTAGAGCAGGATATGGGGAGGGGTAGAATTGGTTGTTTGTGCACCAGGTGTTAGTGTAGGCAGGATATTAGGAAGCCACAAAGAGGATGTTTGGCAGGGTAAAGAGTTTATGAGTAAGAGGTCCAGGAAGGGTTGCCTAGGTTATTGAGCCTGTGGGTAGAGGACTGGGCCAAGTTGTTTCTTTTCTTGAGATGAGGTTCTAAGGAGCTGCTATGTAAAGGTTAACATACAGCTATGTGGCCCACCAAGAATGGTCTAGGATCTCATGCCAAGCCCTGAGATCTTTGGCTTCCAACAGTTTTCTAATGATAGTCCTTAGGATATCATTGGATCCTGTAATGACCATAGTTAAGAATTCAGTTATTTGTCAGTTTTATGTATATAAATTCATTGTAAAGTGCTAGGAAATGACAGTGCAGTTATTATTATTTGGGGTTTCTGTCTTGTCAGTATAGGCAACACAAGGAGATACCTAGATGACTGAATCCCCTGCCCTGTTCTTCTCTCTCAGGTTCAGAGAGTTGAGGGTTTTCTCCAAGCATGGGAAGCAGATTTGACACCTGCCTCCTTATTTTTTAAACCGTGGTTTATAGCCTCCAGTGTGGGTGTTTTTACTGACAGAATTATATTTTTACCTTCTTTTTACAGGATAAAATTGATGTATTTTTAGAGGGAATATACCACTGACTTCATATCTTTGTCATAGGCTTTGGAATTGGGTTAAAAATTTTGTTGTACATTATTTGCTATTCAACAACATTTAAAGGATACAATGGACAAGAATGCAATTTGATAGACTTCATACCCAGTTACAGAAATAATCCATTATAGTAACATAAATGTACTGTTTAAGTGCTATATGTGAACAAAAGTAACATGGCAGGCTAATAGAACTTTAGCCTTTAAGTCAAGAAAAAAGACCATAAATGTCTGGAAGGCATGGTTAATAGCGAAAAGCATGTCCTATAAGCCCTTATTTCAGTGTCAACTTTTACCAAAGGCAGATGAACTTGAATATCTATTTGATTAACTAGCTTTAAGATGTAAAATTAGCTATTAAAGGCTTTGGAAAGAATTTCTGGCGAGAGGGATAAGAGGATAGTTTTTAATGGAGGTAATCCTTTAAGAAATTACTCCTTAGCAGTTAAAAATGTAGAAAAGCAAGATAAACTTGAAGTAAGCCTGATAAATCCTATTTTATTCATTGTCTTCAGCTTAATACATACCTCAGATCTGGGTGAAAGCATGTTCAGCAGTCACCCTGAGAAGTTTTAATCTTCACCCCTCTTCTCACAAGGCTTATGATTGATTACATCCCTACCTATCACATGTTAACAAAGTCACTAAATGGAAGCTTCAGGCAGAGCCCTAGCTTGGGGACTAAGCTCATGAGTGAGACTTCTTGAGTGTGTTTTATAAATGGTGACTATCAGGCTTTACTGGGCACTCAAGCAGCGTGATAGACAAGGAACTTGATAGATAGCAAGCCTGGGCTTCTCTTCTACTGACTTAGAGTCTATAGATATGGGGCGAGTTGAGGTCTCACTAGCCAGCAATTATGATGAATAAAGAAAATTGAGAACTCTATACACAATTGACAATTCAAAATGCATTTCATATATAGTTTGGGGCATCTGCTTCAAAAATTTAGTTTGTTTCAATATTAACTTCAATTCATACTATTTCATATAAATATTGGTTTTTAAATTTGCTAAATAACACCCATCTTTATCATAAAAATCACAAAACCATAAAGGTAAAAAGAAAATGAGTTCAGATGTAACCATTATTAATTTTAAAATATTAAATTAAAGCTAGTCATATTCATATACTATTCAACTTAACAAATTGGACACAGAATTTCATAGTTACTTTGAAAACTTGTTTTTCTTTTAAATAAGTACATTTTATTATTTCCTAAAGAGTAATTCTATCCTTTCCTTTTGCCCTACTGAAACTTTTTTTTTTTCTGTTTTTTCCCTGCCTGATGAAGCTGTGTTAGCAGGGCGTTCAGAGTGCTGATAGTGGGCTTTGTGGTTACCTATTCTGGGAACAAATCAAATTAGTATGTGAGCATTTCACACATGCATCCAATTCAGTCATTCCACAGTTTTTGAGTGCCGATTGTTAAGCCAGGCAGTATGTTGTATGTTGATGATACACAGCTCATTTTCTAAGCTACTTTACCCATTAATACTTGAGACAGACAAACACAAAAATAGTACACTGTATATGGGTAGCACATAGATAAAAACATCCAAATATGAACATTGAGTCAGAAAAAATGAATGTAACAAATAGGAATGAAACAAACAGAAGATAGATGTGGCCATTGCCAAAGTGGGAAATCACCAACACACATATGTGCATAAAGCCACAGGAAAATGTTCTCTCTCTCTCTGTTAATCTCAATCTCTTTCCCACACACGAACATAGGGTCACATATACCCATAAATGCATTGCCATTTATTGTAAATTCTTCTGTGTGTGTGTGTGTGTGTGTGTGTGTGTGTGTGTGTGTGTGTGAGAGAGAGAGAGAGAGAGAGAGAGAGAGAGAGAGAGAGAGATGGCAGGGGCCCAATGCTGCTGTTAGGGAACCATCTTTCATGGCTCTTCAACAGGTCCAGCTGGCCTGGCCTGTCCATACCTGAGAGAGGGAGTGTGGATTGAGGAAAGAAACAGACTAGAGATAGAAGATAGATTTGGGAGAATATCTAGTGAATACTGGGATCCACCTTAATTTTATTCCTCAAAATTCTTATATACCCCAACCAAAAGTAGGGAAAAGGCAAAAGACTTCTTTGCCATGTTACAAGAACAGAAGGAATTATTTCCTTAATTCTCAAAGCATCCAGTAACCACACCTTAGGTCAAACCTTCTGTTATCTATGTAAGACATCCAGTGACCACATCCTGGGCCAAGAATCCTTCAGTAGCCATACCTTAGACCTTTAGTTCTTAGGCCTTTAATCTTGAAAGAGTATGGATAGGTTTAAACTCTATGACCTTAAGTCAATATGGAAGGAAGCCATTTCTATGGACCCTGACATTCAACTTGGTTCACTGGGGCAGGTCTTTCAATGAAGCCCTGAACACAGAGGTGCTCTGGGATCAATCATCTCTGCCTTCTGAGGCTGGAATTACAGGCAGGCCACCACACCCATCAAACATCTGTTATTGCAATTTCAAAGCAAATATAGTGTGATTTTGAAGATCTCTTGTATTTGCATAGTTTCTATTTATATTAAGAACCTTTTGTCATTTTATCTTACTCTCCATTTCTACATTTCAAGGTAGACATTAGACTGAAAGCCTTTATGATCTCTTGTCTGAGGGATATAGGCTGAATTTGCAACCTCTGTTGAGTGTATGGTCTAATAAGGTAGGAACTAAATGTTTAATGGGGAGAATCACCCAGCTCATCTATTGAGACTATGGTAGGACCACCCATTCTTCAACATTTCTCCACATCTTCCCACACTGGCTTTGTTGTCATCCATACATTGGGAGGAGAGCATTGTACACTCCAAGTAGGGTTGCTTATTGGTTGCCACAATACCATATTTGACTATTATCTTTATGTGACAGTTGCCTTTATGATGACACTGTGCCAAGAGCTTAATCATAATGATTCTAGACTATAGGCACTATTATCATTGTACTACCTTTCAGATGAATGAATTTCAAACATACTCAGTGGCCCAAGAGCTGAAGTCTTTGGACTCTAGCTTTAGAATCTGTAGGTTGGCTCACATAGGGTCTGAGGTCTATGGGGTCAATGTTGCTATGCAAATGATTTCCCTGTTTCTCTGCATTTGTCACAGCTGATGCTGATTGGAAACTAACCTTGGTAATTTCCACAAGGAGTGGCAACAAAAGGAAAACTGTCCATGTAGCTTGATCCCTGCAGCATGGTCTGCAGAGCAGGACTTGCAGGCTCTATCTGAATTGGGCTGTATTCTGATAAAAATTCCTTCATTTAGGAACCTCCAACACTTGCATTTTGATATATTTTTGGTATTTTGTTAATTTTAAAACATGAGCCACCTGCTCTCAAATGAAGGTACTAGAATAGAGAATAATAAAGGATATAAATATGGTGACTTTTATGGGCAAAGCAGACTTAGCAGCACATTTTTAAAACCAGTATTTGACAGCTGGTTTACAAAATAGGTAACATGCTTCCATCTTATCAAGGAAGCTGACTACCTTTAATTTAAAAAGTATCCAAGTGCACTAAATTATCTAATTTTATTATTGGCCAGTTTTAAATCTGTACTTTCTAAAATAATGTTTCCTATGAAAACCAGGTATAAATGACCATGTCCAATTTTCTTATGTAGATTGTGAAATTGACTTCCTAGCTTTTTGTATGCAACTGGTTAGTAACAGACCATATATATATATATATATATATATATATATATATATAAATTTTTTAAGCAATGAATAGGATGACAGGGCAAAAAACAAGATATCTGTGGGATAATTAATATTTGTAAAGCTGAGGGTAAAGAATGAGTGGCCAAAAGGTTATTAACTACACTGAATTTAAAATTTAAAAGAGCAGTATGAAATAACCGAAAAATAAAACACACATCTCTTCCAACAAGACTTTCATTAATATGTAAATCTGTGACCCAGCAAGCAGTTTAACAAAGCTGCTTGTTATAGAGGGAATGCTTGTGTTTTCTTCAGATTTATATGATGCAGTCCTGAACCCCAGGGTGATAGGGAACTCATTAGAGAGAGGCTGTGCCAAGAAAGTGCAGTTTTCATGGTTGAATTAGGATCTGTGTAAGCAAAATGAGAGCAGGAAAGGGAAACCGAGGGATGGAGGGACAGAGAGGAAGGAGAGAGAGAGGGAGAGAGAGAGAGAGGAGAGAGAGAGAGAGAGAGAGAGAGAGAGAGAGAGAGAGAGAGAGAGAGAGAGAGAGAGAGAGAGAATGACCCTGTGACCCTGTTGTCATGGGAGGATTGAGTAATCTGCAGGCAAGGCTTCATCTTGTTCCTAGTTTAGACCACAAAACATGCATCAGCTCTGCATTGTACAAATTTCTCAATGATACATGAGCACAGGAGCCTCTCTGGAATCCTGTCCTACTTTGTAAAGTTAAGCTCAATGTGCAGGCTTGACCAGTAGCCTTAATATGGATATAGTGTGGTATATTTTGAACACATTTTCTTTTGTCTGGCACCCCTCAAGGCGAATAGGACCAGACTACAGCCTTTATTGTAATGTATATGTCCTATTTCCCAAGCTCCACAAACATAGAGTTTGTGTTCTGTTTTCTAAAGCCTGGACAGGTTGATAATCAAATGATATTTGTTCTTGTTGGTTCTTATTCAAGCCATTATTTTTCTCACCAGCCTCTTTTAGATAAGCCATCCCTGAGTCCATTTATTCTTATATCCTTCTCTTTCTAGCTTATTTATTAATTTGCCTTTCCTTGATTTTAAATTTAGGCAAGTATCTGTTGAAGAGACACAGTACATCAATTCATAGCAACTTATAAAAATGCTTCACATTTTATTTTGCTTCCTGACTGTGGGATTGTGCCTTCTCTATGTTCACAGTGATTTTCTGCTTTTTAATAAGGAACTTATATTGGATCTCATCATGGACACACTCCGTAGCTTGTGGAAACACCACAGGCCCCACTGACATGGTTTTCCACTTTAGATAATCTCATAAGGACTTTAGGTCTCACAGCATGAACCCCTTGAAGTCAGCTTGAGTACATACCACATACAGATGTTGGTGCATAGATATACAGGCATACAACTCTATTACCAGAGGTTAAGAACTGCCTAGCTTTGTTAGAGATTGTATTGTAGAAAAGCTTAAGATAGAACGGTAAATTCTGGACCTCTGTGAAAATCTCTAAATGCTGTCCCTATTCACTATACTTTAAAGGTGGGAACACTGGAGGTGCTGGCCTTGAACTGTTTCTGGAAAGAAATCTTCAGACATTCAATGTAAGTAGGTTTTCTTGGCTGTTCCCATTTTCTTTCTGTTTCTGCTTCCCACTATCTTGATTGTTACTTCAACAATAGTGCTCTGTTACTGCTCTGTGGTCCATTTGCTTTTGGCCTCAGCAGGAAGACTTCCCTTTCACATATCTATTTGCTCCTATTATGTGGAAATTATGGTTAAAGTAGCTGTACATCTGTTTACTCGTTCTGCAAGTGACTTTGCTTACTCTCAGTGGTTGTTTTTGATGCTAATAGTGCTGTTTGCCTTGCTTTATTTGAGATCCTCAGTTTTGCTGGCCATTGGTAACCAGTAAATAAAGATAATAGATTTTCACCAGTTCCCATCCCTCTTTTAGCAAATCTTCCCTGAATAAATATGGGGAAAAATAATCTTATTTTCTTCCTGTTTTGTATTTCTTAAAAAATCTTCCTTCCCTTCCTTCCTTCCTTCCTTCCTTCCTTCCTTCCTTCCTTCCTTCCTTCCTTCAGTCCTTCCTTTCTCCCTCCCTCCCCTCCCCTCCCTCCCTCCCTCCCTCCCTCCTCCCTCTCTCTTTCTTTCTTTCTTTCTTTCTTTCTAACCACAGTTTCCCCTCCCTCCTCTCCTCTCAGCCCCTCTTCTCTAACTCTTCTCTACACCTCCGTGTACTCCTCCTCCATTTCTATTCAGAAAAGAACAGGTCTCCCATGAATATCAAAAAAACACAATATATCAGCATATTTCTTTTTAGGAAAGGCAGGTCTCCCATGAGAAAAAAAAAAAAAAAAACATGGCATATCAAGTTGCAGTAAGACTAAGCAACCCCTCCTCATTGCCTGAACAAGGCAATACAGTATGAGGAATAAGGTTCCAAAAGCCAGCAAGAGAGTCAGAGATAGCCTCTGCTCCCACTGTTAGGAGTCCCACAAGAAGACCAACTGTAACATATAAGCAGAGTGCCTAGGTCAGTCTCTTAAAAACTCCGTGGTTGTCTGTTCAGTTTCTGTTGCTCCTATTAGCCCAAGTTTGGTGATTCTGTGGTTTTTCTCGTGGTGCCCTTGACCCCATTAGCCCCTACAATCCTTCCTGCTCCTCCTCTGCAGGATTCTCTGAGCTTGACCTAATGTTTGGCTGTGGGTTTCTGCATCTGTTTCCATCAGTTGCTGGGTAAAGCCTCTTTAATGATAATTGGGTGAGGAACCATTTTGTGAGTATAGCAGAGTATCATTAGGAAGCATTGGAATCACTCCATTGACTTTTCTTTTTTTCTTCATTTCCTAGGCATGTTTGGTTCTATCTTAGGTTTTGGGCTATCCAGTGTCTGGATCCTGGTGCTTCAGTTGGCGTCAAGGATAGCCCCCCACTCATGGTATGGGTCTGAAGCTGGACCTGTCACTGGTTGACCACGCCCACAAATATTGTGCTACCTTTACCCCAGCACATCTTGTAGGCAGCACAAATTGCAGGTTGAAGGTTTTGTGGCTGGTTTGGTGTCTGAATCCCTCCACTGGAAGCCTTGCCTGGTAACAGGAGATGGCCAATTCAGGCTCCATAGTTCCCATTGCTAAGAGTCTGAGCTAGGGCCATCCTCATAGATTCCTGGGAGTTTCCCTTGCAGCTTTTAATATTCTTTATTGTTGTTGTTGTTCTGTATGTTTAGTGTTTTGATTATTATGTGGTGAGGGAACTTTCTTTTCTGGTCTAATCTATTTAGTGTTCTGTAAGTTTCTTGTACCTTTATAGACATCTCCTTCTTTACATTAGGAAAGTTTTCTTCTGTGATTTTGTTGAAGATATTTTCTGTGCCTTTGAGCTGGGAATCTTCTCCTTCTACTCTTATTATTCTTAGTTTGATATTTTCATAGTGTTCCAGGTTTCCTGCGTGTTTTATGTCAGGAACATTTTAGATTTAACATTTTCTTTGACCACTGTAACAATTTCTTCTGTCATTATCTTCTACATCGGAAATTCTTTCTTTCAAATTCTTGTATTCTGTTGGTGATACTTGGGTCTATAATTTCTATTCACTTACCTATATTTTCCATCTCTGGGATTCCCTGTTTGTATTTTCTTTATTTCTTCTATTTCCATTTTCGGGTTTTGAATTCTTTTATTAATTTCTTTCCTTCATCTGTTTGTGTTTTCCTAGATTCCTTTAAGGGATTTGTTCATTTTGTTTTTCAGAACCTCTATCATCTTCACACGATTGGATTTAAGTTCATTTTCTTGTGCTTCTGCTCTGTTGGAATATACAGGACTTGCTGTAGTAGGACAGGTGGGCTCTGGTGATGTCACATTCCCCTGGGTGGTGTTGTGCTCTTATGCTGGTCTCTAGTCATCTGGGTTTCTGGTTTTTATCAGTTTAGGTGCTGGTTTCTGAGTTTATCTTTGTTGGATGGCTGCTTTTTGGATGTCCCCTCAACCCTGCTTTCTGTTTTCTCTCTGGTCTTCTGGCCTAAGTGGCCTGTAGTTCTTGCAACCAGAATGTCTTCAGGTCTAGTATGGTGTCTCTGCTGGAGATTTGGTGGCCTACTTGGATTCTGGGGTTTTGGGTACTCATTTTCTTTCTGAGGTCGTGGGGTTCTTGGAACTGGCATGGCCTCTGGGGTCCCAGTTATCTGGGGTTTATGGGGTTAGTAGGTGTCTTCTGGGGTTCCTAGTACATGCGTGTTCTTTAGTAGAGCAGGAATCTAATGTTGGGTTGTAGGTCAGGCTATGGAGCCCAGGACAGGGGGTGCCCTGGTTTCATACTGCTTATGTATAAGTTATTCAATGAAGAAGCTTAAATAAAATTAATTGCATTTTAGGAATACAGTACTGATATTATCTTTCTCTTGTACTAGTTTTCTACAGTTTGCCTGGTCCTTTGATTTTATTTTTAGATTAGTGGTTGTCTTTTTGAAATTTAGAAATAATATAAAAATGGGCAGTAATATGCAGTAAAACTTCTCATTTGCACACTTCCTCTTCTTTGCTAGGTTATCATTACTCAACTCCATGGATAACTGCTCTGTTTAATTTCGAATATATCATAATCTCAGTATTTTTTATGTATGTGTTATGTGTGGAATATATCATCTAAGCATTTTAATGTATGTGTTATGTGTGGAATATATCATCTCAGCATTTTTTACGTTATGTATTATGTGTATTCCTCAAAGTAGAAATCAGTCACACTAGGTGGTGGTATTCGGAACAAGGCTTTAGGGCTATGATTAGGCTAGGCCTATGGAACATTTATCAATATGATTAACCCTCAATTGCTAATTCCATATACTAATGAACACAGATTATAACAACCTAGAAGCTCTTCCAGAGAAAGTTTTTAAAAGAATGATTACACCTATGTCCCAGGAACCAAAGGGATGAGTGAGATAAAGAAGACAACCCAAGAGATGGAACTGGCCAGGAAAAGTTAAACTGAAACAATGCTGGAAAAAAAGCAAAAGCAAAAGCAAAAACAAAGCAGTAAGTGAAAAAACCTCAGTGGAAAGCATTGCAAGCAGAATCATTTGAAAATAGAGACTCGGGGATTAAAGACAAGATATAGGGACGTGGGAGAGTTTCGAGAGACACAGAAAGATCTAACCTTTAAGTTGTGGGCATCAAAGGAAAAGAATGCTAAAGGGCTTTAAGAAATCACAGAAAAAAAATTCAAACCTTGAAAAAGAGATGTTTATCATGACACTGGAGGCCCACACAAAAACAATTAGACAGGACCAGAAAAGAATCCAGCATGACATATTATAGATAAAACATTACAAAAGAAAAAGCAAGGTTATTTAGGGTCTGAAGGGATGGCTCACAGTTAAGACCACTGTGGTTGGTTTTCTATTAAGACTTTGGTTCAATTCCTATCAACGGTAGCTCACAAACCTCTCTAACTCCAGTCCTAGAGGATTAGTTACCCTCTTCTGGCCTCCACATGGTACCAGGTATACACATTGTGCACAGACACACATGTGGGCCAAGTACTCACACACATAAAATAAAGTAAAAAAGAACAAAACAAAACAATAGAGAATCAGAAAAGGTGCTGTAAGTTGTAAGGAAGATAAATGTCAAGTCATTTATAGGCAGGCCCACTGAAAAATTGAAAGCCAAAAGGACCTGGAAAGGTGTGTTCCAATCTCTCAGAGACCACAACTGTTAACTAAGACTTTTATATCCAGCAAAAAGAGTAATTCAAGCTGAAAGAGAAATGGGACTTTTCTATGATAAAAACATACTAAAGGTATTTAGGGCCACTAAGCCAGAGCTAGGAAAGATACTAGAAAGAATACTTCAGCCTGAAGGGAAAGATAAACACAGTCATGTGGACATAGGAAAGAAAGAAAAATACCAGGATAGATGACCAAAACAAGTGAAATTAAACACCAGACTTTCAAGGAAGAACGAATACCAATATTGTTCAAATTATTGTGTAACCTGGAAAATGACTGCGTCTTAGCTAGAGTTTCTATTGTTGTGATAAAACGCTATGAACAAAAGCAGCTCTGGAGTAAAGGATTTATTGCAACTTACAGTTCCAAATTCAGTCCATCCTCAGAGGACATCAAGGAAGAAATTCAAGGTGGGAACCTGGAGGCAGGAGCTGATTGGTATGTAAAATAAGATTGTAATTAATTTAAATAAAAATTAATTAAAAAATAAAAAGCTATCCATTACTGAATTTAAAAAAGTAAAAAAGATGTAGTCTTTTGACAAAATCCTACAAGTTCTTCTCTATAAAAGTCCTGGAGAAACAAAGCATACAGAGGATATATTTTAAAATAATAAAGGCAATATACAGTAAGCTCATTGACAACATAATCCTAATCAGAGAAAAACTTGAAGCATTTTCACTAAAATGAAACATGACAAGGATGCCCACTCTCTCCACTCTTATTCAGTATAGTATTTTAAATCATAACTAGAGCAATAAAAGAAGGTAAGAAAATAAAAGGATACATATAGGAAAAGAAGTAGTCAAACTGTCTTTATTTACCTAAAAGACTCCATTAGAGAACTCCTGTATTCAGCCAAGTACAGAATACAAAATTAACACCAAGTTAAGTAGCTTTAATATTTACAAACAAATAATTATAATGAGAAGGAAATTAGGAAAAGAATCTCATTCACCATAGCATAAATGATTTATCTTGTTATAAATCTAACCAAGTATGTGAACGGTTTGGGCAATAAAAGTTTAAGAGGCAGAAGAAAGAAATTAAAGAATACATTCCAGAATGCAAAGCCCTTCCTGCTCATGGATTGGTAGGATTAATATTGTAAAAATGGCTATCCTACCAAAAGCAATTTGCAGATCCAATCCCATATCCATCAAAATCCCAGTGCTATTATTTACAGGAATCAAAACCATAATATCAAGATTCATGTGAAAATATAAGAGACCCAGGATCATCAAAACAGTCCTGAAAAATAGAAAATACCACCAGATATATCAACATTCTTGATTTCAAGTTATAGCTATAGTAGTGAAAACAACAAGATATTGGCATAAAAACAAATATTTTGATTGTTAGAAAAGAATTGAGGACCCTGATAAAATTCCACATCCTTATTCTTCTATTGCCATGTGTTCTTTAACAAAGATGGCAAAGTGCTGCTTACTGGTTTGCTCATCATTGCTTGCTCATCCAGCTTTCTTATAGAATCCAGGACCACTAGCCCAGAAATAGCACGACCTACAAAGGGCTGGGCCCTCTTCCATCAGCCACCAACAAGAAAATGTCCTATAGCTGGATCTTATACAAGCATAACTCATGGAGAAATTAATTCCATAAATTCTGTGACTCTAGAGAACCTTGACTAATACAGATTTTGATACCATAAGTACTTCTGGAGAAACAGAAGTATGAGTTTTTAAAGTATCTGGAACAGTCTTTTCAATTCTCCAGCACTTTCAGCTACTGAGGCCTCTCCAGTCATTCCCTCTCCTGGGAGCTCAGAGAGTACTTAAAGCCCATGGTGTGTACTAATTATGAGTACGGGAGGCATAACTAGCACTAATGACCTTTGAAGACACAACATGGGATTCCACTAACAGAATAGCAGACAATGGAGTGCTTATCTCTAAATGGGATGGTTATATTATACCCCTTCCCAGAAAGGTTGGGTCATCATAGAAGAGGGACAGAATGATTGTAAGAGCCAGAGGTAGTAGGCACCTGTAGTGAAACAACATTCTTTAGATACGACAACACCATTGCACATATAAGCTGAAAGCAGCTGTGAGTCCACGCACAAGACCTGGACAAGATCAAGCCAGCCACAATCTGAGCATGGATACTCCTGTGTGGATATGTGAATACAGGTGGTAGAATTAGTGGGACTCAATGGACTTTTACACAAAAGTGATGGGGGCATAAGGGAGAAATTGGAAATGTGTTTGATTACAATTTATTATGTACATGTATGAAATTCTCAAATGATAAAGTATTCAATTTTTAGAATTCCTCAGTTAGAGAGAATATAGGAGAGTACAGCTGCTATTTCCTGGAGAGAATAATGTCTGTCATTAAAATTTCTTTTGTGTCATAAAAAGGATATACCAAGTTATGAAACCAGACTTGTTCTTTATTTTCTTTCCAAAGGACTGTAATTCTGTGAATGTTGATCATTGTTTGTTCAGTGCTACTGTGGCTTTCTCCATCAATCATACAGCTACATGTTGTGACTCCCAGGAGTAACACTGTCTCAAGTTGCCATCTGCTGTAAGGTAAGTTGATAATGCAAGGTTAGCACAACCTTCTTTAAAGCAGCCAGTTTATCCTGTCAATGTTAGATCTTATCATTTCATCTGGACATAGGCTGGCATAGGGCATGTTACTGCTCTTGAGTAGTTTTGATATTATAAATAGTAACGATGATTAAAAAATATATTGACAATAACTGATCAGTTGTTAATTTTGTGCAAATGCCTGGTAATATGAGCAAGATATTGATAGCATATGTATAAAAACAGTAAGAAATTATTGTGTTAGTTTTACAGAAGACCATACTAAGGCTCAGGGAAGTTGAGAAAGTTGCTAATGTCACACAGGAAATGGAGAAAAAAGGATCTTTTTGAAGTAAAAGACCATTTTATATGGTCATAAAACCAATACATCAATTATCTCTCTACTGTCATCTATCTATCATCTATCTATTTCATTATCATTTATCTTAATATTGATATTGTTTTATAACAACCTATATAATACAATGATATCCTTTACATATCTCAATAATCTTGATGCTCTACTTAATTTGTAAAAATATGAAAACATTCATTAAAAGCCATAATGAGAATGTAGTTTCATAGCAATATTTAGATCATATGTATCCCATGAGTTATTGGAGTACTGAACATATGTTAGTATCAATAGCTCTATGTAACACTTTTTTGTACTTTTTAAGATATTATTTTCACTTAATATTTTAATTACTATTACTTGAAAAATGTCTCTGAAAACCAACAATAGGTATTTCATCTTTATTTGTAGTGATGCACATTCGCTCTTAAATATTCAAACCAAAATTATGAAAATTGACATTCTTAAGGCATTTGAAATCATACAATTAATACAGCTAATTTGATTGCAATTGGTAGGAACTCATCACTATTATTTATACTTGAATCAAGGGGAGAAGCATCCTGAGAGTAGTAGTCTTTTTATTGATATGTAGCCTGCCTCTACTGGGATATGGTCTTCATGAAAAGTCATTTAGACCATTTAACAAGAGAGCAAACCCATTAAAAATATGCAAGCTCTTGGAAAACAAAATCCTGTATACTAATTAAGCCTATTAAGGCAATTACAGAGCACTATAAATGATGCGAAAGTTGTATGGGGCTTTTCCTAGTACTGATGACAGAAAGCTAAGGAGTTCCTATTTTTCTAAATAGAGATAAAGAGTATGGGTGATTAATTTTAGCACTATTGAGTTAATTTGCAGTAAGTTAATGGCAGAAAACATTTCCATCGGCCCAGAATAATGGTGGAAGATGGCTGTTTTACCACCCTGTGGTAAAACTGTTTGTCATTGCATGTTTCAGTCATCCAGGGAGAACAAAATCCACCTGTTGGTAAGAAAATGGAAAGAGTAAAAGGTTTGTGAAATAATTTGCCATCTTCAACTGTCGTTGAATCTCTGAGGTTTTCTTGTCTAGCTTGTAAAATTGGGGAATTTCTTAACTGCTGCCTTAGTACCTTTTGACGGGTGATCAAAACATTTTGACTTGCTTTTCAAAAGACAACTGGAGGCTTTCTAGTTGGTAATAGGAATGTCAAATCTATACCCTGAAAGGCACTGATTATTGCATGGTCCTATTAGAAGCTATGCCATTTAGGAAACATGGAAAACCAGGTGGAGGGCAATGAAACCTTGAAGAAAATGTTTTATATATGATTTCTGAGAATTTCTTTTCTTATGCTTAGCAGTCTCTTAGCCAATGTTTATAACCACTCAACACAAGAGCTTTAATAAGAATATCTATGCCTTCCGCTTAGATGAATGATTGAAATAGAAAAGTTAAGAAATTCTCCCAAGAACATCCAGGAAAGAAGTATTAGATCAGGGCCTAGGTTTCCAATGGCCTAGTTTGATGCCACTCCAATAAGGTAATCCATGACATAATGCCATTTGTCCCCCAATCTAGGCTGTCCAATGATATTTTAATTGTGTGTGATTTACAGTATCATGCATTGTATAAAATAGGTTTAATATTATTTACTAAATTACAACAGATGTGCAAAGTCAGCCAGGGCAGCATAAGCGTGAAGGAAGGGCGATGAACAGCATATGTGGTTGTCTATTAGAGTCTTCCTTGGTGGTTTTTGCTGGGGATGGAAGTTATCAACAGAACTGCTGGAGGATGCAGATTCAGATGCACTGTTCACCTCCAGAGCTCATCATAGCAGAATAACTTACTTGCTTTGGTATTGCATTAGTAATTGCTATCCCCTCTTAATGTGTTCATATAGAAGTAGATAGATTTTAATTGGCATATGTCCCATGACAGAATGAAGTGGTGTATAAAGATGAACAAACAAAAAAACCTAAACAAAATTAATGTACTTTTTTAACCTCAAATCTCAAAGCTTCATGCATTTTACTTACAAAGGCATAGTTAACTGAGTTACTGTATTCCCCGTTGTTGCAATGTATTTCTTCAAAGGGGTATTTCTTAATGGAGGCCTTATGAAAAGTAACAACTGTTTCATCTGACAACAGACAGTTTAAAAAAAAACTGTGGAATAAATTCTGCATGCATTTCATTGCTTGTGGCCTAAGCAATTCTATTCTGGTCTGTTTTTAGATTGTGTTTCCCGCTGAGTTAAATTTTGTTTTTATTGAAAATAATTTTTCATGAAGTATATTCTGATCATACTCTTCCTCCCTCATCTCCTTCCAGATCCTTCACACCCATACAACTAACTCCATATCCTTTTCTCTATATCTATAGAAAACTAACAGGCCAATTAAAATAAAACAAACAAATCAGAATAAAACAGAGAAATCAAAACCAAAGAAAAAACATAAAGGACTTATGCACATTCAGAAATACAAACATGCACATACACAAAACCCATAAAAACACAAATCAAAAACAATAAAAATAAATGAAAGACAGTAAGGTAGAAAATGACCAAATAAAGCTCTATGAGATAAAAAATATCTGAAAATTCCATTAAGTTCTTTTTGTACTGCCCATATACTGCTGGGCATGAACCATTCCTTAAGTGTGGTTTGTATACCCAGTGAGACTCCATGGAGAATTTTTTTTTTCCTTTGGATGTGTTTATCAGTTCCTTCTGTGCAGGGGCTTAGCCCAACTGTAGAAGGCTAAGCTGGGTCCAAGGAAAGGTAAGTGTGCTGCTTGCCCATTTTCCAGCCTTCCAGGATCCCAGAGACACCCAGACACAGCAGGGAGTTTAGTCAAGCAGAAACTCATTGTCTCATAGTAAGGAAAAAACCACATGGAAAACAGCCAGCCAATGGTTTCATAGGTCAGCCTATCACACCCTGTCTATGTTTTACCTAGTGAACATAAGTTCTTCATGCAGTGACCTCATATGGTTCAATCTAGGCAATCATCTATTTTGTTAACAACTCAGGACTCCTCCATCTGACTTCCCCTCAGCGACATCTTTGCCTGCCTTACACATCTGGGTTAGAAACAGGGATTTGTGTGTACTTCCCCTCTATGTGCTAGAATCCCATTTCACTTGGACCTGTGCAGTTCCTGTATATGCTTCCACAGTATCTATGTCAGTCCTGTTGTACACAGAAGGCACTGATTTGTTGGTGTCATCATTGGACAGCCTAGATTGGGGGATAAATTGCATTATGTCATGGATTACCTTAATGTAGTGGCATCAAACAAGTCCTGAAGATGATAGAAATTTTACGTTTGGGAACTTCAAAAATTTCTACTTTATGAGTCATTGTATTATGAGCATTGGCTGATAGCAAATTGTACCTCTTTGATAAATTGCAACTCCAAGTCAATTGCCTTCACTGGGTTCCCATGAGCCTCCAAGAGCATTAACATAACTAAGGGTAGCGTTGGAAGCTCCTTGAATTTGCAATTTGTGTTTTAAGGGGGGGGGGTGATTCCCTTCAACTTTGTAATTGATCTGTCTCTTATGCTTGATATTGTAA
Organism: Cricetulus griseus; assembly: GCF_003668045.3. Taxonomy (NCBI): domain Eukaryota; kingdom Metazoa; phylum Chordata; class Mammalia; order Rodentia; family Cricetidae; genus Cricetulus; species Cricetulus griseus. The sequence goes on along the minus strand of NW_023276806.1, from coordinate 46,929,138 downwards.
ATGCTGGGTGCACTTTGTGGTTTAGAGCCATCAAATTCGCACTTTGTGTAGAAACAAGTAAAGTAGTGCTAACAACATATATTTTGATCAAAATATCCCATGTTGTATTTCAATAGGCAGCCAGTTTGAATTATTATTAAGCTATTGCATATATTCTCATACTAAATCTACTCGCTACTGTGTTGGAAAGGGAAGATATCTATTGCTTGAAAACAGTTCTAACAGAATTTTGTTGTTGGCAGTTGTCAAAACAATACTTACTGTAAGAAGCCCAAACGTTGAGACAGATTGAAGAGCATCCAGTACAAAATTGAAGAATACAGAAAACTTCTTACTTATGTCAAGTTCACAGGTCAAAATACTTGAGCTTTTGGCAAAGATGGCATTGTGTGATGTTAGGGATGGAGGAATTCAGCTCCCAGTCCATTTCCCACTGCTTTCATTTAGTTTCACATTGTGTGCTGTGTAATTGTTTGCTATTTGTTTCAGGCAAGGTGCTATTTCCCTTTTCTTCTTTCCTCTTTTTATCTGCTTTCTTTCTCTCCCCGTCTCCTTCTTCCCTCCCTTTCCTCATCCTCCTTCACTGAGTTCTTTCTTTTCTCTCTTCAGTGAACATACATAACAATGCTGTATTTTTTTGTACTTGCCATGGCTAAGTAAGTATTTGACAATATCTGTAATTTTTAGCTAATATACGTTGGGATGTTGGTATTATTGGACTATAGTAGCAGAAGCCAATGATATTATTAAAAAGTTCTATGATACTATTTGTTAGGAATAAAGAATAATGGGTTGGGGCCGCGAGATGGTGGGACTGCCATGATCACGGACCTGGGGCGGGTGATGGACGGCAGCGGGGGGATGGGGAAACAGAGATCTGTAGACCTGACTCATATTGAAAGTTTTATTTAGGGGGAAGTAAGAAAATAAGGTAAAGAGATACAGAGACAGAGAGAGAACAGAAGAGAAGAGGGAGACACGATAAGTCCTGTCTGCCACAGGGGAACAGCAGGAAAGAGAGCATAAGCGTGTGAGAGGGTCTTTTAAAGGGTTCTTTTGCACCTGCGTGCAGACTATGCAGCCATGGAACCCTGGGCTGACCAGGGCACTGCCTGAGTGCATTCTGTCAGGTGACAGGCCAGCACAATGCCTGAATCCTTACACTATTATTTGCCACACACATATAACCCACAATATTAACAGTGCTGGTGACAAGAACATTTGTTATAAAGCTCTGGAGAGAAGAAGGGAGCAAATTTCTAGGAATAATTTTGATTAAGAAGATAAATTTTGAAACTAAAATGAGGGGTTTTGGATATAGCTTAGAAGACAGCATGCTTTATTGAGGAAGTACCAATGTCTGGATTTGATACATCCGGCACGGTAGTGGATGTCTGTAGTTCCAAAGCATAGGAGGTAGACACAGAAGAAGATCAGATGTGGAAGGTCATTCTCAGCTGCATAGTGAGTTTGATCCTAGTCTCAGCTACAGGGGAGTCTGACTGCCTGTCTGTCTCTCCTGTCTTTCTCATCCATACCTATGTCTATATCTGTATCTCTCCAGGGAAAGCAACAATGAAGAATAACACAACTAATACTGCTGTATTATCTCAATTATCCAGATAAATATTCTATACATTTTAATACACAACATTTGCAACCTGAGAAACTGATCATACTATTATCTTCATTTTATGAATGAGAAAACCAAGATCCTTGCCTCTCATCTGAAGCTGTAAAGCAATGGAGCTAGCATGCTAGAGTAATAAGACATGTCTATTTTTAGAAAATAAAGTAGGAATGATAAAGATATGAGAAATATATATTAGCCAATGCAAAACAATTAGAAACCAGAACTAATATTGCTTCCTCCTTTTCTGTTAAGAAATAGTATCTTTGTATTTGATGAAAGTACCAGTTATCAGCTAAGGATGATTGAAAAAACATTCTTGAAGAAATGAAGTCTTTTCAGCCTTCCTAGGGACAGGTCAGATGTCTTCACCAGTTAAGTTCTTGAGGGTGAACTTCTACTCATAATTGGCAAGAGTTTTGCAGAATGGCCATGGCCCCTTGGTCCTGTAAAGTGTACTCTGTGCAGCCTCTGAGGTCTGAACTGTTGAAATATCTTGATTTATGCAAATTGTATTATGAGGAAACAGGAAAGTTTATAACAACAGCACTAAATTTTCAGAAATATGTAAGGATAGATAGAATATTTTCAATAAGCACAAGGATATTTTATTCAGGAACCAAAGTTTCTTTAATGTAGTTAGACAAGGCTCTAACATGAATTATACAATAATAGTTCATGGGTGTTTAAAAAATAAAAATCAAAGGACTAGGAAGATGGCTCTGTAGTTAAGTACAGTTGCTGCTCTTAACGGTTCTGATTTCAGTTCCCAGAACCCACAATGAGTGGCTTCAAATCATTTGTGAAACCATTTCAAAGATTTTTGATGCTTGGCATACATGTGACATTCATTCACATAGACACATGCATGCATATAAATAAAAATAAATCTTAAATAAAATAAAATTGAAGTCACCTGGAGTCTTTTTGGGAAAAGTCTTGAACTTTTCCTAGTATATCTGCAATGCCAGACAGTTTTGTCACAGGAGTCAAGTCCTAACGGTTACAGTTTCTATATGATATTATGAGAATCATATAGACTTAGTATTTTTACATTTCTTTGAAGACTTCATAGAAGAATTTCAGCGTATTAATTAGATGGATGAAGTTAATTATAAAAAATACCCTAACTAAACCAAACAAAACACAAACAAAAGAAGTAAAAAGTATTGGAGTATAGTGACCTGGCAGATTGGCAAGTTTCTCATGCCCCAGGCTCTGGGTTAAATGTTAACACTACTGCATCCCGTAAATAAAAACCCAAATCAACTAAACAACAAGTGAGCCCTCCAAATAATTAAGAAGTTCATTTGAAGTAGCATCATTTCATTGCCCCTCTGTTGACTAGATACAACTTGCAGTGGTTTAAATGGCCAAATACAATGAATGAAAAAGACTATGCAAATTATTAATGTTAATTTGGCATTATTTCCCTGTTGTTAGGTATGGTAACTTAAAGATACAAATATGAGATTTTTGAAGCTCTATGTGGTAGTTTGAATGTAATTGGCCCCCATAAGTTCAGAGAGTAGAACTATTAGGAGGTGTGACATTGTTGGAGTAGATGTGACCTTGTTGGGGGAAGTGTGTCACTGTGGCACTGGCTTGGAAGTTTCTTTTGCTCGGTTTCCCTCAGTCCCATGTGGAGACATTTCCTGTTGCTTGAAAGATGTAGGACTCTCAGCTACTTCTTCAGCACCATGCATGTCTGTCTGCATGCTGCCATGTCCCACCATGATGATAATGGATTGAATCTCTGAATTGTAAGAGAACCACTCTAATTAAATATTTAACTTTCTAGGAATGATAATGGTCATGGTGTCTCTTCACAGCAATAGAAACCCTAACTAAGACATCCTGTAAGTGTAAGGTTATGATTAATATTTCCTGTATACTAATGATTGACAGATCTGGTGGCAGAAATCATGGACAAAAGGTACTTAATCCTATTTTTATTTTTGTGTTGATTTTAAGCCCAGTTGAGACAATTTCACATTTTGTTAAATTATGAGAAAGCTTCTGTAAATAATGTAGTATAGATTTTAGGGTGCGTTTAAGTCCCCTTCCAATATTAAAATACTAGTCTTTTTTCCAACATGACACACAGTTCCCATATCTACACAGACATATCCCAGAACAGCAGATCCAATGGAAAAGAAAAACAACATGTGATTCTCATGGATCCATTCTATGTTCCTTATGGGTTAGATTTGTTAGCTCATCCTAAAGCCTATAGTCTTCTTATTTTATGGTGGTGATGGTAGTGGTAGTGGTCATGGCTATGGAAACTTAGAACCAGAGACTTGGTGAACATGGAGACATTCCCATCTATTTGCGCTTTAGTAAGTGTTGGCAATGAAAACATTTGGGGCACAGCAAATTAAGCATGTATGTCATAAAGATTGCTTAGTCAATATACATCTCATCAGCACAAGCATGTGCTCGTATCAGGACACTTTCAAGTCTCTATTAGTAGGAGGCTGCCATCTTATCAATGTCTGCTGATGAGCCTGGGAGCTCCTCACTGCTCTTCAAGCTTCTGAGACCTAGCATATGTATGCAATTGAAGCTGACAGTAAGCAACCCAGCAATTTCACTCTCTCAACCAGGGTTTTGGAGCATATTCCTCTGGTGAAAAACTGTTGAGCCATCAGGAGGGTCTTACTCTGTCAACACATTTCAGCTAATTAAATGTTTGTGTGCCTATTAGACGTATTAAACAGTGTGCGGGTCAGTTGTTTTCTGTTTCACATTCATAACTTTTTGTCACGACTCATTCTCTAATCAGCTTGTAGCAGCTTTCTCACATACACAGAGGACTGCCGGCTACTCGAAAGTGTGAGAACGTGGGGTGTTCTGTTCAAAAATGTGACTAGCTAAAGGCAATTAACACGAATATAAATTCAAAAGTAACACAAAACACTGAATATGGCTTCATTTTATTAATTCAATGCTGCAGTTTAAAATTTTTATCAAATGTGTAGACATGCCAGATTTTTAAAATTAGTTTATTTATTTTACATCCTGACTGCAGCCTCTCCTCCCTCCACTCCTTCCTCCACGTCCCCCCTCCTCTTTGCCCCCCCAATCCACCCTGTCTCCTTAATCACCCAGAAAGGGGCAGGCCTCCCATGCCTATCAGCAAAGTGTGGCATATCAAGCTGCCATAAGACCAAGCACCTCCCACTGTATTCAGGCTGGGCAAGGCAATCCAACATGAGGAATAGGTTCCCAAGTGTCAGTCAAAGTTAGGGATAACCCCTGCTTCCATTGCCAGGAGTTATACAAATATATCAAGCTACACAAGTGGCACATGGTGAGTCCCATGTTGGCTCTCTTGTGGTTGATTTGGACTCTGCATTCCCATGAGCCAAGTTTAGTGGTTTCTGTGAGTTTTCCTGCAATGTCCCTGAGGCCTCCCCTACCCTCCTACAATCACTCCTCCCTCTCCTGCTTCTCTTCAGCAGGACTCCAGGGAGCTCCGGCCAGTGTTTGACTCTGGGTCTCTGAATTTGCCATCGGACACTGGATGAAGGCTCTCTGATGACAATCTGGGTAGTCACCAATCTGACTGCAGAGGATGGCCAGTTCAGGGTATGCCTTCACTGCTCCCTGAAGTCTTAGCTGGGGCCATCCTTGTAGACTCATTGAAGTTCCCCTTGCAGCAGGCTTCTACCTGACTCCATGAAGCCTCCCTTTCCAGGAACTTCTCCCAGCACTTTCACCCTCCACCCACCCCCAACCCAATCCCTCAAGGCTGAAATGTTAGTCAAAAGCAAAAAGGGAATTTAGGCAATGGGGAATCTGCTGGTTGGTAGACTCTGTTGAAGAGACAGGGGGTATCCACATCAGCTGGACTGGTTTCCATCCACAGCAAGTCCAGGGCTCGCAGTTCTGTAGGGGTAGGCTGTAGTCAGCAACTGATACTCAGATGTATCTTTCAGAAGCAGAAACCTGTTTAAGACATGTTTAAACTGGGAACAGAAGTTAAAACTTATTTACTGAAACCCAGTTGCAGAAAAAAATAGATATCTGGATTTCTGTTTAAATAGCAGGAACATATTTATAACTTTGAGTCCTAGCAAAACTATAGATTTGGGCTAGAAGGGTGTACATTTGTCTTCTGTCTAGAGAGCCAGGTATGGATTGGACAGAGGTGCCTTTGGCCTAATGAAAAGCCTTTATCCTTAGATGACAACCAAAATAAACCTAAAAACCTTGAGCTTGTGACTGAACAGTAGGTAGTCACTAGTTTATCAGCCAGCATGCTGACTATAGTCTTGTGGATCTGACTGCTTGATGTCGCCAAGCTGACAAACATTAATACTTTCAGAGATCTGACAAGGGTAAATTTTATATGGTTTCCGAATATATTTTAAAAAAGTGACAGGAGCCAGTCCATATACAGTTAGCCATACCCAAGTCTCTCCATTAGCATTGGAGGCAAAAGTATCAAAGAACAGCAATCTTCTCCAGACCTATAAGGTGAGAGGTTTTTTTCTCTCTGTGCAAGAGGGACATGGAAAAGACTCCTGCTGCCTGCCAGGACCTGGCCCAGACTGTGGACAAAACTGATGGACACTGGAAAATTGATTGTACCCCCTTTGCCTTGACAAAACAAACACAAACATACATGACAAACAGTCAGCTCTGCTTTAAATCTTTAGGTTACATACCCACCCATCAATTAGTTCTTTATATCAGGAGATTGAGGGCAGAAATGGGTATAAGGAATTAATCATCACCTTTGGACCAATCCTAGTAAGAAAGCAACATCAGCCAAAGATAATTGGCCTGCTTTGTTCTTGTTCTCTGACCTTAACAAGTTCTGCATTCAACTATGTGCTTTCCTAAAACTTAAGATTATCTTCTTGGGTTTTTCACCTCAAAGCTATTTAGCAAAAACATCTTAGTCAAACTTTTAAGTCATTTTAAAAGCTTTGTTTTAGCCATGTTGCACTCTGAAACCTGTGAACACATCTCCCAACATTAAGATTAAAATGTAAGCTAGCGAGCGTGTGAAGGTGGCAGTAGGAACGCGGGTCTTCCAGCTGTTGCTGTGGGGACCACAGCTGAGCACACGACCCCGGCCTGAGGGGCAACAAAATCTCCAGCGGGTTAGCTGGCTTCTTCGGAGCCGGAGAAGCAGGCTACTCGCACGCTGATTTGACCAGCATTCCTCTAATGAATTCCAGGTATGAATCCCCTGTCTCCATATTTAAATGTGGATCCACGATATCTTGTTCAGGATACTGATGAGTTCATTTTGCCAACTGAGGCTAACAAGACCCAAGGCCGATTTGCGCTAGTTCTTTTTTTTTTTTTTTTTTTTTTTTTTTTTTTTTTTTTTACCAGTGGAGGATGTTGCATGACAGGGGCTGCATTTGGGGTAATGAATGGTCTTCGGCTAGGATTGAAGGAAACCCAGAGCATGGCCTGGTCCAAACCAAGAAATGTACAGATTTTGAATATGGTGACTAGGCAAGGGACACTTTGGTCTAATACTCTAGGTTCCTTGGCTTTGCTCCATAGTGCATTTGGTGTTATCATTGAGAAAACATCTGGTGCAGAAGATGACCTCAACACAGTAGCAGCAGGAACCATGACAGGAATGTTGTATAAATGTACAGGTGGTCTTCGAGAAATAGCACGTGGTGGCCTGGCAAGACTGACACTCACCAGTCTCTATGCACTGTATAGAGACTGGGAGCACATGAAAGGTTCCCTGCTCCAACAGTCACTCTGAAGTCTTTGCCACCTCAGGAATGGGGGACATTTCATAGTCATCCAGACCAATTAATAAGTCAGTCTGGAGTTGCTTTCTCTCTTGTACCTACAATTACTTTGAACATTTGGAGACTCTGATTTGCTGTGATGAAGATCATGTGTGGTTAGCCTGGATTGCAATGCTTGCCCTTAGTGAGTGGAAGCCAAACCCTTTGGTGATTCACTGAGTATGTGTTCTCTTCTCCTTTGCAGATGGTCTTGCACCTGTTTTTCCTCCTACCCCCAAATTGGAATACCACTTATTCTCCAAATTCAGGCCATACTTATTTTCAACGCTTTTATCACCATGTTTATCAAAACTAATGTTGCTCTGTATTCCAAATAAAAGGTGAAAATAGAACCAAAATCATAATTCTGGCATTTAAAAAAATGTAAGCTAGCTGAACTACTGGGACTCAATTGTTTTCCTTAATCATTAACCTAAGCCACAGTCTGTACAGCTCCTCAATAGAAACTCATCTGTTTTAGCTGTGTGACAGTTCCTTGTTTTACTTTTTTTTATCATCAATACTCTGTTTAAACTAACATTATTATTGCCAATTAGATAGTAGAGCTTAGGAAGGCATCATCTTTGCAACAATCTACAGATAAAAGTGCTCAGTAGAACAGGATGTTTCTGTGAGATAAACACACTACATTACAAGCAGTGGGAATCTCCCCACACACATTCATATCATGCCAGATACCAGAGAAAGACAACAACAGCAAACATGTAAAGGCACAGCAGAAGCTAAAGACATTCTTGAGTCTGTGGTCTTGGGCCTTGCCTATCCAAGATTTATCCATCAGGGATTTTCCTTCTGGTGGGCTGACACCCAAACTTCAATTGTCATCTACTCCTCCTCTGACAGGGCCACCTGTAATACCATGCTTATGTTTCTTCTTTGTGTGTCTGGGTTACCTTACCCAGGGGATTTTTTCCTAGTTCCATCCATTTGCCTTCAGATTTTCTGATGTCATTGTTTTTAAGAACCAAGTAATACTCTATTATGTAAATGTACCACATTTGATTTATCCATTTTTTTTGGTTGATGGGTGTCTAGGTTGTTTCCAGGTTCTGGCTATTATAAACAAAGCTGTTATGAACATAGTTGAGCAAGTGTCCTTGTGATATGATTATCTTTAGAGTATATGCCCAAAAGTGGTATTGCTGAGCCTTGAAGTAGATTGATTCCCAATTTTCTGAGAAACTGCTATACTGACTTCCAAAGTGCTTGCACAAGTTTGCACACCCACCAACAATGGAGGAGTGTTTCTCTTGCTCTACATCATCTCCAGCATAGACTGTCATTTGTATTTTTTATCTTAGCTTACAGGTGTAAGATAGAATCTCAGAGTTGTTTTGATTTGCATTTCCCTTGTGGCTAAGGATGATAAACATTTATTTAAGTGTTTCTTTGCCATTTGAGACTATTCTGTTGAGAATTCTCTGTTTAAGTCTGTACCCAACTTTTAAATTGGATTATTAGGTTTTTTGATATCTAGTTTCTTGAGTTATTTATATATTTTAGAGATCAGCCCTTTGATGTGGAGGTGGTAAAGATCTTTTCATATTCTGTAGGGTGCCATTTTGTCCTATGGACAGTGTCCCTTGTCTTACAGAAAATTTTCAGTTTCATGAGGTCCCATGTATTAATTGTCAATCTTAGTGTCCACGCTACTGGTACTCTATTCAGGAAGTTGACTCCTGTACCAATATGTTCAAAGCTGTTCCTCATTTTCTCTTCAGTCAGGTTCAGTGTAACTGTATTTATTTTGAGGTGTGTGACCCACTTGGACTTGCTTTATGCAGTCCAAGAAAGATATGGTTCTCTTTGCATTCCTCTACTTGCTGACATCCAGTTATTTCAGCACCATTTGTAGACGATGCTTTCTTTTCTGCATTGCATAGTTTTGGCTTCTTTGTTGAAAATCAAGTGTCCATAGGTGTGTGAATTTATGTCTGGGTCTTTGATTAGATTGCATTGGTCAGGCTGTTTTTACCATGGTACTATGCTGTTTCATTACTATAGCTTTGTAGTAGAGCTTGAGACAGAGATGGTGATACCTCCAGTAGTCTTTTATTATACAGGATAGTTTTAACTATTATGGGTTATTTTCCATGTTAAGTTGAGTATTGTTCTTTCAAGGTCTCTACAGAATTGGAATTTTGATGAGGACTGTGATGTATATATAGATTTCTTTTGGTAAGATGGTCATTTTTATCATGTTAAGCCTACTGATCTATGAGCCTGGAGATCTTCCCATCTTCTGATATTCTCTTGAATTTCTTTCTTCAAAGAGTTGAAGACAATCACACAGGTATTGTCACTTGCTTGGTTAGAGTTAACACTAAGGTATTTTATATTGTTTGTGGACATGCCAGATTTTAAAGAATCACATTCTTTATTAAGATTGTTAAATCTTTGAGACTGAACACTGCTCTGGCCCTAACTCCATCCATCATCCCCTCCTGTCTTCTTCCTGGGCCTGCTTCTCCCATAGAGTGGACTCGCCCAGGCAGGGAGGACCACCCTGAGACCAGAAACACCTCACTCTTGGCTCATCTTCTGCCCTCTGCCCTCTGTTTGAGGTGAGTCTGGGCTTTCCTCTGGTCTTAACTCCCCCCCCCATCCACCCCTCCTAACTTCTTCCTGAGCCTGCCCCTCGAGTGGAGTGTACCTGCCCAGACAGGAAGGACCACCCTGAGTCTGGCCACACCTCAACCTTATCCTCTGCCCCTTGGTTGAGGAGACTAGAAGAGAGGGAGAGACCCTACCTGCATCCACTGGAAGAAGGGATGGGAAGAAAACAGAATAAGAGCACACTCAACAACAGAAAGACCAATATGACACCACCAGAATCTAGGGACTCTACATCAGCAAGAACTGAAAAACCCAATGCAGAGGATGAAGAAGAGCTGGAAAGAAATACAAGAAAAAAACACAAGCAAGTACATGAGATGGAGGAAAAGACAAAGCAAAAAATTCAAGAAATTAACAAATCTCTTTAAAAAATCAAAAGAAAGCCAAGAAAAAAAGGAGACATTTCAAACAGTTCATGGCTTGAAAGAAGAATTAGAAACAATAAAGAAAACACAGAATGAGGGGATGCTGGAATAGAAAAGCTGGGTAAATGATGAGGAACCACTGATGTAAGCATAACAAATAGAAGAGATGGAAGAGAGAATCTCAGGTGTTGAAAACTCACTAGAGGATATACAATCATTGACCAAAGAAAATCTCAAGTCTAACACATCCCTAACACAAAATATCCAGGAAATATGGGGCACTGTGAAAAGACCAAACCTAACAATAATAGGCACAGAAGAAGGTCAAGAAATTCAGCTCAAAGGTACAGAAAACATATTCAACAAAATCATAGAAGAAAACTTCCTTGACCTAAAGAAGAATATGCCTATGAAAGTACAAGAAACTTACAGAACACCAAATAGTTTGGACCACAAAAAGAAGTCCCCTTGCCACATAATAATCAAAACATCTAACTTAAAGAATAAAGAAAAATATTAAGAGCAGCAAAAGAAAAAGTCCAAGTAACATATGAAGGCAGACTTATCAGAATCACACCCTATTCACAATGGAAACTTTGAAAGCCAGAAGATACCAAATAGATGTTCTAAGAACACTAAGGGAACATGCATGCCAACCCATACTTCTATATCCAGCAAAGCTTTCAATCACTATAGATGGGGAAAACAAGATATTCCATGACAAAACCAGATTTAAGCAATACATATCCACAAATCCAGCCCTACAGAAATTACTGGAAGGAAAACTCCAACCCAACGAATATAACTACACTCACAAAAACACAGGCAACAGATAATACCACTTTACCAAACACCAATAGAAAAAAAGGGGGGAAATCCACACATAATAACACCACCATCAACAAATCCAAAACAAACAATAATCAAGAATCAATGGTCATTAATATCCCACAATGTCAATGGTCTTAACTTTCCTATAAAATGATACAGGCTAACAGAATGGATAAGAATACAGAATCCATCCTTCTGCTGCATACAAGAAACACATCTGAATGTCAAAAACACAAGTTCCCTCAGAGTAAGGATTGGGAAAAGACTTTCCAATCAAATGGACCCAAGAAACAAATTAGACTTCAAACTAAAATCAATCAAAAGAAACAAAGAAGGGCATTTCATACTTATCAAAGGAAAAGTCCATCAAGATGAAGTCTCAATCCTGAACATCTATGCCCCAAATACAAAGGCACCCACATTAGTAGAAGAAACATTACTAATGCTCAAATCACACATGAAACCTCACACACTTATAGTAGGAGACTTAACACCCCACTCTTAACACTAGACAGAACCACCAGGCAGAAACTTAACAAAGAAACAAAGGAACTAACAGAAGTAATGACCCAATTGAGATTAACAGACATCTATAGAACATTCCATTCAAACACAAAAGAATATAAATTCTTATCCGCACTACATGGAACCTTCTCTAAAATTGACCACATACTCAGCAACATAGCAAACCTACACAGATACAAAAAAAATTGGAATAACTCTCTAAATCCTATCAGACCTCCATGCCTTAAAGTTAGAATTCAACAACACAAATTGCAGAAACCCTACAAACTCATGGAAGTTGAACAATTCCCAATTACACCATTCCTGGGTCAAGGAAGAAATAAAAAAAAAGAAATTAAAGACTTCCTAGAATTTAATGACACTGAAGAAACAACATACTTAAACTTATGGGATACTTTGAAAGCAGTGCTAAGAGGAATGTTCATAGCACTAAGTGCCCACATGAAGAAACTGGAGAATAGTCACACAAGAGAATTAACAGCACAACTGAAAGCTCTAGAACAAAAGCTCGCTCTGGAGGAGGAGATGCCAGGAAATAATCAAACTGAGGGCTGAAATCAATACAGTATAAACTAGGAAAACATTATAAAGACTCAATGAACCAAAGAGTTGGTTCTTCCAGAAAGTCAACAAGATAGACAAACCGTTATCCAAACTAACCAAAAGGCAGAGAGAGACAGAGCATGCTAATTAACAAAATCAGAAATGAAAAGAGGTACATAGCAATGGACACCGAGGAAATCCAGAGAATCATTATTAGGTCATACTTTGAAAACCTGTACTGGACAAAACAATTTTCTGGATATATATCACTTACCAAAATTAAATCAAGAACAGATAAACAATTTAAATAGACATATAACCCCTAATGAAATACATGTAGTCATCAGAAGTCTACCAACCAAAAAAAAAAAAAAATAAAACCAGGGCCTGATGGTTACAGTGCATAATTCTACCAGAAATTCAAGGAAGAGCTAATACTAGTACTCCTCAAATTGTTCCACATAATAGCAGCAGAAAGATATGGCCAAGCTTTTTTTTTTTTTTTTTTTTTTTTTTTTTTTTTTTATGAGGCTACAATTACCTTGGTACCCAAGCCACACGAAGAAACAACTAAAAAAGAGAGTTACAGACCAATATCCCTCATGAACATTAATGCAAAAATATTCAACCAAATTCTGGCAATTTGAACCCAAGAACACATCAGAGAAATCATCCACCATGATCAAGTAGGCTTCATCTCAGGAATGCAGGGATGGCTCAACATACGAAAATCCATCAATGTAATCCACCATATAAACAAACTGTAAAAGAAAAAACACATGATCATCTCACTAGATGCTGAAAAAGCCTTTGACAAAAATCCAAATTCCCTTCATGATAAAGGTCTGGGAAAGATCAGGAATAACAAGAACATACATAAACATGATAAAAGCAATATACAGCAAACCAACAACCAACATCAAAGTAAATGGAGAGAAACTCGATGCCATTCCTCTAAAATCAGGAACAAGACAAGGCTGTCCACTCTCTCCATATCTCTTCAATATTGTACTTGAAGTTGTAGCTAGAGCAATAAGACAAAAAAGGAGATCAAGGGGATACAATTTGGAAAGGAAGAAGTCAAGCTTTCACTATTTGCAGATGATATGATAGTTTACATAAGTGATCTGAAAGACTCTACCAGGTAACTCCTACAGTTGATAAACCCTTTCAGCATAGTGTCAGGATACAAGATTAACTAAAAAAAATCAGTAGCCCTACAATATACAGATGATAAATGTGCTGAGAAAGAAGTCAGAGAAACATCCTCCTTTAAATAGCAACTAACAACATAAAATATCTTGGGGTAACACTAACCGATAACCTAAAAGACTTGTATAGTAAGAACTGTGAGTGTTTAAAGAAAGAAATTAAAGAAGATATGAGAAAATGGAAAGATCTGCCATGTTCTTGGTAGGTAGGATCAACACAGTAAAAAATGGCAATCTTGCCATAATCACTCTACAGACTCAATGCAATTCCCATCAAAATCCCAACACAATTCTTCACAGAACTTGAAAGAACAGTACTCAACTTCATATGGGAGAACAAAAAACCCAGGATAGCCAAAACAACCCTGTACAATAAAGGAACTTCCAGAGGCATCACTATCCCTGACTTCAAGCTCTATTATAGAGCCATAGTCCTGAAAGCAGCTTGGTATTGGCACAAAAATAGACAGGTAGACCAATGGAATCAATTTGAAAACCCTGCTATTAACTCACACACCTACAAACACTTGATTTTTGACAAAGAAGCTAAAGTTATGCATTGGAAAAAAGAAAGCATGTTCAAAAAATGGTGCTGGCATAAGTGGATTCGGACATGTAGAAGATTGCAGATAGATCCATATCTATTGCCATGCATAAAACTTAATTCCAAATGGATCAATTACATCAACATCAATTTAGCCATAGTGAACCTTCTAGAAGAGAAGGTAGGTGGTACCCTTGAACTTATTGGTACCGGAGACTGATTCCTGATCATAACACCAGTAGCACAGACATTGAGATTGGTAATTAATAAATGGGACCTCCTGAAATTGAGAAGCTTCTGTGAGGCAAAAGACACAGTCAGCAAGACAAAACATCAGCCCACGGAATGGTAAAAAATCTTCACCAACCCCACATCTGATAGAGGGCTGATTACCAAAATATACATTGAATTCAAGAAGTTAGCCACCAAAACAACAAAAAATGCAATTAAAAAAATGGAGTGCAGAACTAAATTGAGAATTCTCAACAGAGGAATTTAAAATGGCTGAAAGACACTTAAGAAAGTGCTCAACATCCTTATCATCAGGAAAATGCATCTCAAAACAGCTCTTTGATACCATCTTACTCCTGTCAGAATGGCTAAAATAAAAAAACACCAATGACAATCTATGCTGGAGACGATGTGGAGAAAGGGTAACATTCCTCCATTTTCTGGTGGGAGCGCAAACTTATGCAACCACTTTGGGAGTCAGTATGGCAGTTTCTCAGGAAAATGGGAACCAGTCTACCTCAAAATCTAGCAATTACTCTCTTGGGTATATATCCAAACAATGCACGTTCATACAATAAGGACATATGTTCAACTATGTTCTTAGCAGCATTATTTGTAATAGCCAGAACCTGGAAGCAACCTAGATGCCCCTCAACTGAAGAATGGATAGAGAAAATGTGTTACATTTACACAATGGAGTACTACTCAGTGGGAAAAAAAATACCAAAACAATGGACTCTTGAAATTCACAGGCAAATGGATTGAATTAGAAGAAACCATCCTGAGTGAGGTAACCCAGTCACAAAAAGACAAACACGAGCCTTCATCAAGTAACTGATCCAAGCAGAAACAGGTACCCACAGCTAAGTACTGAACCATACTCGTAGAATCCAGTTGTGGAGAGGAAGGAGGGACGAGAAAAGGAGCCAAGACAGTTCTGGAGAAGTCCGCAGATACAGTTGACCTGACATAGTGAGAGCATGGAGACCCTAGTCTTAAAGCTGGGGAAACAGCATTGGACTGAACCAAGCTCTCTGAATGTGCGTGCCAGCTAGAAGGCCAAGACAGTCTATGGGACCTCTAATATTGGAGCCAGTGTTTATCCCTAGTGCACAAATGGGCTTTGGGGCGCATTGCCTATGGAGGGATACTATTGCATCCCAGATACAGCAAGGACGGCCTAGGCCCTCCCCCAAATAATATGACAGACTTTTTTGGTCCCCTGTGGAGGGCTTCTCTATTCCTGGGGAGGAGGTGGGAGGTGGTTAGGGAGGGTTGCTGGGAAACATTGAAGGATGGAAGGGTGAGAGAATGGGGATGGATAAGTAAATATGAGTGCCTCTAAAATAAAAAAGTAATTAACAAAAGATTGTTAAATCTTAATCAAGTTGAGAATGGAGGGTGTCAAAGGGAGGGTTCAGGAAAGGATAACCGAGAGGGATGGGAGGGAGGAAAGGGAGCAGAGAAAGCCCTGTAATTGTATTAAAAACATTAAAAAGAATCAAACAAATTCATGATTTGTATTAGAAAGCAATAATTTTCCTTCCCTTCCTTTATTTTCCTTGACATAAATTAACTGATATGATACTGGGTTAAAGGCATTTTTATATAAGAATAAATTGCTTGCATATTTCTTATTTTATTCATTTTTCTCATTTCAGACAAAACACATTTATCATTTACATAGCCATCTCATCTATATATAATCTATTAATTGATTGATCTTTCTGTTTCTATCTTAATGTGTACCTTGTATTATATTTATCATGATTCTAAATAATAGTTTATTACCTTAAATTGATTTTATTTTTACCTGAGACATAAAAGCCAAAATTCTTTATGCTTATGATGAACTGAGATATTTTGTTATAAATGTACATTATATAATATTTAAACCAAGTTAGAAATATTTAATTCTCTGAACCTTTTCACTTGTATATTGTGAGAATACCTAAAATCCTTTCTCTCAGCTCTTTGAAATATGCAGCCCATTATCATTATCTATAGTCCATCCCACTGCACATGGCACCTCAGAATTTCTAATTTATATTTAACTACAGCTGTTACCTAGCTTTTCTATACCTGACCCTGTGTTTTACTCACTCCATCCTTTTGTAACCATAGTCAACTCTCAGATTCTATTCATGAGTGTTCTCACGTGGTACGTACCTTTTCTGCTGATTTATTTCACATACTTCCATCGTTTTTATCACAGATGATTTCATTATTTTCTGTGGCTGAGGGATTTTTTCTTTTGGTATAAGTGGAACATATTTATTTATTCAATCTTGATTAACACCAAGTTGTTCTTATTTCTGGACAATTTGATCAGGGCTGCAATTATTAGGAAGTACAGATGGACCTTTGCCATAGCCATTTCACTTCCTTCGGACATACACAGAGTTGTAAAATATCCCAAATCAATGGTAGTTCTATCTTTACTTTTATGAAGGTTAAGATGGCTGGTGTTGCCAACATAACAGAATCTAGACAATCCTCTGGCTATACCTGTGGGGGAATTACCTACATCACTTTTATTAAGGTGGGAAGACTCATCTTGACCGTGGATAGACTATTGACTGGACTATATAAAAGAGAAAGGTAGCTATGCACTGTGACTGCCTGCCTCAAGCTCCTTGACTTCTCTGTTATGGTGGACTCTTACACTGACCTGTAAGCCTTCTCCCTTCTCCCTTAAGTTGCTTTTGTCTGGGTAGCTTATTTCATCAATAGCAGAAGAAGCTGAGCCAAGGATCCTCCATACTGTTTTTCATAATGGCTACACCAAAGTATATTCTCACTAAACTTTTCTGAACATACTTATAAGAACTTGATATATATATATATATATATATATATATATATATATATATATATATTTGATAATAGATATTTTACTGGAGTAAACTATTATTTTACTATAGTTTTGATTGCTCTAATTATTCATGATGGTAATAATCTTTTTCATATACTTCCTAGTCATTTATTTATATGTCTTTCTTTGGGGAGTAGCATTTTGAGATTTTTACTGTTTGGTTTTTCAGTTTGAAGCATTACATTTATACCTTATTCTAAGAAGAATGAGAATTTAGCTCCTTCTTCTTTAGTTTTTGTGATCAACACACACACACACACACACACACACACACACACACACACACACACACACACACACACTCCTAGTTAACAATAACCAAGTATGCTTAAATAAAGCTATTTTCCTTTTGGATATAGCAGACATTAATTGTCACATTATTAAGACTTCAGAATTGTGTTCAAGGATGTGCTGTACAGGAAACTGAATTATGAGAATGATGCTGGTGAGAGGTCCAGCATCACTGCTGTCCTGCTTCTCTGTGTATGAGTCCCCCACTTCCCATTTTCCATCAAGTTTCAGGATCTTTGTCATTGGTATTTGGAAATGTTAGAATAATGATGTCCTCTGCTATGGCTGAACCTTGGAGGTTGGATCATCTGATAGATCCCTTTAAAAAGCAAAACAAAACAAAACAAAAAAAAACTTTATTTTTGTTTCTATTTGTCATTGTTCATTTTTCTTTCCTAAATCTGGTACATGAACTCAGTGATACCAATTGGCTTTTGTGTACCTTCTCATTTTACTTCCCAAAGGATATGTATATATATATATATATATATATATGTGTGTGTGTGTGTGTGTGTGTGTGTGTGTGTGTGTGTGTGTGTGTGCCAAAACTGCTTCTACAAAAATTTAATATAATTTTCATAGATAAAATAGCTTTCTCTTTTAGGGATATAACACTTTAACTTTATTGTTTTATGAAATTTTGTATAACCTACAGAGATATATATATATATATATATATATATATATATATATATATCTTGTACTTTTAAAAATGTGTTGCTAAAAGTTCTATTCATCCCATTTGTGTTATGATAACTCTTCCCGCCAATCTGGTCCCAATGCCTTGTTAGCCCCAAATAACACAAGGAGACAATATTACTTATAATGCTATTGACCAATATCTAGGACTTCTTATTGGCTAGCTCTGTCTTAAGGATTAACCCATAACTACTAATACATGTATTTCTACAAGGTCTTATCTTACCGAGAACACCAAACTCTTGCATCCTCTCCTCCCGGGATCATATGCCAACTCCTAATACATTTACCAGAATCCTTCTCTCCTATTCCTACCTATTTCACTTCCCTGTTGGCCAACAGTGTTTTAATCATCAACCAATAAGAGAGACATATTTACAGAATGACATCTCCCATCACATTTGGCCACCAGATTTCCTTCCCTGTTTAGTGACTTTTATCTCAGTTTATGTTAGATATTTTCCTTAGATGTCTGCGATTACTCATTTGTCTTATATTCAAAACTGGAGAAAGAAACTGACTAGAGCATAGGGACTTTCAGGGGAATTCTGCTGGGAGCCTCACTGTGATACAATCTTTGAGGGATTGGGATAGGGAAACTCTGATGTTTGTGACTTTTATCTTGGAGCAGTTACATTCTGCAGAGAAGTATGCCAAGCTACATGCTGGATATGATGGAGGTCTGTTCGTAATATAGTCGAGCAGCTTTCCATCTTCAAATTCACAAATGTGATTTGCTTGTGGATCTCCCTGTTCCATTTATGACAGCTATATAATTATATCTGCCCCTGTTTTCCAATTGTCAAGTCTATTTACTCTATCCTTTCTCCATGACTCCTCATCACTGTGGAATGGTAGCCGAAAAGAAGTCTACTAGCCATTGTTTTGGTAAGGTGTTTGGAGAAGAGAAAGTAATTAGATATGTGCAACTTGATGCCTTGTTTTTTTGATACCTTAATCTTCCCCCATTTTATTCTTCAGAGACCAAAGATAGAAATCCAGTGCTTATCCACACTGGGTTCAGACTTTAAGGGGAAGCTGTTGCTATATTCATTCAGTCAGATAGACATTTGTTAAGATCCAAATATATTCAAAGGGTAAAGCAAAGTAGGCCTTGTGAAATTGGATAATGGCCGAATGTGACTTCATCCCACATACATGCTATTGTAGATACTTGAAATGTTCTCTAATTAAAAGTATTTCAAAGCAGCCATTTTACTACTCACTCAATAAAAGTATTTTGAAATCTGAAGATCAAAGATTTTCCATCAACTTCAATTGCATTCCATCACACTGTATCTTCAAGGGGATTTAAATTTTGTGTGGGTAGGAAAACTATGGAATTCATTCAAAATATTGTAAGTCTTTTAGAATTAAAAAACACATTAATTTCCCAATAATGGAGAATGCTGTTGCTATTGGCTTAGGCTACCAAATACCTTTACATACTACTTTTAAATTTTGCTTTATTTTCTTCTGCTTACAATTTTATTTTAAGATATATGTTCTCCCTAATGTTTTGCTGTAGGTCCATGTTTCTATCAGTTTCTAGATGAAGTCTCTCTGATGACTACAGGGGTAGACACCAATTCTAAGAGTATAGCAGAATACTATTACACTGACATTTTTAAGGAGCCAGAGTGGTTAAGGACACAAAAAACCTACAGAATCATCTAACTTGGGCTCATAGGGACTTACAGAGACTGAATGGATAACCAGAGAGCTTGCACAGGTATATGAGTTGAAGTTGTAGAGCCTGGTCTTGTAGGACTCATAACAGTGAGAGCAGGGGCTATCTCTGATTCTTTTGCTGACTTTTGGGATCTTATTCCCGATACTGGGTCACGGTGCCTAAACTTAATACATAGGAAGGTGTTTAGTCTTACTGCAACTTGATATGCTATGTTTTATTGATATCTATGGGAAGCCTACCCTTTGCTGAACTAAAACTGAAGAGTAGTGAATTGGGGGGTGGAAACAGAGAGGAAGTGATGGTGGGAGGGACTGTGAGGATAGAAGGGGTAGAAACTGCGGTCTGAATGGAATATAAAATAAACAAGTAAATAAGTAAATAAATAAACATCTCCTAATTTCAGTCCAATGTACCTGTGGTACCTTCCTCTAGGTCCCCAAATTTCCTTTGCTTTTGACAGTTTTTCTCCATGTCATATTACATATGAATGAAAGGATGCACTTGAAAAGAATTTTTTTCTTTTGTTTTCTTGAGACAGGGTTTCTCTGTAACTTTGGAGGAAAAGAATTTTAAGAAGTACAAGCACTTAGTTCTTATTATACACAATTGTCTCCAAAGTAACTCTGGGTAATACACCTGACCAAATGTGTGAAAGTATTTCATGAAGATTAGGATATTTTGGATATTTGGATAGGGGATTTTGGATATTCATAATATTTACTTTAGAACCCAGAGATTAGAAGCAATCAAGCAGAAATTGAAGATAGAAACCCGAGAGAGAAATGTCAAATCTCTGAAAATGTTCTTCACACTAAGTCAACATTTATTAATAAACATTCAGTCCCTGGGCTGCACCCTGAGCTTTGTTATGATCTATTGTTCTGGTTTTTAAATTTGCTTGGTTTATCAAAACATAAGTTACCTATGAAATGATGTCCCTTCAACATTAGTTATCCCGGGATTTTGATGACTCTGTTCAATGAAAATATAAGATAGTTCTTTGTCACTTTTTTTACTTCTTTCTTCTTTGGGGTGAGGAATCAGTATTGCAAATTAAACAGTTGTAAGATTAGCAAAACACTATCTTGCTAAGTGATTCTCTGCCTTGGTTTGTATAGCTGCTAGAAAAGGGTGTTTGGAAATGTATTTTGTTATTTTTCATTGCTACAAGAGTAAATGAGATAGCTTTGGTTGGCATTTAGTGGGTTCGGGCAGGAAAATACAAACAACCATCCTTGGGATGATGTAGGATAATATGGATCATCTTCTCTAGTTCCTGATCCTTTAGTCCAGTTACAATCAGATGCTCGGACCCTTTACAGGTGTTGGTTCTATTGTGGGAATGAAAAGCAGCTCACAACAGTGAAATTTTGAGCAGATGTAATGGTGGACATCACATAAATTCATTGATTGGCATTGGTCAATAACATGATAGAAACTGTCACTTATCTATATAACACACTTACCAGAATTGTTTGATGAGCACTTCTCTAATTCCTATTTTAAATCTATTCAAATGTGGAAAAATAGGTATTTTTCATCAAATAGAATTTCTTTTACTCTTAGTTAGCCAAACAAAAGAAAAAATACCTACTTTGGTTGCATGTGTTTCATCATACCTATTTTCCTAGCATTTGAGAGCCTGAAGCAGGAATATTAATGACCATGAGTGTGAAGCAGCCTGGGCTAATTATGAGTTCCAGGCTTTACCAAGCCACAGAGTAAGACCATGCTTCAATGAATAATAAATAAATGTTTTATTTTTTAAATAAAAATGCAGAATATACAAGAGATTCTACTGGTTACTTTTTCTGTTGTGGTGATCATTACTTGACAATAAACAACTTATGGGAGAAAGCGTTTATTGTGGCTCACTGGTTAAGAAGGGTGAAGTCAACACAAGAAAGCTGGTTACACTGCATTTATAGTCAGGAGGTTGTGAGGATACAGAAAGAGGCTGGGCTACAGAACCTCAAGGCTCATTTCTAACTGTGTACTTCCTCTAGCTAAGCTTGACATCCTAAAGGCACTCCTACCTCCAAAACTGAGGCACAAGCTAAGGATAAGCTCTTCCAACACATTTGATTCCATGGGGGTGTATTTCACATTCAAGTCACAACCGTAATTATTCTCAGTTGTTATCGTGATTCAGATCTGGGGTTCTCTGCAGGCATGATTTGAAAACATTTTGTTGTACAAGTTATTGGAAGGGAGCTTCTTGTGCATTACAGGATGTCTACCAGCATTTCTGGCCTCAACTTACTGAATGTCAAAAGAAGCCATGAATTTTATAAAAAAAAATGCCCCAGAGATTGTCATATGTTCTCAAAGGCCAAAAATTACCCCTTAGTTGAGAATTACTGGTTTAGGAGTGTGTGTGTGTGTGTGTGTGTGTGTGTGTGTGTGTGTGTGTGTGTGTGTGTGTGTGTGTATTTATGTACATATGTACTTATGCATGTGTTTATGTGTATGTGTGTGTTTTAGTTTGCTGTCATCTTGAATGGCATCATGAATTTTAACATTTAACTGAGCTAGCTAGCTGGATAGCATGATATTTTAAAATGTTTTCCACAGTTGTTACTCTCTAGGATTCCTGGTGTTTAGTGGCTCTATGACTTCTCTGCATATGCTAGCAAGAAGATCTTAGCTCATCATATTCTTTATCAGTTTTCTCATTTTAGATGTGGACCAAAGCTTGAAGGATGATGACGTGTGTATGCAAATCATTTAGCCTCATCTGTTTAAAGAATATCTTGGTCTCACATTGCAGTCAGTTGCTGGGTTGGTAGTGTGCCCTTGTCTTTGTTTCTCTCAATTTGAAGCTAGCATCTATTTGTTATTCTGGCTAGATGTCATTCATTTGTGGACATTTGTGCAATGAGAATTATACAAAGACATTTTTAAATACAGTAACATATGTTTTCTCCTGTGCTGCTTTGACAGTTGCTAGGTCATTTTTGCTGAAATTGGTCACTAGGCTCCTCAATGAGAATTCTTTATTTGAAAGAACATTGTAAGTCTTTTTTACTTTTTCTAAAAAAGAATTATCCTGTAGATGCTGTTTTGAGGTTTATCAAAGCATGAGAAATATACACTGTTAAGTAACAACATACAGTAGATTTACACTGTAACATTCCAAACAAACACATCAGAACTTTGTCTTTTATGCTTTTGTGCATGAACGGGAACAGACTCATGTGACAAATTTTTAGATAAACTAGGAGAACTCCTCCCCAGACTGGTTCCCACATCTCCATTGCTTTTCCATATTAGCTGGCCTTCTATTATTTATGTCTATGCATCCAGCTTAACTTGAAGACTATTGAAGAGTGAATATCTACTAAAAAGTGTGTTACTTAGTTTATGGGAAACACAACATATTCCTAGAGCAGCCATTGCTAATATTGCAATAAGGTTTCAAAAATGTCCAGGACAACTAGCCTTAAATGACTGGAAAATGAGGAAGAGGTGTGAATTGAGATACAGAAAAGTAAGTGTAGGGGAGAAGAGATGCAATTAGTTTGACTTCAGACTTGCAGGGACATTTGAACGTTTACTTTGAACACACAAAGTATGACTGATGCTTGTCTGTGATTTGTGGGAGGAGAATGTAATTGCACTGATATTTTTCCGGGAGATCTTTTCAGACTTCATTGTTACATTTAAATCTCAGGTAAATGTAGGTGATTGGTAAACTGATAGCTCATTTGGTGAAGTATTTTACAAGAGGATTGATTGTTCTTATAGTGGGCGACCCTAAATAATCATAGAATCACAGAGACAATAAAAATTTGGCAGCAATTTAGAGATTCAAATTTTTCATCTTAAAAGGACAAAACAAAACAAAATATTTACAATATTTCTACAGTGACAGGAGGGATTCCCTTAGTTTGTTCTTTTCAAATGATGTTGGGGAGAATTGGCAAATGAATTGTGTCTGGGAAAAGGGCCACCTGGCTTTTGTACACCAGACAAGAAGGAAAAGTCAAGCCAAAGGGTTTCCCCATTAAGGAGCCAGTAGGAGGGAGGAGGGGTCTTGAATGGTGGGAAGACATAGGGAATTTGACTCTGGAATGCTGCCTAGATCCACACATGATTTGGAAAGCTTGACTTCACACTAAACTTGAGCCAAGGCTTAGTGGAAGCTTTAGACTTCAGCAAATGTCAATTGAGCTTCAGCCATCAGGAAAGAACATAAAAGAAGAAGAAGTAGAGCTTTGGTAGTAGTAACTGGTTGGTGACCACTGCTGCTGTGCACTATACAGCAGCATCCCCCTGTAACTCAGAATTGACTCAGTTTGGATACACAAGATCTATCTTCAATTTGTGAAAGTTTATATCTCTTTAGATATTCTTCCTGTTCAAAATGGAAACAAGATGGTTAACCATTTAAGAAATATAGAGAGAATAACTGTTTATTCCTTTGCTATTATGATGGCTAATTTTATATGTTAAATTTGCCTAGAAAAGGGATGTCTGGATAACTGGTAAAACAGTATTTCTGAATGTGTCTATGAGAATATCTCAGGGAAAGATTATCATTTGAATAATTAGGATCTGTAAACAGGATCAGCCCTCACCACCATTTGCAGTTATTATCCAATCTTTCCAAGGATGGAATGCAACAAAAAGGCAGAGAAAATTTGAAATTTCTTTCCTCTCAAGGTTGGGCATCTATCTTTATCCTTGAACCACCAAACTGTTAGTCTTGTGACTCAGGATTCTCCAACTTGCTATAGTGGCATTCCTGGAACTCAGGCTTTGGAACACACAGTGATTTATACCACTAGGTTTCCTGATTCTCTAGCTGGCAGGTAGCATGGTAGGTCTTAGAAGCATCTAGGATCACTTGAGCCAATAGCCACACATGAAAAGTTCCTCTTATCCATCCTATTGGTTTAATTACTCTGAAGAATCATTGCTAATTCAAATAATTTATCATTTACTGTATTCAATACCTTGTATCTACATTTATGCAAGTAATTAAAATACCAACATATCTGATTATTGAGCATTGCCTATAATATCCTTCCTGACAATAGCCTCATTAGTGTTGGATACACTGGCTAGTTAAAAACCAATGATTTAACTCAATAGGTAGAATGATTGTCGAGTGTGCACAATGTTTTCAATTTTTTACACTACATAGACTATAGCAGTAGTGCATTCCTATAATTTGAGAACTTGAGGGATGTGGAAAGCAAAATCAGGAGTTTAAGGTCAACTTCAGCTGCACAGTGGGTTTGCCTGTCAGTCTGAGATATATGAAGCAGTGTCTCAAATGAAACAATGCAAAGCAAAATAAAGCAAAAACCAATTTTTGGTAATTTCTGAGATATCTTTGGAATTAAGGAGTCAAAGAGTAGAGTAAGGCAAAACAAAGTGTGAATGTAGGGCAAGAAGCCTGAGAAGGTCCTGGGCAGATGATGGAAGGCAATGCTTTCAGGCACTCAATTATGTCTAGAAAGAGCTATGATGACTACATGAGAAAGTGGATAACTTCATTATTTTTAGTTATGTAATAATGGATATTTAAACTTCAGAATCTTAATGGACAAAGAGAAAAGACACAAGGAATGAGGTGCTGCTTTAGAATGCAAGATGAATCATCATTTTAAAATTTAGTGTTAGGTGTTTATATTCCAGTATTTGAATAGATGTTGTTTATAAAATATTTATGTGTTCACTTTTGTGTGTGCCTCTGTGTGTGTGTGTGCAAGTATGTCATGTATGCCCGCATGCACACGAGTGTATATTAACCTGAGCATGTTGAGGCACAGATGTGGAGGTCAGAGGACATCTTTGTGGAGTTTGTTTTTTCCTTGTCCTTTCACGTGGATTTTGGAGATCAAACTCAAGCCATGAGGTTTGTATCATCTAGCTGCAAACTGCTGTTAGTCACAGTACCACAGTTTAAAGGCAAATTTGAAGCAAGCATTAATTAAACACTGGCCAGGTGGATGGGCTCTAGCCAGGTCCATCTCTTGAGTTTCCCTAAAATGGCCGTAAATCAAAAGCTGCAGCAGCTTAAGAATTTCCCATCAGGGGCAAATGTCCATCCTGATATATCTCTAGCCTGCTTTCAATGACAACCATACATACATCCTGACATATTTCCTGCCTGTGAACCTCCCACCAACATGTGATCAAGCACATCCAGTGTAGATGGGTCAAACAAACTTGTTTAGGGGAGTGAAAAATTGTGGCTTATTATCTCCCATAAACAGTAGCTTTCAGCATTTCAGTCCTCGGGCAAGGGGCCGGAAGTTTAGAGGCAATTTTTTGTTTGCTTGTTTTGTTTTTTTCATGGATCTGTAAAGCATAGTAATTAAAACTTAAGGTGTGATTTTGGCTCTCACACTGCTTTACCTTCTGAGCCATCTCCCTCTCCTTTGTTGAGTCTTTGGTGAACTGGACATGTAAATATTGACTTCTTCTAAAGCAACCTTCTGGCTGGTTCTCCTCTGTGAGGGTCTCTGCACACACTCTCACTGGCACTGGAACAAACCATGAGAAGGAAATGTGGTTCAGCACAACTTAGCCAGGCTAGTCCAAACTTCTGGAATCTGACACCAGGCCAGATTATTGTAGACATATTGAAGTAAGTACAATTTTGGAAAAGTTTCCTGATAATAGTTATAATAATCCTATGTGTTCAGTAAAGCTTAAGGTGTGACTACATCAAAACTATTTTGCCAAGTACATGTCACCTATACAATGAAGATGGGCTTTATAGCTTAAAGGCCCAGGATCTGGTATGGTCTTTGACTGAGATAGCGTAGAGGTCAGCAGGCTATAAAGTAATGTGACATCTCCCTCAAGGGTAGGCTCTACTGATTGCCAAACAAAGCTAAAGTGGAAGGTCTATGGGAGGGGGTGTCTGGGATAAATATTCTGTTGGATTTGGGTGAAGCCTGGCTGGACAGAGCAAAGGACACTAGGTTATCAACAATATCCACTGTAGTGATACATTATTTATGATTTATTAAAGCTTGCCTGAGGATTCAGAAAGCAATGTCAGCCAAAAGCCATAGAAGCCAGGCACACACCTTTAATCCCTGCACCCATGAATGGTTCCTAATTGTGCCACCAATGATCTACACAAAGGACTTTCAACTTGGCTCAAATCAGAAATATGGGAAATTAAGAGGTCAATAGTGGATCTATTGAGTTGTAGTGGTTCCCTAAATGTGGGGCAATACAGAACAGGGAAGTGATAGAACTTGAAAGAATGCTATCAATGGTCAACTATCAAAATGTGGAGAATTCTCTACTACAATTCATCCTGAAGTCTGGTTGGTAAAGTGTTGCACTTCATTGATTTAGAATCTGTAAGCCATCAATGAACATTATAGGGCCACAGCATCTTGACAACACATTCATTCTTGAACTTGGGGTGTCTCTAAATTTATTTATTTCTTCGATTTCTCTTGTCAGTTTTCTATATACATAGATTTTGCTGTGTTTTGCCTCAATAAAATGGGGACAGTATAATAGTTAAATTAGACACTTTCAAGATTCAGCTAAATAGTAAATACGTACTACTTAGAACTATCTTGACACATGGTGACTAGGTAAGATTACAATAGAATATTAGTATCAGTCATGCATAACACCTTTAAAAAAGAACTTTGTTGATTCCCCATTGGAAGCCTCACCCTCTCTGAGGAGTGGATGAGGGATGGGATGTAGGGAGTTGTCCCTGCATTCTCCATTACAAGATGGCGCCTGCATCCGGCAGGCACTGAATGTAAACGAGCTAATGCGCGCAGGCGCTGGGTAACTTTCCATTCCTTGATCTCTGCCTATTCCGTGGCGTCATATGGTCCGATGAGCTACAGCCAATCATGGGGTGACACGTCCCAGGCGGCGGTTACCAGCCTTTATTAGGGGACGGGATTCTTGGCTCGGGGTCTCCGCTCTGGTAAGCTTATGCTCTCCTCTCAAGACGCATTAAAGCTTTACTGCAGAAGGATCCGAATGTCCTGTGTGGTTCTTGCCGGCAAGACTATCGCGAGGGACAATGGGATAGGGAGAGGATGGGGTGAGTGGGAGGACTGGAGGGAGAGGGAACTGGAATTGGTATGTAAAATAATATTGTTTTAAAAATAAATAATAATAAAAATTAAAGAATAAAATAACGTAATTTTAAACAGTAAATACAAATTTATTTGGTAAACCAAATAATTTATTATTGTTTTGTACTAAAAAATATAAGGAGGCCTGGCCAGCTAGTGCTACAAGTGAGACATTTTTGTACACACACACACACACACACACACACACACACACACAGAGAGAGAGAGAGAGAGAGAGAGAGAGAGAGAGAGAGAGAGAGAGAGAGAGAACTACACACACATACACAAATAAAGAAAGACACGAAGAATGAAGGATAGAAGGAAAATTTGAATTTCAGGTTTAGAGACTGATAGATTTAACTCACTCTCTTATCCAGATTTTTATCATGAATCAAAAATTCTATATAAAGGCTCTGGTTTCCCATGGTATAGGGGATTCTTATCCCAGGACTCGTTCCTATCCACAAAGGACATATCTCACCATTCTTGGTGCTCATTTTGGACTCTCAGGCTTGTGATGGCCATGTCTTAGCTGACAGCTGTATCCACCTCAGCTGTGTCCTCAGGCCAGGAGGTGAAAAGTCTCTGGGATGTAGATACTGCTAGACCAGGCCATGCCTTCCAGGCTTCAGTGTTCTGGATGGATGTTCCACCCACCTATATAAATCCAGGGTACCAAAGCTATTTTCTCTCAGGGACAATGAAAGTGGCTCTGTCAAGGTGTTCACACACAGGAAAGCCTTTGGGAGGCTGTTCAGGAATCACACCACACACTTCACCAGAGTTTGCCAGGAATTTTGAGATCCGAGCTGACTGGGGCTAAGTGCCTCTTTAGAATTACTTCTAGCCAGGCAAGTTTATGATCTCAGCAACCTAAAGACAGAGACAAGTGCAGCCCAGGCTACTCAGCTAGATACCAACCATGTGAGAATCCATTTATTTATCTATCTAGCATGAAGAGTAACTAGTTCTATAGGATGTTTTCATATGTAGGCTTCATACGTTTTCTCATTTCTATTACCTTTCCTTCCCATCCAGCTTGTTCTCTTTATTCTACCAGTTACCCCCCAACTTGTGCTTCCATCTTTTTCTTTAATTAAAAAAATACCCCTTATGTCACGTGCATGGGGGCATGTGCATGCGCGCGCGCGCGTGCATGCGTGTGTGTGTGTGTGTGTGTGTGTGTGTGTGTGTGTGTGTGTGTGTGTGTTTATGCAGGTGCATAGGTGCATGTATGCCACAGTTCGAGTGTGGAGGGCAGAAAATGATCAAGGATGTTTGTCCTCATCTTGTCTTGCTTAGGAAAGGGTCTTTGTTGTTTACTGCTGTTGGCCTGCAAGTTTCTGAGTTTTCACTGGCTCCACTTCTCATTTTACTGTAGAGGTCTTAAATAACTGATATGGGCCACCAGGTGAGGCTTCTAGAGATACAAACCCAAGTCCACACAAAAGTAGTTAACCCATTGAATCATCAATGCAGACTGCCATCTACTTTGTTATGACATGTCTCCTGCTACCTCCTGTGTTCCTTGCCTCCCTTAAGATCTCTTCTCAAATTCCCCTTTGAAGTCTCTGGCAGTTGACTTTTCTATCTTCCTTTGAGAACCCTGGCTAGTCCAAGCCAACCACCACTCCCCCCCCCCCCCCCCCCGCAACCGAGGTTGTATGATTTGTGGTAGAACAGTCCTGTCATTCCTGTGCAGCAGGACAGGTGCCCAGATGGCATTGTTCAGACCTGCCTTTCGTCTTTCACTTGTGGTTCTTGGAACAACAGCAGAATGTACCAGGAATATCCAGACAGAAGAATGTGTTCTGAATAACCTGGGATATACCTTTTTGTTTATGAGAACATAGTGTTCTACAATGCTTGTGCTCAGCGAGACAAGATGTACACAGAATACAGAAATCCATGGTGCAGAGCTTTCAGCTGGGATGCAATGACAGTTATGAGAAGATGTGAATCCACATACTTTGGGGAAATTTCTTGAATCTTACGGGAACAACTCACCAGGGACTTAGGTTTGAATATATTTTCTTCCGCCTGTCAGCTATAAATCTACTTTGGATGATATATTGTGTACATGTTCTGTCTCACCTGCTCATAAACAAATCTTAGAGATACTGAGGTTTGTTTTGGTTCTCACATCATTCCTTATGATGACTGGACGGTTTTGATAGCTGTGTCTATAGTGTAAAGTGTCCCCCCACCCCCCAGCTTGGTCTTGCTATGACAAATCCCTCTCTATTGTCATCAACTTTTGTATGTTTCATAGACAATTTAGGATAATTTTAGTTTTTTAGAAAAATTATAAAGATAGTATAGAGATATCGCATGTTCCTTTTCCTTGTTGAAATTGTTTTTGTGGTGATATTTTATTCATGACTTATTAAAGCTTGATTGAGGATTCAGAAAAGCAAAGTCTGTCTCAGGCTATAGAGGCCAGGCATTGATGATACATACCTTTAATCCCAGCAGCCAGAAGCTAGGAGGTGGTGGTACACACTTTCAATCCTAGGACTCAGGATTAAGAGGTAGACTGATCTCTGTGAGTCCAAGGCCACACAGATCTACACAAGATTGAATCAGTCTAAAAGAGAATTATAGCTCACATCTTTAATCTCAACATTAGGGAAGTATATAAGACAGAAGCAAGGTCTCAAAGAAGCATTTGTTCTCCAGCCACAATGAGGAGAAGCAGCAGTTTGAGACTTGGTAAAGAGCTCATGCATGGATCAGTCCTTTCAGCCTGAGCTAGAGGTGAGAGAGCTAATGGCTGGGTCCTTTGCTCTTCTGATATTCAGCTTGATGTTTGAACCCCAATATCTGTCTCTGAGTCTTTTATTAATTTGGGTGACAGATTTTTAGCATTGTACATCTCTTGGGAAAGGTGTTATTAAACTTTGACTCAAAGAAAACATATGGAGATGTGTCAGTCAATTGATGGACACTAAGAAATTTTTAGAGTGCACTGTTCATGGGTCCAAAAATGTTAGGGGTGTTAAGACGTATATAGAAAGAATGAAGATGTCAGGAAGCTCAAACTCTGAGTGTGGACTGGAAGAGAGAAGTGGGGACCTGAAGGTGGTACCTTTGTTATAAAGTATGTATATGATCCCCTAGGTTTCCTTTTGGAATTTGTTACTGTGACAAAAGCAACATAAAGAAAGAAGAGTTGATTTTGGGTCACAGTTCCAGACTTCAGTACATCATCATGGGTGAAGTTGTGGCAGCCAGAAATTGAGGTAGTTGGCCACACTGTGTTTACAACCAGGAAGCAAAAGTATGTCAATGTTGGTACTCAGTTTGTTTTCTCTTTTTATTCAATGCAAGACATCTGTTCAAGAATAACATCATCCACATTCAGACTGGACCTTCCTACCTCAAAAAACCTAAAGCATAAACTCACTTAGTGATAAACCCAGAGGCTTATTTCCATGGTGATTCAAAATCCCAGCAAGTTGACAATTGGAATTAATCATCACGCTGCTTCTCATCAACTCGATAATCACACATAGTTTTTTAAACCTTAACATTCCTCCATCTTTTAATGAAAATGAGTTCAATTTATCTTCAAAGTCCCCATAGTCTAACAGTCCAACATCGCTTTAATGTTCAAAGTCTGAGTTTCTTCTGAGACTCCAAGCACTCTTTTAACTGTGATTTCCTATGAAATAAAAATGAAGTGACACAGTTCTGATATACAGTGTCACAAAGTAAACATTTCCATTCCCAAAGAGAGGAATAAGGACACAGGAGAGAACTACTGCACTAAAGCAAGATTGAAATCCACTAGGACACACACCAAATAATATAGTTCTAATGTCTGTCAATCTGGAGCTCCCGGTCAAATCATCTAGGCCCCAAAGGGCTTGAGTAGTTCGTCTCCCAATATGGCTGACTGGACAATATATCCTCTCCTGTGGCTATCTTCATTCTATTCCTGTAGCTTTTTGTGAGTGGCTATCCTATGGTCTTGGCATCTTAAACTTCCTGGTGCTCCCACTGCCACTTATGTTTCATCTTCCTAGCTTTATACATTGGTTTCTTAGAGTTTCTGGCTCTTAACAGAGAGAGCCACTATGGGCTTAGGGAGAAACCTGGTGCTAGGGTAACTCCCAAGAATCCACAAGGATGATCCCATCTAAGACTCCTAGAAATAGTGGAGAGGGTGCCGGAATTGGCCTTCTCCTGTAATCAGATTGGTGAATACCCCAACTATGCTTTTCGAACTTGTTTAGCACAAACTTGGAGAGTATCAAGGGAAGATATTTATTTCTCATTTGCTGGGGTAGGCTGAGACACTTTGCAGTCAGTCTGTGTTCATGTTCTGGGAGACTGATTCCTAGACTGTATTTCTGGGCACCAATATTGAAGTACATTATCCTATGACATGTTGAGACAGAGCATATAACACTGGGTAGTACTAAGGTTTGCACTTCTATGGGATTCCTAATTCTGAGTTTGATTAATGGCCAAGGACAACTACAACTACTTCATGAGATGTTGGTCAGATAGCCTTGTTTGACATCAAGTCTGATAGCCTTGTTTGGACACTTGATTGACACTAAGCATGTTCCAGAGGCTTCATTCACAGGTAATAGTCTTTGGATATAGGCCAAAAACATACACCCAGTGCTAGATTTTAGCAGTCATACATTTGATTCTACAGAGTAAAGTTTTATGTAACTGTCCCATCCTATCTCAAGTCAATAGAATGAATGTATTCCCCCTCTGCTGCCAGCTAGTGGGACAAATAATGGTGAAAACTTCCTTGGCAACCAAGTTTGATGTTGAGACTGACCACACTTCATCTTCATAGCTAGAAGACCCTGAACAGTGTGAGAAGAGCATGCACATTCATGGCAATGCATGGTGAAACCTGAGTTCATTTCACAGAAACAGGGGTATTCTATTGATGCTATGGCAGATAAAACGTTTGTCTGTGAATGTTGTCATTGCAATAATTGTGATACCTGAGAATGGAGAAGGGATGTGGGGACAGTTTCTTAGTCACCAAGGCTGGTGTTATACTGGGTTGCACCTGAATTTCCTGGCATCAGGAACTTTGCTGTCTGAGACAGGTTAAAGTGGTGTGCATAACTCCTATCCCAAGACTTGACTGAAACAGTGATCTCTCTCACCAGAACACAGCATTTTACATACCATCAAGTTCTCTACTGGATTTCACCAAGGCAAGTGTGCCTTGCACTGTTCTCCAAGACAAAGCCCTGTGCTGTTGTGGTGTGTGTGTGTGTGTGTGTGTGTGTGTGTGTGTGTGTGTGTATGCACCCTGGTTTCCAGAGAATAAAGTCTTCTAAATCCTGTTGCATGAGGTCAAAGAATGTGTGGTGGAGGCTTTTCTTTGACTCCCTGGCACCCTGGCAAAAGCAATTTCAGAGATGGGTCAACTGGTACTAGTGTTGGAAAGGAGTTATGAGCTCTTCTCAGTGTTAGGTTCCACCTTGGGAACAGGTAACACAGACAGCTTATTCCTTCTTCAGTGCTTCTTTTCCTACTGTTATATGAATCCCAGGCACTATGATGTGTCACCTACCTACTTTAGCCCTTGTGAACATTGCTTACATTGTGCTGCACAAATTGCAGCCATGTGGGAATGACTTCTGTAGGATGCAGCTCAGTGGCTATCTTATCCCACCTCTATTTTAAAATGCCAATTTTTTGGGGGGCATTTGAGACAGGGTTTCTCTGTGTAGCTTTGGAGCCTATCCTGGCACCTGAAAAATGCCAATTTTAAACACTAGATTCTACCTTCAGTGATTTTTACCCTCTCCTATCCTTCTTGGTTGACTTCCTGTGATCTGCTTACTTTAATTACGCTTTAATCATTTCTTCTGGGCATGGAGGCTTCTGCTTGTGATTCTAGCACTTTAGAAGTGGCAGTAGGATACCCAGGACTTTCAAGTGCAACTTTGACCGTGTAGTGAGTTTGAATTTGAGACCAACTGGACTATAGGACACTGCATAAAAACAAAACAAGGAAAAACAAAACAAAGCAAAAAAAAAACCCTTTGACAATTTAAAAACAAAACACTTTTTTCTTGTGGTGATTGATTTTAAGCATCAACTTGATTGCATTAAGAATGTCCAAAATGTGTAGAACTGTAAAATCTGTGAAAACATTATTGTGAATATGCCTGTGATGTTGCTTCCAGACATTCTCACACGCATCTGAGTGCACTGGGTGGGGAAGGCCAGGTTTTCATGTGTGCCTGAACCATCCAGGTGGCTGTATTCCTGAGACAATAAATACTGGTCAGTGTGTATCACTCTGGGAGCTAGAGTATAGCATGATGCACCTTAGAATTCCAGGCTTTGGGGTCTTTATACTGGAGGACATGGACCAGTAGCTTGCTCTCTGTGTTTCACCCTTGAACTGAACTTTGCACTTTTGGATTCCATGGCCTCTGAATTTTTCATATTTAAACTCAGCTATAGTACTGGCATCTCAGAGTCTCTAGCCTGAAGGTGATCCGAGGTTAGACTTTTCTACTGCAATAATCATATGAAATGATTTTGCTAATAAATCTTCAATCATCTATTCAGGTACATAGTCCATCAATTTTGTCTTTCTGCTTCAAAACAGAACTGTGACAAAGAGAACTGTGTCTCTTGCATACTTTAATCTTTTTCTTGTATAGTGATGTTTATTCAACTATTGTTGTGGACAATTCTAATTGTATATTGGACACATTTCTATATAGAAATAACACATATTTTCTAGATTTCCCCACTACACCCGTTGTAGTTTGTATTTTTATATCTGAAATACTATACTGGGCATGATTCTCACAATTCATAAACTTCAAAATATATTTCATTTTTTCTTAGTTGTGCCTTCTACTTCCAGAACACTTGGAAATGCTCCCTCATCTGCAAACCAACTGCTACTACTCTTGTCACTCATTAGTGGTCTTCTAAGTTAGTGTACCATAGTGAACTATCATGTACCTTAGCTATCACATAGAAAGATTGCTAGTATGAAAGTTATTTTGATAGAGCCTACAGTTTGTGATTTAGTAGGTCTGAAAAGGTACATGAAAATTTGCATTTCACACAAGTGTCCAGATTATTCTGATTTTGTTGGTTTGAGGACTACACTTTGACAATCACTGGCCTAGCTTATTACAAGAGCCATCTAATGGGTCTGCCTGATTCAATTTGGGATTTCTTCCAAGCCATATTTCATGTTATTGTCTCAATTCTAAAGCACAAATCTACTTAAAACCCATGAATGGTTTTTGAGGCATTTTAGGCCAGCCAAGAGCCTGGCACATGATTCATGTTCAGTGTTTGTGAAAACTCATTAGGCATTGAAAAATGAGTAGGGTTTGTAGAGGAAGAGTTGTTCTCACATGCGGGTGAAGAGACATGGGGGAGCAAAGGGGGTTGATGAACTATTAGTCAAAATAATGTTATTATAAGGAAATGAAGCTTTTCCTGCAAGGATTGATAATAACACCCCCCCCCTCACACACACCTATACATAGTTAGGAAATCACCTTAGATTTTAATCTCTACAAGAGTAGACAGAAGCTCAATATTTCAAACTCTCTCTCTCTCTCTCTCTCTCTCTCTCTCTCTCTCTCTCTCTCTCTTCTCTCTCTCTCTCTCTGTGTGTGTGTGTGTGTGTTTAATAAAAGAGTGCACTGTGATTCCATGCATGTGGAGGTCAGAGCTTTGTTTATTGTTTTCCTGGATTGTTCCTTATCCATTGAGACATCTCTCAACATTGAACTTGACATTAGCAGATCCATTATACTGCCTGCCCAGTGAGTTTAAAAGGCTCCCCTGTGCAAGTTTTACAGATGAGTGTGATCATTTCTGTTTTATTGTCTGGGTTCTGAGGATTTCAAACACAAGACCTCATATTTCAGTGGCATGCACTTTACCAATTGAGCCACTTCCTCAGGCCAATATCTTAAACATTTTAAAAAGGTCTGGATTTGCTTTTGCATATTCATCCATTTCATATAGTTTGAGTATTGGATTTACATTTCTCCACACAGCTTTTGAGAACTCAAGGAATGTATATTTATAGATTATACCTACTTTCTTGGTTTGTATATGGAAACTTTTCTATTAAAATTAGATAAAGGATTTTATTTAGCTTTTCAGTGTCATCAAGAATATACTTTGTTATATCCCTAGAGACTGAATATTATGATTTCTTCATGAAAAGAACTGTCATTTGCTTGAAGTTTCTCCTTCAAAGATCTTTTTTATGTGGAGCACAGAAACTTGTCTCCTGAATATTATTCATCTTATTTTGGAAAATCCATTATAAACTACTTCTTTCCTGTCCAAAAAGGTGAATAATTCAAGAAAAATATAAAAGAAACAAAAAGATTCTGGTCTTGCAAGCACGGTGATTGGTTGTTCTCTGTGGGGAGCGGTGACTGTCAATTAAGGTCTATAGTAGATTATTGCTTTAACATATACATCTCCTTTCTTTCTGCCTGTATTTCTTCTGGAGAGCTCACAATGAAGAGTAGGGGCAGCATTTATCTTGCAACTGCTTCAGCCCCCTGGAAGAGAACTGACAAATTGCTGAATTGCAGACTTTTGTTTTTAGAGGACAGAGCATTTGTCTTTTCTGTGTGGGGGACAGTGTGGAAATGCTGACCTTTAATGCGATCAGTAAGAGCAAGGTACCACAAATAAAAAGCAACAAAGAAAGATCATATATTATCAACATTTCTTACAAAGAGAAGCTCTTTTAAGAAAAAAAAATATGCAGAACAATATACTACCAGAAAAAAGAATATTTCTTTAAATCGAATAAATTAAGTTTAATGGAAAAAGTCATCACTTTGTCCTCACTTTGCAGGGGACTATTAAATGTGACAGGACCAGTGCCTTTCCCAGCATCCAGTGCTATTGCCCTAGATAAAGTAGCAGCCTCCAGGAAAGTAAGTTTAAAAAAATCACCTTCACTTTCTTCACTCTTGGTTTTAATTTGCTATGTGAAAGCTTTGATTTTCATGTATGTCATAGCAACCTCTTTTGGTTCAATTAAGCATTTCCTTTACTATTTCCCTCTGTTCTGCTCCAGGGGAACCATCGTAACAGCTAAGGATTCATGACACCAGATCAGTTGGTCCTTTCTTTCTGTCCTTCATTAACCCAGTGGAAGGTTTAAAAGCCTTTGATGATTCAGCTCTATAGTATTTAAAGTTCTGCTTCAAACCCTTCATACTTAGGATTTTAGGAAATAGCTAGCTGTGTGGGCAGGACAGAGAAGAGTCTATTAAAATCCACAATCCTCTTAGTGACCCAGCCACCCAGTTTCTCAACAAATCTGTTCAAGTTCTTCCCACAGCTGAAAACAAAGAGAAAGTGAATGGCTAACAAAAACTCTACCAAGAAAAATCCAAGGAGAGACTCCCTGCCCCCCAAAATAAGCCTTTGAAAGAGGGGATGCTTTAAGGGCTTCAGCACCAGGATCTCAAATCCAAAGGCTCAATGGGGTCTAGTCCAATCAATAATTCTCCTCTACAATACCTGAAGGGATGCTTTCATTTAAGATTCTATTTATGAATACAAAAATCAACCAACACTGCACTCAGTACTGTGAGCTCTCTGCTCTTTACAAACATACAGCAAGCTTTCAAGTGTATATAGGTTTGGATATTACTTTTTCTTTCCCTCTTCAGTCATTGGTTTTTGAAGGCTTTGACCAGGGCCACCTACCGGTAAACTTGTGTTTCAGTGAATGTCTACTGTAACACAGATCTTACTCACCCATGTTGTCCAGGACTACTTCACTCACTTTCTGTGTA
The DNA here is from genome assembly GCF_003668045.3 of Cricetulus griseus. Taxonomy (NCBI): domain Eukaryota; kingdom Metazoa; phylum Chordata; class Mammalia; order Rodentia; family Cricetidae; genus Cricetulus; species Cricetulus griseus. The sequence continues at coordinate 46,891,411 of NW_023276806.1, read as the reverse complement.
CTTACTCAAAGATTAATTATTAGGAATAACTGATATGTATGTGTGTGCATCTGTATGAGTGATATATATATATATATATATATATATATATATATATATTATATATATATCTCAGAGTAGGCCAGGAGAGGGTGTTGTGTCCTCTGTAGCTAGAGTTACAGGGAGTTGGGAGCTTCCTGGTGTAGGTACTAGGAACTGAACTCCTCTGAAAAAAGCAGCAAGCATTCTTATCTATGAACTGTTTTGCCATCCCAGGCACCCATATTTTAATGACTGCATTCTACTGAAGACATTGCATCCATTAAGTATGTTTACTTTCTGTTAGTTATGTCTGTTTAATCTACATTTGTCTGCATCTCCAACCTGAAAAATTTAAATGTTTCTTCTTGTGAGATCAATGTCTAGAATTCTATACACTAATAATACACTATATATGGCAATTTTTGAGTAAGGATATTGACTTCCTATGGTTAAAAAGAGTGACTACATTTGAATAAAAGCTGTCCAATACATTTACCACTATTATAGGACCATAATCATATCAATGTGGCACCATTACATATTTCTCTTTCCATTCTTCTCAAAACCTTCCAGTAATCATCATCATCACCACCATCAACAACAGCAACTGTAATGATAATACAGAAGAATATTTTGATAGAATTTCCTATGCCCCAGTGTTTTATTTTTATTAATTTTTTGAGACAGTGTTTCTCTGTAGCATTGGGGGCTATCCTGGAAGTGGCTTAATAGACCAAGATGTCCTTGAACACCCAGAGATCCACCTGTCTCTGCCTCCCAAGTGCTGCGATTAAAGGTGTGTGCCACTACCACCAGGCTTGTTTTTATTAATTGCTTTAACACTTAAGTAATCCTTTGAATTTGATGCTACTATACTTATTTACAGAAGACACAACTGAGGCATAAAATGATGAGCCCAGCTCATCCAGAAGGTGGTATTTCTGACACTATCTTGTCAGAAAAGTAGGCATATGGATCAGTTTTCAATTGCTTTTGGTTAAAAATTAGGATTATTACATTTTTTACACAATATGTACTTGTGACTTAGAGCGTTAAGAGTAGGGTAATAAGAATGCTGCAAGGTCATTAAATATCTCAGAGAATTGGAGTTCAGAAATCACAGATCTGAAAACGGATGTAGAAGAAAATGAGTAGTGGGAATCACTTGGTGAGAATTACTTTTCCATAACCATTATTATAAGCTAGAGTAAAAAGAACAAATGAGGAGGGCAGAAAAAACAAATTCTTACCAGATTGTAACTCATGAACTGCCCTATCTAATATATATTTATTTAATAAACGTATTGATCACATTTCTTCTTCCATGTTATTTTAGGTAGTTTTTTTTATTTTTATAATTTTATATATGTATATAATATATATTTTTTTCTCTCTTTTTATTATTATTAATTCAAGTTAGGGAACAGGCTTGTTTCACATGTAATTCCCCTCTCCCTCTCCCTCTCCCTCCCCTTACCCCCATTCCTTCTCCCCCACCTCCAACCTACCACCCCATCCACCCACCACTCCCCAGGCAGGGTAGGGCCCCCAACCGGGGCTCCACCAAGTCCACCAAATCTTCCTGTGCTGGGCCTAGGTCCCTCCCCATGTGTTCAGAGACAGAGTGCATCCCTTCAAGTGGGATGGGCTCTCGAAGTCCCCCACATACACCAGGGCAAAAAGCCAGTCCACCTCCGGAGGCTCCCAGGAGTGCAGGGGCCTCCCCGATGGCATCCATGATCAGGGGGCTGGATTAGTCCCGTACTGGCCTCCCAAAGAGCGTCTGGGGTCGATATGCTTTCCCTTTTTCAGGCCAACTGTTTATGTGGGTTTCTCCAACCTGGTACAGACCCCTTCGTTCTTCATTCCTCCCTCTCTTCAACTAGGTTCCAGAATTCAGCTCAGTGTATTTCTGTGTATGTCTGTCTCTGCTTCCATCAGGCACTGGATGAGGACTCTAGGATAGCATAGAGAGTAGTCATCACTCTCATTCTAGGGGAGGGGCTTCTAGGCCATCCTTTCCTCCATTGCCCGGACTGCCAGATCATGTCATCCTTGTAGGTCTCTGGAGATCTTTCTAGTTCCAGATCTCTTCTCGGACCTATAGTGGCTCCCTCTGATATGGTATCTCTCATCCTGCTCTCTCTCCTCTATTCTTCCCCCAACTCAATATATCTGCTCCTCCATTTCTTCTCCTCTCCTCTTCTTCTTGTGCTCTTATTTTAGGTAGTTTTATACACACTTTCTCTCTTGTAACAACTCTGCGAAAAATTTCCATTATTATCAAGCTTATTTTACAGAAGAAGTGGGGCACAGGGTGTTTAATTTGCTTGCCCAGGGTCACACAAAGCTTGGATTAGCAGGGCTGGGAATCATATCCAAACACACTGATACCAGCCTGTGTTTTTAATTGCTATGGCATTCTGCTTAATCCTAGTTAAGCCAGAGAATGAGAGGGCTGTCTGGCATTTTAGCTGATGATTTTGCATAAAGGGGGTAGGGACTGCCACCACAGGCTTCTCGGACATCTCTTGGCATACACAGAATGTCACATCTGGAACTAGACATGCTGTCTTACCCACGCATAGCTTTTTGGTTGCTGTTCGACGTCACAATGATCATAACTTTGGAACTTAACATAGCATTGATTAAGCAGGAATTTGGACTTCCTTAGGGAATTCAGGACCTAGGTTCAGCATGACTATACCTTACTTAAGTAAGTAACCATGCCATGACGAATAGGCTAGTTCACATTGCGTTACACACTTTATGAAGAGAAAAACAAACAAACAAACAAACAAACAAACAAAACAACGTGGAAGACTGAAATGGAATTTTCTACTTGGTTTGTTAATGAAATATCTGAAAGCAGTTTCCACAACAACAAAGTGGTCCAGTTCCAGTAATACAAATTCCAGCTGAGTGATCAAATTCCACCTAATTAAAAATTCCTTCTCTAATTTCAGATTCTTTGTTTATGATCCCCTCTACCTTCTGTTCTAAATTGTTGTTCACTGTGTTTTCCGGCTGCTAAGTTCTTTATTGTCTTTCTCCCTGGAGGTAGCTATATACTGATAATGGTTAAAATAATTCCATATGTAATTATGCATGCAATATGTAAATATTTGTACATGAACTCTGGAATAAATCTAAATTAAAATGTATAAATGCATTCTTTTCATAACTTCTCTGAAATGTCTTACATAATCACAACTCCTTTTCAATGTGAGTTGGAGATTGGACACAGAGTTGTGATTATTTATTAATCATATGTTTAATATTCCCCATGCTGCTGAAACTGTCTGGGGAGACAGGCTGCTAAGAATAAACTTTCTTAATACTGTAGTATGGTTCAGACAGTTTTCTACATGGAAAGGAAAGAAAGAGACATATCTGTTCACCTATTTCGAAGTAAATCTCTAGTGATTTTGCCCATTTGGGCTGAGAAGTAAGAACTTGAATATGGGTTCTACTCGGGTACTGAAATGTTCATTTTCGGTTTTGCTGTGACTTCTCTATGTTTTGCAAATTTTCTATCTTTTGGCCATAAACTTAATACTGGAAACCAGATTTTCTGAGTGCAGTAATTTAAAAGCTACACCCTAATTTTATAAAGCTGCAAGTTAAAACTGATGCATTTGTTGAGATTAGTTTGTTCTTTGGATGCTAGCTTAAGGTTCCTCTTCTTTCCTCCACAGTAGCTAAGCCGTAGGTAGCACAGACATTCATAGCCTCTGAGGATGAGATGTTAGCAGCAGATGGCTTTGCCTTCATAGCTTAATCATTGCCTTCAAGAGCCAAGCATTTGTGCAAAGACTTAAGTAGCTTCAAGGTCATCTCATTTTCCTTCCTGTCATGACATACAAAGATTCAAATAATGGCATGATTTCGTCTTTCAAACTTTCAAGACAGTCTAGTATACAGGCCTTTTAGGCAAACTTTCTACACTTGAAACCACTAGGAATGTAGAGTGAATCCATAATCCAAAGTGTCCTGTCACCCTTCCTTGCAGACACTGGCCACCCAGCCATCGCACAGCCTGGGAATTGGCACTAGAGACTGGTGATTCTGGATAGCTGATAGGTAGTTATGAGCCACTGGAAGTGATGCAGGAATGTGAATGAGTGCCTCATCAGGATCTCATCAGTCCATATTGCTGCTAGTTGCTTGTGCTGTCTAGTTTTATGTCAACTTAACTTAGAGTCATCTGAAAGGAGGGAACTTCAACTGAGAACATGCCTCTATAAGGTCTCGTTGCAGGCATGCTTTTAGGGCATTTTCTTAGTTGGTGATTGATGGGGTTAGGCAGCCCTGGGATGGTGGTCTTGATCTATAACAAAGCAGGCTGAAAAAGCCATGGTGAGCAAGCCAGTAAGCAGCACTCCTCTATGGCCTCAGCATGAGCTCCTGACTCCAATTGCCTGCCTGGTTTGAGTTCCTGCATTTGCTTCCCTCAATGGAATGTGACTTGGAGCATATAAGCCCAATAAACCCTTTCTTCTCAAAGTTGCTTTGGATCATGGTGTTTCATCACAGCAATGGTAATTCATCCTAAGACAGAGCTATACGTGTATCTTCTTGGTTCAGTATGTTGCTAATTGTGAGCCATCCTTGTAAGAAAACAAAAAGAAGTACATATAATTGTAAAATATATCACACTAAACTTACAAGTTTTTCTGTTGTTTTATTGCTATATCTGAAGCATGTTTCGGTGTGAACATTTTGATAGATATAGTGCAACAGACAGAGATCATTACAGAAACTACAACTGATCAAAATGCAGAGATCAATTAACCTTAAGGTCCCTACATGCAGCTAATAAATTTATAATATAAGCCCTACACTCAAGGACCACCACAGAAGGGGGCAGAAAAATTTTAAGATTTGGGACGTCTACTGTGCAATAGTGTCATCAAAAGAGAAAAAAAAGGACATGAAATGGTGGGGGGTAAGGAGTTGGAAGTGGATCTGGGAGGAGTTTGGGGGAGGAATGGAGGGTGAATATGACCAAGATAACATTGTATGAAATTCTCAAAGAATTAATAAAATATATTAATTAAAAATCTAAAGCCACTTCTCATTAGCATTCTTCTCTTTAACAAATCTAAGTTGCAAGAATAAATAAAATTAATTTTACATAAAATTTATTTTCTGTTTGAATTCTAAACCCTGCCAAATAAACATTTTTGCATCATTTTTAAATTTAAATTAAAACCAATCTTATTTTACATACAAATCTCAGTTCCTGCTCCCTCCCATCCTTCCATGCCCCACCAACCCTCCATCCCATTTCCCCTCTAATCCCAGAGAGGTTGAGGCCTCCCAAGGGGAATCATCAAAGTCTGTCACATCATTTGGGGGAGGGCCTAGGTCCTCCCCCATGTATGTAGGCTGAGAGTATCCCTCTATGGGGAATGGGCTCCCAAAGTCCATTTGTGCACTAGGGATAAATACTGATTCCATTGCTAGAGGCCTCATAGACTGCTCTGGCCTCCCAACTGACACCCACGTTAAGGGAACCTGGTTTGGTCCTAGCTGGTTCCCCAGCTGTCAGACTGGGGTCTGTGTGCTCCCAGTTGGTCAGGTCAGATGTTTCTGTGGGTTTTTTTCCAGCACAGTCTTGACCCTTTTGCTCATCTCTCTTCCCTCTCTACAACTGGATTCCAGGAGTATGGCTCAGTGCTTAGCTGTGGGTGTCTGCTTCTGTTTCCATCAGCTACTGGATGAAGGCTTTAGGATGGCATTCAAGGTAGTCATCAACCTTATTACAGGGGAAGGTCATTTAAGCAAACATTTTAAATTACATTCTTTATTGTGTTGTGTGGGCATCATCTATCTGTAATGTGCTCATGTGTGCCCTGGCACATAGTTATGTGGAGGTTTGAGGACAACTTATGGAAACAGGTTCTCTCCTTCTACCCCCTATGTTCTAGAGGTCACTCAGGTCAGTGAGGTTGGCCAGAAGTACCTTAATCCACTGAACCATCTCACTGGCCCAGTAAACATCCTTTAAAAATTTCCTTCTAGACTGGCTTTCACACAAACATGCTAGTTCACTACTGAGACAGAAATGTGGTAGCTGTTAAGTAGGCATAGTGGTTCACACTTGCAATCCTAGCCCTCTGGAAGGAGAGGTAGGCAAGTGGATCTTGCTTTCAAGGATACTCAAGGCCAATATGTAATCTCATTTTAAAATAATAAAACAAATTAACTGAAGAAGAGAGCTTCAGTTTCCAAGTATGAGTGGACAATGGCTTTGAGGCTACTGTCCTCACTTCTGTTTTTTTTTTTTTTTTTTTTGATTTTTGCTCTGTTGAGACAAATCCTTCCCATGTAGCCTGGGTTGGCCTTGAACTGGAGCTCTTCCTGTCTCTGGCTCCTAAATTATGGAATTATCAGAGTATACCATCACACACACCTTTGCTTTTACTATTTCTAACAATAAAGACATTTTTAGGTTTAGTGCTTCCAGAAACTTCCTTAGTACTTTATATGATGGGTATCTTCTTGGCAGGGTGAAAGATATTCCAAATTCATTTTAAGTTGTTTAAAAATATAATTCTAAATATGAACATATGTTAGCTGGGGTCAGGTCTATGAAGGGACTAACTTTACCACATTATACAGTGATATTCTCTGATGAATATCCAGTTCCCCCAAAAGTATACAGTCAATAGACACTTTATGATGAACTTTCTAATTACTCTCTTGCACATACATGTACATACAAATGTTCCTTCAAGACTGTTGCCATTCTGCCTGCAGAAATCCATCTAGCCAATGCCCTTTTCCAGCTCAGCCTTAGATGTGAGCTCTACCTCAGCCACAGTGATGTCCTTGTTTTCTAACAATGTAATAGCATGATGGGGGTGTGGAAAAGGTGTTTATAACAGTGCAGCCATTTCATAGAAATAATCTTTCCAATGTCTACTACTTAGTTGGATGCTTTAATAGTTTCCTCTCTTTTCCAGTACAACAGACACATCATCCAAGTGGTAATTGCCTTTTGTTGCTCTGAGATTAAAGTAGTCATTTTTATGGCAATATATATATTGCCATAAAATATATATATATATATATATATATATATATATATATATATATATGAAACATTTGTGGAAATTGTGTGGAAATTGATATGTTATCTGTAGAATCTCTGGAGAATTTAATGCTTTATTTTTTAAAAACACACATATACAAACATTTGTATTTTTTTCTTTATTCTTATTCCATATTTGGGTGGTTTACTATAATTTCAGAAAATGTAAGATAGCTACTCACAAGTACTGGGAGAGATACTTGATGAGTATTGGATGAGCCATCCTTTGATTAATACCACATGTCATTTTCCCACACATTATCTCATTTCATTCTGACAATAACCCTTGAGAAACATTTGATGTTATTATGATCATGTTGGTATTGCACATGACAAATGAAGATATAGAGAATTTAGGAATCAAGTTAGCAGTCAGAAATATCAAAGTAAGTTGGAACAGTAGGATGTTATCTCAAGATCCCATTCAAATTTTGTTTTTGTTCTTCTTTTCTGAGTACGGAAAAGCAGAGTTGGCAAGTTATGGCAGTGCACTGAAGTGGAAATGGGGAGCTGGAAGCTAAAAGCTAGGGATACTAGTAGCTTCTTTGGAAACAGTTTTGGAAGACCTGGTCCTTTGAACAGAACACAGGACTGTGATTTAAAGTGTATTTGCCATCATTTTGGCAGGTCCCTGCTTTTCTGTTACTTATAGAGTTTTTAAAATGAGTTTTTTAATATGGTATTATTCATAGCACATCATGAAGAAAGCTTATTGTGATGGGTGATCTTAATTGTCAAGTTAATGGGATTTAGAATCACCATAGAAATGAATCTCTGGATGTGTCTGTGAGGAATTTTTTAGATTAAATTAACGGAGGCAACAAGACCTATCATATATGTGGGAAGCTCTATACTGTGTACTGGGGCCCAGGACAGAGTCAGCGGGAGAGAAAGAGCTGGGCCACAGCATTTCTTGTTTCTTATTTCTTTTGTGGAAGGAATGTGGCCAACTATCTCCTGCTCTTGCCAGGTTACCTTCCCCACCATGAGGTATTGTAGGTCAAAATTAACACTTCCTTTCTTAAATTGCTTTTGACAGGTATTTTTCTGCAGCAATGAGAAAGTTACTAGCAATACACATATGATGGAAGCAAAGGAAATTAGAATGTAAAAATTTCACCCCAAAACCATAGTTTCCATTGAAAACATGATGACACTAGTAAGATATTCTTCTTACCAGAGGAATAGTTCTTCAGTTTGTGGTGTGACATGTGTGATGTACATAGTTAGTAAAACTGATAGTATTAATGAAAACCTTAATAAGCTTCCTGATTAGAATAAAATGATATTTTGAGCCAAATCCCTAATTAGAACAGTACATTTACCAACTGTTCTCATGGGAAATGGAGCCAGGATTCATCATTTAAAGTAATACCTAATTAATCTTTCTCTGTAACAGATGTCAGCCTTATTTTCAAATCTTGTATAGACAATGACTTGCAGAATCTGTCCTTTAATTGTCTATCCTAGATTATTTATATTTTAGTACTGTTATTATATGGGTAAATAAAGACAACATAGACAATTTTGCTAAGGTTTCAATCTGTTAACAGGAATAGTGGAGATTGTGAAAGGCTACAGACCATAAACAAACTCAGGGTTACATCAGAAATGGTTTAGAGTAAAATGCAGAAGTGAATCTGTTAACTGTGTGCACTGGGCTGAAGGAAGAATGGGATTCTTGATATTGTCATATACTGCTATTCCAGCTTATGAAGTTCAGAACACCACTTTCGGCTACAGATACACTGAATGAGGTTTAGGAAGCACTGGTTTGTGTGCTATTTTTCATTTGATTTCATTCATATATATATATTATATATATATATATATATATATATATAATATATATATTTGTAAACACACAGAACTCTGTTTCTGTCTCTCCTTAATGCTTAGACTCTGTTAAACAGTGTTTTATTACAGAAGTAAGGAAGCAAGATATTGAAAACTGGTATCTCAGTTATTTTAGAATCCTTGTAGTAAAATACACTAACCAAAGGGCTTATGTGAGAAAGGACTTACTTCAGCTGTCATTCAAAGTTCTAGTCCATCATGGTAAGTAAGACTCTATTATGGAATATTTGTCTAACTATGCAAAGGTATGTTGTTCTTATTTAACTATATAAAGATGTGTTGCTGTAGCAATGAAAGGCAGTAGCTTAAAAATAGAAACCTCATGCAATCTGAATTAAGATGCAGATGGCAATATTCTCCAACCTGTGCATATGTTGGCTTTGAATGATCTATTCACTGTGTGATAAAAACCCGTGGCTTTGGGTAGCCTTTATAAATGCTAAAATGGTTAATAAGAGTTAGTGATAGCTAACATTTCTTCAAAGGCATGGTCTATGCATGCTATGTTAATGAATTTTATTGCTTTTCTATATCACCTTCGGAATACCTCTGTATTTAGATATTTTTATTAACTTCACTTTTGGATATGAAAACTAAGACCTAGAGATGTCTAATACTTTGGCACAGACATCATTTTTTTATTATCCATTTTTCCAACTTTTTTTATTCGAATTAGAAACAGGATTGTTTTACATGACAATCCCAGTTCCCTTCTCCCACCTGTCCTCCCCTACCCCCCCCCAACTAAAACCTTATCTGTCACATATCTTTTCTGCTCCCCCTGGATGGTGAGGCCTTCCATAGGGTGTCATCAGAGTCTTTCGTATCCTTTGGGATAGGGCCTAGGCCCACCCCTGTGTGTCCTGGCTCAGGGAGTATTCCTCTATATGGAATGGGCTCCTAAAGTCCACACCTATGCTAGGGATAAATACTGGGCTTTTACAGGAGGTCCCATTGATTTCTGAGGTTTCCTCACAGAAACCCGTGTTCCTGGCGTCTGGATCAATCCCATGCTGGTATTCTAGCTATCAGACTGGGGAGGAAGAGTTCCCGGATGTTCAGGTCAGCTGTTTCTGTGGGTTTCACCAGCCTGGTCTGGACCTCTGTGCTCTTCACTGGTCCTTCTCTGCATCTGGGTTCCAGTTCAGTTAGGTGATTAGTTTTGGGTGTCTGCTTCTACTTCCACCTGCTGCTGGTTTAAGGCATATAAGTCAGTCATCGATCAGGGGAGGGCATTTAGTGTAGCCTCTCCTCCGTTGCTGAGATAGTTAGCTGGTGTCATCTTTGTAGATCTCCAGACATTTCCTTAGTGCCTGATTTCTCTGTAAACCAAAAATGTCTCCCTCTATTATGATATCTCCATTCTTGTTATCGTGTATTCTTCCCCTGACTCATACTTTCTGCTCCCTCATGTCCTCGGCATCCCTCTTCTTCTCCCCTTCTCATTCTCCTAGCTCCCTCCCCCCTCTTCCCGTGCTCCCAATTTGCTCAGCAGATCTTGAACCTCTCCCCTTCTCCAGGGGACCATGTATGTCTCTCTTTTTAAAATTAATTTATTTCTTGCATTCCAATCCCAGTTCCCCCTCCTTCCTCTCCTCCTGTTTCCCTCCATTCCCCTTCCCACCTCCCATCTGCTCCTCAGAGAGGGTAAGGCCTCCTCTAGGAAGTCTACTAAGTCTATACCATCATCTCATTGAGGCAGGACCAAGGCACCTGTTCACCACTCCAGTCCCCATGTCTAGGCTGAATAAGGCATCTCTCCATATAGAATTGGCTCCACTAAGTCAGTTTGCATTAGAGTTAGATCTTCGACTCACTGCCAGTGGCCTCATATATTGTCCCAGTCACACCATTGTCGTCTATATTAAGGGAGTCTAGTTCAGTCTTATGCAGGTTTCCCATTTGTCAGCGAGAGATCACTGACTCAGGTCTGGCAGAGACGTCTTAAAATGAGTAGGACTGAGCCTGGATTTCAACTCAAGTAGATTGAATATAGAGTTGTATTGATACACAGTGAAGATAAAACCAACCAGCTGAACAATAATGGAGATCATTCCCAAGTAAACACCTTTAACCTTATCTTTGGACAACAATTACAGCTGTCCTCTGAATTTACCTAGAATTTACTGCAATTTGTGAAGCTAATGTGAAATGTCACCCATACACTGAAACTTCTTCTCTGCCAGTGAATTTGCTGTTTGGGTAGTCACTCCATCACTCATCTAAAGCTCAAGCTTATCATATGGTCTTGCTTCTTCTCACTTGCTGTATGTAGTTATTCATTTTCATCAATTTAATTCTGTTACTTAAATGTTTGTAAAGCCAAATTGGTCTGCTCTATTGCCAAGGACTCCACCTTGGCCTAACATGCTGTCATTTCTTTAGTGCACAGCACCGAAACTTATGAGTGATGGTTTCCTGTCACCTAGCTGTACTCAGCCTCTTCACATATAGATTTTGTGATGTTTTAAAATCATATAGCTTGATCACATTACACAGGTGATTGAAGTTAGTAACTTTTGGGTGTAGTACAACTTCCTTCACACACCTTCTGTCCTGCTCTCTGCTTATCTACTTCAGATTACTTCAGATTAGTTCCTGCCATTATCTAACTCCATAAACATCATAGTAATTTTTTTCTTTTGGAGCCTTGTTTTTTACTGCTTTAAGATCCTCCCAAATTTATTTTAAAGTCATTTAGGAATCACTTCTTAAGTGACAACCACTATTCTAAAAGCTTAGATGGAGTGGTCTCCAAGACCAATGAAATCCTTTTCCTAAGAGAACATTTATTTTAATGGTCTGGAGACAGATCATAAACAAACAAAAACTACTGTATTTGGGTATGGTGTTCTATGAGGACAGCCAAATGACTGGCTACATAGTGATGGGATGCCAAACAATGAGTGTGGAGTTCATGTGTTTCTAGATTCATGCATCCAGGCAAAATGATCACATCTATAAAATGAGATAAATAAATCTAAGGGAAAATACCCCAGAATCTTGTTGAAGCTTAGGAGTGTTTTCTGTGAGTCAAAGTGTGAAGTTGTGATACCTTTGATGAGAAGGGGTTTGCAGGTTCAAAGCTCAGTCTAGACAATGAACAACACACATTAAGAAGGTAGAGGGAAGTATTACATTAACTGCACACTCATCCTCCTGTTTCTATGATATTGAATGCAAATGTGGAGGAAGCTTAGGTTTAGGGAAGTTCAGTTAGTAGATGGCTAACAAATCTAGGCAGATCTTTCAGGAAGAATGGACTAAGCAATCTCAGATTTAAATGCTTAGATGAGTTATTTTTTTCTTGTTGTGACTCATAAGTTATTCAATATCTCTTTAGGACTTATCTACAACTTCCTTAATTATGTTATGAACACCAAACTATAAATCGTGCATTCCAATCTTCATTTGGTCATTAGTAAAAGATCTAAAATGATGAGTGTAATATTTCACCTATTTTTTTCACACACACACAAAAAACAGTGCACTTGAAAAACATGGAAATTCAAGGTTGATGGATATCATGTCTACAATGCATGGAGGCCATATGTATGCCCTATTCTGAGTCTTGCTCTGATTATTATTATTATTATTATTATTATTATTAATTACTACAAATATGTAGATTGAAATTAATCTACAAAGTGCTCAAAAGACAGCCTGTGCCTAAGTACTTTTATGTCTTAGCAAAATAATATTAAAAGGAAATCACAAAGTCTGTACATTTACTGACAATCCATGTGAACTCATTAAAAAATACCAAAGACAAGCCAAAGTCTAATCTTAAGAAATACATTGTTGTATTTAAAAGCTGTTCACAGAAAGGACTTTTTACTGAGTACATTCACTTTGTGTCCCTGACCATTGCATTTAGAGTTGGGCAGGTTGACAGTGTTCCTTTCTGTGTGTGCTGATGAGGCTGAAAGTCCCAGTGGCCAATCAGCAGTTTCTGTACTCTCATTTCCAGTGCAGTGTCCTTTGAGCAAGGATTCTAAGTGCAGGCTGCCAGGCAGGCTCTGTGGGTGGTCTTGGCCTCAAAGTCAGAGCCATGTCACACTGAATTGCTTCACCTCTGATCACAGAACTCCTCCTGTCCTACAGGCTGCTCTGTCTTCTCTGTGCCCTGCAAGGTTATGGTCCTTTAAACTGGGTCATTGGAAACATTTTTCTTGTCTGCTGAAACACAAGCCAAATCTCCTTAAGTGTCTTCTAGCTCTGTTTCTGATAACCTGGAATATTCCATTCTTTTTTTTTTTTAAATGGGCAACCAGATGGAGCTGTGCCATCTGAAGATGTTGGGCTTCAACTGGGAGCCAGTTGTGAGAGCACTTTCCCTCATTGAGGCAGCACTCATTGCTGCTTATAAATCACTGCAAAGTTATGTCTTGCTGGACTCAGCAAATGTCTCATCTTCCTATGTACTTTCCTAGGGGGCAGTTTGAGGTCCTCTGCCTCTGGACATGGTGTATATATCTGTGAACTCACAAAAATAGGCAAGGGTTCTTTCCAGAAGCAATAGTTAACTTTAATATAGGATTTTTTCATTTACTCCTCTCTTACCATATTACAAATTCTTGTGACATAAGATTTGACTGTAAAATTTTTCTTAAGTGCAGGACATGAACATAAATTGCTTATAAAGCTTCTTGACTTGAAAAGATGTTGATTAAATAGTGATTTTACTTCTTCTGATTCATTTATCTTTTAATGATATCTCATATTTTACTCTTTATTTTTCTCCTTATTTTAAATTAGTGAATTAAGGCAGCACCCTTAATCACTTGCATGTATACAGCACAGAGTTCAGTCTCTCTGATAGAAATCAAAAAATATACAGACTTCTTGTTAAGGAAAGTTCTAGAATTTATCAGAGAGGAAATTTGGTTTGGATTTTTAGTACAGTTCTTATAAGGATAGTGTTCTAGTATGAGTTTGTGTTGCTGTGATAAAACACCGTGAACAGAAGCAACTTGGGAAGGAAGTTTTAGGTTTGTTTTAGGTTCTATGTACCAATCACAGTCTATTATGAAAGGAGGTCAGAGCAAGACCTAAAGGTAGGGACCTGAAGGCAGGGCATTGAAGCAGTGTCACTCCTTACTGTCTTACTCTTTATGGCTTGCTTGCTTGGCCTATTTTGTTTTGGCACCTACGACCATCAGTCCAGGGATGGTACTGCCCACAGTGAGCTAGACTTTCTCATACTAATCATCAGTCAAGAAAATTCACCATTGACTTGCCTACAGGCCAATATGGCAGGGGAATTTTCCAACTTGATGTCCCTTCTTCTAAAATGACTTCAGCTTCTATCAAGTTGACATAAATCTAGCCAGCACAAATAGAAAAGTAAATATCTATCAGAATTGATTCATCCATTGTTATTTATTTATTTAATTTAGGAACAATCTTATTTTACATATCAATCTCAGTTCCCTCTCCCTCCCATCCTCTCATGCCCCCCACCCACCCCTATCCCACCCCCATCCACTCCCCAGGAAGGGTGAAGCCTTCTATTTGGGATCATCCAAGTCTGTCACATCATTTGTGGGAGGGCGTAGGCACTCCTCCGTGTATCTGGGCTGAGAGAGCATCCCTCCATGGGGAATGGGCTCCCAAAGTTCATTTGTGTACTAGAGATAAATACTGGTACCATTGTCAGAGGTCACATAGACTGCCCAGGCTTTCTAACTGGCACCCACATTCAGAAGGCTTGGTTCAGTCCAATGCTGGTTTCCCAGCTTTACGACTGGGTTTTGAGTGCTCTTACTTGGTCAGGTCAGTTATTTCTGTGGGTCTCCAGCATGGTCTTGACCTCTTTGCTCATCGGTTGTTTTTTAAATTTATTTATTTATTTATTTATTTACTTATTTTACATGCTGACTGAAGTTTCCCTTCCCATTCTATTCCCTCCCCTCACCCTGTTCTGCTCCCACCCATAATCCACTCTTCCTCCATTTCTGTTTAGGAAAGGGCAGGTCTCCCATGAATATCAACAAAACAGGATATGTCAAGTTGCGGTAAGACTAAGCACCTCCCATCTATTAAGGATGGGCAAGGCAACCCAGTATGAAGGGTATTGTCAGAAAAGTCAGGAAAAGATTCAGAGACAGCCCCTGTCTCCACTGTTAGGAGTCCCACAGAGAATGAGGCTATAACACATATGCACAGAGTTCCTAGGTCAATCCCATGCAGACTTCCTTATTGTCAGTTCAATCTCTATGAGCCCTGATGAGCCCAGGTTAGTTGATTCTGTGATTTTTTTCTTATGGTGTCCTTGACCTCTGTGGCTCCTGTAACTCTTTTGCAGGATTCTCTGAACTCTGAACTCTGCTGTAGGTCTGCATCTGTTTCTATCAGTTGCTGGATGAAACCTCTCTGATGACAATTGGGCTAGGCACCAATCCAGTCACAGTTCAGGCTATGTATTCGCTATTGGTAGGAGTCTGATCTGGGGAAATCCTTCTAGATTCCTGGGAGATTCCCTTGCACCCCTCAGCATGGCTGAATAGATTCTTTGGATCAGTGCCTTTAGGCACAACTACTTTACCCTCCTTTTCATAGATTCTCTTATAGATGCCTTAAAAGAAGAGACCAATTCTCTTATTTTTACCTAGTATAGATGTCACAATTCCCCTGAAAATGCTGCAGATTTTAGAAAGAATTTTTGAATAAATTAGTTTTAATGTATCAGGAATGTACTGTTAGTATTCAGCCATCTGTCCTGGCCTGACAGGATACACCCTCAGCTGCAGCCACTAAGAGCATTACCTGTGCATATTCACTCTGTTCTCTTTTAAAAAGGCCCTGCCCACCTCCCGTCCTCCTCTCTCTGTCTCTTCTTCTCTGTCTGTTCTCTTCTCTCTTCCCCTCTTCCTTCTCTTCCCCTCTTTCCTTTATCCTCTCTCCTGCTGCTCCTGTCTCTGGAAGCCAGTGTCCCCCCTTTCACCTTTTTATTATTCCTTTCTATAATAAAAATAAATACCTTCTCCTTGAACCCTATCTCATGGTGTCTTTCTCTCTGTTTGAGAAAAAAGAAGCCTCAGGCCTAGTGTGGTGGTACAAACCTGTCTGTACTGCCAGCTGCTCAGGATTCTGAGGTAGGAGGCGTGCTGGCCTGGGCTATGTAGTGCATTAAAGGCCAGCTCGAACAACTTAGTGAGACCTCAACACAGAATAATAAACAAACAGACAAACAGACAAACATGCAAATAAATAAATGATTCCCAAATCATCAATCACTGGGGATATAACTCAGTGGTAGAGCACTTGCCTAACACGTAGGAGGCCCTAGCTTAAATCCCCAGAGACAGAGAGAGAGAGAGAGAGAGAGAGAGAGAGAGAGAGAGAGAGAGAGAGAGAGATTAAAGGAAAGAGGTCCTCTTGTGGTTTATTGTAGTCCAAATTTATCAGCATCCCAATACCTGCTGCATCAAAGGCATCTATTGAAAAGCAGGCAGGAATATAAAAATAATTCTCTAGAGCTTTAAACATCACAGATTATTGAAATTCAATACACTCATAGAAAAATTTGTATATATAAAGCAGATTTATTTTCATTGTGAGCATGAAAAAGAAAAAATTTCTATAATCTTAAAAAAGCAGAAATGATTTTGTTCTATAAAAAGCGTGTTCTCAAGTTTCATTGCCTTGTGCCAGTTTTCAGCCTCAAGTGATCCTTTTTTATGGTTGAGTCATAAACCTCTAAAAATCATACCAGTGGTTTCTAGAGGAAGGCTGACACCACTATAATTACCGTGTGGCTAGGGCTGTGGCCATAGTCATGGGTTAACTCCCTTTCATTCATGTCGAGCTTTGCTTGCTGACATGATAGCTCAGTTCTGAAAATGTTTACCTCAAAGTCACCAAATTTGCACATGGTTTTGTTGAACTTAAATTTCTTGTCTGCTTCCAAAAATACTGTCTTTAGTCTTATAGCAAATACTTTCATGCCTCAGATTGAGATCAAATCCATCTGCCATCTGTGAACAAACTCACTTTCCCAGGCCTCTGTGAGAAACACTTCAGACCTGAGTGTGTAAAGTGCATTTGAGGGCTGATTTTGTGGGTATCTGTATTTGGCTGATAGATTAAAGTGGGGGGCAGGGGCTCCTAATTTGAAACTGAGAAATGACTTAGAGATTCATGTGCTACAACAGGGAAACCCAAAGCTTCTGGCTAGAACTACCTCTTTGGCAACCTTGTCCATATTTTGACAAACAAGGAAATGATGAAGTAACTGTTTAAGAGGATCAATGAACCATAAGTGGCTGAAAATAACTGACTCATGAAGGCAGCAAAGCTTTTCCCAGGCATCTTAGGGATCTCAGGGATGGAGGCTGGTTTGCATCCACCAGTAGAACATATTTAGAATAGAAACTGCTGAGGAACTGCAACTATATGTTCTAGAGTACTCAGGACATTGTGAACCCTTGAAACACATAAATCAATTATAATGACATGTGGGGGGAAATGGAGAAAAGGAAGACAGACATTTTCTTTCTAGTTAGATACCTAGGAAATTTTATCCTAAAATGGCTGAGGGCACAGCTGTAATGAAATAAGTGAAGCTGGGACAGATCCATCAAGTCAATAACTACATTAGCAATTACATCCTTTTAGTGAAAAAGCAATCGGGGCCATGTCTCCATAGCTATTGAGGGGATGTCTCCTCCGTTGTGCTGTTGTTGGGAGGCCAATGCCTTTGGCTGCCTCAGCTCTCTAGGGCTTTCAGTTTAAGAACTTGATGGATTAAGTTGGCAGGCAACAAGGGCCAGCCACCAGCACGTATTGGGACTGGGTCTGGAAACTTAGGGAAAATTTAAAGTCATCTTATATTGTATCAAAGCATGAAACTGGTTTTGATGACCCTGGAGAAGCTTCTTTTTCCTTTTACAAGGTATATCATATCATTTTGTTTTCTGTTGAGGAGAAGCAATGGCAGTGTAAACACGAATAAGTTTCTGAAGTAGGAGATGCCAGTAAAATACCTTTTCAAGATGTTCTTCATAGAAGTAAAATCTGCTGATGCTGAGAGTGATCTTAGAGAAAAGTTTGGTTCGAAGTTACATTATTAGTAGTGGAATTTTAAGAAACAGTTTTTGCTTTTTCTGATTTTATTCTTCTGCCCTTATGTTTGGGTAGTAGCCAGTGGAGTCGTGTCTTCAGATTCCATGTGGTTTACTTACTGTGGATGCTGTTTCCTTCACCCATTTCACCCCTACTCCCTTATCCTTCCTCTGCCCATTCCCCCACTTTCTTCCTCTAAAAACAACAACTATGTAATTTCCAATGATCTCTTGTATTTTCCAAAATGTACAACACTGTGGTAGATGCATGATAGTAATGCCTACCCAAAAAAGTTTTAGTAAGAGTCTTAAGGTTACCTTGTGGCTGCTGTATTTCAGGATGGAATTCTTTAGATATCTTACACTAAACAATTCTTGTCTCCAATCCTCTGCATTTTTCCTTATGCCTTTTTGTTTCTGTGTGTATGTGTGTGTTTATTAAAGACTTGCAATGTACTGTGTAATGTATAATACAGGGAAGGATGTTGAACAACCACATGCTATTGCAGAATGAGCTTTATAGCAAGGTGTACATTTGAATGCTACTCCCGATTTTTTTCTGAGTATATAACATTGGGTGAGTCACTAAATTTTTAAATACTCCTTTGTTTGTCAGTCAGGGTCTCACTATGTGGCTCTGACTGGCCTCAAACTCATGATAAGTAAGTTTCATAGGAAAACAGGGTTGGATAGTGGTGACCACAGACTGGGAAGAGCAGGGTGGAGGCAATGGGAAGAGGAGAGGCTGCAACATAGCTCATTGGCAGAGCATTTGCTTAGCTTCAGCAAGAAGACCAGCCCTATAAAAACAGCAACAACAATAGCAACAACAGAATTTAATAACAACAACAAAAATAGAGGATGCATAATTCTGTTTTCTTTCTCTTATCATGATATGTAATTAAAATGAATCCATATTTCAAAAGAATTAGAAATGAAGCATACAGAATTCCCAGCACAAAGTGATTACTGCTTGAATGGGTAGCTATGCTTGTTACTCTGATGTGATTATTACACATTTCATTTGTGTATCAATCAAATTACAGAATTACCCCTTTAAAAATTTGCAAATATTATGTCTCAGTAGAAAAGGATAAAAACCAAAAAAGCCAGTATCATGGTTATATTTGCCACTGTGCAAGTTTTTAGCTGTGTGTGTGTGTGTGTGTGTGTGCTCACGCGCGAGCACATGAGCAAATTACCAGAATTAAGACCTTTTTTTTTTGGTTTTTCGAGACAGGGTTTCTCTGTGTAGCTTTGGAGCCTTTCCTAGCACTCGCTCTGGGGACCAGGCTGGCCTCGAACTCACAGAGATCTGCCTGCCTCTGCCTCCTGAGTGCTGGGATTAAAGGCGTGCGCCACCTATGCCCAGCAAGTCCAGTTTTTTAGGTCGAGGTTGTTCGTTTGAAGGGATTGCAATTTTAAAATCTCATATGAGTTGCAGTCAATATGAGCAGTGGAGTTGCAAAACAATTTTGGTTGGTTGTGCTGTGGAAAAGTAAGTCTTGCCTAAAAGTAGATGCCTCTAGTCCTTCCTTATACATCCAGTCCTTTTAAATGACTGAATTTCCAACCATTTGGTTGAATTGAAAGCTGTGTAGTAGGATTTATTTGGGGGGGGGCTGCCAAGCTTAAAAATAATGACTTGGAGACTTCTTATTAATTATAAAAGCTCAGCCTATAGCTTAGTCTTGTTCTTAACTAGCTCTTATAACTTAAATTAACCCATTTATACTTTTTTTTGAGACAGAGTTTCTTTCTGTAGCTTTGGAGCCTATCCTGGCACTTGCTCTGGAGACCAGGCTGGCGGTGAACTCACAGAGATCCACCTGCCTCTGCCTGAGTGCTGGGATTAAAGGTGTGCACCACCAGGCACACCTAACCCATTTTATACTAATCTACATTTTATCTCGTGGCATTACCTCTCTTCCATCTTATAGCTCCTATTTACTCTGTGACAATGTTTTCCTCTTCCTCTATTTTTCTCTCCCCAGAAATCCCACCTGTATCTCCTTTCTAGTTATTGGCCATTCAGCTTTTTATTATATCAATGACAGCAATATACCTTCACACAGTGTAGAAATAGCCCACAACAAAGCTCTTTTCACTTGCAGGTCCTGGGAACATCCTACATTCCTTATGACCTTCCTTTTATAAAAACTAGCTCCTGGATTTCACGGAAATATTGAAAGCATTAAGAACACTGCACAATACAAAGGATTCGTTTGCCATTTTTTAAGGAAATGATTGTGTCATTTGGAAAAAATTACTTGGGTGCAATATGCTTGTCACAGAAAGGGTGTGCTTTTTCTAGGACTCCTTTCCTTCTTTCCTCCCTTTCCTCCTAAATCTTCTGATCCATTTGTCTCTCCTTCCCTCCCTCTCCCCTTTGTGCTTCCCTCCCTCCCTCCCTCCCTCCCTTCCTCCCTCCCCTCCTCCTCCCTCCTCCTCCCACCCTCCCTCCCTCTCTCCCTCCCTCCTCCCTCCTTCCCTCCCTCCCTCTCTTCATACCTAAGTCCAGAGTTGTGTGTTTTTGAGAGGATAAGCAAACATGGTCCCTCCCTCCCTTTCTCCCTCCCACCCACCCTTCCTCTTTTAAGTATGTTCAGAGTTTCTTTTCTATACTACTGAAGACCTAAAGTTGCTTTTCTACTAACACAGGAACAAACAAAGCAATATTTTTATGACCCAGTGCATTGGAGGAAACAGCCTACTGTTATCTCTGTACCTGTGGAGACAAACAATTCTGCTTATTCAGTTTGCAATACCTAGAGAGTTGGATTATGAGGTACAGATGTAGGCACATAGGCATTGGCAATGCAGCGGGCCAAGATACTTCCTAGCAGGAGACTGTGGCAATGTTTTCCGGATTATGCCATTTATAATTTACTACACATAGCAGCACATTCACAGATAGGAGCATCTATTACGAAAAATTAATTAAAATTTATATGACTTAATTTTACATTTCTGGCTTCTACAGATTCCTAGTGCTTCCTTCAGTGGTTTTATTCCACAGTCAAATGGCAAGAAATGCAAATTGCTTCTAATATAAATAACACACCCTAAATATTCAAAGATGGTTCCTAACAGGATGTTGTAACACTGGGTGAAATTGTGAAGGAAAGAGAAAGTAATTTAAAAAATATACAGCAGCGAAAAGAGTAAGCAAGCCCCAAACCTCAGTTAACAGAGTTAATACCATGTTGGCTAATGCACAAACAACTTCAATTCCCTTTAATTAGTTCAGAGTTAGGTGACAACACATTTAATCAGTGAGCTAACAAGTGCAGCGGCTGATTGCTCTCACCGCCCTGTGTGCATGTGTTAACTGAAAAAGTAAATAAAATTACTTCCACTGCAATAATAAAGTGGCATCCTAATTTTATTATAGAAGCAACCTTTTGGAAGTACCATACAGCAGTGAAAATTAATTATTTACTGGTCATTTTTATTCCCTTCAACATGTCACTGTTGCTTAACTCTTTGAATGACTCTATCACAATCTGTCCATCAAAAAGATGGACTGGACCTTCCCCACACACTGTCTTTTTTTTTTTAAAGGAACTAAAGTAAGTCTGAACTCCCTGCCTGATTCACATTAGCAGCTATATTCCTAGGTGTCAAAATATGGCCCTCAGCAGACAGAGCTATCTGTTCAATATTCAGCGTTGTTCCAATTAGCTAAACACACCTAGAAGCCAGCAGTGTTCTTGTTACTTTTGTTTTTTCTGTTAAGTGCCTTCATCAGTTAGATAGAGAATAAGGAACATTTTCTCACCGTTTCCATGACCTATATGGCAATATAAATTAATAAATTAATTAGCTGGAATTTTGCTATAATTTTCCAAGGGTTATGAAGAACTCTCAAAAGCAATGTTTGTCATTCAGAAATGTTTCTTCATATGTTTCTGGTTCTTACGGTGCTCCCATGTTTAGGCTATTCTGCTCATCAAATAGTTGCTATTTGAATCATCTGCTCCTTTTTGTTTTTACCATCACAAACATAATGTAAAAGGATATTAATGTTTTTAGATTCTCTTTCTGTGTTTGCTTAACATTGACCTTCTACTTGACAAGATATAGTATCACTGAAGACTCAAGGTTCTGGTCATGCCTGTTAGGGATTATCTAGATTCTTTGACTTGAGGTGGGAAGACCCACCCTCAACTTCCGGGTGTCTTATTTTGTAGGTTGGAATTCTGGATGGATGATTACATCTGAGTAACTGGCTTTGGAAAGTCTGTCTTTGTTTCTACATGGATACTCAGATGATGTCCATTTCTTTTAACTGCCCTCAGCTCTTGCTTTCTGTTTTTGGTGAATTTATCTAGGTGTGAATTCTCTACCACCATAAATGTGTTTTCCAGTGACTCTACAACCAGACAACATTCTGAGTCCCTTATGTTCTTTGGTCTGAGATTCATACTCTGCAATCATCATTTACATTGGTTTGCAGTGTAATCCAGAGGCAAACATATTAATGTTGAGATTTTACTCCATTCTTAGCTTCTGGATTGTTTTCAGGGGCTGACCCTTTAGGGTAGCTGTCTTCGTGCTTTGCTGAGCATATCTCTCTCTCTCTCTCTCTCTCTCTCTCTCTCTCTCTCTCTCTCTCTCTCTCTCTCTCTCTCTGGAAATCCACCATGTTTGCTTATCCTCTCAAAAACACACAACTCTGGATTTAGGTATGAAGGGACTTTTACATATGTTACTAATCTTTGAGAGTTTATTTGTGTGTGTGTGTGTGTGTGTGTGTGTGTGTGTGTGTGTGTGTGTGTGTGTGTTTTCTCTTCCTCTTATGACTAATCAATATGTTTGGTAAATTCTAGAGGAAATTTAAGCTAATCTTTCCAGAGACAGGAGATACTAAAATAAATTTTACTTTAACATTTATCTATTTCATATCGAAATGGTCAGCAGATGAGGATGCCAGTTATAAAAAAAAATAGTTGATATGTTTCTATTTCTGTTCCTGAATTATTTTGAGCACATTACTTTTGAATATTACCAACTGTTGTGACTTTGGGAGATAGCTATAGAATGAAAACCCAGATAACATATTGTTTCTTCACAAGATAAAATTATCAAAGCATGGTTTCTAAGTCACTGACTTCACCATGGGAGAGTCAAGAGCTGAATTAGCTTAACTACTACAAAGAACCAGGGAGGGATGCTACAGTAGATGATAGGACAGACACAGTTTGAGAAGATGTAGGCCCTGAGGGCTCAATGTAACCTGATAGAGAGGCCAGTTGTATAGCTTAGGGATGGAGTACTTGTCTCTCATGCAGGAGAACCTGAATTCAGTGCCTGGTACCTCAAAATAAAAATTAGATTTTGGATGAAGTCTCCTATGCTGGGTTTTCCTCTTGAGTTTCCAAGTCCCATTATGTTTCAATGTCTCACTCTTTATCTCCCTGAAATATTCACATAGAAGACACTAAGAAAGATCTCACGGGTGACTACTCATGACAGGAGTTTGGAAAAGAGCTGATGACTATACATGTTTGATCTGCAAATGGCAATGAAACCCTGGAGCCTCTCACATGCAGCACCCTGAGAGAGTAAATTTACAAGGTTTTCAGTACATCAAATGAGTTGTTCTTATATGGTTTACATTTAGTTTCAAAAATCCTGTGTTTTGGTGGATTCAGTGATGGAAATGAGCTATATCAAGGCATCAGAGAATGGACTGTTAAAATTAAAATGGATCCTCATCTGTGATGTTGGAAAAGCATGATTAATTTAGAAAGCTGACATATGTTCCAGGTGCCTACCTAAAAATCATCTGTAAAGTAATGCACAGTTTTCAGAACTTTGCTAAAATGGGCTAAAATCTTTCTTTTCTTTCTAATAATGCCAGCTAAAAAGTTTTATAGTTTTTGATAGAAATCAATTTTGTTTCCCAGACCCTGTGAACCAGATTGTTTTATCAGCTGTAGTAAAGCTGAGAAAGAGTAATTTATTATAAAAATCATTTGGTAGCTTTAAAATTTCTGATTGCTTAATTTTGACCCTTGAAATGCCTGCTAATTAATAAGCATAAAAACCCAGAGCCAGAGACTATTTTAAATAAATAAACAATAAATACCAAATACAGATTGCAGTTCAACTGTCCTAGATAAATAGATTAATATAAAAAAGAAGTCTTGATTCCATAAACTGGTTAAACAGAAAAACATAGTGTTAAAGTTCTCCCCAGGACTGAGAGAATACTGTCCCCTCAGGAAAGAGGAGGGCTACATAAATTATAGTCACTGGTGACATTTCTATGCTCTGTATTCATTCACTGTATTCAGGGTCTGGATACAGTGCAGAACAAGCCCAGATGCACAAGGACAATGGAGACATGCTTCCACAGCAACCTGCCTACATTTTCACCATTTTAGTACCAAGCAGGGCTTTGCCTTGCTTTCAAAATAGACCTGTTTTTCATCCCAAAGAAAGCTATGAGTGTGTCCTGCTTTTTTTTTTTTTTAATACCACAGGAGTAGTGGAAGGTTTGCTTCTGATTAAAGTCAGTGACATGAGTGACATAAGTAAGAAATGCATCAGTTGTCTCCCAGGGAACAGACTTGTCACCAAGGGAACAGTTTGGAGGCGCAAAGGCCTGCAGGTGTGTTTATATGACAAGGAGGATGGCTGCAGCAGGGTTCTTAATGGGCGAGGTTTCAGATAAAGCCCGTTCTATGGTTGGAGAGTTTGTTGCCCTTTAAAAATGTAATTAAACATCATTCACTATTTGAATTCAAGCCAAAGCAGAGTGTATTTAATTTCCCTTGGAAACTTCACTGTTTCCTATTCTCTGGTGTGAGTCCTGGCACATACACACACATAGCTGTTTCTGTCATCCAAAACTGCTAGCGTGCAAGGCTGCCAAGAAAGGAATCCAGTTTTAAAGGCAGAGAAGGAGAAATCTTCTGTGTTCCCATTGAAGACAAACAGATAAACTAGTAAACAAACTCAAACAGCTGTAGACTGAAATTCATCCTTGCCTGCGGTTCCTCTTACGTAAACTGGCACAGTGGAGAAAGGCAAACGATCATTAGAAAGGACAAAACAGCGAGAACCTGCTTCAGTGGGCTAAACCAGAAACCACGGACAGCTTATGTAGTGGAATTAATGGAACATGTATGCTTCCTTCTCTCCTGCTCAACCCCCCATGCAGTTCCTTCTACCTCTTACAGGGGCAGTATAGGGACCTTTCCAAGACTCTTGAAAGGTTTATCTCGGATTTCAATTTCACTAAATGTCGTCATTAGTGGCACAGTTTCCTTTATCTCTGTCTGTTTGTTTAGAGTCTCATATAGTCCTCAAACTCACCATATAGTTGATGATGACTTTGAACATCTGATTCTTCTACCTTTCCTTCCTCAGTGCTGAGATTACAGGTACCATCCACCATGCTATGTTTCTGTGGAACTGAGAATTGTATCTGGGACCTTATGAATGCATGACAAGCAGTTTGCCAACCGAGCTGCATCACCAGAGGCTTAGTTTCCTTAGTTGCAAAATGGGGCAGTTATTATGAGTCTATTACATTGTTATGTTGCCATAAAAATCAGGTGTGTGGAGTGCTTGTCACAAAGCCTGGAGTATGATAAATGATTTAAAAACCATTATTAGCAAAGAGGTACAGCTATGTAAAAATACACCTGCCTGGATAAGGAGGAGTAATAGAATTTGCCAATGAATTATTTTCGAAAAGCATTGATATTGGTGTCGGCTATTAAGGTAGTCTTGTGGAAATAGTGACAAGGAAGCAGAGTATTCACTGCCTTCATGTTGTTTATTGCTGTGTGGTGATTAAAGCACAGGTTCATCACTATACAAAAAGCTACAAAATAGAAGTTTATAAGTACCCTAAAATTAATATAATGTTGTCATGAAAGAATATAACTGGGACTTGTAACCAGAATTGGGTCAGGGTGTTTTCCCTGATAAAGACATACAAAAGCCAGAACTGGAAGGATTAGAAACAATCAGCTAGAACCATGGGTTGGGACTGGAGGGCCAGAGAGTGAAAACAGCAAAGCTTAGAGGTGTTGCAGAGTTCTAGGCAGGCTGAATGGATCCCAGCTCTGTTTGGAGGAGCTGGTGATGAACCACAGTGCCTGAGACCAAGGAGAGGCAGGGCAGCCCTCAAGCTGACTCACCAATAGCTTGGTTTGAGCCAGTGCAGAGACACAGGTACCATTTTTTGATGATCCAATTCAGTTAATAGCACCATGCTAGATGAGATTCGTAGAACTCCATTAGGCATTGCTGTTTGATTATATAAATAGGATAATGTTATTTAGTGCCAGCATTGTAAGTTTAAATTTAAGAATGCACAGTCAAAAATTCCATAATGACATTTCGCCATAACTTGCCAAAGGAATAAATCTGCAGTGCAAAAGCTCTTTACTGTTATGCATCCCTGCTGCAATTTCTGTGCTTGTGATGATTTTATGCATACATATATTTTCTGTTACTTAAGGATTTTTCTGTCTTCCTGTCTTCATTGCCTCTTCCCCAATTTCTTTAAGCACATTGGTATTATTTTTTTCATAGTAAGAGTCATTATCAAGGCCAATCAGTGAGTGGAGGACACTAAGACTTTAGGTTGTCACCAGTACCAGATCTTGACACAAAAACTTAGCAGGGGAAGAGGTGACAACAGATTGGCTTTGTTGGGCTAGGGTGGTTGGAGAATGAATATTTCTGCAGGAGATGGGAAATGCTGGGACTCTGCACTCCACTCTGATCTCATACTCAGAGGCAAATGTGCAGATCAGTGATACTTTGCTCTCCTGCTTCAGTTCAGTGTTCTTGGTGGTGATCTTCCTGAGGTATCAACTTTAAACAGGGCAACCATGGAACTGTATCCTCTTGCAGTTCCATTTTAGTGTCTCCTCTTCTCCATGCTGCTGCTGCTATTATGCTTTTGAAACAAAGTTCTCTTTAAAACACAAGGAAAACACAGCCTTCAAATTTGACTCCAGAAACAAAACTTACTTGCTGAGTTTTAGCATAGATTGAGGTTTAAAGACATGTTTTCTGATGTTAAAATGCTAACAAAATACAGCTAATAATAATGATAATAATAATAATAATAATAAATAAGGTTGAACATTTTACTGTTTAAAATAAACATACAGTATTTTAAGATCTGTGAAACATATGAGTGAGTTATGTAGTTAGTAATAATAACAGGGCATAACTTCAATATTTTCAGATTTGCATGTTCCCTAGATCAGTGCAGTTCTGATAATGTTAAGCAAGACCTTTCCTTAGATCAGACACAGTTTCTTATATTGTTTGATAGATTCAGTACTTTATTTCTGTTTTATCTTTCAATTTCTGGTCATTATACTCATGTGCATATGTACATAAGAGTCAGATATCAGAGAACTCAAGGTGAAGATATAAACAGAAAGAGAAACAAGGGAGGTTATGGGGGAAAGATTCTGTGTTTTCCTGTTTTTTGCTGAACCATTCAAAAAGAAAATAAAATACTTATTGAGTTATTACTACATACCAGGTAACATGTAGAACCCTTCACATGCTATTTTCTTGTTCTTTATAAGAATTTAATTTTATATATGAAGATCCAGAGTCCCAAAGAGGTTTCATACTTTGCTTTAGTGACATAGCAGGTGAAAGGCTGAATCATAATCCTAGGCTTGAATCAGAGTTTTAGATTGTAAGTTCTCTTCTGAATTTGATGTCACCTCTTTAAAGATTTCTCATATTTTCACTGTTATCAAGTGGGAACATTGCAACATAGGTGACACATTTATCCTTCCTGACTTGGTTAGGGAGACAGGAACTACCAGCAACCAGAAGTCAAGTTGTATGCATCACAGTTGTGTATGATATAGACTCAAGGTACATCATAGAGAAGAATAGGATATCATGGCTGGTGTTGGCTAGGAATAACCTGGGAAAAGATACACACACACACACACACACACACACACACACACACACACACACACACACAACCATGCAGACATGCATGCTCACCCTTTATTACTTTAATGTTCCATAGTCTAGGGCATTTAGGGTGCCAAGGAACACTACTAAATGCAGAGATAGCATGAGTATTGAGAACGGCAGAACCTGTTGAGAAGTAGGTAACACACGAATATGGTGTGAAGGACCTCAAGACCAGACTAAAGGACTGAAGACCTATCCTATTACAGTTCCACATTTCTTAGTTCATCTTAGAACTTGAGAGTAGTCTGGGAGATGCTTACTCAGGTTCTCAATACTGTATTATAGGGATGTAATAAAAACAGAAGCTGTTCACCCAGCTCTACAAGGATCATGTTTGACTCAATGTGCAAATAGACAACATTTTAAGTTATCATTCTATTTTCTGGCTTGATTTGTCCAAAGAAGAGCTCTGATTTATGCAAAGCTTATGAAAAATTAAGCATGTTTTCTGTCACAAAATTTGACAAGATTAAATGCCCCGTGATCATCACATTTGTGATTCTAGAAGTGCTGTTAACAAGCAAACATCTGGCCATTACTCTTGATGAATCTGTTCCTTGATATCTCTTGACAAGGAGAGTGGGCGGGGCCAGGGCATTTAAGCTCAGATGAGCTGCATTGTGATGACCCTGGCCACTGATTCCAGTAGTTATTGTTAATGAAGCATCCTGTATAATTGATTATTTGATACCGAAAGATGTAGTCATCATACTGCTCCATGCTGCATTGCATTGGCTTGGAAATAAAACAAAGAAACCAAAAAGTTACTTAGAAGATTTTATGCTTGGAACTCTGGCTGGTGACTTAGCCCACCGAGGAAAGTATTATGTGAGGGCTATTGTACAGCCTTGATTACCCATAGATTTCTGCCATGAAGCTCTGATGATGGGGTAAAAAGGAAAAGCCTTCTCAGGGAGCATCACAGTCAATGAGGTACTTATGGGCTGGAGGCAATCCCCTGATTGACTTGCTGCCACACAGCCAATAGCAGCTGACTCCTCAGTGACATGCTGAGCACACTGTCAAGATGGACACACATCACAGCAGCCTCCTGCTTTGGGTGTGCTATTACTGGACCTTGCTGCATAGAAGGATATTGCTAAATCATGTCTTTGTGGAGTCTCTTTTAGTACCTTCAAAGGTCATGTGTTTATCTTCAGATATCAGGGAAGAACAGCCAAGCAGGTTACTCTTTGATCTCAGATGGGAGAACACCTTCTCTAAAACCATGCTCCTTCAAATCTGAAACTACGAACATGAATGCTATACCAGCAGAGGCTTCTTTTACCTGGTAGTTCTTGGTTTATGAGCTCCCTCCTATGCATCTAATTTACAGGCACTGGCAAGAGAGCTAGAAAGGACCTTAGTCATTATCCAGGCAATACTCCCCAGTTAGTTATATTATGGAACAAAGAAAAATTGGGGCTATGGCTCAGTAGATGCCATGAAGCAGTCAGATGCAGATCTGGACCAAGTAATGTTCATTCTTGTATATTCTGGGTATTTGGTTTGTTTGTTTTTGTTTTTGTTTTTCATTGCGTGAAAATGGTGATGTCTTCAGTTTTAAGGGGCATAGTACAATGGGGTGTAATGATTAATACTATCTCTCTCCAGTATTTTGCACAGAAGAAGCTCTGAATAGGTTGTTTCACATTTTGTCTCTCAGGTGTCATCTCTAGTCCTTATTCTGGTAATCTCTCCCTCTGTACTATCCAGGTATCAAGCCCTACACTGCTTCGAGAGGCAGGGTTGTCATGGTTCCATTTGCCTACATGAGCTCCTTCCTTCCTCAGCTTCCTTCCACAGTGCTTTTAAAATCAGATGTCTATATCCCTCACCGTCATCCTTTGCTGTTAAAAGTTTTTATGTCAAATCACTTCTCACAGAGAAAAAAAAAAAAAAAAACAAGATTCTTAGTGCAGTGTTCAGTTTCATTTGTTAAAGTGAATCAGCCTGGTAAGTTGGGGAGCTCAGGGCATCTCGGCTCAGCCATTAGCTGAATGACTTGGAGTGGGTGATTAATCTGTGTGATTCAGTTTCCTAATGTGTGATGCAGGGCATGGATGTAGATGAACCTTGATAGATTTTGAGGTCATTCTAATTCTTGCTTCAACTCTTAGTCACAATTCCTATACCTCTGGCTATTTCCTAACAAGTCATTCTACTTATTAGTTTATTTCATCAGGAAGTGGAGATTTCATCCTGTTGAAATCCTATCCATCCTTTAAGAAGCAGCCTAAACGCTATTTGGAGCCATTTCTGGTCACATTTCTGAAGCAATACCAGTTTCTGACTATATTTTCTCATAGCAGTTCTTAATGAGAAATGTTTTCATGACTGTCTCTTGTAGAACACTTTTTATGATATCTGTTTGTACATCTGCCTTTCTTCTGCTCCCATATGGTGAGTATATCTGCATCCTTCTCATTATTTTTTTCTTCATAAGAACTGGGTCATTTTCACAAATATAATCCTAATAAATATTAATCTGATAAAAAATTCACAATTTTTTTCCACCTAGTAGTACTCTATTGTATAAATGTACCACATTATCCTTATCCATTGTTCAGTTGCGGGGTATCTAGATTTCTTCCAGGTTCTGGCTATTACAAATAATGATGGTATGAGCATAGTTGAACAGATGTCTTTGATGTATGAATGTGCATATTTTGGGTATATGCCTAAAGTAGAATTGCTGGATCTTGTAGTAGACTGAATCCCATTTTCCTGAGGAATCTCCATACTGATTTTCAAAGTGGCTGAAGTTTGTTGTCAAGTTGTCATTCCCACCAGCAGTGGGGGAGTGTTCCCCTTTCTCCATATCCTCCCCAGCATAAACCGTCGTTGGTGTTTTTGATTTTAGCCATTCTGACAGGAGCAAGATAGTATCTCAGAGTTGTTTTGATTTGCATTTCCCTGATGGCTAAGGATGTTGAGCAGCATCGTATGTGCCTTTCAGCCATTTTAGATTCCTCTATTGATAATTCTCTATTTAGTTCTATACCCCACTTTTTTAAAAAAAAGAGATCTACAAGGATGACACCAACTAACAATCTAAGCAATAGTGGAGAGGCTACCATAAATGCCCTTCCCTGATAATGAGATTCATGACTACCTTATATGCCATCCTAGAGCCTTCATTCAGTAGCTGATGGAAGCAGAAGCAGATACTCACAGCTAAACACTGAACTGAACTCCTAGAATCTAGTTGCAGAGAGGGAGGAGTGATGAGCAAAGGGGTCAAGACCTGGTGAAACCCACAGAAACAGCTGACCTGAACAAGGGGGAGCTTTTTTATCCCGTTTTTTAATTGGATAATTTGGTGTTTTGTTGACTGACTTCTTAAGTTCCTTGCATATTTTGGTAATCAGCCCTCTGGCAGATGTGGGGTTGGTGAATATCTTTTCCCATTCTGTGGGCTGCTGTTTTGTCTTGTTGACTATGTCCTTTGTCTTACAGAAGCGTCTCAGTTTCAGGAGGTCCCACTTATTAATTGTCTATCTCAGTGTCTATGCTACTGCTGTTATGTTTAGGAAGTGATCTCCCGTACCAATTCGTTCAAGGGTACCTCCTACTTTCTCTTCTAAGTGATTCAGTTGGCTGGATTTATGTTGAGGTCTTTGATCCATTTGGTCTTAAGTTTTGTGCATGGCAATAGAATGAATCTATCTGCAGTCTTCTACATGTCAGCATCCAGTCATGCCAGCACAATTTGTTGAAGATGCTTTCTTATTTCTATTGAATAATTTTAGCTTCTTTGTAAAAACTCAGGTGTTCATAGGTATGTAGGTGTAGGGTAAGCTGTAGCCACGCCTACTTAGGGGCTGGCTACAGGTGTGCGAGGGCGTGGTCAGAGTGATGTAGAGCAATACTTGTATGGGACTGCATCTCTCTTTGGTTTCACTTTTGTACTTGCGGTAACCACTACTGCCATGCCGACCGGCTAGGTCGCTCTGTAAGTAAGGCTTTTCCCTATTAAATATCCTTATATTTCTACCTGACTCCGTATTGGTAATTTCCCACTATATCTGGTTGTCAGGAGCGGGATATTGGAAACATACACCCCATTTGGGACAGGCTGTGGGTCCCACCAGGCCTGTGGCCTTGGCAGGGAAAGGTCCCTCTCTTCACAGGTGTTCCTGGCTCCCAGCCGACCCATTGCAGTTGAGCTGCTCCCAGCTTGGAGACTCACACAGACCTCCTACGGTTTTACCACTGTGCGCTCGGGACAAGCTTGGACTGCTGCCTTCCTGCAGCTGGACGCCTTCAGCCCTTGAACCGAGTTGGAGTAGTTCTTGACTTTAAGCAGGGTCTGTGCAGTGGCCTTAAATGCACACCTCATTTAGTGATTGCAGCTGCAAGGCTGTGTACTCTCTAAGATAAGCACAGCCGCTTTTGTGACCTCTCTCCACAACTGCCACCCACCACTGCCAAATGCTGTGGACTAACTGAACACCTGTGCCACCCACTGGTCAAAGATAGTTACTGCATCTGGAGTAGAAATCAGATAAAATTATGGCGGAATATTTATCATTTGCTAAAATTGGTAATATTTTTGCTTATTATGTGAATTCACTGTTTGAGGAGGATGCTAATTTGTCAATTACTGGCCTATATGCCATAATGGCAATTAGCTTGCTGGTACAAATAATATTACTAGCCAGAGGACTCAGGAATAGGGATAAGGATAACCTCACGACCTACTTACAGGAAATAACAGCTTTACAAAGTGAAGTTTTGGAGAACAGATTAGGTCAGACCACAATTGTACAACAAATGGAACAGAAATTGGATGATAAGCTTGGCTTTGTGTCCAATACACTAAAGACAGAGCTGTCTAATGAGATGCAGTGTATTTATGATAAGATAAACACAGAGAGATCCTCCATGTCTGAGGCCTTAGAGGCTAGGCTGTCAGAAGACCATGACGAGCTAAAGAATATCTGTAGCCAGCTAGAAACTCCGATAGGCAATGTTACCCAGAAACTAGATGCAACGGTGCAAAATACCCAGGATAGGGTTGAAGAATTGGACAATGCCATTCAATCAATTACTGAAGCATCCAAGGTAACAGATCAGAAATTTGAGTCTAGATTTAAATGTTTGGAAGATAATTTACAGTACAGGGCTGACAGATTACATAGGTCCATACGGTCGATTACTGAGGACTCAAAATCAGCAAATCATGACCTCAAATCTAGACTCCAATACCTGGAAGGCAGTTTCCATGCCATCCCGATGCTGCCTAAGGATGATCATATTAAAGACCTAAAAAAACATGTAAATGAGCAATTAGAGCAATTTACAGATTCACTAACATGCTTGGAATCTTTTATGATTAAGGAGATTGAAACTTTTCAAAAGGATATCATTACTAGGCTTAAAGATCATTGGGATGAACAGAAGCAGAATCACTCCAATCCCAGGCACCTACTCCAACCAGGTATCATGACTATTCTTCTCAGGTTGTTACTCGTACACCATTAGTGTACCCAGCTACCATGGTAGAAAAGCCAGCTTCTAAGAAACACCCTCATGGACAGATGGCTTATAAATGGCAACCTATACAGCTGAAGGATCTTAAGAATATTAAAGAATCAGTTGTCTCATATGGTCTCCATAGGCCATATGTAAAACAGCTATTACATTCATGGGCAACCTTTAACAGGGTGACACCCACAGATTGGGAACTATTGGTAGCAGCTGTACTTGAGAATTCATGCCAAATCCAGTGGAAGGCATTAGTAAGGGAAGAGGCAAAGCTCCTTGAGCATCAGGGCATAAAGGAAGGTTTTGAAGCCCCTCTAGATAAGCTTCTTGGTCAGGGTATTTATGCTGACCCACAGGTTCAGGCTAAATATGATGATGATATACTGTCTCTATACAGAAAAGCAGCATTAAATGCCTGGGATAAGGTTCATGAGTCAGGAGAACACCTAGAAACTTATACCAGAATCACTCCAATCCCAGAACCGGGAACTACAGAACAGTTCCAGGACTTCTTGCAAGGATTAATTAGGGCAGTGGAATTACAGGAAACAGATCCAAAAACAAGACAATCAATTATATATACAATAGGTTATAAAAATAGAAACCCAATATGCAAAGGATACTTTTGCCTTTAAAGATCAGATCAGCTCCAGAAGAAAAATGGGTTTTGTATGCAGCCAACATGGACTATAATGTGCAAGATACTGAAGCTTGGGTAGGAGAATCCATCTCCAAAGGTTTAAAATGGCACCAGTAAATTAGAAGTTCTAGAGGTGAGGATGTAAGGGCTTAGCAAGGAGAAGCACCTTACAGAGGTCAACATAGGTACCAAGAGGCTAGAGGTTACTACTACTATGAACCAGAACCTTGGGTAGGAAGAGACTTCCCCTGGAGACCACGAAGGCACCAGAAACCTAGATGTTTCAACTGTGGTTAAATGGGACATACTAAGAGAAATTTTAGACAAACTAATTCTAACAATGCCTCATACGGAAGGCCACTGCCTTCTGGATTGTGTAGAAGATGTGGCAAGGGCAGACACTGGACCAATGAATGTAGATCGACCAGGGACATACAAGGAAACCCATTAAGGTCGGAAAACCCCAAAGGGGGGCCTTAAAAAGTCCCCCACATCGAGAAAGGTTGGGTCATTCCCAGTAGCAGTGGGAGACAATCTCTCACAGGACCAACAGATAGTTCTTTGCCTATTTTGAAAAATGATACTGCTCTAGATGGTAGTTTGAATAGTGATGAAGAATCAAGTGTGAATAGACAAAATGAGAAACACATATTTTGGCAAGCTTCTATTAATGATAAAAGGCCTCAATTGAAAGTGAAAATTAATAATAAAGTTATTTCTGGCTGAGTAGACACTGGGGCGGATGTAACTATTATTACCCAAAAATATTGGCCTCAGAAATGGCCTCTTAGAGAAGCAAATGTACAATTTTTAGGAATTGGAACTCTATCTAGAGTTTGACAGAGTGTTAACTTGTTGGTCTTCATTGGACTGGAAGGACAGAAAGGGATACTGAAACCATACATGGCAGATATAGCTATAAATCTCTGGGGTTGTGATCTCTTACAGCAATGGAATACTCAGATTAATATTCCTCCAATGTCAGATAGTAGAAAAGATATGGTAAGATGCTATGGAAAACGTTTACCAACCATCCATGCTATACAGAAACTAGGTACAAATGATGGACCTTCAGAGGTGCCAAAGGCTCTGCCATTGAAATGGCTTACAGATGAAACAGTTTGGGTAGGACAATGGCCTATGACCTCTGAGAAGCTAGAAGCTTTAGAAAAGTTAGTATAGGAATGGCTAGATGCTGGACATATAGAGGAATCTACCAGTCCTTGTAATTCTACTGTATTTGTTATCAAAAAGAAGTCAGGAAAGTGGAGAATGCTGACAGACCTGAGAGCCATATATAAGGTAATTCAACCAATGGGTTCTCTGCAACCTGGAATGCCATTACCTTCCTTAATACCTAAAGGATGGCCTATCATAGTCATTGATCTAAAATACTGTTTTTTCACAATACAGTTACAGGAAAATGATAGAGAAAAATTTACATTTACTGTACCAACTCTTAGTAATTCACAGCCAGTTAGGAGATATCAGTGTTCCCTTGCCACAAGGAACGCTAAACAGTCCTACTTTGTGTCAGCACTTTGTACAGTAACCTTTGGAAATAATTCGTAAGAAATTTTCACAATCTCTTGTTTATCATTACATGGATACATTCTTTTATCTGATTCTAATAAGGAAACTTTAGAACGTATGTTTGAAATGGTAAAGGAAGTTCTGCCTCTTTGGGGGTTACAGATTGCCCCAGAAAAGATACAAAGAGGAGATTCTATTAACTACTTAGGTTACAAGATAGACTTACAAGGAATCAGAACTCAAAAGGTACAAATTATGAGAGATCATTATCAAACTCTTAATTCTCTTCAGAAATTATTAGGGGAAATTTCTCAATTACAGACGATTATTGGTGTCGAAGGACATGACTTAAAGCATTTAAAAATGGCCCTTAAAGGTGATAAGGACCTAAACAATCTGAGAATATTATCTGCTGAGGCAAAAAAAGAGTTACAATGGGTAGAAAACAGAATATTGGATGCACACATAGATCGGATAAACCTTAATTTAGACTGTATTCTGTTTATCTTGCCATCCAGAGAATACCTTTCTGGGATTCTGATGCAGAGGGAAGACACTATATTGGAACAGATATTTCTGCCTCATAAACAGAATAAAAAGTTAAAAGCATATATATATATAGAAAAGT
Organism: Cricetulus griseus; assembly: GCF_003668045.3. Classification (NCBI taxonomy): domain Eukaryota; kingdom Metazoa; phylum Chordata; class Mammalia; order Rodentia; family Cricetidae; genus Cricetulus; species Cricetulus griseus. The sequence goes on along the minus strand of NW_023276806.1, from coordinate 46,855,094 downwards.
TTTCTGATTTGATTTTAAAGGGTAAATTAAGACTTCGTCAGCTGACTGGAAAAGATCCAGCAGAAATTATAGTACCTTTAACTAATGAGGAAATTTCCTCCTTATGGAAGGATAATGAATATTGACAAATAGCTCTTACTGACTTTTTGGGAACAATTAACAACAACTATCCCAAAACTGACAAAATTAAATTCATAAAAAAGACAGTCTGGATTCTTCCACGTATTATAAGACAAACTCCCATTTCTGGAGTTCTTACCTTCTACACTGATGCCAACAAATCTGATAAGGCAGGTTATAAAGCAGGTAAAGTAAGTAAAATAGTTCAAAGTCCATATACATCTGTACAGAAGGCAGAATTATATGCAATTCTCATGGTACTTATGGATTTTTACAAAGCCTCTTAATGTAGTTACTGATTCTCAATCTACAGAGAGAGTCGTGTTACACATTGAGACTACAAAATTTGTTCAGAATTATACAGAATTAACTTCTCTGTTTTTACAATTACAAAAAACTATCAGAAACAGAAGTAATCCTATGTACATTACACATATCAGATCCCATACGGGTTTGCCAGGCCCACTAGCACAAGGCAATGATGAGATTGATTGTTTATTAATTGGAAATGTGCTAAAAGCCTCAGAATTTCATAAGAAACATCATGTAAATAGCAAAGGTTTAAAAAAGGGACTTCTCCATCACTTGGCAACAAGCCAAGGAGATAGTGAAAAACTGTCCTACTTGTTCCTTTTATAATCAAACACCATTGCCAACAGGTTGTAATCCTATGGGCATTCGGAGAAATGAGGTTTGGCAGATGGATGTCTTTCACTTTACAGAGTTTGGAAATTTGAAATATGTGCATCATACTATAGACACATTCTCAGGGTTCCAATGGGCTACTGCTCTTAACTCTAAAAAACCTGATTCTGTTATTACACACCTTCTAGAGATGATGGCAGTTATGGGTATACCTACACAAATAAAAACTGACACTGCTCCAACATATGTCTCTACAAAATTAAAACAATTTTTCAAATATTATAACATAAAGCATGTTACCGGTATACCACACAATCCTATAGGACAAGCAATGGTTGAGAGATCTAATAGAACACTTAAGGAGATGCTCAACAAACAAGCTTGGAAGTCTAAACCCCTCAAACATAGGTTACATAATGCTTTATTAACACTAAACTTTCTTAATGCCAATAAAAAAAAAAAACGACAAACATCTACAGAAAGACACTGGACTATGGAGAAAACTGCTAAACTAAATCAGTCAGTATACTTCAAAGATGTACTAACCTCTGTATAAAAATCAGGGTATATGTTACATTGGGATAGGGGTTTTACATTGGTTTCTACAGGAGAAGAAAAACTTTAGATACCATCAAAGTTGATCAAGATTCGAGTTGAATAGAAAAAATCTCTCGACGAGGAAAAATGACAGGTATTCTACTAAGGTATATCTTATAAACTAAATAGAAACCCCCCAAAGGAAAGGGAAGTGTTTTGCTTTTATCTTCACAGGAAAACTCATCTTCAGAAGGCAAAGGACACTACATGGGTAGATACTTAAGAAGAAAAGGTAGCTATAACCATCAAACAAAAGGAACGTGCCATATGGTAAACTTTACAGCTGTCTCTCAGAGAACTCTATTTCTTTTTATTTCCTAGTCCTTATTCAATTAAACCAATGCTGGATTTAGAGGTGGATTTGCCTTTCCTTCTCTAAAATCCAAGCACGTTATTTAACTAAACTTTAGTGTTTCTGTATTGTATCAAGAATCCAATTGATGTAATACAGAATAAAAGAAGAATTTGGGGACTGTCTTTGTCTTTTCTTTGATCTTTCTTTCAAGGTGTACACCCTTTCATAATTGTTATGCTCTCATGGTTGCATTTTCCAACATGTGTTCATGCAAGCAAACATTTCTCTCCTGTTTATGTTTGAGTCCCACACAGCCAATAAAGACCTGCCTGTCAGCAATCCCTGGACACCCTAGAAAGAAAATGGGCCACACTTCCTCGACTGCACTGGATCCAACTTGCTCCATTTCAACTGACACTCTGGCCAGAGGTTTGGGTACTGACTTCAATCAAGTTGAGGATTTCAATCGAGATCTTCAATCAAGCAAATCCCATCTAACATGGACTGGATACAATCCATTCAAGACTTTCACTATACTACCATTTTCTTCCTACAGGACCCTACAAGAATGTCATTGTCCCATTTCAGCAGGAAGTAACTTGGAGAATGCTACATCCCCTTTCCCCATTGTTGTTATTTAGTATAGTTTATATACCTAGTTAGGGATAGCTTCTTATTGTTTATGGTTGGGATTGGAATGAGATGTTCAGGCTTGGACACCTCTTTCAGATGACTTTAGTGTTTAGTTAAAATAGATAGTTAGGATGTGACATAAGCAGATATTTTACCTTTATGATTGTTAATTTTGGATACTTTACACTGTTAAGTTTTAACCCTCTTTTAGACTAAAAGGGGAATTGTAGGGGAAACTGTAGCCACGCCTACTTAGGGGATGGCTACAGGTGTGCCTGACCACGCTTTTGAGGGCGTGGTCAGGGTGACGTAGAGTGACTGCGTTTTCTCTTTTGGTTTCACTTTTGTACTTGCATTACAGACTGCTGCCATGCCAGCTGGCTAGGTTGCTCTGTAAGTAAGGCTTTTCCCTATTAAATACCCTTATATTTCTACCTGACTCCATATTGGTAATTTCCCACTATATGTAGGTCCATATCAGGATTTTTAATTTGATTCCATTGGTCTACCTGTCTGTTTTTGTGCTAATACTAAGCTGTTTTCAGGACTATAGCTCTAATAATAGAACTTGAAGACAGGGATGGTGATGCCTCTGGAAGTTTCTTTATTGTACAGAGTTGTTTTGGCTATCCTGGGTCTTTTGTTTTTCCTTATAAAGTTGAAAACTGTTCTTTCAAGGTCTGTGAAGAATTATGCTGGCATTTTGATGGGGATTGCATTGAATCTATAGATTGCTTTTGCCAAGATTGCCATTTTTACTACAGTGATCCTTCCTATCCAAGGGCATGGGAGATCTTTCCTTTTCTGGTATCTTCTTAAATTTCTTTCTTTAAAGATTCAAATTTCTTGTTATACAAGGTATACTTGTTTGGTAATTGTTACCCCAAATATTTTATGTTGTTTGTGGCAATTATAAAGGGTGATGTTTCTCTAATTTCTTTCTCAGCACATTTATTGTCTGTACATATTAGGGCTACTGATTTTCTTGAGTTAATCTTGTATCCTGCAACTTTGCTGAAGGTGGTTTTTCATCTGTATGAGTTCCCTGATAGAGTTTTTCAGGTCATTTTTGTAAACTATCATATACTCTGCAAATAGTGAAAGTTTGACTTCTTCGTTGTCTTATTGCTCTAGCTAGATCTTTAAGTATATAGTATTGAAGAGATATGGAGAGAGTGAACAGCCTTGTCTTGTTTGTGGTTTTAGAGGAATTGTGTTGAGTTTCTCTCCATTTAGTTTGATGTTGACTGTTGGTTTGCTATATATTGTTTTTATTATGATTAGATAATTATTGTTATCCCTAATTTCTCCAAGACCTGTATCATGAAGGAGTGTTGGAGTTTGTCAAAGGCCTTTTCTGCATCTAGTGAGATGATCATTTGATTTTTCTTTTTCAGTTTGTTTATCTGGTGGATTACATTGATGGATATTCTCTCAGCCTAGACTCATGGGGGAAAGTCTAGGCCCTGCTCCTAATGATATGACAGTCTTTGAAAAAAATCCCCAATGGAAGGCCTCATCCTCCCTGTGGAGCAGAAAGGGGATAGGATAGGAAGTAGTTGGGGGTCAGGGTAAGAGGAGAGGGAACTGGGATTGACATGTAAAACAAGCTTGATTCTAATTTAAATTTAAAAATGTTGTGAGAAAAAAATGAAATATAGAATCTTTCCTTAAAATTATTCACAGTTGTGGCAAGAAAAGAAATGCAGTGTTTAACATTAGCAGGAAATTAGTGATGACATTTAGATATAGGCCATGTGAATATTTATATTGTTTCCTCTAAGAGAGGTTGGATTATTTGAAAGTGAATTAATGTGTTCATTATTGCACATGTACTGATTGGTGATATATATCTGATCTCTTACTGTTTATTGTCATTTTGGAGAGGCAGTATTAGCCTATGCCTAGACTCCTTCCATAATGGATCTCAGAACATCTGGGAATATTTGGCAAAAGAATGGGAAGAAATGCATATTCCATTTGCATGAGGACATTGAGAGTAAGAGTAGGGTAGAGAGAGTTGGACAAAGTTGTTCAGTAATAACCACTGCACATTAGTCAGGGAGGACATGTCCTGAGAAACCCCAATTCATTATATCCATTTCAATTCATCAGCTCCTGTTCAATGTGAATGAAGACTGTGAAATAGTCATTTGGATTCATCTTCATTCTATGTTGTTAGGACAAAACCTATTGTCCACTTTTGAGAATAGAGGCAATTTAGACAATAGTTATATGCTAAATAGTGAGTGGCCTAAGGAAAATTGCTTATTTTCTGTAATTACTTAAGCCACTGCAAATATGTCTGTTTGAAAGAAAATGATCAAATGTTTCTCTTACTGAAACTGTGTTCATTTTGATGGACTGTTGTTGATAAAATTAAACATATCAACAAAAGCAAATGTTTGCTAAACTCTCACTATGTGACAAGTTCTGATTCAATTGTAACCAGAGCCTAAAACTCCTTCCCTGCCTCCTTCCTCTCTGTTCTTCATAGTGAGTTATCATGATGCTCATTGGACAAATGTTCTACAGTGGGGAGATTATCAAGCATAGCACACTGACTCCAAAAGCCCCTTTTAGGTTTCTGATCTCTGTTTGGCAAAGCCTTTCTATAAGTTTAAAGGAAGTACAACTTTATAGAAACATACTTCCAGTTCACATTCTGTGCCAGATTTTGTGTGGGCCATGGCAGATGTGGGCAGTGGGTCATTCTTCTTTTCTTTTCTTTTTTAAAAATATTTATTTTTATTATGTGTATAGAGACCTAAGTGCATATATGCCTTCCTGCCAGAAGAGGGCACCAGATCTCATTACAGATGGTTGTGATCCGCCATTTGGTTGCTAGGAAATGAACTCAGGACCTCTGGAGGAGCAGTCAGTGCTGTTAACCCTGAGCCATCTCTCCAGCCTGAGCCATCTCTCCAACCTCAGTGGGCCATTCTTTAAGCCTTGTTTCCAGTTAAGGGAGAAGTGGAACTCTCTTATCAGCCACAAGGTTGTCTCATTCTTCAGACTTGGGGAGAAGAGGGTTTATTTTAACTTATACTTCCAGGTAACAGAGAAGTCAGGGAAGGAAATAAAACAGGGCAGGAACTTGGAGGCAGGAACTGATGCAGAAGTCATGGAGGAAAACTACTTACTGGTTTGCTCCTCATGACTTTCTCACCCTGCTTTTTCATAGAACCAAGGGTCACCAGCTCAGTAATGGCACCACCACACCCAATGATGTAGGACTTTACCCGTCATTCACTAATTGGGAAAATGCCATGCCTTACAGCTGGATCTTATGGATGCATTTTCTCAGGTGGGGTTTCCTCCTTTCAGATAGCTCCAGCTTGTGCCACACTGACATAAAATTAGCCAGAAAAAGATTCTACTCTGTCTTAATTCTATCATCATTATGGCCTATGATGGATTTAATATTTTTATAAATCACTTTCTATCTATACAATGGGAGGCAGGGATAACTATTTTCATACTATGCAGGTAAAGTATATAAGAATTAGATGGGTAAATCCCTTAAGCAAGCACCAGCCACACAAGTGCCAATGACTAGTGATGATCCTAAACCACTCTGTAAGATGTGTTGTATCATTCTTGGTTACAAATGAGACAAACAAAGGATGAAGAACTAAAATGGCTTACCTATGCTCAGGGGGTATAAACATTTGTCTAGGCAGAAATATCAGTAAAAACATATGAGTTTTGCTAGTTGCTTGTGGAATATTTATGGTACTTATGATGGAATAATCTCTAGATGTCTTATATGTGATGATTCATATCTCAAACTCTAGCTGGAAGAAGAACATGCTGGAATGACATAATGAAAGATAGAAAGTGTTGGAATATTAAGTTAGACACATAGTTATGTTTAGGGATAGAGGGATGAGAAAATAAGCATGCCAGCATGATATGTTATTGCATGCCATCCCATCTGATCTAGACTCAAGCCCAAAAGGAAGTTGTGTTCCTTTCACAAATGTTAGGCTTAGAGTAAATGTTTAAATCTTTGAATTTTATGAACATAAGGTTATGGCGTTTGTGCTATAAAATCGATCTTTATTCTTTTGATACTAAAAAACTCTCAGAAATAGATAAAGCATTTTTAACATAAAAATCACTTAAGTTTTTGTTTAGCCACCTGGCCCCAAAGACCAAGAAGTCTAAATAAAATAATAAGGAATAAATAGGACCATCCTTTGCAAAAGAATATTAGTATAAGCAGATAAAATGGCTTAAAGTATAGCTTTTAAAAAGAGATAGGAAAAGAAAAAAAGTGACAAGTTTAAAAAAATAACAACAAAGATGAGGATTTTGTCAATCATTTTGACCCTATTTTCCTGTATCTAGAAATTTTCTACATTTGTCTACATCAGCTATTGTGTCTGCCTCATCTTGGAGATGTCACTCATTCAAATGGAGTTCGAAGGTTTCATGCTAATGGATTAGGAAACACATCGCTTAGTTAAAAAAAATGGTGTATAAAGAAAGTTCTAAATGTGCTCGTCAGTCTTTCTGAATTTGAAGGTTCACTGTATCTTTCTCCCTTTCCCATTTTAGTTAGTCTTGTCACATGACTAAAGTCTTCCCACAGGAACAGGGATAAGTATAATATCTACTCCTTGAGTCTCAGTTTGTGGAGTCTCCTGTGTGATTCCTTACCACTTCTTTTCCCTTCGATTCATTAATGAAATGGATGCTAAAGCCTCAAAAATAAAGGAAGCCATAGCTATAAGAACATTTGTCTAAATAAAGCAACCCTGGATGGCTAGCACCAATTTATATGTGGCATAAATGAACTTAGATTCTAAATCTGAGGACTTAGGCTTCGTGTATTGTTAGTGAGGAAACTGTGAAAATTCTCATTTATGAAGGTCATTCATTACAATGAAGAACTCATCTTTAGGAGAGAAGCCATTGGTTTTCAGTAGTCCTTGAGAATGACTAGACTGAATAGTTGACATTTGTCTAAATTCATCCTAGTCGAGCCGTATCTTTTTTCCAGTGATTTATGGGGATGGTCTAAGGAGTGATTGTAGTGGCAGAGCTCTCAAAGAGGTAGATTGAGGATTTTGCAGGGACTTTAGTGTAGAACATTTTTATGTCTAATCTTTCTTAACCTTATCTCTTTCTAACTTTTGCATGGTCCAGGGCCTTCTTTAGACAGCATCTTGCTATGTAACATGAATTTTAACTTTCATTTATTTAGGACTCAAATCTTTATTTTTCAATTCTAACACAAAAGAAAAATGAAAATGGAATATTTTAAATTGTTCACAATTCTAAATTGATTTCAACTAAAGTCAGTGTAGGTTTCTACTGAGATTTTAGACTCTCAGCAACTTCTTTGAGCATCAGGATGTTCATCTATAAAATGGGATGATATCATAATCTGTTCAGAGTTATTGTGAGGAATAAGAAGCTCCTATCTTTAAACAAATTAATATGGTACTTAAAGCATGACAGATGATCAATTATGATTGGATATTGTCATCTGACCTTCATTTCTCTAAAGTCAAACTTGGCTAACTTCCTTCCCATCTTCACCATCCTATGTTTCCTGAATATGGAGCAAGTTTCTTCTGCATGTTCTCCTTTTCCATCATGGTCCAACATGATAGTAACACCCTCACAAAGTATTGACACCACCTAGGACAATTTACTTTCTTTTCTCTTCATATGTATAGAATCTCATTACTATTCAATTGTAAGCAGCTCAAAATCATTTCATGTCTGACTTATTTTTAAATTCTCTAAAGCTCTTACATGTTTCTTTGCTGAAAGTGAAAGATCAATAAATATTCATTGCAGAATGAAGTAGGTCAGAGTAATAGCCTCATTTGAAATTTGCATATATGCAGAGATAGTTTGAATGGAAATGCCTGCCTTGGGCTTATGTGTTTGAAAGCTTGTTACCCAATTGGTGGAACTACTTGAGAAGGATTGTCACTTGGGGGTGGGCCTTGAGGTTTCAGAGGTACAGCTCATTCCAGTTGACTTTTTCTCCCTCATGGGTGTTGTCTCATAATGTAACCTCTCAGCTATTGCCCCAGTTCTATTTCTACTGGACTTCTGCCATATGGCCATGTACTCTTGATGATCTGGAACTACGAGACTTAAATTAAATGATTTCCTTTATAAGTTTCCTTCATCATGATGTCTTTTTTTGTGTGTCTTTTTCTTTTCTTTTATTTATAAATTTAAATTAGAAACAAGCTTGTTTTACATGATAATCCCAGTTCCCTCTACCTCCCTTCCTCCCCAGACCCTCACCAACCCCCAGGGAGGGTGAGGCCTTCCAATGGGAATCTTCAATGTCTGTCATATCATTTGAAACAGGGCCTAGGCCCTCCCCTGTGTGTCTAGGCTGAGAGAGTATCTTTCTATGTGGAATGGGGACTCAAAGTCCATTCATATAATAAGGATAAATACTGATGCACTGCCAGAGGCCCCATAGATAGCCCAGGCCTACTAACTGACACCCACGATCAGGGGATCTGGGTTGTTCATCTGCTGGTTTCCCAGCTATCAGTATGGGGGCCATGAGCTACCTCTTGTTCAGGTCAACTGTTTTTATGAGTTTTCCCAGCCTGGTCTTAATCCCATTGCTCATCATTCCTCCTTCTCTGCAACTGGGTTGCATGGTTCAGCTCAGTATTTAGCTGGGGGTGTCGCTTCTACATCCATCAGCTATTGGATGAAGGCTCTAGGGTGGCATATAAGGTAGTCATCAATCTCATTATTGGGGTAGGGCACTATTGCTTAGATTGATAGTTGGGGTCATCCTTGCAGATTTCTGGATACTTCCCTAGTGCCAGATTTCTCTCTAAACCTATAATGGCTCTCTCTATTATGGTATCTCTTTTCTTGCTCTGCTCTATTGTACCCCTAACTCTATCTTCCTGCTGCCTCATGTACTCCTCTCATCTCCTCTTCTCCCCTTCTATTTCTCCTAACTTCTCCTCCCCCATGATCCCAATTTGCTCAGGAGATCTTGTCCTATTCCCCTTCTCAAGGGGACCATGAATGTCTCTCTTAGGGTCCTCCTTGTTTCCTAGCTTCTCTGACAGTGTGAATTATAGGCTGGTAATCCTTTGCTCTATCTCTGAAATCCATATATGAGTGAGTACATACCATGTTTGTCTTTTTGTGACTGGGTTACCTCACTCAGTATGGTTTCTTCTAGTTCCATCCATTTGTCTGTGAATTTCAAGATTCCATTGTTTTGTTTTGTTTTTTTTTCCCTCGCTGAGTAGTACTCCATTGTGTAAATTTACCACATCTTCTCTATCCATTCTTCAGTTGAGGGGTATCTAGGTTGCTTCCAGGTTCTGGATATTACAAATAATGCTGCTATGAACATGCTTGAAGAGATATCCTTGTTGTATGAATGTGCATCCATTGGGTATATGCTTAAGAGTGGAATTGCTGGATCTTGTAGTAGACTGGTTCCCATTTTCCTGAAGAACCTCCATACTGATTTCCAAAGTGGCTGTAGGAGTTTGCATTCTCACTGGCAGTGGAGATTTCCCCTTTCTCCACATCCTCTCAGCATAAACTGCCATTGGTGTTTTTGATTTTAGCCATTCTGACAGGCACAAGATGGTATCTCAGACTTGTTTTGATTTTCATTTCCCTAATTGCTAAGGATGTTGAGCACTTTCTTAAATGTTTTTCAGCTATTTCAGATTTCTCTATTGAGGATTCGCCATTAGTTCTGTACCCTACTTTTAAATTGGATTATTTGGTATTTTGGGACTAGTTTCTTGAGTTCCTAGTATATTTTGGAAATCAGTGTCTGTGCTACTGTTGTTATGTTCAGGAACTGGTCTTCTGTACTAGTTTGTTCAAGGGTACCTCCCACTTTCTCTTCTATGAGGCCCAGTGTGGCTGGATTTATGTTGAGGTCTTTGATCCATTTGGACTTATGTTTTGTGCATGGGGATAGGTCTGCATTTATATATTACTTGGCATTTTTCATTTGCTGCTCTTAATATTCTTTCTTTATTCTGTATGTTTGGTGTTTTGATTTTTATGTGGCAAGGAGATGTTTTTGTGACCTATTCTATTTGGTGTTCTGTAAGGTTATTGTGCTTACATTGGCATGTCTTTTTTTAGATTGGAAAAGTTTTATTCTATGATATCGTTGAATATGTTTTCTGTACCTTTGACGTGGGTTTCTTCTCCTTCTTCTATACTTATTATTTTTAGGTTTGGCCTTTTCACTGTGTCTTTATTTCCTGGATATTTTTGTTGGGATTTGTTGGATTAAGCTTTTCTTTGTCAATGAGTCTCCTAGTGTATCGTTAATACCTGAGATTCTCTCATCCATTTCTTGTATTCTGTTGGTTATGCTTGCATCTGTAGTTCCTGATCATTAATTTATTTTTTATTTGTTTTTGACCCAGAAATGGTGCAATTGCACATTGTTCAATTTCCATGAGTTTGTAGGGTTTCTGCTATTTGTGTTGTTGCTGAATTCTAACTTTAAAGCATAATCTTCTGAGACAGGGGGTTATTTCAATATTTTTGTACCTATTGAGGTTTGGTATATTGCCAAATATGTGGTCCATTTTAGAGAAGCATTTCTGTTTCCTGCATTCCCTTAGTTTTTTTTTTTTTTTTTTTTTTTTGGTGGGGGAGTTTTGAAACAGGTTTTCTCTGTGACTTTGGAGGCTGTCTTGGAACTAGCTCTTGTAGACCAGGCTGATCTCAAACTCACATGATCCGGCTGCCTCTGCCTCCTAAGTGCTTGGATTAAAGGCATGATCCAGCACAGCCCTGCACTGTTTGAATTTTTTGTTTCATTTTCTGGTTTGTCTTTTCCTCCATTTCTTGAATTATTTTGTTTGTTTTTTCTTCCATTTCTTTAAGGGATTTTTTCTCATTATCCCTTTGAGGGTCTCTATTACCTTCATAAAGTTGTTTTTAGCGTTGTTTTCTTCTGCTTCATCTGTGTTGGGATGTTCATGTCTTGCTAGTGTAGAGTCCCTAGAGACTGGTGATATCATATTGTTTTTTCTATTGTTTGGTGTGCTTTTATATTGTTGTCTTCTCATCCCTTCTTCCAGGGAGGTCTCTCCCTCTCCTGGTGGGTATGGGACCAAGGTTTTCTTCCAATGGGTGCAAGCAGGTCCAATACTCTGATGGCTCTACTCTTCCCATGGGTGGAGGCAGGACTAGTACTGAGATTTAGGCAGAGTCTGGATTGGCTGTTCCACCAGGATGTGTTCCCCAGTATGTAGGCCACAAGCCTCAGGAGGCTCAATCAGGGCACCATAAGATGGGCCCAAAGAAGCCATGCTTTTCTCCTCCTGTGGATAGGGTTAGGACTAGTACCATGATGCTGGTAGACTCTGGATGTGCTGGTCCGCTGGTACGTATTTGCCTGTGTACTGTCCCCAGGCTGGTGGAGGCCCCAGCAGGGTACTAGAAGCTGTCATGATGTTGTATCACAGCAGCAAAAAGTAACTAAGACATATGCATAATGAAATTATAGATCAAAATTTTTAAGAGAAGTCTCCTATTATAATTTTCATTCATCATAGTTTCCAACAGAATATGTTCTCACAAAACAAATGTCAACAGATCATTATTGTTTTTCATAATGAATCACAATGAAACTAGAGTTAGAAGTAAATACACATAATACATAAGCAAAATCACTTCTTTATCAAATACTTCTATTGGCTTGTTCTCTGTGACAGGTATTTTCTAATAACTTTAAAATCACTTAGTTTGTATAGCAACTCTCTGAAGTATGTGGAATTGTTAGTCTCATTAAATAGATGAACAAGCAGGTTTGGTTATCTTTAGTAATTTGCTTTGTGAAGACTCATAGGAAGGACCAAGCCACTAATCAAAGTTGCTGTCACTCACTGGTACTCTGCCAACCCTTTTCCCTTTGCAGATATTAGCACTCCACTTCACTAAACTTTTACCATTCCTTTCTCTATTTTGTGTCCTTATGCTAAAGTCATGTTTTTTATTTGTTTGTTTTTGTTTTTCTTGTCTGTTGAGGAATTATATGTTAGCCAATGTCATTGGGTTCTGGATAAGCAGAGTTTATTCTCTCTGTGATTGGTTATTAAAAGATCTTGAAAATGATCAAATAAAGGGGATATATACTATTTTAATCATTGCTATGCACACAGTAGGTAAATTAAAATCATGCTTATTGAATAATTAACCTAGCCAAGAAAAGACTGGAAGGCTGTAAGTGAACCATAGAGTAATCCCTAATGTATTTGAATAGTTAGCTGAAGACTCACATGAAATTTTATGCCTTATTAAAAAATAAATCAATAGACAATGTGCTTAGAGTTTAGCTATATCCATTTAAAATGTTTCAATCTAAAAATATACTAATTTTTTTATTGTATGAGTGTTTAGAAATCTGAAAAGACCTAGACTACTCAGAGAGGAGGCGACTGTCTCTTGATATGATGATATCATCACCACACAATAGATCTTAACCATTCTAGAAGAAGAACATGGAAGTACCTGGAAAATAAAAAACAAAACAAAACAAAACTAAACACCAAAACCAAACCCAAAACAGACATTGGCTGATTCTTTTTTATATAATGCTCAGTGGACAAAGGATTCTCCATAGAATAATGCACAGTACATCATATGTTTTCTACAGTTCAAAAGCATCTCTATATTGACATATAATGAAAAGAAACTAAAAAAAGCATGCTAAATAAATTTAGTACAATAGTCATTTTAGAAGGTAGGTATAGAATGAGAACTGCATATGTCATTGTTAAATTTTTATTCGTAGGTGCATTGATGAGTTCACAGAAATTAGTTTAGTAAATTAGCAGAGAGATAAAGACACAGGCAAAATAGAACAGTAATGACCACAAACCTAATATTTAGAAACTAACCATTGCAACTAAAGTTTTTCCTCTGTGCTCAATTTTTAAAAAGTATTAATAAAATGACTAGTAATGATATTCCACTATACTCATAGATCAGTGCCTTATCCAGACACTACCAGAAAAGCTTCTTTCTGTAGTAGATGGGAACAAATACAGAGATTCACAGCCAGACATTACAAACAGAGAAAGACCTTGGAACTCAGAGCTCTAAAAGAGATGTCTCCATCAGATCCCTTTCCTATGAGCTCAGGGAACCCCCAAAGATGATGCAGAAAGTGTGTAAAAACCAGAGGGGGAAGGAGGACACCAAGAACAGACTAAATCAACTGAGACAAGCTCATATGAACGCACAGAGACTGAAACAGCAAGCAGAGGGCCTGCACGGATCTGCACCAGGTTCTCTGTGAATATCCTGTAGCTTTCAGTTTAGTACTTTTAGGGAACTCTTGAGTGTGGGAATGGAATAACTAGGTGTTTGATTTTTGTGCCTTCTTTTACAGATCTTTTCCTTCTGTTGGTTGGCCTTATTCTACTTCAGTGTGGTGTTTTTTGTTTCATCTTATTATATTTTATTTTGTTATGGTTTGTTGTGATCTCTTAGAAGCCTTTTTTTTTCCCTAATGAGAGACAAAAAGGGAGTGGATTCTGATTGGAGGGGGTGTGGGGACGAACTGGGAGGAGGAGAGGGAGAGGGTAACTGTAATCAGTATATATTGTATGAGAAAATAATCTATTTTAAATTAAAGGAAAACTATAAAAAGTAAAATAAAATACAAGATTAAGAAAGCAAAATAAAACGAAAAATATTCTATTAGGAGTTGGGGAGGTGAGGCAAAGATATCAGAGTTTGAAGTCTACCTGGCTTTCATAGTAACATCTAAAAATATTAAAAATGAATGCTTTAAGATAAAAAGTCCATCACAGAAAATATTTGTAAATATATTTAAACGGTGCTTGACAATATTTGATAATGCTTGAATATGAAGTAGACCCATAAAATTTATTGACATATAGTCAATCTGTTATTATAATGGCTAATAAAATTGAAATTGACAGGGAATGGTTTTTATAAAACTTAGAGTATGGAATGTGGAATATTTTATTGACTATTTATATATCAAAGACCAACTTATTGAGCATCACATATTTCTGTGGAATAATTTTGGGTGCTAAATGAAATGGAAGACATTGGAAGATGAATACAACTAATTCGTTCACATATTTTTCTATTTATTCCATACGTCTTGAAGATTTTCTGTTTCAATGTATGGCAAGATTTGCTTAGGTAGGAAAAATTCGCCACATAATGATAAATACTGACAGTATAGCTTAACAGTTAAGATCAATAGTCTAAAGGTAGGTTGCCTGTGTTCAAATCCTACTTCTACTATGTAGCAGCAAGAGAGGTGGTTGGAGGCAGTCATCAGTTTAATTAGATTGTGTGTTGTCTGGAGCTAATTGACAGCAACTCTGTGTATGCCTTTCAGTGAGGATTGGTGTGTGGATGAGTAATAGAGTAAGACATGCTCTATGTGTGGCTGGAGGAAAGAATTGGAAGAGGAAGCTCCTTTCATCCTGAGTGAGTACATCCATTGCTGCTCTCATCAATCACACACTTCAGCCCATTTGGCCTTTTAGCATGAACCCAATACCAGCAGTACTTCAGAAAGCATCCGGCTCTTCAGTGTTCCACACAACTTTCAATTTTCATCTTCCTGGACAGAACAGCTATGTTTCCCTGCCTTTCCAGTATATGGGCAGCCACTGTTGGATGATTCAACCCATATCTTGTAAGCCAATTCTGTCAATTTCTTTTTACACATGAATAAGTGATGCTGCTGAATAAGATAATTGTTGTTATCTGTGTTGCAGTAGGAAAAAAACTCAATATTTCTTAGGTTCTGATTACAAAGTATGATGGATTTTATATAACATAAATACAGAATGCTAATGGCAGTCACAAGAACATAAAAGAAAGTGACTTTGGATTAATGCCTGTGTGGAAGATCATACCCACTCAGGAGCTTCAGACTGAGAAAAAAATTTCATTTGATAGAGATGACAATGGTGATTACAAATAGTGACTAATGTAGACCATATAGTACAACAAGAAGTCAGGGTGTTACTCTTAGGAAACGAAAACAGTTTTGTATGGTCAGGACATAAAACACGTGTTATGGTTTAAATATAAAATTGCCCTTATAGACTCATGTGTTTGATACCTTTGGTCCCCAGCTTGTGCCACTGTTATGAGATGTATTGGAACTTTTGAAGTGCAAGATATGATTGGTGGACAAGAGCCATTAGGGGTGGCTGTTGAAGGTCTGCTTCCTGTCTGCTGTGCTTATGTGACTGGCAGCAAACTCCTATCATATGGCTTGAGTTAGCTTGGTTGCTACACCTTCCTGTGCTATGATGGACTCATACCTCTTGATACTGTGAACTAAAATAGATTCGCCTCTAAATTGGATCTATTAGGTATTTGCTCATAGTAGCATAAGGAACACAAGTTGGGAAGGAGGGATTCTGTCAGGAGACAAATTTAAAGAAGAGTTGGGGGGCATATTTCTGAAAGAGGCTTGTATGCTATGCTAAAGCACTGTGCTCCATGCTGAAGAGACAAACTTGAAATTCTAGACCATAGATAAATGAAATTGCTGTTGTTTCAGAAGAATTGGAGGTTGATATGAAGAGAACTGGCCATTTGGAATCCAGCTAGGAAGCTGTGGAAATTACCTGAGCAAATTTTATAAGTAATTATATTTCTGAGCCATTGCTCTTGGGAAGGGTACATCCAAAATGAACAAAATTATTTCTAACATTGTGAGAAATAAATTTCCTTCTGTCTGAAAAATCAATTATATGTATTCTCATGTGTGAGACAGTGGAGTTGTAATAGGTAAGGTTAGGAGATTAAGTAAAGCAACAAGAATTAAGTTCTAGTTCAAGGTGCTCTGGACCTAAGCACACCATTTAAGGCATATAAAGGGAACCCTAAAAGGCCTGGGATAGGAGGTTATGGGATGGATGATGTAAGAGTTGTTTTTAACATTGGAGAAGATATATGTATACCTAAAAGAAGAGAAAGGATTCAACAAGTGGAAAACAATGAAATAAAGCATTGGGGCTCAAAAATTATCTATTATAAAGTTCTGGGGTCCAAACCTCCCCTCAATTTGAAGGAGACTGAATCTCCCATTGTCTTTTAGATGTCAGCTAAATTACTGCCAGAAGGCTTGGCCTCAGTGGATAAAGTCTCCTAGTTTTCGTAACAGACCAAGGCCCTGGGTTTGTCCACACCTGTTCTGAGGGGTTTGTTTATGTGCCTAGGGACTGTTTAGGTGTGTCACTAGGGCTAAAAGTTTTTTTGATATCAGCTTTATACATGATAGTAGATGTTTTCTGCGGTCACCCCACTGTTGGAAAGCTATTTTAGAGGATGGGTGAATAAACTGGAGACTCCAGTTTCCACCATGGACTGAGGGACCCCCTGAAATGACAAGATGCCTGTGTCTCATCTTTATTGCCGTTGGGTACCTAGGAGTTTCCCTGTCCAGCATGGACCTAGAGCCATTTGGCTGGCTCTGATATCAGCCTCAAAGACATCAGTCTGGAATAGATAGCCTCTGTAGCGTGGGACTGATACAAGCCAGGCCCCAGCAATAAAGGAGGACCAACGTTTCTCAGAAATTAAAAGGGGCTAGAATATATATATATATATATATTCGTATATATGAGAACTGCATGAATGTTTCTTATGTCATAATATATTACCAATTCTAGTTCATTCAAGACTGATGCTTTATTTCAGCTAGTTAGCAGTCCATGCAGGACTTATATATATGTTATATTAACCGGGGAGAGTCAGATTATTTCCCAGAAAAATCTCACCTCATTTTTGCTTCCAACTACAGTCGGTATGGTTTCTGTAGCTCAAGTCACTGATAACACTTAGCATTCTCCACCTTTCTAGTTTGTGTTGGACTAACATGATTTAAAGCAACTTCTTATTGTGACTTTGTTCATGTTGTTTCTATTTATTCCCATTCATTTCATTTTAGATGGTTTCATAGCATTCGAACACATCCCTCATTTGCATCTCTGGATGCACAAAAGAGGTCCACGGTAACTTTAGAAATATTGAATTTTCAGATGGAGTCCCCTGAAATCAATTCTGTTTCTATTTGTTTGGATTTGAACCCCATCCTGGCTTTCAATTCCCTATGTAAACAAGGGTGTCATTGCACTTCTGACCCCCTTGACTCCAATCCTGAGTGATAGGATGGTAGGCATTTGCCACCACATCCATTTGTGATATGCAGGGCATCAGACTCAGCTCATTAATTGGTTGTCCAGGGGCAAACAGTTAGTTTTGAAAACACATGTACAAGCGATAGTGTTCAGACTGAACAGGTTATAGCTTGGAATATATATATATATATATATATATATATATATATATATATATATATGCATAAATAACAATTAGTGAAACATTAGGCCATGCATTTGCAGGAGAGTAGGGAGGCATGTATGGGAAGGATTGGAGGGAGGAAAGGGAAGGAAGAAATATTGTAATTGAAGTTTCAAAAAAATCTCCTTTTAAATTAAAACAAGACAAAATAAAACAAAAACCCCAGTTCTTTGTGCATGCTTTGTATGTTACCAAAGGAGTTTCAACTGCAGTCCTGTTTGTGGTCTTTCCTGAAAGGTCTTGCTATCCTGTCCAGGAAGTCCTCAAACTCTCATGCCTTCTCATCATAGCTGGGATAATAGCGATGTGTTACCACCCTGGGCTGGGGCTTTAAATAAAAATATTCCTCCATGACGGTAGGGTGAGAACTGACAAGGAAGCGGGGGGGGGGGGGCAGAACTACCATCGAAATGCTGGATAATTAAGAACGATTTATGGAGGCACAATGTTCAGGCTCTGGTGTTCATATTTTGTGTGTGACTCTGTAAGCATTGCTAAAGTGATGAGCTGTCACCAAGGCTTGGAAAGCCAAGTATAGCTTTTTTTTTTCTTCCATGTGCTTTCTAATTTGCCTGACACTGGGGCTAGTTCCTCATTCTCTGGCTAACATCTGTTTTTAGTTTAGTTTGTTTGTTTCCAGATACCATCAATTAATACTTTTAGAACATCATTCTCCGGACACCTACGCAGCCTGGGCTATGGAAGTCAGCTTTGAAGTGTGGTGCTCTGATTGCTTCCTGTATGTGAGAGGCTCTGTGGACTGCAGAGACCTTTCAATCTTACCTTCCCGTTTCTAGCACCATCAGAGGTAACCAGGAGAGTCTGATCTCTCTTCTCTTCCATGGTCCCTGCAAGGCACTCACAGCAAAGGGCCCAGAGGTCTGCAGTCCAAGGCAGTGTTTTTTGAATAAGGTTCCTGTCCCTGAAAAGAAGCCCACACAAACAAACCCCACTGCTCATTCCTCTAGACCACTTCTGCTAGCCACAGAGGAAGAGCAGGCCTCTGCATCCTGCAGACTATGTTCATACAATAATATCAGTATTAACAGGCTCTAACCTGTTAAACCCACCCAATCCAGCCTAAAGCCAAAGAGTCAATCCGTTCCAGAAAAGGCTAAAACTGTGATTCCAGCCAGAAACCCAGGGGCACAGCCAACTCTGAACGTTAAGCCTTTCCTTGTGGTGGAATTTGCATAAAAGAGTGGGGCAGTGGGAACAAGTCTACATAAACAGGACATGCAAAGGGCTTTTAGGCCCATCTCTGCCCTCCACCGAGGGGCCTCAAACAGCTGAAGTTGCCTCTGTTTGCCAGTCTAAAACAAGCATTGTAGACAGAACTTTTGGCACAAAGACTCTGGAGGCTTCTCCCAAAACAGTGTCCTTGGAATCAGGCAGAGATGCCAGGTTCTTTGGGTCCACGACAGCTATCATTTCAGATTCCTAAGCAGCCCTCAGAATCCATGATCTGGAAGGTGATCTCTGAAATCTTGCCTAGTTATGGGCCTCTGTCTCGTTTCCACCAGTCATTCAGCCTTCATGAACAAAATTCACACGTGGTTGGTGGCAGTTCTCTCCAGGCTAGCCCTTGTACCTAATTTACATTTCTTTGATTACTGGAAGACCACAGCCTTCTTATGCTTCACCACTGTTGGGTTTTCTCTTTTAGAATTATTTGTTGATTACTTACATATTTTTTTTCTGTTGGGAATCTATGTTTTTCTAGTTAATTTTTAAAAATTCCCATCACATGCTAGCTATAAATATCATGCTGGTTTTGTATACTTCAAATATCTTACCCTTATCTCTGTTAATTTTAAATGTAATGTTTCTGTGAAACAGAAATCTTTATTTTTAATGCAAACATGCTGGAAGAGGTCAATATGCACTATAATTTTAGGTTTTGAATGTGGGAACACAAAGCTGAGCTGTTGTTTACAGTATGCGGTGGTATTGGCATAGACTACTGCTGATACTCTGTCTTTTATTTCTTTTACCTGTTGCAAGACTATTGCTTTTAATCTTCCTTGAAACCTGTGAGTTATCTTAACATCACCTCAAGACATTACCTTTTTCTTGAAGTAATTGGAGCATATTTCTATTGTTTGTAATTAAGAGAATATTGTCCCATACGAACAATGAATCTGGAGCATTCATAGATACTCAAAAAAATGTGATGCATGCCATGCCCCCTGTTTTATTTAGATAGGGTTTCCTGCAGAGCAGGCTGATCTCAAACTCACTCTATTGCTAGAGGAAGGTAGCCTTGAACTCTTGATCCTCTCTTCAGCTCCTGAGTAGTGAATTCTAGGTATGTTATTACCCTACCTAATTCAATACAAAGCTTTGCAATCAATGCATTCCTAAAGATCCAAGTAGTTCTCCTCACAGTTTCTTCAAGTAAAGAAAAACAAAATTAAACTAAACAAAAATGTGTATGCCAGCATAAGGCTTGTCTTATTGATGTATAAATGAATCTCACACACAGCTCTTAAATTAGATTTTATTTTAAATGTATGCAGTAATAAAAACGGGGCAATTTGAGCAGTAAGTAGAATGAACCTTATTGTATATGCTGTATCTTAAAAGAAAATTCCAAAGGTCATTTAAAAGGGAATTCTGAATAAGATATGATTTCTTATGTAATTATTTATTTGGTGACCCATTAATCTTCATTTCTTTGCCCATCAACAGTATTTTTCTACATATGGACAAACTTCAACAGTAAATACATCCTCTTCCCAGCACCAGCTCTGTGTCCTATCAAGGATCAATTATGTTTCCACAAAGGGGCAATGCACTAAATAAAGTAAAAAATGTGATAGATTTAGAGAATAAAGAGGGACCTTCATGTTGAAAGTTCTTAAGGAGTACAGCTTTTATTTATTTTTATAAAGTTTTCTGTTCTCTATCTGGTAATTGAAATGAGTTCAGATCCTAAAATAAACATCCCCAAGAACAGACATTATGACTCTGCTGAGGGTGACAGTTTAGATCTTTGTTACATTTCAGGAAGTGAGGCTTTGGGGTCACTGTGAGTGAGAAGTCCTTTATTCTTTGTTCTGGTGCCTTGTGATGCACACACTTTGAATCATGAGTTCTATGTAGGAATGGACTCTGTATGCTTCACGGGCACTCAGAGTACTTAATAGGAAGGTAGCCATGACTATCCCCAAGGGGACAATGTTTTAGCTTAAAGAACAAAATGGAAAACGAATCATGTTTGAGTACAGAGATTGCATTTAGAAGTAGTTAAAACTGCAGGTAAGGGTCTAATTAGTCTGAACTCACTAGAGTGGAGACATTATAGACGTTTATAATATGAACCCCTCAGAATTTATGATGTCTGTCTATATTTTGTATAATAGTGTCCACTTATGGTTTACAAAAGAATCATTTATAAACATGGCATAGAGTTGCTGGAGATGCCATAGAATATTAACAAGTGACTTTTAGTTATTTATTCACCTAGCAGAAATGTGCTCAAATTTTACCAACCATATTGAAACCAACTTGAAAGACAGGCATATGGGGACTATAAAATATATTTCTTAACCTAAGTAAAGTGGGGAGACAAATATAAAGCACACAATTTTAACTACATTGAGATGAGGATTAGATCGTATATAATTTTAACTACATTGAGATGAGGATTAGATCATATATAGTTTTTTAAAAAACGGGGTTCAACTCTATTATAATCGAAGTCATTATGTTTTTTCAAAAATTTTTTAACAGACTATGGGTTTAACATGGTGATTGAGTAATTACCTGTTATACTTGAGGTGTTGAGTTCAACACACACACACACACACACACACACACACACACACACACACACACACACCCTTAGTGCTTCAGTACTTGTTATGCCTAAGGTAGTGTGAAGCATTGAGCCACAATTATGTAGCTCATAAGGATAACTCCAGTCCCTGTGATAGTTACAGTCTTGAGGCTGACAGGAGCTTGAGTTCACAGGCATTGGCAGTAGTGCAGTAAGTATAATGATTGGAGACATATAGTATATTGTTAAATTGATTTAAAGGAACATTGAATTTGACTATAAGAAGAGATGACTAAATTGGTAATTGAATGCTGAAAAGTATTCAGGAAAATGAGGTAGGAAATAGAATAGTCCACATGGAGATGAGGAGCTCATAGACCTGCTAGTTAGAAAACAATGTTACATTTGAAGGTACAAGTATGAGTATGACGTTTTGAATGACCAAGGATGCTGTAGAGGTACACAAAGACTAAGAGTCATGGAACAGAGAGAAATATTTGGACATTACTATTCAGGCTGTAGAAAACCATGGAAAATATTCTGTAAGAAAAGGACAAATCATACAGGCACTAGAGCAAATTAAAGACTTTGAGACAGTCAGACCATCAACTAAGGAATGGCTGGGGGTGTGGCTACAGAGAGGACTTGTCCATAGTGGTTAGAGACCTGGGTTTGAGAAGGAAGAGAAAGGGGAGGAGGAAGAGGAGAAGAAGAAGGAGGCAGCATCAGGAGCAGCAAGCAAGGGAAGGCAGTAGAGGGGAGAGGAGAGGGAGAAGTGGAAGGAAGAAGAATATCAGGGTAGTTAGCCTTGAGAACGGAATAGACCAAGGAAGTGTGAATCATGAGTATTTGTGGTACAGAGTCTTGTATTGTATTTGGTCCTTTGACAGCACTCAAAAAGTTTCTGGAATGAAAGAGGAAAATACTTCTGAGAGAAGTTGATGGAGCTGTCCTGTCACAGCTCTTACCTGTTCCACCAGGTCTTCAAACTTAGTATGCCCAAAGCAGCATGTGCATTGTCTGTGAAACCATTCCCCTTTACTGACTTTTATTTAGTTCTGGAATTATTTTCCACTCACATGATGCTTTGTATCATTTAACCCTCATCTTCATTATTTAAAATAATCCTTCGATGGGTCACATTATGGTTGATGATTAGCATCATGTTTAAAATTTGAAAACTTCTGTATTTAAAGAGTCCATGAGGAACTTGCTCTATCTTGTAAGCCCTCTTCAGTGGGAAATTACCAATATGGAGCCAAGTAGAAATATAAGGGTATTTAATAGGGAAAAAGTCTTACTTACAGAGTGACCTAGCCAGCCTGCGTGGCAGCAGTCTATACAACTAGCCAAAGAGCAAAAGCAAAAGCGAAACCCAGCCACCTGAAACTCTCACTCTACATCACCCTGACCACGCCCTCGAAGGCATAGTTAAGCACACCCCTAAGCGGGCAGCTTCCCCTACAATTCCCCTTTTAGTCTAAAAGAGGATTAAAACTTAACAGTGTAAAGTATCCAAAATTAACAATCATAAGGTGAAACATAAGAAGATGCAACAATCTGCTTATGTCACATCCTAACTATTTTAACTAAACCTTAAAGTCATCTGAAAGAGGTGTCCAAGCCTGAATACCTCTTTCCAATCCCAACCATAAACAATAGGAAGCTATCCCTAACTAGGTATATACACTATCCTAAATGACAACAATGGGGAAAGGGGGCATAGCATCCTCCAAGTTACTTCCTGCTGAAATGGGATGAAGATAGCCTTGTGGGGTCCTGTAGGAAGAAAATGTTAGTATAGTAAAAGTCTTGAATGGATTGTATCCAGTCCATGTTAGATGGGATTCACTTGATTGAAGATCTCGATTGAAATCCTCTACTTGATTGAAGTCAGTATCTGAAGCTTTAGCTGGAGTGTCAGTTGAAATGGAGCAAGTTGGATCCAGTGCAGTCGAGGAGGTGTGGCCCATTTTCTTTCCGGGGTGTCTAGGGATTGCTGTCAGGCAGGTCTTCATTGGCTATGTGGGACTCAAACTTAACAGAGAAATGTTTGCTTGTGTATGTACACGTGCTGGGGAATGCAAACATGAGAGCATAACAATTATGAGAGGGTGCACACCTTGAAAGAAAGATCCAAGAAAAGACAAAGACAGTCCCCAAATTCTTTTCTTATTCTGTATTACATCAATTGGCTTCTTGATACAATACAGAAACTCTATAAAGTTTAGTTAAACAACCTGCTTGGATTTTAGTGGAGGAAAGCCAAATCCACCTCTAAATCCAGCATTGGTTTAATTGAATAGGGACTAGAAAATAAAGAGAAATAGAGTTCTCTGAGAGACAGCTGTAAGATTTATCGTAACAGCCCTCAGCTTGTACAAGCTGCACCCTAGCAGTCTATTTTCTCCTGCATGTTGAAGACCGATCTTGTAATTGACTGATCTTGTGAAATTTAACTGCTCTTCTTAGAAGATAATGGGTCCCAAGAGTAACCACTGATGCTTTTGTAAGTAAATGCTTGCTTGATCAGGATAACTGCGGTATCTACAGATATGGGTGTATTACCATTATCATCGGTGTTGCTGTCTGCAGATGTTTCACAGGGCAAGACTACATTGAATTGACAGGTAACTAAAAGCCTCAGGACTGTCCTCATGGAGGACTAAGTCAGTTATTTTGTGATCTTATACCCAACAACAAAATAAGCTCAAGTCTCACTGTGCTTTCCTTCTTCTGAGGGTGACAGGAAATGCTAACATGTACTTGACTTAAGGTCTGTAGCCTTTATCATGACACTGAAAAAAACCTCAAGGTGGAGAGAGAGAGAGTGGGGAGAGAATGAAAGAGAGAGAGAGAGAGAGAGAGAGAGAGAGAGAGAGAGAGAGAGAGAGAAAGAGAGCAATCTGATTTTAGGGGTTAACACTGAATTGGATCAGGCTCTGTGCACTTCTTTAGTTGGAGTTCGAGCTACCTTCTCTTAATGTCTGGTTTTCTGGAGAAAGCATTGTACAATTCTTTCAGAGTAACCATTTCCATTTTTTGGTGTTTCTTGTTGTTTTGTTGTTATTTATTCTTTTGAATATTTTAGGAGACAGGAGATATTCATATTGAATTTAGAATTTGCATTCCATGTATGTGTATGGTATTGGTTACCTACCATTTTCACATGTATTACCTAAACTGATTTTTACCTCAGCTTCATGGGAAGACCTTACCATTTTTTTTAAAACTTTCTGACGAGGAAATGGAGCATGTTTCAGTCTCACACAGATAGTAGATGACGTCTCAAAGATATGAGTTTGAGTTTTCTAACTCTAAAGTTTACAAGTAAGTGGCAGATGGATTATTTAAAATAATAACAACTCAAGCAGGCAATACTTATGAGAACCTTAGAATCCAGATGGAGGGAAAAATGATAGAATAGGAAAAGATAGAGCAAACTGCTCAGACCATTTTCTATGTTTGTGGTGCCAGGTCTCATGAGTCGGTCACTTCATTCAGTCTCTGTGGCACAGAAAATGAGAAAAAGAAAACCAAAGTAACTCAACAGGACTCATGCTATGAGCTGGTACTTGACAGTTTTCTCAGTTTGTTTAAAGCATGGTATGATACTAGCGTTCAGACTGTTGGGTAGCCTCAGACATTTCACAAAGCCTGCTCTCTCAAAAGCCAGTTTTAGCACCATATCTAAGGGAAGAGAGGTGGTTATGCTTCTAACCATGAGTGCATGATGCAGGAATTTTCTGCAAAAATCTTTTCTTTTTCCTGTTAGGACTCACAAACATCAGAATAGACTGCTCCTTAGAGACTGCATTTTATTCTTTTCCAATTAGTTTATATAATGGTGATCTTCCATGAAAATCTACATATATCACATGCCAAATATGTTCATTGGCTGTTTTCAGTACTTCAAGATACAAATTAAGATAAAAAAAGCTATACATGTTTTGGTTAAGACATTAAGAAGGGAAAAAAGTTAAGTGAGTTTTCCCAAGTTATTAAAAATGTGCTTTTTGGAGCACATTCCCTATGGAGGGATACTCTCTCAGCCTAGATACAGGGGGAGGGCCTTGGTCCTGCCCCAAATGCTGTAACAGACTTTGATGACCCCCCATGGGAGGTCTCACCCTCTCTGAGAAGTAAATGGGGGGTGGGATGGGGGAGGCGGCAGAGTGGGAGGATGGGAGGGAGAGGGAACTGGGACTGGTATGTAAAATAAGGTTGTTTTTAATTTAAATTTAAAAAAATTTTAAAAAGAAAAAATGTGGGCTGGCCTGTCTTCAAGGTTTTTATGTAGATTGGATATATCCATGTATTTTAGAGAGGCAAAGTTTTGAGTTCTGTGTATGCTCTTCACTTCATTTTCACTCATATCAATATTTTCTATTTGTGATGGATTAAGGTTATGCAGTTTTAACTATTATATCATTTCTATGTGTGTTGATTTTTAAATCTCTCTTTAAATATTTAAAGTAAAAGAGAAGGGGTATCTGTTACGTGTGGTTGGATGGCAGCAGATGAATATTTTATCAGCAAGTTATAAGACCTCTTAGAAACTTATGCAACAGGTATGTGTTTATTATTCAGTGCCTTCATGAAAAAAATAGATTTTTCAACTCCCGAGGTTATACTGGTGAACATAATTTAAAATAAAACCTGAGAAAAGTAAAAGAGATTAAATAAATATTCATGAAAATGCCCTCTTCAGGAAATAGGGTCATTTGAACAGTCTATTCCATTAAAAATCGCTTTATTTCACTTAAATTGGTTACCTCGCAGGGAAATCGAGACCAAAGACATGAATTTGAAATCTCTCCACTGCATTAAACAGATAGAATGTATCATTAAAAATAATCTATAACTGATCAGTTATTTTAACCGGTAAAGTCAGGGAGGCATCAAATACACATTTAGATGATATCTTAAAATTATATAAAAATCAGTTTTTATAATTACATGCAAACACTGATAAACTTAAGCTTATAATTCTATAGCATTATTGATGATCTAAAGAAGTTGCCTAAAGGTAATGTAGTACAGTTGCTTATAATTGTTGAATTGAAAGTAAATGCCAATCAGTATACCATGAAATTATTAGCACCCTTTGATTTTTATTTATGAAAATCATTACAAATTAAACCAAATGATCTTGTCAGATGTTAATTCACTTGAAACTTTACCCTTTTAAATTGACTATTGATATCCACAAGTGCTAATCTAAAACCACTCTTGTATTTTCACCCTAAATCATTTATAACCAGTATCTTGATAGTTTCTTAGACTTCTGCTTATCATAACGTTATACTGTCCTCCTGTCCTTTCATTTTACTCTCCCTGTCTCCAACTGATTCTTTTAAGTTCTCTTCATTGTCTCAAATGATTTGGGAATCATTGAAAGATTTTTGAAAGAGATAGGACAAATAAGGTTGTTCTGGCTCACTAGTTGCAGCATCTACTGAGAACTGCAAATGCTAGATCCTTCCTTGATCTATCATATCATAATCCCTGGTCAAGTGACATGTATGACAGAACCTGAGCAGACCATTGAAATGCCAAGATTGCATCATAAAGTCTGCTGGTGCCGGACTCCTTTGCATTCCTCACCAGGCCCATGTTCTTGGTTATAGTTGAATATTTCCTGTCGCAACTACCCAGCCTCAAGTAACTGACTCAGAGGCGAATATGAATTATAAAGTTTTGGCCAATATATCAGGCTTATTACTGACTAGCTCTTACAGTTTAAATTAACACATACTCCTTAGTTACCCTCTGCCACATGGCAGCCTCTTTATTAACATGTCATGTTCATCTCCTGCTCTCTCTGCATCTGCAGGTGACACCTCATACTACTCTTCTCTTTTCCACCATCCTTCTTTTGGTCACCCCGCCTATACTTCCTGCCAAGTATAGCCAATTAGTTACTGGCTAATGAGCATTTTATTGAACCAATTCCAGGGACAAATTTTTACAGTATACAAAAGGATTATTCCATAGCACTTGGTCTCCCTGAGCAGGAAGTGTGTTGGAACAATTCCAGGATGTCTTGTTCATTTTGTATAGGAGAACATCCTCTTTACAGACCTAGAACAGTGACTTTTAGAGTAAAGAACAGGGGACATTACTGCTTTCCCTACTAATAGGAGTGCAGATAGGATTGAATTAATTTATATCTCAGTGTTTCAATTGGGAGTCTTGCTCCACTTCCAGAATCTTCCTGAAACAGTCCAGGGAAGATAAAGGTAGAAAGTAATGAATGACAGAGTAGTACAAGTCCTTCTTGGAATGTGGGTTACAAGTTCTATTAAGAAACAAGTCAGGCTACTTCACTTCTGCACTGTGTGTAATCACTTGGAATTTTTATTCATGTCAATAATTTAGGACAGTCCAACATGCGGACAGAGGTGTAACATTTTTGTTTGGAAAGTATGAATTTTAGTTTCTGTCAGAAATATGTGAGGGGGGCTAAGTAGATATCTCAGTGGATAAAGTACTAGCTGCCTGAGTTCAAGTACCCATACCCACACAAATGCTGATTGTGAATGATACCTCCCTTATAATCAGCACTCCAGATCTGGAGCCATGGACTCCTTGAGGCAAGCTCACTAGCTGAATTAGTTGAGCTAGACAGTTCTAGATTCAATGAAGGTAGCATTATTCTATATACAAGGTGGGAAGCAATCAATAAAGGCACCCAGTGTTAACCCTTGGGCTCCACAGGCGTGTGCACATACCTACATGCATAACCACAGACATGCATGCCTACATACATACAAACATATGTATACACATATATGCACACCATTTAAACAGACAAAATAGAGAAAGTAAACAGAAATGTGTTTTGGAGAAAATAAAAAGAAATGTGTTCAGAAACTTAATTTATTTTAAACTGAAGTTTATTTTACAAAACAAAAACACTTGTTTCAAAACTAAAAAATAAAAGAAAAGTGAACTCTTACTCTAAGTTTGTTGCAAAGTGTGAGTTGGAAGCCAGCTCTAGTAGGAGGGGAGAAAGCAAAGGATTAGGCCAGTTGCAGTATGCACACACCTGGCACACACACCTCCCTGGATGGTGCATCTCTCGGCTCCATCCTCTGTCTGTGTCTAGGGCTCAAAATTTTCATATCATAGTTTTAAGCCTTTTTTGTTCTTAGCTTACTAGATTCAGTTTTACAGGGATTCAAGTGGTTTTTTTTTTTTTTTTTTTTTTAGATATGAGTGGTATTAGACAATTGTTTTATG
The DNA here is from genome assembly GCF_003668045.3 of Cricetulus griseus. Lineage (NCBI taxonomy): Eukaryota > Metazoa > Chordata > Mammalia > Rodentia > Cricetidae > Cricetulus > Cricetulus griseus. Next base: position 46,826,415 of record NW_023276806.1, on the reverse strand, counting down.
CTGTCTCACTTCAATTAAGAGTTGGCTCTAGAGTTTGCTTATGGTTCCCCAAGCATGCTTATTTAAAAGGTTTCCTTCAAAAGTTCTGTCCCATATGAGGTGAGCTATCTGTTATGTAACAGAGAAAGGAGAGCAAAACAAAATAAAGGGACAAGTCTCCCAACAAAAGTCTCCCAACGGAGACTATTGCTACTCATCTCATATGCTTGGGAGTTTTGTTCTAACTCTCTCAAACTTTTGCTAAGGTATAAATCTCACCTCTGGAACTGTAAGCATGTTGGGTAAGGTCACAAATCTGAAAAATCTTATCCCTTTCCGTCTGAGCTGCTATACTTACACTTACATCAATGGTAAAATAGACATTTTGATTTTGTTAAACTTATTTAATAAAACTTGTAGTTGTTGTTATTACTTATTACTGCTATAGACTAATAGTCATGCTTTAATATTTTAAAATTATTAAATTAAAAAATAGGAAATGCAGAATATAGCTACATGAAAAGCTACTACTTGTCAGTCAACTAAAAATATAATTTAGGCATAGATGGCCACCCCAGCAGTGTCCAGTCTGTCTGAACAGGTGTGGAGCTTCAGTACATCTGTGGTCAGGCCCTTTGCCAAGCTAGTCAGGACCCCTGTTCAGATATATGACATTGAAGGTCGCCCTTTATTCTGCTGCATCTAAACAGAATAAGCTAGATCAAGTAGAGAAGGAGTTGCTACTGCTGGGACAACTCCTGAAGGATCCCAAGGCATTCATTCCTTGTTCTTCTGAATCCCTACCTTAAATGCTCAATCAAAATGAAAAGCCTGAAGCGCATCATAACAAAGGAAAGATTTTCTCCACTAACAGCCAACCTAATGAGTTAATTTGCTGAAAATGGTTACCTAAGCAACACCCAGGGAGTCATCTCTGCCTTCCCTAGCATCATGGACATTCACCATGGAAAAGTACTTTGCATGGTGACCACAGCATCTCCTTTCCAAGTTAAAGACAGTGCTGAATGGCTCCGTCACCTGTGAAAGTTCTCATACTTGGAGCAACAATAAAATGCTTCCTGAACAGACACAAATAAATAAATGATAAATAAAACTTAAAAATAAGTTATAAGGGATATGTGGCATCACTGTATAAAGCTGCTTTTATAAGCTATGGATTATTAAATAGATATTTCAGTGCCAGGTTGGGGGATACCTCCATATGAGTTATTGGTTAAGGAGGCCCCAGAGCACCTCTACAAAATAATACTGCCTTTCCCCATATCTCCTAGTTGTCTACCATAACTAAACGTTAAAATTCTGTTGTTGATGACATCATGCACTTTGGTGGCAAGCTATTGAGAACTCAAACTTGGCCTAAGTTGGAAGCTTCCTCTGTGCTATCTAGCTTTCACAGTGCTGGCATGTGCTATGCAGGCTGTTGGGAGAGAAAGGTCACCAACATTCTTTAATCAGCTATAAATCTTATTGTCTTAGTTTGGGTTTCTATTGCTATAAAGAGACACGATGACCACGGTAACTCTTAGAAGGAAAATATTTAATAGGGGTGGCTTACAATTCTGAGGTTCAGTTTATTATCATCATGGGAGCATGATAGCTGGGAATATGGTGGTGTGCAGACAGACATGGTTCTGGAGAAGTATTTGAGAATTCTACATCTTTTAGGCAACAGAAATCGACTGTGACACTGGGAGGTATCTTGAGCATATATGAGCCTCAAAGGCTGCCCCCACATTGACACACTTCCTCCACAGGGTCATACATACTCCAAGAAAGGCATATCTCTAATAGTGCTGCTCCCTATGAGCTTTATTCATTTAGCCAATTGCGTTCATATTATCACACCAATGAACTACACTATCAACCTACTAGGCAAGATGTGTCCACAGCAGTATAACTCTATGGGGGTAACCAACCCCTTTATGATTGCATTTAGGGCTTATTTCACAGCAAGTATATGGAATTCATAAATATACGGTCATCCTACTCAAAAGCCCTTGACTAGAGAGGCCACTGGTCCTACTGGAAGGGATCTTTGAAAGGTTCAGACAGATACCTTGGCAGCTCAAAGGACCCTGTGTTGCGTGACCATGTCATGGCTAAGTCACTTGATATAGGGCTGCCTAGGGACTCTGAGCATTAGCGAGCTCCCCCTTTTAAGCCTGAGCCCACAGCCCTCCGCTCTCTCTCTGTTTCCATTGGTCAACCACTAATTCTTCTCTCTTACTCCCTGCTCTGCTCCGTTCTTCCATTTCTCACTCTCTCCCCCCGCCTCCCGCTCTGTAATAAACTGTTAATGTAACTCCTAGTTCGTGTTCCATCGAGCCAGCACTGGCCCCATCTCGTGGTTTCTTTTTCTAATTTTTAAACTTTTACAGAAGAGCAAAAATCTTACTACTGCTATTTAAATATACTAACATGGTGCCTTCAAATTACTTACGTTTATACATGCAGACGAATGTTACTCAGCCTTAGTCAGAAGAGTTTCTCTTTGTAATAAATGGCATGACTGTTAAAGGTACTGGGGACAGGACAGTGCTGAGTGCTCAGTCCTAAAACAGGACTAAAATATCCTAAAGTACCTGTCTCATTTGGTTGAGACAATCTTAAGAAGAGGGTCTGGAAAGAACATGAGGACTGGAAGATAGGGAGATGGACACAAATTTCTGTCTTCTGGGCATGGCACAGTCATCATAACCACAATCTCACAGCCTCTGCAATTTACTAGACTGGGCTTACAAAATACTGGGCCTATCAGCAGTCAAACTTGGACCATTGATAGATTGTGGGAAAGGGACAGTAATTGTCTTCTGTGTTTTTACCCACTGGTAAGTTTTTACCCCCTAGTTTTGTGGGGCTACAGTTGGATCCAGTCAACTTGCCCCTGGTTTGTGCTTGAAGGGGGAGTGTGGATTGAGAAAGGGCAGGTAAAGACACTTATGAAGACACAGGATAGAGTCAAGAGGGCATTCACTGAATTGCCCTAAGTTTATTTTTCACCATTCTTAAATACTTTAACCAAAAAGGTATCATATATATGGAACAGACTTTCTTCCTCAATTCTCTAAGCATTCAGCAACCATACCTTAGATTCAATTTCTGGCCTTGAGGCTCAGGAGTAACCACACATCATACTAAGTCTGTTGTTATTTAGATAAGACACCCAAGACCAAGATCAAACATCATACTGTAGCCATGCCTTAGACCTTTAGGTCTTCTGACTTACTAAGGATAGTTTTGAACTCCCTGATCTTGAGCCTAGATGAAGCAGAGCAATCTTTATGGGCCCTGACAGATAAGTTCCTCAGGATCCAAAAGAGTGACCTAAACCCATGGTCACACAGACATCTCTGGTTAAACACAATGAAACACAAACAAACAAAAAGAATGTGGGAGCCGGGCATTGGTGGCACACTCCTTTAATCCCAGCTCTCGGGAGGCAGAGGCAGGCAGATCTCTGTGAGTTCAAGGCCAGCCTGGTCTCCAGAGCCAGTGCCAGGATAGGCTCCAAAGCTACACAGAGAAACCCAGTCTCCAAAAACCAAAAAAAAAAAAAAAAAAAAAGGGAAAAAAGAATGTAGGAAAAATCTTGAGAGGAGGAGGGGTGCTGTCAGGAGTGGGAAGAAGATAAAGTAGAGTGGAAGTTGACAGTAATTAGAATATATTACATATATGTATGAAATTATGAATGAAAAATGTTTAGTCAGTTAAATAGAACAGGATGCCTGAGGTGTGACAGCTGGAATTTTGTTTTGGACTTCATAAGCATGGGTGTACAGATGCATGAGCACCTGCACACACAAGTTTACTTGCACACATTAAAATACACACACACACTCACACACACACACACACACACACACACACACACACACACACACACACGCACCACGCACAAAAGAAAATTATCAAAATAAAATTACAAGAGCATCTGCATCTGATATCTTATATACAGTCACCACCATTTATATATATATAAATATTCACCACTGTGACAATGACATGCAATCCTTCTTTGAGAACTCTTATTCTTAAAATCTATATTAAAATATCTTTTTAATAAACCATAGCACAACTCTGTTCAAAAACTATGAAATTAAAAATTATTTGGAATTAAAGTAAAAGAATACATGTAATAAAAAAAGTAATGTGAACTGACTGGGAGGCAATAAAGGGAACTGGATATAAAAGGGGAGGGGCATGGGAAGAGATTGGGAGAAAGGTATCAGTGAAGAAAAAGAATAATGAAACACACATATGGAGAGAGTCAAGCCTGTTATATTGTTGCAGTGATGGCTAGTTTCAATTGTCAATTTGATCAACATAGATCATATGGGAAGAGAGTCTCAATAACCATTGGATAGGTAAAATTGGCTTCTGAGGGTAACTGTGGTGATTTTCTTGATAACATTAATTGATGTGGGAAGACCCAGTCCATTCTAGGTGGCACCATTCTCTGGGTTTGGGTTCAGAACTGTGTAAATACTGAGCAGTAAGTATGGATGCATTCACTAGCTCTCTGTTCTTGACTGCAGATGTGACTAGCTTCTTCAAGTTCCTGCCTAAGTTTCCCACAATAAAAGACTTGGAATGTAGCCTGATCTAAGTCATTCTTACTTAACTTTTATCAGAGCATTTTATTACAGCCACAGGAAATGGAACTAAGATAATTGCCAACCTAAAAACAGTATTAAAATTACTAGCTTGTGACATTTTTCCTCTTTTAAAACTACAATGATTTGTTTGATTATAATTTTGAAATTAATTTTACCAATGTGATTTCCTATATAGAGGTGAGAGAAAGCAAGTTTCCTTGTCTGAGGTTCTATTGGCAACAAGGAGTATTCCTATCTTGACCTGCTGTCGCTGTGTCTCACAGGAGGGAGTGCTAATCGTGTACCTATCATAGGTACAGAGACAGTAGATACACTACTTCTCACACACAACTTTGCACAAGTGGCGTCGGTACAGTGTTGGGAACACAGTTTCCTTGTATTTATGTAACTCAAATTTGATAGTGATTTGGTTTTTCCTAGAACAGAGCTATTATTGTTTCTGGAAACCATTATTTATTGAAAGTACATTTTTTCTTTAAAGAAAATTATCTAATTATATACAGACAGTTCTGAAAAGCTTAAAGAAATCTGACTGTGAGGAATTCCTTTATTTTACTGTGTATTAATTTGCATGCAGTCCTCACATGAGGGCGAGAATGGCTGAAATATCTTCTAAGCTGTGTGCTGTTCTCAGAACACACTAAATGTTCTTAAGATGAATATTTCAAAGCTGTGTGTTTCCAGAGATTTTGGCCTGTGTGGAGCTATTTGCTTCAAGCTACCTATTTTCTTCTTCGATGACTGTTTTGAGATAGAAAATTTTTTTACATGCATTATTACTTTGTTTTCTGCATTTAGTTAGGACAGGGAATTCATTAATTTTTGAAACTTCAAAAGTAAAAATAGATTATATCATGAATACTTCAGAGGAATAACTTAAGCAGTCATTGGAAATACAGCTGCCTATAAGGTCAGACAGTAGGCAGGGAATCATGCAATGGTAAGTAGAGGAAAACAGTGTAGACTGGGGAGAGTATGTTCAGTTTGTAGGAGAGAGGTGCTGTGTAGATCCACAGGGATAGAGTTGTTAGAATATGGAAGATGCATACGACCTGGATTTTAGCATGCCAGTTGTTAATGTATCAGAATATTTTGGAACCTAGGGAGATGGGTATGAGGACAGAGTCAGTTTTCAGGCCAGGAGTTTGCTCCCTCTGTAGAAAAAAAATTCTATAGTAGGTTTCAATAATTACCAGTTGCTTCTCTATTCTTCCATTTAGACAGTATTAAACACTATGTGTCAATTCTTGCCCTACTTTTTTGGTCTGCTTTATCCTTAAGGAGAAAAAACAATGACGACGATCCATTTTTCTGTATAAAAATGCAATGCATTTGAAGACTTGAGCACCCACAGAGAACCTATTAATCTCCTAGTGAAATGGTAGCAAAATGTTCTTATTATATTGCTCACATACAGTTTCCTCAAGACTTTAGCTAAGAGGATTTAATAAGACCCTGTTTAAGACAGGAGGAAAGAGCTGTATCTTCTCACAGTGGGGTTTCTTTAAATCACTAAAATAACTCCTGTTCAAACTGAAAGCTCTTGATATGCTTAAATATGCTTAATTAGCCCTAATACTGAAACATAGTCAAAACATATTGTCATTGAGTGAAACAACCTTGAAGACAGTTCCTAGTAATGACAGCTGCTTTGGATAGAGGATGGGCTTAAACCGTCCTGCCTTGTGTTTCCTTGCATGTCCGGACTTACCCAAACATCAATGTTCAGAATGTAAATTCTGATGTTAGTAAGTTAATGGGTCTCAACTTGATGTCCTCTTTCATGAAACACTATCTATATACAAAGCTTAATATTGTATTAGTATATTATCTATCAGTATCTTTGGTGCCACCTAACTGTTTCTACCAATGTAATAATAGGCCAACAAATGAGTGATCTTGTCCTCAAGGAATCAGAGGAAGTGTTATTAGGCACTCTGATAAACAAGGGTGTCTTAAACTTACATCTTGATCTCAGACTCAACATTTGTAATTAATTATATGTTTTAATTTTATATTCCCTAATGTTGCAACCCTTTAATACAGATCCTCATGTGGTGACCTCCAGCCATAAAATTATATAGTTACTACTTCATCACTATAATTTTGCTACTGTTATGAATCACAATGGAAATATTTGATATGCAGGATATCTGCTATGCTACCTCCAAAGGGGTCATGACCTACAACTTGAAAATCACTGTTCTAAATCTAGAACGGAGAGAAAATGACTGTTCCTCTGTTGCCTGCTTGCTTCTGCTGGTTCTCACCAGATTTATTCTTTCCCACATTTCAGGGCCTAGCACATGAAATGGTGCAATGCATCATCAAAGTGGATCCTCTTACCTCAGTCAAGATAACCTACATATGTAGCCATAGGCCAACTATATCAAGATCAGCACACACTGAAACTCTCTTTGCAAGTAATTATAGGTAGTAGCAAGTTAACAATTAAAAATTAACTATTATCACACTTTTGCAGAGAAGTCATTGCTAAATCCTTAGGGTGTTCTGAACATGTTTATTATTCATATCTGATTTGTAAGAAGCCAGGATGGTCTCTATCATGCTATAGAAACACAGTGAACCCTAAATGAATGGTGGGAACCTAGATACACTCTGGCTCAACTCCAGTTAAAGCCTATTTAAACCAAATTTGGATTCATAAAGCCCTGGCAGTGGAAGCTGACCTTCCACACAATGAGCATGATTTATCTCCATTAACTTTTTAATTCTAGTCAATGTTAAAAACCAGTAAACTTCAATGTGATTCAGTGTGGATACATTATATTCAAGGAGTATGTATTTTGTAGTCTTTCCGGAACTTACTTTTTCTTTTAGAACATATTCAAAATCACTCACACATTAGAATTAAAACTGCATTAGTTGTCAAGATACTATATCAAATTTGGAAATCATACTCTTTCTTAATTACTGTTAGAATGTCAGGACTTTGTGAATTAGTAAGCAAACATGAAATGGTCTTCTTAGTAGACCGTTAAGTGTCACATTCTCAGAAATGTGTGATTAATTATTGCCACAAGGAAACACATAGTACACAGCTTAAACTATGTCTACATACAATTGCATAGAATCTTCTTCTCAACTGAAAACTAATTGTTCTTTCAAAGTACCTAAGGAACCAGTCACTTAGTTCTGTATGTGGTGGGTCAAACTAACTTGTATAGTACTTCCTTCTCATTGATATATTGAAAGTATGGCTATGAAAATAAAGTTGACAGTTTATATACTACCTCAATGTCATCTATTATATAAGCAACCATACTGAAGTAACAATTTTGTTTATGTTTGTATGTATGTAATATACTAATCGCAGTTCTCCACTTTTCTCTTCCCAGGTACTTTTCTCCCACCTCTGTGTCTCACCCTTATTCACCCCTCCTTTGTTTCTATTGAGAAAAGAGCAAGTCTTCCATGGATATCGACAAAACATGGCATATCAAATTATAGTAGCACCATGCCTTGTATTAAGGGTGGGCATGGCAACTCAGTATGAGGAATAGGGTCTCAAAAGCCAGCAACAGAGTCAGAGACAGCCCTTCTTCCCACTGTTGAAGTACCACAAGAAAATCCTGCTAAATTGTTGTTGTTGTTGATGTTGTTGTTGTTGTTGTTGGTGGTGGTGGTGGTGGTGGGGTGTGTGTGTGTGTGTGTGTGTGTGTGTGTGTGTGTGTGTGTGTGTGGTGTAGTTAACTTCCTTAGGTTGGAGTTTTGTTTGTTTGTTTTTTCTAGTACCTTCTGTAGGGCCAGATTTGTGGGTAGATATTATTAAAATATGAATTTATCATGAAATATCTTGTTTTCTCCACCTATTGTGACTGAAAATTTTGTTGGTTATGTAAGTCTAGACCTACATCCATGGTCTCTTAGAGTCTGCAAGTCATCTATTTAGGTCCTTCTGGCTTCTAGAGTCTCAGTTGAGAAGTCTGGTATAATTCTCATAGGTCTGCCTTTATATTTTACTTGGTCTTTTTCTCTTGCAGCTTTAAATATCTTTCTTTGTTCTGTATATTTAGTGTTCTGATTATTATGTGCAGTGTAAAGTTTCATTTCTGGTCCAATCTGTTTGGTGTTCCCTAAGCTTCTTGTGCCTTTATATACATGTCCTTCTTTAGGTTAAGGAAATTTTCTTTTCATGGCATCCCATATTGCCTTGTTCTTTTGCTTCAGGAGTTCTTTTTTAGCTATGACTTTTTTTTTGACCAATGAATTTATTTCTTCTATTGTGTCTTCAATGCTTGAGTTTCTTCTTCCATATCTTTAATTCTGTTGTCAATTCTTGCTTTCATCTATAGTTTCTGTTCATTTACTTTACAGATTTTCCATTTTCTTAATTCCCTCAGTTTTTTATTGCTTCTATTTTGATTTTCATGTCTGGGATATTTTCCTTCACTTTTTCTTTTTTTTTGTCATTCTTTAAAGACTTTGCTGATTTCCTTCAAGTTTTTTTTGTCTTTTCCTCGATTTCTTTAAGGAAGATCTTCATCTCCTCTTTCATCATCATAAGGTTGGCTTTGAGATTGTTTTCTTATGCTTCTGCTGTGTTGGAGTATGTAGGTTTTGCTATAGTGGGATGGCTGGGCTCTGGTGGTGACATATTGCCCTGGCTGTTGTTTATGCTTTTTTAAACTTTCTTTTTATTTATTCTTTGTGTCTTTCACATCACATATCTCCATCCCACTCATTTCCACATCCCTTTATCCCTTGCATCCCCTCAATAAAAAAAGAAAATGGTATATATTTGCTTGCAAGTATTCATTGCAAAGAGTCATGGGTGTGTTTCAAGACCTCTGGTTTCTGCTACACTATAGATGCTGGATCCTCATTATGAATCCTCTTGGGTATCCTGCTATTGCCCTGTGTAATGGAGATCCAGCAGCTTTGGGTCTGCAGGTCCCGCCCCTTCTTGTGATCCAGCAGATCACAGTTGGGGTGGATATTGGGGTAATCCAACTCATAACCCTGGTTATGGGCCAGAGTAGTTACAGGAATGGTCAGCCTGCAGGCTCCCCCTTTTCCTCACCACCCGGATGAGTTCTCCAGCATTGCCCTGGCTAGTTCACCTCTTGTAGCAATTAGCAAGGGATGGGGCCAGTTCTCCTGCTTTCACATCCTCAGGGTGGGCTCTCCCATACCTATACCATCTTCAGGGCCAACTCTACTGTGTTTCCATGTAAGGTTCGGGGGCCACTGTCTCAAGTGTTGCATCTGGTAAATGACAGGGACTTACTCGTATAACCTCAGGGCCAGCTCTCCTACCTGCTGCAGGTGGCTAGGGTGGGGAGTGGAGGGAGGGCATCTTGTCCATTGCCCTCACCACCACATGTCAGATGAGTAGGGTCTGGCCAACTATCCCATTCTCACACCTTCAGTGTCATCTTGCCTGTGCCTCCACTGAAGGGAGGATAATCTCTGCTCAATCCATGCTACTGCCATAAGGCAGATGAGGTGAGGGACCAGATCTCTCATGCTCACCCCTGCACTGTCAACAAGGTAGGCGCTGCTATGCTGCCCAGACAAGCTGCAGGTCCTGCTCTCCCTAGTGTTGCACCTGATAAAGGGGAGGGCCAGCTCCCTCACCAGCTGAAGGCCTTAGGGGGAGGAGGGAGGGCATCTTTCCCTTGTTCCCACTACTACACTACAGAGGAAGGAAGCAGTACCAGCTATGCCTTTCTCATGCCCTTAGGCCTGGTTCATCTGTACCTTTGTTTACAGGGTCAACTCTACTGTGGTTCTTAACACTTAATTTTAGGCATCTGAATTTGGAGTGATTATAGGTCTAGGTGCTAATTTCTGGATTTGTCTTTGTTACATGGGTGTTTCCTTTCTTACCTTCTGTTTCCTCTCTGCTCCTCTGGATCCCATGGCCTGTGGTTGAGTAGAGGATCTTGTCCCACCCTGGGAGCTTGACTTGTGATGGCCTGGATGGCCTCTGGTCCATCAGAAGATTGCTGCCCAAGTTTGGGGCTGAGTTTCTGGCTGTGTACTTGTGTGACCTTTGATCTGGCCTGGAGATCCTGGGGTTCAGATGCTAGCCTGGCTTCTGGGGTGTGGGAAGCTTCAGGCTGATGTGTAGGTCAGGATCAGGTGACAAGGAGAGGAGTAGGCACTTGGGATTATGCTGGGTGGGGCAGGTGGGAGTTGGGTGGGGTAGTTTACCTGGTTTAGGACACTGACCTGGCTTCTGATGGGGCGGTAGGCTTCCACCAGTGGTATGGTGAAGAGGAGAGGAGGGGCAGTTGGAGATTTGCTGAGTGAGCTCAGAGATCTGGGTGGTGCAGTATTACCAGGAGTTCAGGAGCTGGCCTGGCCTCTCAGGGAAGAGGAAGTTTCAGCCAGAGTTGTGGGCTGGGATGTGTGACCAATTTTGTTTCTTTTAATAGAGATTTCCTCCAAAATAATCTTTAGTGTATTTGATATAACTCAATAATAGTTGCTAATGGTTTTTAGAAGCATGTACAGAACTATGACAATGGTTTACCACAAATTAAGTCATTGCAATATAACATAATTGAAATATATTTTTAAAATTAGAAAACAAAGTTGTGCATGTTGAAAATCATAGCAGTGTGGATAACATCAGGGGGTGTGTAAAAGTAGTTCTCAATTTAGATCATGCTCCTTCCATCTAGTGATGGTGCATTTATTTCCTTTATGAACTTGTCATGGCTGCCATATACTCAGAATCTTCATGTAATTGTATTATACATATTTGTAGAATCTTTCTGATGGTAAGAACATATGATGAACGGGCAATGCATAATAATATTAAATATCAAGTATGCAGTTAGTGTTATATATTACTGTTTCAAAATTAAAGCAGAAACTGGGACTCTTTTTTGCATCTTCAAAAATATTTGTGCTGGCTGGGTTTTTATTTTTATTTTTTTTGATCTCCGACACAAACTACAGTCATCTTGGACAAGAAAACCTCAATTTAGAAAATGCTTCCATCAAAATGGCCTATAGGCAAGATGGTGGGGTTATTTTCATGATTAAAGATTGATGTGGGAGGCTCCAGAACACTGTGGGTAGTGCCATTGCTGGTCAGGGGGAGACAGCAAACCGAGCAAGCCATTGAGAACTAGACAGTAAGCAGTTTTCTTCCCTAGTTTCTGTGTTAGTTCCTGTCTTGAGTTACTGCTTTGGCTTTTTTGATCATAGACTGTCAACTTTTGCTGACCTATGCAGATCTGTGCCTGTGAAACCTATAATCTGAGGACCTGAAAGAATGGGAAGGACTACAGTCCAATGCTGTAGACAACTGTCCTTCATTTTCAGGGTACTTTTTATACACAAATTTAACAAAGAAAGCAACTATTCTAGGAAGGTTGTTTGAATTCAGAAAACATGATCAGAAAAACATGTAAATAGATGCCAGTAAGTACATACTGACTATTGACAGAACAGCCCTTTCCTAGAACTTTCTCAGGACAGACCAATTTAAACACAATCTTCTGGCATGTGCTATAGATTATATCTGGGAAAACATGAAATCAAGGCAGAAGGCCATATCCAGATTCAGGGTACACTGACCAAATTGGTTCTGTAAGAATATTCTGATATTCCTCGAGAATAAATATGTCTTGTAAATGCAATATAAATGCTTAATACAGGAGGCACAAAATCATATCCAAGAACAATCCAGGAACAAAAGGCACTTGAGGTAAAAGGCCCTCTGCCTTTTTTCCTGGAGCCTGTATCACAGTTCCCCAAGGTATAGTTCACCATGTGTCATTCTTTTGGCCATGTTCTGACAACAGACTATAAAGTACAAATGAAATGAACCCATTCCTCCATGAAGTTACTTTTGGTTCTGGTCTTTATCACAATACAAAGAATACTTAGTATTTAAGCATTATTTGAATACCAATGGTTGTATCAGCTTTGGTTATAAATATTCATGATAAATACCAGGAAACATGGCTCTGTTATATAGAGAATGACAAACACAAGTGGGAATGATTTTTTCCTGGAAGAAATTACATTATAATAACATCTCTTCTGCCTGCCTTTCTTTTCCAAGGTCTTTGACTTGGAGAAACAACTTACTAATAAAAACTGTATTTTAACTGTCTAATATCTTAGCTCTCTTGGCAACTTCCTTCTTTGGAATGGGATCCAACCATAGAAAATAAATAGGCAGAAAAACACATGTTATTAAACGCATGTCTTCAACTTTACTACTCTTCTCATAGGGCTGTCTTTCCATTAATAATTTATTCATCCCTATTTTATCTATAGTTGATTAAGAAAAAGATAATATTTAGATTTATGCAGAGGATATCAGAAAGCAATAAATTAGAAGAGATGAGAAAAATGACTCTATCTGTAATGTGGAAATCATAGCTGATATCTTAGTGACAATAAGTGAGGTTAAAAAAAATAGAGAAAGCAGAAATGATACAACAGATCAATCCCACTTTCCCAAGGATGGCTTTGTGTTGAGAGAGAACTCTTGTACCTCAGTATGTTTAAATGACATGCAAATTCTTAGCAACAAATTATACATATATTAATAGTCTGAGTTACCAAGGAGCAAGTAAACTTTTACATATTTCTATGTTTAAGAAGAGAAATATGTAACATATCAGAATTAACACATTGGTTGCCTAGAAAAATCTGGGAATCAAATATATTATGCTATGTATATGCTATGTATAGCTATTTATTTGAAACAGTTGAAATTATCTGCTAATATTTAAAAATCTTTAATTGTCATTTTTGCAAATTATAATCTGTATTTCTTGAAATAATTAGAAGATATAGTGATACTGAATTCATAATTTCATTTTTTTATATTCAATTTTAAAAAATTCTTACAGTTAACTGTAATAAAAATGTTGCTAGTATTTTGAGAAACTATTTGATAGTGTTTTATAAAATTAGGTGTAAAGCGTGGCATAGATATTGGATTCCTAATTTAACCAAGAAAAACAAGTGTATATGGCCACAGGAAGACTTACATTGGAGTGGTTATTTTAACTTTAATCACAACAGCCTTACAAAGAAAATGACATCAATGTCCATCATTGATACAGCAAACTATGGTAAAACAACACAGAGTGTATACTATTAGACTAGTGATATAAAACCAAACCCAAAATACTGTTATTACATAGGTAAATGGAACAGAAATAACCATGTACATGGATATATTCTGTATGATTCCAGCACTGGACTTTTTTATGGTACAGGACAGATACAATCTGGCTGTCAAGGAACATTTGTGGATAGGTGAAAATATTGTACATATATATATATATATATATATATATATATATATATATATATATTTTATAGGCAATAGTTCTATACATTAATCAATTTATATAGTACAGATTTGCTAATACATAATATTCTTTAACAAATACTATTAGTATTAATAATGCCTGAGACCCTGTTACTTCTATCTCCTTTAGCCTATGTGGCTATATCAGGTTCGGAGTTCAAGACAATGACTTTTTTTTTTTTTGTATTACTGACAGGACTACATCTTAGCTATCTGGAAAAACTCCACTATTCTTATCAATTCCTTAGAGGTTGTAAAGAGCAGCATTTTCTGACTCTCTTTTTCTTCTTTTATGTTTGCTTGGCATTGCTCTCTGAACTTGCTTTACTTTAGGCATTTCAGTTGGACATCTCTTCTAATAATACAAGGGATTAATGGTTAGCATTAACATCCCTTTAGACATTTCAAATAAATGGAAGTGCTGTTTTACACAGCAGGTAGCAAGCTTACAGAGAAATAATGAAACTCATTACCTTGAAACCTTATACACATTCAAAATAATAATAAAAAATAGCTACATATGGACAAATACAATTAGATTTCTAAAATCTTAGATTTTGAATCGTAGCTCATAGATCCATAACAATTTTTAGAAGCCTTGAATGATTTCAGTTTAATGACAAGGAGGTTAGTGAATTCTCTTTCGTAACACATTCTTTGTTACTTCTATCAAAGAGTAAATTTTGAGCTGAATGGACTAAATTTCTAACCAAGTATGGGGCTTTCATATAAATCAAATTCAGTCCCTGCCAGAATAACTTTATCTTATACAAACAGCATAAATATTGATATTTTCAAAAATTTACATATACAAACACAAATATAGCTCCCTTATCTGTCAGATTCACTTACAGTCAGAAGCATATTTTTATTTGGCTCTTCATAGAAGAGAATATTCAAGGTCAACTATTACACTTGATAGCAAACTCTAAAAGTAGCTTGTGTGCAACTCATGTTATTAATTAATAATGCATATGGTTAAGTAATGTGATTGAGAAATATTTACAGAGGTAAATATGATTTCTGTTTTTTAATTTAATCTAATCTAGTATTTTAATCTAATAGACATTTCTAGGTACCTAATCACCATCATTTTTCAGAGATTCTTCCAATTTATTTAGAATTCACTGACCCATGGTGCTACATTCAGATGTGATTTGCTTAGCCATCACCAGTAGCAGAAACTGGTGACTTGTGGGATAACTAAGCCTCAATGAGCCTGACAGCTGGACTAGAGCATGAGCAGTAGATATTTCCAGACAGACGGCCTAAACAGATAATAAGAGCACATGCAGTAGATAGTTCCTGACAGCCAGCTTAGTTCTGCCAGAGGATCATGACAACAGCAACAAGTCTGAGGAGAGATGATGTGGACCTATGGACAGCAACCACATCACCTCACAGATGCCATCTTAGTGGATCTCTTCCCCTGGGGCAGGGTTGAGGAGTTTACCCCTTCCGAGAATAAACTGAGCTTGTTGTTTCAACTTGTTCCTGATACCTGTGTCCTTGGTGTCTTGTCTCCTTTCCCCCAACTCCCAAAGGACACCTGTTGGGATCCTGCAACAATCACTAATTAGAAAAGTTGTGAGTCTAAAGTAAATTAAGATAACAGATTTTTCTAAGTTCTCTTTCAATGCCCCAAATTTAGAAATATTACTGAAATCATACTGCTATCTCACTCATTTCATATCTACATGGCTAAACTGTGTCTTCAGATTTTCAGTAACTCCTAAGGCAAGACTATTACAGCACATTATGTCCTTGTGGTCTGGCTCCTAGCCACTCTTTACTCTTCATTACCCACAGGTTGGCCTAAGGGCATGTCCGTGTAGGAGCATCTTGATTATATTAGTTAACATGGGAAAAAGCATCCTAAATGTGGGCAACAACTTCTTGTGGCAGCTACTGGATGAAAGGAAGCAGAGTATGCGAAACTTTGCTTTTCATACATGTTCATGCTTTTATAACATTTCTAACGTTTGAAAGCAGTGTGAAACCTCCTAAAAGGATCTAGAGTGACTCCAGGAGTCACCTTCTAAAACACAGTTTTAGAAGTAAGTGAAGTAAGTATGATCTGATCAACCTACCCCTTTTGTTCATTTTTAGATGCGGGGTTTCAGAGTCTCTTGGGAAACATTAAAAAGGCCGCAATAACTATCTCAGACATTAACAATATTTCCATCTCCACAAGCAACTATGTGGCTCCTAGATTTAGGACCAGTGCTATCATCAAAGGAAATCATACAAAGTTTTCCAAATGGGTGAATTCTCTTTTAAAAAACCACTCACAAAATCACTTTTGGTGTATTTGTCTTCCAGAATAATTTATGCAGCAAGCAATATTATGTACCAAGTTTTTTCCTATAATCTGTTCATTCTGTGTCTATATATCCCAAGTATTTACAATTTTATTTCAGAACTTATCATATCTCCACTTTATATTACACACACACACACACACACACACACACACACACACACACACTCACACACGAGAGAGAGAGAGAGAGAGAGAGAGAGAGAGAGAGAGAGAGAGAGAGAGAGAAAGAGAGAAAGAGAGAGAGTCAGGGAGACATGCATATTCTTATATTACATACAATAATGTATCTACAACCATGACCAAGTAACCTCTTTGAGTTCATTTTGATACTTGAGCATCATTCATCCATACAACCTGGTCTGCTTCATATTTTTTTTCAATATGTCTACCAATTCCATCCTTCTTTCCTCTCCTCATTTATTCATGTGTACTACCTCACCAGAAAAGTCTTGGAATAATCTCTTTCCAATTTTTGTGCATACACAGGAGTTTCACTTTTTGGAAATATCCAAGGGACATTTAAATCATGAAATTATCATTATTTACTGCTTTGTTATCTAGTTACATCAAGTGTGCATATACACTGCAAAAAGTCAATATGACTTGGATAGTGAATAGACACACTAGGAAGGAGACCTTAGCAACTTTGACATCTTAGTATACTTTGAGCTTAAGATATCCACTTTGACATCTTAGTATACTTTGAGCTTAAGTCAAGAATATTCTAAGTATTGTTGGTTTGCCTTTCCCATTTCATGTGGCAACTAAACCTCCATACTTGTCACAGAAAGTAAATCAGAGTCAGATTGAGGTTGGCTTATTTTGAAGAGATGAATTTTTATTTTATAGGTTTTCTCTGGAATGTTATTTTTAGTATGGGCTTTGAACTGTAGAAGAGATACCATTTGTTCCCCCTATATTTCTTTTACAGATTTCATAGTGATATGGATACTTGTGATAACTACTATTCTTAAAAGATTACTGACAACTGTGGGAATACAGCTTTCTTTTGGCACACTGCCGTTAAAATGATTCTGTGACCAAGACAGAAAAGAGCTATAGAATTTGCTAAATATTGAATAGGTAATTGTGGTAGAATGAGTAAAAATGGTCCCCATAGGTCTATATGGAGTGGTACTATTAGCAGGTGAGACTTGGAGTAAGTGTGGCATTGCAGGAAGAAATGTGTCCTTGGGGATACGCTTTGAGGTCTCAGATGCTCAAGCCATACCCAGTGTGGCATTCTCTTCCTGATGCCTATGAATCCAGAGGTAGAACTCACAGCTACCTCTCTAGCCTGAATGCTACTATGCTTCCCACCATGATGTTAATGGAGGAAACATCTTAACTATAAGCAAGCCCCAATTAAATGTTTTCCTTTATAAGAGTTGTTGTGGCCATGGTATCTCTTCACAGCAATGAAACCCTAACTAAGACAGTAGTGAAGAAAGCATATAAGCATATAAGCATATAGCATATAAGTAGAGGTAAGCAATCTAGAACTGCTCATTGTCATGATATCAAACTCAAAGGATATAGAAAATTTCAGCTTGTGCCTCTTTATAGGACTTAGAATACGCACAAATGTTTACTCCTCGAAAAAAACATGGGACTGGAAGACAAGTAATTTGATGGACAGATCTTCTGTCAAGATCCCTAATTCTTCAACATTAAATTTGAAGGGCTTTTCAGAAGTAGTTCTATGGGTAGCATCCAGTGAGTATGCAAGAGTGTGCTTTGTGGTGATATGGTTTGAAAGGATAATAAAGGTGGACAGATTTTTGGCCTTATCTTGTCAGACATAAACATCCCAGAACTGTATATATTAATTCATTAATTCAAGTGTGTGTGTGTGTGTATGTGTGTGTGTGTGTGTGTGTGTGTGTGTGTGTGAGAGAGAGAGAGAGAGAGAGAGAGAGAGAGAGAGAGAGAGAGAGAGAGATTGAAAGAGAAGCCTGTATATTTGCTTCATGCAGCTGGCTGCAGATATGTATCATATATATCTGTCTGTTTATCTATCCATCATCTATCTATCTATCTATCTATCTATCTATCTATCTATCTATCTATCTATCTATCTATCCATCCATCCATCCCTGGGAGTTTACAAAAGAGTCACATGTCACATTTGTGAAGTGTATTGTAATGTATGAAATCTACTCTTACTACCGATTGACAGCTGTAAGTTTCTATAATCTTTAAGAAGAAAAGATGTCTAGTAATAAAGGAACACATCCATAGGTCTATATATGAGAGGAGAAGTTCTATACAGATGGGACAGTGTCAGCCCAGAACTGGTTGAAGTGTCTACCTTACTCTCTCTCTTGAACATAATCTCAGTTCCTTACAGACTGCAGAAATTTTAGTAAATTAAAATAAAATTAACCACAATTCTCAAGTATAAAGATAATGCAATTATCTGACACCATTAAGAAACATCTCTCCTTTCCTGAATGGAGGTGTTGACTCTGCATGGAGCCTTTTATCATTTTGTCAGTTAGCAATCAAACCCAGGTGCTTCCATGCCTGGAGTACACAGTAGAGCTGGCTCTGATGGTGTAGGTATGGGAGAGCTGACACTCATCACATGAAAGCAGAACTGACCCTACCCTTTGTCCATTGCTGTAAGGGTTAAACTAGCCAGGATAACACAGGAGAGCTCACCTTAGTGGTGAGGAAACCAGAGACTTGGCAGACTGACCAACCCTGCAACTACTCAATCCCCAAACCAGGGTAATGAGTTAGTCTACCCCAACACCCACTATGATCTGCAGGAGCATGTGAATGGATCAGTCCTTTAGATGTAAAGTAGCAGGATCTTCACAACACAGGGCAGCAACAGGATAACTAAGAGTAGACTCAGTGAGAGACCAGTATCAATAGGGTAGTAGAAACCAGAGGCCTTGAACCAGACCAGATATGTGGACTAAAGGGCTTACTGTGTGACGGACTGTGTCACAGTACAGCTTCCATGATGAGCTATTCCTATCTTTTCCTTTTCTTTTCCCTTAAATTTTATTTTATTTGGGGTGGGGGATTGTAAGGGCAGAGAGTGGATAGGAAAGGACAGGGACATGAATGGGATCAAGGTGCATGACGTGAAAGACACAAAGAATAAATAAAAGAAAGTCTAAAATAAAACAGGTGCTTCTGAAACAGTTCATCGAAATTACATTTAAGAGTGAGCAAAAGGGATATCTGCTTGACTCTCAAAGCACTCAGATATCTCAATATTCTCAAGGCCAAAGTTTCTGGAGAGTGGGGTCTATCTAGGGTTACCATGCTGTGAAGTGTAGCCATCTTCTTCAGTGGTATTGGAGAGTGGGGATCCATTTAGGGTTACCCTGTTCTGCAGTGTAGCTGTCTTCTTCAATTGTATTGGAGAGTGGGGTCCATCTAGGGTTACCCTGTTCTGCAGTGTCTTCCTCGAGAGCTTCCTTAGATCACTCATCTAAACAGCTCCATCTAACTTCTTCATTTCAAGTTGAACAGTCCTTATTTTGATACACTTTTTTTTCTTTTTGTCTCATTTAGACTATGTGACCATTTTTTTTCCATCAGGGAACTCTTCCCAACTCACCCTGACCCATAGCAACATGATGGTTTGCAGTATATATTTTAACTTTTCTGATTCATTTCCTGTTTCCTTTTCATCCTTCCCTAGGTGGTCCTAGGATGTAGTCATTTTCTGTACATTTTCTTTTTCTCTCTTGATGTCTTTAGATGTTTTACCTATTTGAATCTCTAGTCATCATTGTTAATTAACTAGAAAGGCAAGGAGGGAAGGAAGGAAGAAAGGAAAGAAGGAAAGAAGGAAAGAAGAAAGAAAGGAAAGGAGGGCTCACAAACCTTCCAAATCTTTTGTCTGATAATCTTTTCTTGAATATTCTGTTAAAATCAGAATAGAATCTCTTCTGAACTTCAGCATTTTTGCAATCAGTTTTTAATTATCATGAGTTGTTTCTTTCTCAAATTAACACTTATTTCCTACTAATCTCATGACTGCCATATAGTTGGTTGTTTTGCTCTTTTTAGCTTTTTAAGGTCTTTTGAGGGGCCTGCTACCCAGCTCCCAAGTAAATCACACATGGAGGCTTATTATTACTTATGAGTGCGTGGTCTTAGCTTGGCTTTTTCTAGCCAGCCTTTCTTATCTTAAATTAACCCATCTATCTTTTCCCTTTTTGCTTTTCTATTTCTTATTTCTATATATCTTACTTTCCTTCTTACTCTGTGGCTAGCTATGTGGCTGGGTGGCTGGCCCCTGATGCCCTCCTCTGCTTGTTCTCTTGCTGTTCTTTTCTCCTCATTTCTCCTATTTATACTCTCTGCCTGCCAGCCCAATCTATCCTTGCTCCTGCCTCACTATTGACCATTCAGCTCTTTATTAGAACCATCAAGTGTTTTAGACAGGCAAAGAATCACAGCTCCACATAGTTAAGCAAATGGAGAATAAACAAAAGTCATACATCTTAAAATAATATTCTACTACATCTCCAGTCTAATACTCCATTGTCTCCCATCATCCCTGGTTCACTGCTAAGCATGATATAAGCATTGTCTAGTTTCCATGTGTCTTTCTTTCATCTTATTATGACTCTGAAATTAATTATTCTAAGGTACAAATTGAACCATATTATATTCTTTTCCAATGTTGTCCTTATCCTTCCTTGGCTCAGTATAATTCTAGGGTGATAAATCTATTTTCCACCTCATTTATTATATTTTTATTTACTAGATGACTCTGACAAATAATACATGTTCAACATATATTGTCAAATACATAAGAAATATAATTGAACTTCTAAATGTAGCCTGAATTATCTAGTCCAGTTTCATCACAGTCTTTCTCTAAGCTTATTTTTCACTCCTTTCTTTGACACCTACCTTCCAACAAACTAATTTAATCATATTCGCCAAATATATTGCTTAGATGCATTCAATTATCTCCTTTGAGAATTCTCAGAATAATTACCTTGCCCTAGATTTTTACCTACTAAATTATTTTTCTTAAAATTCTAAAGTCTAATTTCATTAATATATCAGAAAACTGCAGTTCATTTTTGCTTGTATATCTATTGAAGGCATTTTCCTAAGTGCTTTCCACCCATGACTCATTTACATCCATCCTGTGACAGCAGTACAGATTTCGCCTGTTTTCTAGCTGAGGACAATGCAGCTATAAGGACAACAATTGAACTGTCACATTGTGCTAGACTCTCAGTTCCCATAGCCTTCACAGGCAAGACATACTCCTCTGCAGTCAGCATGTGTAGTTCGCATTGCTTGTGTGGCATTCTTCATGGTTTCTTGCCAGGTTATGGAATTTTTTACATACATCAATCTTGTCCAAAAGAAGAGAACATGTATTACCCTTGATACCACATTTATACAGTTTGCTTTGAGCAGAGATGCAAACAATAATTATTAAAGAATGACCCTCTTTATGAAAGACTTCACATAGACCAAAACATATACGTTTTATCCTGCTGAGATAATCAATGCACAGATCTCATCTATTCAGGGCTTGATATAAACATGGGCATACAATGCACTTGACAAAATATATTTTCTGAGCATCCATAGGCATAAAATAAGAACACCTCTTTATTTATGTAAATAATTAAAAATAAATGCCAGGCATACCTGATTCCTACTCATTTAAGTCATTTTAATGATACATGAAATATAAAAGTCAACCCTGCCAAAGGTCTCTTAGGAGAGAAGGCAGCAACACTATATAGAAGGATAATCATGCTGGGGCAGACTTGAAAGGAGTTGGCATTTATACAAAATGCAATTTACTCTGACAGTAATTTTCTGAATTTCTCTGGTTATTATTGAAGATCTATGTGTGTTTGAATAAGAATGTTCCCTCTTTCCTCTGTAGCCAGCTGCTCTGTTTGATCCTGCAGTGAAGTCACCATCCTGTGTTAATGGCTTCACAGTTTGTTCCTGGAGGAAAAAAAATTATTATGATGTCACAAATTTGTCATTTTGACTTCACCACTGGGTCAGGCTGAGCGAGAAAATGGGTTGTAAGGGATAAAATCTTTCAGGCAGAAACTTTTGCCCCCTCATTGTAACAAGAAGCAGGTAGTGGTAGGACAGGTACTTAAAATCAAATAGATGAAAGGGTTTGTAGCTTTCAGTGCTCACAAGTATCACCTTAGAAATAATCTGCCTGACATTCTCCTACTTTTTAATGATGCAGGGATAACTCTCCACATCCAGGCCAGTCTTTCTCATCACTTTTTTTACATGTACCAGAAAGGGCTCAGTTGCAAAACTGACATTTCATTTTTTGGAATTGGGGTTTTGTTGTTATTTTCAAACGCTGAAGCTGTTTTAGGAAGCACAACAGAATAATGTCCGTGCATCATTAAACTGCTACATGTTGAATCAGTTTTTAAAGGAGTGCTGGTGAACTTTAGGTTTAAGATTCCAGAGCAGAGGCCGTTTCATCCACCCCTTTTAAATCTATCAACAATCATGGTAGGAAACTTTTAAATGGAGGTGTCACAACTTCTAGGTAAAAGGAAAGAGAAATAATCATAATGTCAAACTATGAACTATTTGCACATCCTCCAAATGAAATGAAATCTGTGCCCAAACAGGGCAGGATGCTGAGAGCTGATGCAGGCCTCCATGAACATTAATGGGTATGGATTTTCCAAAAGTAAATGTTATAGTCTGAGAAGTCACATGCAATGATTCTTTGATTAAAAAAGGCAGGATCCAGGGGATACAGTGGCTGCTGAAAAGAATAGACAATTTGTAGAGTATCATGGAATTATAGGGGATGTGGCACAGACATGGGAACCAAATGGATGTTCCTGTTGTTATTGACAACAGTTCTATCTCCTGCCTGGGGGCAGTGGTACTGGGAGATTCAAGCTAGGGAGATCCCTTGTGAGTCACCAATGAATTTCCTAGTGTTCCAATTTCCTGAGCTCAGGGAAATGGGAGCAATTAATTTGGTGTGAGATTGTTGATATCACAAATTAGGCCAGTCCCTGGAATTCCCTTTTTCAGATCTTTCTTGCCCCCTCCATTTTACTTTTCAGGAGGTAGCCAGCTGTATTTACATTTGAATAAATGCTAGAGAGCAGCAAATAAACTATGAGAAACATAGGAAAATTAATCCCAAGTCTTAAAAGAATAGCTAAAAAACATATAGCTTATTAAATTATAGTCCCTTTAAACACAGAAAGAATTCATGCCAATATTTTCCATTTTCAAAGAAGTCAGAGAAAAAATATGATAGCATAAATAATATAATATTTTCACACATCATAAGTGAAAACTTGAAGTCTGTTGGTATCCAGACAAGATAAAAAAGACAAATGAAATGTATTGGAAATGAGGGCATATTATAAAGCAATTTATAATATAATTAAAGTGACTAAAAGCATGGCTATAGATATGGTGAGCACAGTGGAGAAAATATACAAAATTAAGTGGAAATATCAAAGTTGCAAAAATAAGATGATTAGAGATGTGAAAGAAATTTACTCATACATATTAAATGTTCCTGAGAAGGAGAAAAATGAGGCAAAAAGGAAAAGAAAAGCATTCAAATAACCCCATCAAAAGGAAAACCACACTTATAGCTTAAAAAGACATCTTGTATCTTTAGAAATAATGATATAAAACCATCAATATCTACCTTGGTAAAATGACTAATTTTAATATCAAAGAATCATGTAAACACCAGAATAATATAAGATAACAATCAAGCTTTATACCACAAACTTTGAAAGAGCAATCTAGGGCAGGGAAAGAATTATGCTGTACTGTTCAGCCTATTGGGAAGTGATATTCCACGCTGCTAGATCCAGCCTTGGTGTATTGTACATATAGAAAGTAGTTTGTAGAACCCCCATACATAGAACAACTTTGATAACAGAAAATATGAACGTATATATGTATTAACATTTATTTATAAACTATCTTCATCATTTTCCATACATATATATATATTTTGCTCATATTTGTTCCTCATTGTCATATCTCTCCCTCCTTCCCATTTGTCTCCTTCCCCATAATATCTCCACTCTACTTTTATTCCATTTATAAACATGTATATGTACACACACATGCACACACACACACACACACACACACACACACACACACACACACACGCACACACACACGCACACACACACAGAGACATATAACTTACAATGAACTTGAAGTTGATGAAAGATTTCAACTTTTAAAATACCTTATTGTATGTTTATACATTAATTTAGCTATTTCACAAACTACTGTCTACTGAAATACTTAGGTAATTAATGTTCTATTTCTATTTGCCCTTTTATTCTCAATCCAAAACACTAATTTAATGTTTGCGTTAAAATAGTTTATATGGTGTGATCGTATTCTCCTCAAGTTTTTGTTTAAAGCATTTGTAAGTTATGTGTATCTAACCACCCAGAAAGAGTTCAGGAGACTGTTTAGACAAGTTCACTTGCACGGGACTTTCCATCCTTCCTATTTTCATCCAAGTTCAGTCAAAGGAAATGGCTTAAATTTTCTAGATTTAAGGATTATTTCTAGCCTGGGAGATTTTTGGTGATATATTTCTTTCTATTTTTTCCATCATTGTTTGACCTTTTCTTTTTAATTACAACTTTTCTTTAAACCCACAATGAAGGGTGTAGAAAAACTTCAGAAGAATATGTCATCTCTATTTTTCAAATACGTGGAAAAGAAAGTAGATTATTCAGTTTGAATAAACAGTCTTGGGTTGCTGGTGAATCCATGCAGTACAATTTAGGAGATTCTGCACATTGTTTTGCTAAATGTTTACCCCATTCACCCCACCTTGTTGATTTTTTGGGTCCCCATTTCCAGATTTCAGATTTAGCAGTAGCTCTCATTTCTCAAGCACAGATTTCAGCCACTTAATTACTTGGTTTTGTTCCCTGACGTGATAATCTCAGTACAACAAAACTCTTCTGCAACATTTGTTTTCAGTTGTTAGATGATCAATCTTATCAGTTTTCTAGCCCGTCTTTTTTTGAGCTCTAGTTTTTCTTGTGTAGCTATTTATTGCATTTACTCATTTTAAATAATTTCTGTCATAATTTAAATTTTCAACCTTAAGTTATCTTTGTTTCCTTAAAACAGTGAAATTTTGTACACATGTGCACGTGCATATGCACACGTGCGTGCGCACGCGCGCGCGCGCGCGCGCGCGCACACACACACACACACAGTACTGGTACAACTGCTGTCCTTTCCAACTATGAGTTTTATTAAAATTCATTAATTGCTGAGTGTTTCAAATGGAGCTATTGCTGTTAACACCTAAGTTAGTCCCCTGCCACTTAATTTGTGGTACTTTGTCCACCCCCCCAACTTCTGTCAGAGTCACCAACATTTATTTTGTAATGAGTCTGATAGCAGGCGTTTGTCCTACCTATCCTCCAATCAATATTCAAATCCGTTGACCACTGCTGGGCCTGGAACAACCCTTTCCTTACTTCCTCACCACATTTCATTTTATGCTTATACTTCTGTCTTCAGAACCTACACATCTTCTGCACTCAGCTTCCAAATATCACAGGTGTTCAAGGCCATTCACAGAGGTGTCCTATTGTAAATCATCTTGCTATTGGGTGGCATCCACATCTATGAAAGTCTGCTGAGGACTTTCACTGTTAAGCCCAGTATCCCCACTATTGACTGACAGATCCATATTTCTATCTTCCTACTTAACACATCCAGGTGAATATCTCAAAGATACATCAAAGCCAAGCTTGTCTAGGAACTAGCTCTGGATTCCTCCTTCTATATTTGCCTTTCCTCTAAATCAGTTCTTCCCTCTCCTTGGAACAATTCCATCATTTATTTTCTGAGTCTGAACTCCTTAGTGATGCTCTTGGGTTAGCT
The DNA here is from genome assembly GCF_003668045.3 of Cricetulus griseus. Classification (NCBI taxonomy): domain Eukaryota; kingdom Metazoa; phylum Chordata; class Mammalia; order Rodentia; family Cricetidae; genus Cricetulus; species Cricetulus griseus. The sequence continues at coordinate 46,800,260 of NW_023276806.1, read as the reverse complement.
TACGAAACAAAGTAATGCTGTTACATATGAGGTTAGCCTTTTCTGTCTACTTCACTGGTACCGTGAAGTTTCTAACTGCATATTATTAATGCATTTTTTGTGTAAATAAATTCACACTTCCCTCAAGCATGTGTGTTTACATATCTGAGATTATGTATAGAATGTTTACTTTATAAATAAATGGTATAATTAATTATTGCTTATTGTAGTAATATACCTATGAAGATAGTAAGATTCAAGAGCTGTCATGGTTTTGCAAAGTATGTGGTAAGTTAACAAGACTGATACATTTAAAAATAAATGATGATATGATAGTTTACATTAGTGACCCAAAAAAACTCCACCAGGGAACTCCTACTCCAGATAAACACTTTAAGCAAAGTGTCAGGATACAAGATTAACTCAAAGAAATCAGTAACCCTCCTATATACAGATGATTGCACTGAGAAAGAAATCAGAGAAACATCACCGTTTACAATAGCCACAAACAACATAAAATATCTTGGGGTAATGCTAACCAAACAAGTGAAAGACCTGTAAAGAAAAAAAATGATCCTTTAAAGAAAGAAATTAAAGAAGATATCAGAAAATGGAAGGATCTCCCATGTTCTTGAAAAGGTAGGATCAACATAGTAAAAATGAAAATCTTGCCAAAAGAAATCTACAGATTCAATACAATCCCCATCAAAATACTGGCATAATTCTTCACAGACCTTGAAAGAACAATACTCAACTTTATATGGAAAAACAAAAGACCCAAGATAGCCACAACATACCTGTACAATAAAGAAACTTCCAGAGGCATCACTATCCCTGACTTAAAGCTCTATTATAGATCTATACTCCTGAAATAAGCTTGGTATTGACAGAAAAATAGACAGGTAGACCAATGGAATCAAACTGAAAACCCTGAAATTAACCCACATGAACACCTGAATTTTGAAAAAGAAACTAAAATCATACAATGGAAAAAAAAGCATCTTCCACAAATGGTGCTGGCATAACTGAATGCTGGTGTGTAGAAGACTACATATAGATCCATATCTATCACCATTCACAAAACTTAAGTCCAAATGGATCAAAGACCTTAATATAAATCCAGCCATACTGAACCTCTTAGAAGAGAAAGTGGGAAGTACCCTTGGATGAATTGGTAGAGGAGACTGCTTCCTGAACATAACACCAGTAGCACAGACACTGAGATAGACAATTAATAAATGGGACCTTGTGAAACTGAGAAGCTTCTGTAAGATAAAGGACATAGTCAACAAGACAAAACAGCAGCCCACAGAATGGGAAAAGATCTTCACTAACCCCACCTCTGACAGTGGGCTGATCTCCAAAATCTACAAAGAACTCAAGAAGCTAGTCACCGAAACACCAACTAATTCAATTGAAAAGTGGGGTACAGAACTAAACCAAGAATTCTCAATAAAGGAGTCTAAAATGACTGATGGACACTTAAGAAAGTGCTCAAAATCCATAGCCACAATGGATACTAAGTGAAAAGAACTAAGATTTCATCTTGCTCTTGTCAGAGAGGCTGAAAAAAAAAAACACCAATGGCAGTTATGGAGGGGATGTGGAGAAAGGGGATCACTTGTCCACTGCTGGTGGGAGTGCCAACTCATATAGCTACATTGGAAATAATTTTGGAGGTTCCTCAGGAAAATGGGAATCAGTCTACCACAAGATCCAGAAATTCCATTCTTAGGCATATACCCAAATATGCACATTCATACAACAAAGACATCTGTTCAACCACATTCATAGCAGCATAATTTGTAACAGCCAGAACCTGGAAGCAACCTAGATACCCCTCAACTGAAGAATGGATGGAGAAAATGTGGTACATTTACACAATGTAGCACTTCTCAGTGGGAAAAAAAAAAAAAAACAATTGAATCTTGAAAATCGTAGGCAAATTGACAGAACTAGAAGAAACCATTCTGAGCGAAAAAGTCACAAAAAGACAAAAATGGTATATACTCACTCATGTATAGATTTCAGACATAGAGCAAAGGATTACCAGCCTACAATCCACACCATCAGAGAAGTTAGGAAACAAGGATGATCTTAAGATAGACACATCTGGTCCTATGGAAAAGGGGAAAGGGACAAGAGCTGCTGAGCAACTTGAGAGATGAGGGGAGGGGAGACAGAGTTAGGAGAAAGAGAAGGGGAGAAGAGGAGGAAAGAGGAGGACAAGAGAGAGCAGAAAGGTTGAGTCGGGGGAAGAATAGAAGAGAGCAAGAAATGACATACCATAGTAGAGGGAGCCATTATAGGTTTAAAGAGAAATCTGGCACTAGGGAAATGTCCAGAGATCTACAAGGATGACCCCAACTAACAATCTAAGCCATAGTGGAGTGGCTACCTTAGATACCCTTCCCCAGTAATGAGATTGGTAACTACCTTTTATGTCATCCTAGAGCCTTCATCCGGTAGCTGATGGAAGGAGAAGCAGACACCCACAACTAAACTCTGAACTCCTGGAACCCAGTTGCAGAGAGGGAGGAGTGATGAGCAAAGGGGTGAAGACCATGCTGGGGAAATCCACAGAAACAGCTGACCTGAACAAGGGGGAGCTCATGGATCCCAGACTGATAGCTGAGATACCAGTATAGGACCAACCAAGACCACCTCATTGTGGGTATCAGTTAGGAAGCTTGGACAATCTAGGGCCTCTGGCAGTGGATCAGTATTTATCCCTACTATGTGAATGGACTTTGTGAGCCCATTCTATATAGAGGGATATTCTTTCAGCCTAGACACATGGGGAAGGGTCTAGGCCCTGTTCTAAATGATATGACAGACTTTGAAGATCCCTCATGGAAGACCTCACCTTCCCTGGCGAGCAGAAAGGGGATGGGATAGGGGGTTGGTGGGTGGCAGTGGAGGAGGGGTTGGAGAGAGAACTGGATTGATATGTAAAACAAGCTTGTTTCCAATTTAAATAAAAAATCCAAGAAAAATTAAATAAAAAAATAAAAATAAATGAAGAGATGTTGGAGTGTGCCATCTAACATCCAGCTATAAGCAAACACCCTTGAAAGAAATTGTGATTCAATGTTTTATCCATTATTAACCTCATGAAAAATTTTGTCGCTATTCTTCCTACCTGTTCAATTTTTATCTTGAGTAGTAGTTTTTATTAATTTTTTGAAAATTTCAAGTATGAATACATTGTATCTTGAATATTTTCACATCTACTTTTCCATTCCACCTTCCTCTGGGCCATGGACACCACCAATACATCTCCTTCTAAATTTGTATCTTTGTAAATAACCCACAGAGCCCAATTAGTACTTTCCACATGCATATTGGTTTTGGGGCTTTTAATAGGACATGAACAACCTACCGGTGGCTATATTGCTAAAGACAGTGACCTCCTCCACCATCAGCAATCAAGTAACAACTTCTCTGCTAGCTTAGGTGCCTCTGCAGCCTCATCCCTCAACTTTATACTGGGATTTAATTGATGTGGTCTTGTACAAGTAACTACAATTTCTGTTGGTTCATATGGGCAAACGCCTTGTCATATTCAGAGAATGGCAATTCACAGCACTCCTTATAGTCTTCTTGCTATAGCATCCTTTAAGTTCCCTCTTGTATAGTGTTCCTAGGATTTGGGGTGGGAATATTGATACAGTTGTCACTTCTACTCAGCACTTTGAAATGTTAGTTTCTGTATTGACTACTTCCCAGTGCTAAAAAGAGACTTTTCTGACTAATGTTAAGAGCAGAATTCTATGAGTTATGTTAAATGAACATACACATTTAAAGCAGTTTGACAATACAACCATTTAATAAAAACACAATGGATTCCTTCTTAGGGTGTATGATTCCCCTAGTTATGTGTTTTTAATCAGATTTACAATACTGGACATGAATTCCCGTTATGACCAGGTCTTCAGTCCACCCAGAAAGTGGTTGGTTACTCATGTAACAGCCATCGCACCAGTGAGTATGCCATCCCAGGTATTTCTACACTGCAGCATGCAGGGTGCAGCATGAGGTAAGACCAGGAATGCCTTTGCTCAGTTATCAGCCTGCTTATCAACTTTTATTTTTTATTTTTAGCCCTGTGAAAGGTAGCCAGCAGTCAGAATTTCCTAGTCAGTTTGAGAATGATTTTTCAATTTCTTACAACCAGTGGGTGCATTGTCTTCATGAACAAAGTCTTATAGTTTATTTATGGTGGGCAACCAAAGCAAGAGCAGTAACCTGCTCTTTCAGTGACTCTGGGGCCTTTCTGATGAGTAATTCATTAGAAGATAAGCCACTTTTGGTGCTGAGACTTTCATTTAATATCCATGTCCTCTGGAAGAAGCACTGTGTGTCAGTGCAGGTACCTCTTTTCAAAATCCTTTACTTAGTCCTTTGTTTTTACTATGTCTTTAACTTCTTTTTTACTTTTTGAAGTTAAGATATAATTACATCATTTTTATCCCTTCCCCTTTCCCTCTTCAACCCTTTCCAATCACCCCTTGCTTTTTTCCCCATTTTTGCTTACAAAGGATGGGTTTTTTCTATGACTTCTTCCTATCCTAGTTTTTTCTTTTTTACTCATGCCCTACTTCTTTCCCTCCATCTCTTGTTCCACCCCAGCTTTTCAGATTAAATATGAAAATTCTGCTTTATACCTTCTGTGTTCCCATGTAAAACTCTTCAAGATTTCTAGTTAATTATAAAGCAAAATGCATATTCCTTGACTTGAAACCTCTTCTACTTCTTGATTGTGTCTGTAAGTTGGTCTTGTAGTTATTATCTTGGTTCTTTCTGTTTTCTCTTTTGACTGTTAACCTCAACTTTAATTTTCCAGGTCGTGTCTTATCACAGTACAGATGGCCTTGAACTCATGTTTCTCCTGCTTTGATTTCCTGAGTACTGGGATCCCAGGCATGTGCCACCACACCTGGCTGGAATATACCACTTACAGCCTGTCAGCATCCCTGTATACAGTACTTTCACATATCATTCTACATGCAATGAGCCTTTCCCCCAAAATGGAGGTAAAAAGCTAGTTCCTGGGAAATATTTCCTAATCATACATCTGATAGGATGTCTTCTCTCATGTGAAGCTCAGCGCCTACCATGCATGATACATAACATGTTAATTCTGACCTTTGAACAAGGATTTAACAAGTATCCAGAAGACCATGTATGTATGTTACATGAGTGTGTGTGTGTGTGTGTGTGTGTGTGTGTGTGTGTGTGTGTAGTGCTGCAGCTGGACACTTAGGCTTCATGTTTCTCCAGGATAGGAACGTTTTCTTTAGCCATGAGAGTGCCCAGAAGCACAATTGTTGCCAAAACAGTCAATTTTAAGAATAGAAGTTTGACAAACAAAATTAGAGATGAAGGAAGAGCCACAATTATGATGACATATTTTAAAAAATACCATTATGAGTAGTAACAATAGGATTTTTTATAAGCAAAAAGGTGGATTTTAAAATAAAATTTCTACTTATTCATCCCTTTAAATTTCATGGGAAACAGTTCAGCATGAATAAGATAACTGAATACATTGCTCTTTAAATTTATAAAATAAAATTTTCTTTGGTCAAAAACAATATTTTTCATCATTTTTCTTGTTTACTTTATATTTTTAAGAAGGGAGATTTTTAAATGATAAACAAAAATTTTTAAAACTACAGTTGGAAACTGAGGAACATATTTCAGAAGCCCAGAAAATGTGTGATTCTAGATTCATTTTCAGATATCCAAAAAGCCTATAAACTGGTATGCTCCTGTATAAATAGGATTGGATATGAGTTACAAATATTATGCTTTGAGAGTGGGAGAAATGGAAGGAAGGAGTAAAGGGGCAGGTGTGAGTGAGAGATGGAGGGGGGAGGCAGGGAGATAGAGAGGGGAAGGGAGGAGGCTATGTAGAGAGATAGTTCACCTAATGTTTAGACCAGAATCATAGAACTAAATAACTAATACAAATGTTTTAGAAATACATGGAAATTAGTTATGTTTGTTTAAATCAAACCAGTTCAAGAAAATGTGTCCCCTTTCACGTTGACCTCATTAATTTCATGATACAGAGCACCCCAACTGTGCAGATTAGTGTGTACATTTGATGCCCACTGACATCATAAACCTCAGAAGATTTAAAACAAAAATACAGCATAGAACTTCAGACATGTGTAATTAAAATACAAACGTTTGTTCAAATGCTTCTTTCATGCAATCTACAAACAATAATTTCCAGACCTTGCAAAAATAAACATGAGCTGGAGCAGTCATTAAACACCTCTTCCCTGGAGATCGTTGTTCCTAAAGAACGTGGATGGGAAATTTATGTTTTCTTCATGGTTGCAGGGGAGGCATGTGTGCATTTCTCTGCCTATGACCTTGACACTAACACGCAATAACAACCCTCTCTAAATCCAAGCTTAGTCAATATGAATTAATATCCTTGAATTTCCTCCTGCTGATATCTTGCTTGTACAAGTAAAGCTTGTCTGAAGATCAGAGGATGAAACTTGCCACTACCTAACCATAGAGGTCTGGAGGTCTGTACAGACAAACAGGAGGTGAGATGGCTGGGTGGAGAGAGGATATAAGTGGGAAGAAACCGGAACTCTTGCTCTTTTCCAAGGGGAAGGTAATTTGGTAAAGGTCACTTTGGTTTGTTCCTTTTTCTGTCTGATCTCTCAACATTTTCCTCTATATCTGACTCTGGGTTCTTATTCAAACCAATTAAGAACTCCATTTACATTCCTCTCTGCAAAACTTGGTCACTTCTGCTACATTAGTTTGGCAGACCATCAATAATTAGATATTTACTGCCATCCACCAAGTTTTCCAGGTTTGACCAATGAGGCTTGATTACAGAGCCATGGGAAGTTTCTTGTCTTTATATATATTTTGACTTTTATGTTTCTTCTTCAATAGACAGTTCTTGTTTCTATAAATATTTAGAAAAGTGAGTGTTTTAATTGACTATTTTGCATTCGGTTCTAAACATGTTCTTCAGAAAACCAATTATACAAAAGGCAGACTTCTACTTTCTAGTAACAGACAATTTGCAAGACAGCTTTTTGCTTTTTATTTCTGGATATTTTCCTTATTATATGTTGAATGTAGGGACTAAATATGCAAACATTATTTGTAATTTGAGGTTGGAAATGTTTGGGAGACACTATGATTTATCTTCCTTAAAAAGAATTCCATCCCACTGAAGCGTGCATCCCTAACAATCATAAGAAGCATATTCTGCTTTTCTGGAGTCAGTCCCAGGGATGGTTTCCACAGTCCTTGAATGAATGCAAAAATGAGCAATAAGGTTGGATATGTATAGGGTAGTGACACAAGAGTTCAACTTTTAAGCTATGGCTTTGGTTGCTGTATATACCAATGCTAGATGATTTTCTGCATCTAGTGATATATATGCACTTCCTTTGTCTAAGCAATACCATCACACTGAGTTTACAGATGTATAAGTTTGTAACCCAGGATTATAATCTCATGAAGAACAACTTACCTTCCTATCTAAGGAACTTTCATCTTACAATAATTCTTAGTGAAATAGGTAACTAAAAGTGCTTCTCATTATTCAACAGAAAGGAAGAAATTCAGGCACACACATTCAAATAAACTAAAGGTGGTGTTTTCATTATTCAGCAAAATGCTGTTCTCTAACAAAAAGAAAACTTGTCTGCATCATCGAATTTGTTAGCTAAACAATTAATGGATTCTGATATTTATATTTCTAATTAAAAACCTGATGATTTATCGCAGTGGTGTAATATTAATGAGTTTGGAAATGAATAGTCATTTGGATAAGTCAGGTCTTTGGATATTGTTTATTGGATATCTTTGATCTTTACCAATTTAAAAATTACTCATCAAGCAAATAGAATGGCAGGAAATCTTTGAAAGTTATAAATCCAATGAAGGGTTAATATCTAGAATATATAAAGAACTGAGAGAGTGAAACATAAGAAATCAAACACTACAGTCAATAAGTGTTGTAATGAAATGAAGAGACAGAACTCAACAACAAAATATAAATTGCCCAGAAAAATGTAGAAAAGTGATCTGTCTCCTTGGGAATTTAAGAAATGCAAATAAAAGATATATTGAGATTATATCTTACCATGTCAGAATAGAAATTATTATGGAAAAGAAATAGAAATAAATTCTGGTGAGGAAATGGACAAAAGGTAATTGTATATACTCTAGAGATACAAGCTATTCTAACCACTACTGAAGTCTTAATGGATTTTCAGAGAATTACATCAAATGACACATAAAATGATCATATAATTTATGTACCTCTTTATGTATTAAATTCTCTCTAGATTATTTATACTCAATATATTTTAAATGCTATATAAGGAACTGTTGTAATATTTTTAGGTAACCATTTAGTAAAATGTTTTCATGTGTCTAATAATTGATTTTTTCTGAATATTTTCTATTTTCATGCAGTTGTTAGGTTATGACTACATTTTAGTCCCCAATTCTATCATGTTGGGTCAAACATGGAATGGGGTAATCAGATTAATAAATCTGTAGAGAAATAAACACATCTACTCTCTAAACTTTTCCACATTGCTATACTGAAATAGATAACTGCATATTACTCAAGGCATGCATATATATATATGTGTATATATATATATATATATATATATATATATTATATATATATATATAGTTTTATAATATGCATATATGTATGCAGGAAAATACTATCAAATTAGTTTCTTTATATTTGAAGCTATGGCATGGTTACCAGACAAGGGTGGGAGTGAACAATAGCAAATAAGATTCAAAAGATTTATGTTTCAATAGTGTCATAGTCAGTTTTCCTTAACTTGACATAAACCTAAATATATCTGAGAAGAAAGAAAGGAATTTCCTTAATCAGACTGGCTTGTGAGCATGTTTATGGGACATCTTCTTGATTGCTGATTGATGTAGGAAGACCCAGCCCACTGTGGGCGGTGCCATTCCTGATCTTGTGGGCCTGTTATGTTTAAGAAAGTAGCTGAGCTTGAGACTTGGAGCAATCCAGTTAACAAGGTTCCTTGCTTCTGTTTCGCCCTCCTGTGTTAAGTTCTTCCCTTCACTTTCGTGCATGATAGACTGTAATCTGTAAGCCAAATAAACCTTTTTCTTTCCCAAGTTGCTTGTCATCATGGTTTTTATTATGGCAACTAAAAGTAACTGGACTGGAAATGGGTCAAAATAAAATCTGGTTTTACAGCTTTGTGGAACTGTGACCAGAGTCTAAGAGGCCTTTCTCTAAAACTAAAGTGACTTACGAAGGTTTTTGTTTTAAAATTTTTTGAATTGAGATATAGAGAAAGGAGAAAAGCATTTGAAAGATGTTTAATTAATCATACCTACATCTGGCCAAAATGCCAAACCCATACATTTGTAAGTGTCTCATAAGAGACTGTCACTTCTCTTGACTAGTGGTATTCGAGTGATACAAGAAGCAGACAATGACATTTGAAACCATGTGAGGATGAGTTGTGGCTTTGTGGGTTTTGCTTAGTCCTCTCTGATTTTTCTTTCTACTACATGTGTTTCTAAGAATCCAGGTCTGTTCCACTTATAGAACCCCTCTGAAGCCTTCCCTGGCAGTCAAAGTTATTTTTCTTAAATGGAAATAGCATATAATGCAGTTTCATGCTCACTTTGTGTCTACAAAGGCCTTGGAAAATTCTTGGAGTCCAGTTTCTTTCTAAAGCAATGGTTGTCAACCTTCCGAATGCTGTGACCAGATCCTTAATACAGCTCCCCATGTTGTAGTGACCCCCAAACATAAAATTTTGTTCGTATTCTTATGAATTGTAATGGTGTATGTCTGTTATGCAGGACATTTGATATGTGACTCCCGTGAAAGGGTATTTTGACTGAAAATGGGTTGTGACCCACAGGTTGGGGCCGATTGTTCAAAAGGATTTGCTTCTTATGCCATATGCATTTTCCCATCTAATATTCTTTCCTTTCCTTACTGCAGAACTTAAACGAGACACTTGTCATATCCCACCACATTACCTAAGCATCTAAGAGCAAGCAAATGAGCATATTTTACTGGGAGGTCCTAATTTTTCTAGTTTTTTTTCAGTTTCAATTAAATTTGCTTATTTAACTTTGAGATTACAATATAGTTACAAAATTCCTCCCCCTTCCTCCCTCCCTCTAATATAACCCTCCCCATTTTCCTTCAAATTCATGGTCTTCTTTTCACTACTCATTATTGCCTTTGATCCTGGACACAAACTGTTTCTTGAGGAAGGCCACTTACTTTTCTCCTAGCTTTCATCAGTTGCCTGTAATTTTTGTTTGTTTGTTTGTTTGTTAGTGTTTGGTTTTTTGTGCAGAGTTGAGGCCTCATGGGCTTTTCCCTATCAACTTTGACATGTCCATTGGTGTGTCATCATTGTTCAGGTCATATTTGTGTAGTCATGTTGGTTGTAGCTTCTGATATTACTAAGAGACAAAAATCTCAAAGCTAACTCTCTGGTCCTCTGGCTCTTATAACCTTTCTTCCCCCTCTTGCACAGTATTCCCTGAGCCTTAGGTTTAGAAATGTTTTGTAGCTGTTTCCATTGTGACTGCGCTCTACTACCCAGTGCTAGTGAAGTCAAGGCTATTGGAGGAGAATCTACAACCACTAATTACTAAACCAACATAATCACTAGTAACAATCTATAAATGTTTTTCCCTTATACACACAGACAAGTGTGGTCTTCACCCCTCATTGAGGAAACTTCTCTTTGTCACAGACAGGGAGACCACTAGAGAAAAGCATAACCAGTCAAAATGCAAATTTAATATTTTTCAACTTCTAACTTCTGTCTTAATCCTTTAGGGATATCTTTGCTTAGGCTCTGGGATCAATATCTTCTTACATGTTTTCCCTTACTATAAGCATCTTCCATAGCACTTACAATGCTGGTGATTAATTATTATTATTATTATTATTATTAATTATGCTTTTATGTCCTCCACTAAACTAGGTTCGTTAAAAGCTACCTGTCTTCTTTCTTCCTTCCTTCCTTCCTTCCTTCCTTCCTTCCTTCCTTCCTTCCTTTCTTTCTTTCTTTCTTTCTTTCTTTCTTTTTACCACAGGATGAATTAAGGGCTCTTTGGCTGGTCAGCTTCATTGATCAGATCACACTTGTGTCTTTTTCTGTTTGTCTCCATCCTCTACTGCAATGTCAACTTTAAGGCAAAGACCAGCAACACTTTAAACATTAGTTTGGTAAAATATCTGAAGTTCTGTTCAATAACCAGTTTTAAAGTGTGTAGTTTGGTAATAAATGTGTTCTTCAAGTCTTAGAGCAACTGTCACTTTCATCCATCTCCTCTATTCTTTTCTCTGAGTTTTGAAAAACTCAGAGATGCTATATTCACTAAAAATTCATTGATGTTTTGGCATTCCTCTAGGGTCATGCATGGGATACTCTCCACTTGAAGGGTGAGTGCATATGTACAGTACATTTCATGTATCTGCTCATACTTTTGTGCACAGTTGGTTTGCTTCCTCCTCTTTGCTATAAGGATGATGAACACTAATGGACAAATATCTCTTTGAGACATTGCTGTCCGTTCTTTAGCCTAGATATCTAGAAGTGGAGTTGATACAGTAAGTGGTGATTCTGTCTTTACTCGTGAACATGCCCAGGATTGTTTCCACCCAAAGCAGCCTCAGTATGTTGCACATCCACCACATAGTACATTTGAGGGTGTCACATCCTTGTCACTCTATTTTATAGTAATTTTATAGCATCCATTATGATAGATGTTAATTACATCATGGTTTTGATTTTTATCTCATTAATGATGTGCTGTTGAGCATTTTTCATTTGCTTGTTGTTCATTTTGACATTTTTAGACAAATGTATATTCAAATTCTTTGTCTGATTTACATTGGCAATTACTGCTGAGTTTCAGAAGTTCCTTTTAAACTCCTGAATGCATATTCCTTATCACAATGGATTGCAACCTTTCTAATGCTGGGACCATTTAATACAGTTACTCATAACTCCCAACCATAAAATTATTTTGTTGCTATTTCATAACTATAATTTGCCACTGTTACAAGTCATAATTTAATTATATGATATGTGACTCCTGAGGGGGTCATGACCACTTTTTTACAACCACTGCCTTATTAGAAATATGATTTACACATAATTGTATTTCATGGCTCACCTTTATACTTTTTATGGTAATTTGTTCTATATTAATAGAAACTCTATAAAGGCCAAGGGAAACCTTCTGACTGCATTTTCATATACTAGAACTGAGTACTTGGCCCCCATACTGTTCTCACTTTACCCTATTTTATCACCTGAGTTAGTTGTAATATATCTTATATATGGTTCTTAGAATCACTTTGGGTTAAATATTGTTTCTAGTATTTGAATGTTTTGTGTGTCTTTTTAAAAATTTATTGAATTTAGAAACAATCTTGTTTTACATATCAATCACAGTTTCCACTTTCTCCCATCCTCCCATGTATCCCACCAATCCCGCCATCCTACCTCTCATTCACTCCCCAGGGAGGGTGAGGCCTTCCATGGTGGAATCATCAAAGTCTGTCACATCATTTTGGGGAGGGCCTTGGTCCTCCTCCTTGTATCTTGGCTGAGAGGGTAGCCCTCCAAGGGGAAGGTACTCCCAAAGTCCATTTGTACACTAGGGATAAATACTGGTTCCACTGTTAGAGGTCCCATAGACTGCACTGGCCTACTAACTGGCACCCACATTCAGAGGGCTTGGTTCGGTCAAATGCTGGTTCCCCAGATTTATGACTGGGGTCCATGTGCTCTCACTTGGTCAGGTCAGCTGTTTCTGTGGTTTTCTCCAGCATGGCCTTGACCCCTTTGCTCATTCTTCCTCCCTCTCTACAAGTGAATGCCAGGAGTATGGCTCAGTGCTTAGTTGTTGGTGCCTGCTTCTACTTCCATCAGCTACTGGATACAGGCTCTAGAATGGCATTTAAGGGAGTCATCAATCTCATTATCGGGGAAAGGCATTTAAGGTAGCCTCTCCACTATTGCTTAGATTGTTAGTTGGGGTCAACCTTGTAGATTTCTGGACATTTTCCTAGTGCCAGGTTTTTCTTTAAATCTATAATTCTCCTCTATTTTTACCCCAACTCAGTCTTCTTGATACCTCATGTTCTCCTCCCCCCTTTTCTCCCTTCTGTTTTTCCTCTCTCCCCCTGCCACCCCCATGCTCCTAATTTGCTCAGGAGCTCTTGTCCCTTTCCCCTTCTCCCAGGGAGCATGTATGTCTCTCTTAGGGTCCTCTTTGTTTCTCTGGAGGTGTAGATAATATTTGAATTTATTATTTTTTCTATGTGGTATCCGGTAGATATCACAGCCATTTTTTGTAAAGGCTGTCATTTTTCCCATTAAATGATCTTGGCGCCCATGTTAAAAAAAATCAGTCCTCATTAATTTTCCTAATCTATTATACTATATTGCAGTAGTGTATAGATTAAGATAGTTTACGTGTCTGTCTAGTGTCATATTGACCTCAAATACTGTAGCTTTTTACCAGATTTTAAAAGCAGCAAGTCTCTGTGTTATAGCCTTCCTCTTTTCTGTTTTCCAGGATTAGTTTGATCATTGGAACCTCTTTTTATTATACATGGATTCTATGATGATTTTTCTACCTCTGAAAAACATGACTGCTGGTGGCCATGTGAGAGGAGCAACATGTGGCAATTGAAATTCAAGGTGTCAGCCTACCAGCAGGGAACTCTGGCATGGGTCAGACCCTGAGACCACAGACTATGGAATGTCTTTTGCTTCTACTGTGGTATTACATGCTGCTGCTGTTTTTCTCTGATACCTGGCATGGTGTGAGTGAGTGTGGGGAGAGGTCCCACTGCCTTAAATATAGTTTGTTTCTCTCATGGAGATATCCTGTTCTACAGGACATTTTTATCAGTGGTTTGACAAGATGATTCTTTCCTCATTGCATGGTCTCTTAGTGTTGGTAGAATATCTATCCAGTAACTTCTGGCTTTCAGAAGTTTTCCATGCAAAAGTCATCTGTAATTCGGATAGGTTTGCTTTTATATGTTACTTGACCTTTTTCCTTAGCTGCTCTTAATATTGTTTCTTCATTGTGTATGTTTGGCATTTTGATTATTATGTGTGAGGGACTTTTTGTGGTTCACTCTATTTGGTGTTCTGTAGGCTTCTTGTACTTTCATTGGCATGTCTTTCTTTAGGTTGGGAAAGTTTTCTTCTACGATTTTGTTGAATATGTTTTCTGCACCTTTGCTGTAGGTTTCTTCACCTTCTTCTATACCTGTTATTCTTAGGTTTGTTCTTTTCATGGTGTCCAATATTTCCTGGATACTTTGTGTTAGAGATTTGTTGGACTTATGATTTTCTTCAGTTGATGAATCTTTTTCTCCCAGTGTATCTTCAACTCTTGAGATTCTCTCTTCCATTTCTTGTATTCTGTTGGTTATGGTTGCATCTATAGTTCCTGATCTTTTACTCAGCTTTTCTATTTCCAGCATTCTCTCAGTTTGTGTTTTCTTTATTGTCTCTATTTCAGTTTTCAGGTCTTGAACTGTTTCCTTAAGAGATTTGTTGATTTTTTTTTTAGTTTTTGATTTGTTTTTTCTTCCATTTCTTTGAGGGATTTTCTCATTTCTTTTTTGGGTGCCTCTGTCATTTTCATGAGGTTGTTTTTAAGGTCATTCTCTTCTGTTTCATCTGCATTGGAATGTCCAGGTCTTGCTGGTGTAGTGTCCCTAGACTCTGGTGGTGTCTTATTGGTATTTCTGTTGTTGAATGTGTTTTTTATTGTCTTCTTCCCATCCCTTCTTCCATTGGGTGTAGAAGGAGTGTCTTCCTCTCATTATAGGTTTGGGACCAAGGTTCCCTTTTGATTGGTTAAGCAGGTCCAATACTCTGATTTTTCTCCTCTTCTTGTGGATCGAGGCAGAACTGGTACTGTGGCCTTAGCAGTCTTTGGGTGGGCTGGATCCTGCTGGGATGGGATACATAGTAAACAGTCCCCAGGATTCAGTTGTCTCTGAGCAGGGCAGAGGCTCTAATTCTCTTAATGCTGAAAGAGACATTCACAGGTTTCAGTGTGCATCATTAGCTGAAACAAAACTTTAAAACCACTTCAGGTTAGATCAGATTTTTTGATAATAGCTTTGAGATGATAAAACACTAGAAAACAATCTAAAGTTCACAAGGATATATAGCTGAGGATGAAAACACAAAGCAGTCTAATTGTTATAGCTGACATACTTTCCTTGCTAGGGTTATGTTATGATCAAAGATGATTAATTCCTTATAACCATTTCTTCCCTCAATCTCTCTCTCTCTCTCTCTCTCTCTCTCTCTCTCTATATATATAATATATATATATATATATATATATATATATATATATATGGGTATGTACCCAAAAGATTTAATGTAGGGATAACTGAATGTTTTCAATATATAAAAGTTTAATTTTGTGATTCCTTTAAGATTCCTTATAAGATTGCCTTTTAAGATATGCAATAAAGTAACTGACCTTTTCTTTGTAACTGCAAAGTTCAGCCTGCCAGTAAAAGATATGACTAAGAATAACCTGCTTGCCCACATGGTTAATCTATAACAAGTTTCTTGGTTATGAATATACATGGGTTTTTGTGATAATTTGGTTTTCACCTGAAATACATAAAATGTTTAATCATGTAAAGAAAATGAAAAACATGTTTTTACCTGTATTCATTACAATCATTATTTAAAAAATAGAATGTAACCACATTGTAACTTTTATATTCCTAAAAACTTTGTTGGGGTATATAAGCTATGGAAAAAAGTATATAGTAAAAAGATCATTTAAAGAATATAGAATAAAGAAGGAAACCTTCAAGAGAGTGTGTGAGTGCCATTTCTCTAACCACCTCAGATAGAAAACTCTAGTATATACTGACACTGTGATTCCTTTTGAGCCCTGTATCTGGAGGCTGACTCCTGTGGCAATAGATGACCTTGCATTTTGGGTGAGGATGATTTGAAATAGTAGATTATTTGGGGAAGGTATTAACACCTTAATTATATTGGGACTTCCAACTATTTACGCGGGAACTTGTTTGTATTTATTTATGATTTCTTTGGTTTTTTCCTGTAGCATTCTTCAGTGTTCAAAAATTTTTATTTCCTCAGTACCTGGAAATTTTGTTTTCTGATTTTCCCATTAGTTATTGTTAAAGTATAATTCATTTATTAGCACAAATGGAATTTTCTGTGCATAGTTTTCTACATCTAAGACAGTATCATATTCAAGTAACAATGATTTTATTTTTTCTTATTTAAATTTCTGTTTTAAATGCACACTTATTATTTTATAATTTGCCTGTTTAGAACTTCTACCACTACATTGAATAGAACTGACCAAAATGTTCGTCTTGCCTTGTTACTAATTTCAAAATGGAAGCGCTCAGTCTTCCTCCACTCAGTGTGGTCTCTGCTAAAGGCTTTTCATATAGATTTATGATTTAATCCTTATTTGTTGATTTTTGTAATAAAAATGTATAGAAAACTTTATTTCATCATTCTGCCCTAAAATGTACTACAACAAAAATTATATTTTATTAGAGATTGTAGATAATAAAAATGTGATGAGTAGAAGGTAACATATGTAGGATATGAAATACCATGTCATTTATGTACCATATTTGAGAATACAGATTTTTATGTGTGTTATGGTGTGTGTGTGTGTGTGTGTGTGTGTGTGTGTGTGTGTGTGTGTGTGTGTGTCCTGGAACAAATCCATATGTTAAAATTCCAAAATAAATTTCTTTACCACAATTTGTTCTTTTATTAAGTGACACTGCTGTGTAGCTAAACACATAAACTATTCTCTCAATAGTTCTGTTATCCTACTGTTTCAGGTCAGTCACAAGGTCATGTTCAGTCAAACATTCTGCTATCTCTCAGACTTGTTCTCTAGTCTCCTACATTGCTACAGTTAAAGTCAAATTTTCTTGTAACTGTTTCTATCGAGGATAGGCAGTAGGATCGGAAGAAGGAATAAAGCAGAGCGGAGACAACAGCATCTCTCTGGCAAACAAGTATAACCAATAGGTACTAAAAACCATTCCTCAAGAAGCCCCATAACCCATATCTAAGAACTTAAGCAAGGAAAGTTAATGAAAATTTTGTTTGCTTAATATTTTCTTTAATTAGTCAAAGATTTGTTCTGAGATTTTATATATTATGCTTATTGGTTACACATTTATAGTAGCTGAATGATGCCAAAATAACCAACAGAATCTCCGAAGACATTAACCAATTACACAACATATTAACAAGGGCTGGGGTACTATCAGTTGTTATATTGTGACATCTAAGTTTAAGTTTTGATAATGAACTATATAAATAGTTTAATAAAAACAGATAGATGACTCATTGTGCAAGTAGATATTAGGTATCTGTTGATATATGTTGAAAGAATAACCATTAACATATATAATTGCAAAATTAAATATATTTCAATTAGAACTAGTCCAAATTGTTAAATAGGTAACTTTTGAGAGATCAAGTGTGAACGTTAAAGTTAAAAAACAAAAACATTTGAATTATGTTGTTTGTAAGAACTTCATAATTTGATGTCATGTGTCACTAACATGAGTTGACTAAAGCCTTTGGTAAGGAGCTCTGTCTTTAAACTATTGTCTATATTCAGATTAAAATGTTACCTGGAATGAAGTGATGGGAAGAAAGCGGAAGTGTGGACTTATTGCCCAATGACTCATGACTTTAGAGTTATTTTGTTGTCAAAGTAAAAGTGTTTGATATGAAACACATATTTGAAATGAAGGTTTAAATAATAAATGACTTAAAAGAAATAATACCTATGGTTTGAATAAATTATATAGAGACAATTAGTGTTTACTGAGATATTAAGACGTGTAAATCATTGAAAGAGAAATCACAAAATGTTTGCTGTGTTCTTTATATTCTAGTATGAAGTAGGATTGCTGCATTGAAATACCTGTCAATAGAGAGAGAAGGGAGGGAAAATTATATATTTGAGGGTGCTTAGTAGAAAATGGTAATCAGAGAGGCTGACAGGTATATTAGGAGCACTCATTGCATAAGCATTTCTGTTGTGAAAAACTATGAAATTAATATAATAAGTATTAGTAAAGGAATGTAATACAGGATGAATCAAATTGACGACTCTTTACAGCCATAGCAGCATTTCCTATAGTCAGATAATACTACAGTGTAATGATAATAACCACTGTGTAGCCCTGAAATTTCTTTCCTGGTTGTGACTTAAAATTATTTTTAAAACTATTAAAAATTAAACATTTCCTTCATGATTGTGGCTTAGAGATGGTTTGGTGATTCTCAAGTAAAGTCTGTTTAAATATGAAAATTAGAGGTAACCATGATTCGTAGAAGGTTTCTATAAATACAAAGCTGAACTCCATGCACTGAAGCATCAGGAAGGAGATCATTTTCACTCCTCTTGTTATGTCTTAAATAAAGTTATGCTTAAAGAGCAAGTAACATAAAAAATAAAAATAGGGTCCTATTTGTTGATTTTTTATCAAGAAAGAGAATTGGAATTTTATTATACATTTGTATAAAAATTAATGGAGTTGAATGATATCTCCTAATATTTTATTGAGCATTCTTACATGATTGTTTCTATGAAGAGTCAGCATTCAATAATATTCTTGTGATACTTTTTTGTGAATCTGGTGTCAGGAAGATTCTGGCCAGTATTTTTATGAGGATTGCATTGAATCTGTAGATTGGGTTTTGCAAGATTGCCATTTTTACTACGGTGATCCTTCCTATCCAAAAGCATGGGAGATCTTTCCATTTTCTGGTATCTATTTTAAATTCCTTTTTAAAAGATGACTCAAAGTTCTTGCTATACAGGTCTTTCACTTGTTTGGTTAGCACTATCCCAAGATATTTTATGTTGTTTATGGCTATTGTAAAGGCTGATGTTTCTCTGATTTCTTTCTCAGCCCATTTATCATCTGTATATAGTAGGGCTACTGATTTTTTTTTGAGTTACTCTTTATCCTGCCACTTTGCTTAAGGTGTTTATCTGGTGTTGGAGTTCCCTGGTAGAGATTTCTGGGTCACTTATGTAAACTATCATATCATCTGCAAATAGTAAAAGTTTGACATCTTCCTATCCAATTTTCATCCCCTTTTGTTGACTTATTGCTCTAGGTAGAAATTCAAGGGCAATATTGAAGAGATATGGAGAGAGTGGACAGCCTTGTTTTGTTCCTGATTTTAGAGTAATCCTGTTAAGTTTCTCTCCATTTAGATTGATGTTGGCTGTTGGCTTGCTATATATTGCTTTTATTGTGCTTAGGCATGTTCCTGTTATTTCTGATCTCTTCAAGACATGTATCATGAAGGGGTGTTGGATTTTGTCAAAGGCTTTTCAGCATCTAGTGAGATGATCATGTGATTTTTCTTTCTCTGTTTATATGGTAGATTACATTGATGAATTTTTGTATGTTGAACCATCCCTACATCCCTGGGATGAAGTCTACTTGTTCATGGTGAATGATTTTTTGATGTGTTCTTGTATTTTATTTGCCAGTATTTTACTGAGTATTTTTGCATCAATGATCATGAGGGATATTGGTCTGTAGCTCTCTTTCTTTCTTTCTTTTTTCTTTCTTTCTTTCTTTCTTTCTTTCTTTCTTTCTTTCTTTCTTTCTTTCTTTCTTTCCTTCCTTCTTTCTTTCTTTCTTTTGTTTTTTTGAGACAGGGTTTCTCTGTGTAGCTTTGGAGCCTTTCCTGGCACTTGCTCTGGAGACCAGGCTGGCCTCGAACTCACAGAGTTCCACCTGTCTCTGCCTTCCGATCACTGGGATTAAAGGCATGCGCCACCAACGCCTGGTTGTAGTTCTGTTTTTTATTTATGTCTTTATGTGGCTTGGGTGCCAAGGTTATTCAAGCCTTGTAAAAACGAGTTTGGCTATGACCCTTCTGATTCTATTCTGTAGAACACTTTGAGGAGAAGTGGTGTTAGCTATTTTTTGAATTTCTGGTAGAACTCTGCTCTGACGTTGTCTGGCCCTGGGGCTTTTTTTTTTTTTTTTTTTTTTTTTTTTTTTTTTTTTTTTGGTTGGAAGGTTTTTGATAACTGCTTCTATTTCATTATGGTGTATGTGTCTGTTTAAATTGCTTTTCTGTTCTTGATTTAATTTGGTATGTGATTTCTATCCAGAAAGTTGTCCATTTCCTTTAAATTTTTGGTTTTTGTGGTTACAGTTTTCAAAGTATGACCTTAAATTTCTTTGGATTTCTTCAGTGTCCAGTGTTGCATTCTCCTTTTCCTTTCCGATTTTGTTAGTTTATATATTCTCTTTCTGCCTTTTTGTTTGTTTGAAGGTTTGTCTATCCTGTTGTTTTATTCAATGAATCATCTTTTGTTACACTGATTCTTTTTATTGCGTTCTTTGTTTCTTCTTATTGTTTTCAGCCTTCAATTTGATTATTTACTGGTGTCTACTCTTCTGGGATGAGTTTGCTTCTGTTTGTTCTAGAGCTTTCATTTGTTTTGTTAATTCTTTAGTTAGACTATTCTCCAGTTTCTTCATGTGGGCACTTAGTGCTATGAACTTTTCTCTGAGTACTGCTTTCAAAGTGTCCCATAAGTTGTGCTATGTTGTGTCTTCATTTTCATTGAATTCTAAGAATTCTTTAATTTCTTTCTTGACCCAGGACTTGTGCAATTGCACATTGCTCAATTTCTATTAGTTTGTAGGGTTTCCGAAATTTGTGTTGTTGCTGAATTCTAATTTTAAAGAATGGTGATCTGGTAAGACACAGGGTTTATTCCAATTTTTTGTACCTATTGAGGTTTGCTATATGGCCAAATATGTGAGTGTTCGGTCAAGTTTAAAGAAGGTTCCATGTGGCGCTGACAATATGGTATATTCTTCTGTGTTTGGATAGAATGTTCTATAGGTATCTGTTAAACCCTATTGGGTCATAACTTCTGTTAGTTCTATTGTGCCTTTGCTAAGGTGGTCCTGTCTAGTGGTGAGGGTGTGGTTTTGATGTGTACCACTATAAGTGTGTGAGGTTTTAAGCATGATTTGAGTTTTAGTAATGTTTCTTTTATGAATGTGGGCATTTTTGTATTCGGGGCACAGATATTCAGAATAGAGACTTCATCCTGATGGATTTTTCCCATGATGAATATGAAATGACCTTCTTGATCTCTTTTGATTGATTTTAGTTTGAAGTCTAATTTGTTAGATATTAGAATAGCTATACCATCTTGTTTCTTGGGCCCATTTGATCAGAAAATCTTATCCTAACCCTTTACTCTGAGGTACTTTCTGTCTTTGAAGTTGAGATGTGTTTCTTGTATGCAGCAGAAGGATGGATTCTTTCTTCCTATCCTTCCTATTAGCCTGTGTCTTTTTATAGATGAGTTAAGAACATTAATATTGAGTGAAATTAAGGACCATTGAGTGTTAATTCTTCTTTGTTTTGGATTTGTTGGTGGTGGTGGTAGTATTATGGGTTTACCCTGCTTTTTCTTTTGGTTTTTGGTAAAGTGGGATTATCTATTGCCTGTGTTTTTGTGAGTGTAGTTCATTTCCTTAGGTTCCAGTTTTCCTTCCAGTACTTTCTGTAGGGCTGGATTAGTGGATATATATTGTTTAAATCTGGTTTTGTCATGGAATATCTTGTTTTTTCCATCTATAGTGATTGGAATCTTTGCTGGATATAGCATTCTGGGCTGGCACTTGTGGTCTCTTAGTGTTGGTGGAATATGTAGTCAGGACCTTCTGGCTTTCAGTATTTCCATGCAGAATTCAGGTGTAATTGTGATAGGTTTGCATTCAGATGTTACTTGGCGTTTTCCTTTGCTGTTCTTAATATTTTTTCTTTATTCTGTAAGTTTGGTGTTTTGATTATTATGTGGTCTGGGGACTGCTGGCAGGTCCATTACTTCGATGGGTCTCATTTGGGTGCAGGTGGTTCTGAGACACTCCTTCTCTTGTTCGTTGAAGGCAGGACTAGCACAGTGCTGTCAGCAGACTCTGGATTACTTGGATCCCTGGGGGCGAGTAGACTTGCCAGCAGTCCCAGATCAGGAGATCCCAAAGAGCTTGTTTTGAACTTGTCAATAAATCTATCATCAATCTATCAGGGAAAAGTTATATTGGTTAATATTTTACTCTTTGATAGAACCATACTTTCTGTGTGCATTTGTACGTGTGTGTGTGTGTGTGTGTGTGTGTGTGTGTGTGTGTGGTGTGCTTGTGCACATGTGCACATGTGCATGTTTGTGTGTCTTATTTTTGTTGTTAAAAACTAAACATTTGAACACAATTATATGGTATTGGACACTTGAATTGTTTCCTTAGCCAGGGAAGGGTAGATTCATTTGTTTGTTTGATCACTGACTGATTGAATTATTGATTGTTGTATGCTGTTTGCAACCAGGATCATCTTGAGGCATCCACTTAAAATCTTTTCAGATCTTTGTTATCTTGTAGTTTCCCTAGGATATGGTAACTTTCCCTATTTATTTCACTAAAGCAGTCACCATCAAAAGAGATCAGTCTTCCACTTTAGTTTTCATCTTCAAAAGGAAAAATAAAAAATACAACAAATTGATTAAGAGTAGAGAAAAGAGTCCAGGCCTTTGAAATTCCTTGGAAATAATATTAGGTCAACAGGGAGGTGTCTTCAATATCAATGACTACCAGCCCCTTAATTGTATTTTTGTAATTATAAACAGTAATTGCTGACCAGAACTCATATTCCCATCAGTAGATGTCAGAGTCTTTTTTCTCTACACTGTCTCCTGCAAATCCACAGCTATGTGAAATGAGCCGGGAAAGGAATAAGCATTGCATTCACTTTTTAAATTCACAGATGATATGATAGTATACATAAGCCACCCCCAAACTCTACCATGGAACTCCTACAAATGATTAACACCTTTAGTCATAGGACTGCATACAAGATTAACTAAAAAACATCAGTAGTCCTCCTAAATGCAAACATTCAATGTGCTGAGAAAGAAATCATAGATTCAACACCCTTTACAATAGCTCCAAATAATATAAATTATCTTGGCATAACTCTAACCAAGCAAGTGAAAGGCTTGTATGACAAAAACTTCAAGTATTTGAATAAAAATATTGGAGAAGATATCAGACGATATAAAGATCTTTCATGCTTATGGATTTGCAGGATTAACATAGTAAAAATGACAATCTTACAAAGACATTCTAAAGATTCAGTGCAATCTCCTTTAAAATCCCAATATAATTATTTACAGAATTGAAAGAACAATACTAACCTTTTAATGGAAAAACAAACAAAACAAAAAATCCAGGATTGCTAAAACAATTCTGTACAATGAAAGAACTTCCTGAGGTAGAACCATCCTTGATTTTGAGCTCTACTACAGAACTATAGCAATAGAATCCATATAGTATTGGCATAAAAACAGACAGGTGGATCAATGTAATTGAATATACATCTACACACCTATGGACACCTAATATTTGGCAAAGAAGCCAAAATTATACAATGGAAAAAAGAAAGCATCTTAAAAAAATGGTGCTGGTATAACTGGATGTTGGCATGTAGAAGGATTGAAATAAATTCGTATCTATCACCCTACTGAAAATCCATGTGCAAGTGGACCAAAGACCTCAACATAAGTCCAGATACACTGAATCTAATAGAAGAGAAAGTAGGAATTAATCTTAAATACATTGGTGTAGGAGACAACTTCCTAAATAAAACACCAATAGCATAGGAACTAAGATCTACAATTAATAAATGGGACCTTATATAATGAACATTTTTGTAAGGCAAAGGACACCATCAATAGGAGAAAATGGTAGCCTACAGAATGGGGAAAATGTTTTCACTAATCCCATATCTGACAGAGGGCTGATTTCCAAAATATATAAAGAATTCAAGAAAGTAGATATCAACAAATCAAATAATCCAATTAAAAAACGAGGTACAGATCTAAACAGAATTTTCAACAGAAGAATCACAAATGGCCCAGAAACACTTAAGGAGATGTTCAATATTCTTAGCCATCAGGGAAAAGGAAATGAAGTCAACTCTGAGATTTCATCTTACACCTGTCAGAATGGCTAAGATAAAAAACACAAGGAACACCTCATGCTAGAGAAGATGTGGACCAAGGGAACACTCTTCCATTGCTTGTGGTAGTGTGAATTTGTACAGTCACTTTGGAAGTCAGTGTGGTGATTTCTCAGGAAAGTAGGAATCAACCTATCTCAAGACCCAGCTATACCACTCTTAGGCATATACCCAAAGGATGCTAAAATCATACCATAAGGACATATGCTCAACTATGTTCATAGCAGCTTTATTTGTAATAGCCAGAACTTGGAAACGATTTAAATGTATCTCCAATGAAGAATGGATGAAGAAAATGTGGTATATTTACACAATGGAGCATTACTAAGCTGTTAAAAACAAGGACACCAAGAAATTTGAAGTCACATGGATGGCACTAGAAAAAAAAATCCTGAGTGAGGTAACCCAGACTGAGAAAGACAGCATTGGTATGGACTCACTCATAAGTGGATATTAGATGTAAAATAAAGGACAACAGTTAAAATCAACATACCCAGAGAGACCAGGTAACAAAGAGGGTTATTTGGGGGATGCCCAGGTCTCCCTGGGAAAGGGAAATAAAAGAGGTTTTGTGAGTAGACTGAGGGACATGTGAGGATGGCACATGAATGATCAGGTGAGCATGGAGGGGAGAATACTGAAAGAGATATTGGAAAGGGGTACATTCTGGGGTCAGGTTTAACCTGGAACAGGGAATCGCCCAGGAATCTACAAGGATGACCTCAGCTAAGACTCCTATCAATATCTGAAACATAGCCTGAGCTGGCCATCTCCTGTGATCATATTGATGCTTAGCCCAAATGTCATCAGAGATGCTTCATCCAGCAACAGATGGAAACAGATGCAGACCCACAGCCAAACATTAGGCAGAGTTTAGGAAATTTAGCAGAAGATGGGGAGAAAGGATTGTAGATTCCAGGGGTGTCAAGGACACCACAAGAAAACTCACAGAATCAATTAACCTGGGCTTATAGGGGCTCACAGAGACTGAACCCACAATATGGGAGCCTGCAAGGGACTGACCTAGGTACTTTGCATATGTATTGCACTTGTGTATCCTGATCCTTTGTGAGATTCCTAACAGTGAGGACACAGGCTATCTCTGAATCTTTTACTGGCTTTTGGCACGTTACTCCTAATACTGCATTGCCTTATTCAACTTTAATAGAATGGGAGGAGCTTAGTCTTACTGCAACTTGATATGCTATGCTTTGTTGATATTTATGGAAGACCTGCTCTTTCCTAAACAGAAATGGAGGAGGAGTGGATTGGGAGGTGGGAACAGAGGGGAATGTAAGGGAGGGACTTGGGGGAGAGGAGGGAGGGGAAACTGGCCAAGATATAAAATAAATAAAAAAAAAACAAAAATATTGAAAAACAAAAATTAATACCGACTCGCTATACACGCTTTCTCTTGGAGACTGAGAGGCTTAGTTCCAAAGCAGTGGCATCAGAGTGATTCTGCCTGTGTGGTTACTGAACAAATGGGAAGGAAGATTCCTGTTGTTTTCCACTCCTCTACTTTTTATGTTTTTCCTGGGAAGAAGTAAAATTTAACCATTAAATAGAGTAATTGAAATATATCAAAGACATCATCAACTTCTTGATAAATTAATCAATAAATGACTATTATGTTGGTATGATCTGTTATAGTTTATGGAACAAATCATGTGTTATTCCAGAATTTATAAATATGGAAAATATTGAAGGATCCTAACATTCTTCTAAATTGCTAAACAAGTCATTGTCTATTATTGTTAGTCTGTTATTTCACTAAGATTGTGTCAATATTAATGTATTTGAAATAATGTTATGATTACTGTATTGTTAAAAAAATTTTTGACCTTGGTTTACACAGAGATTTCTCAGGTTGCAAACTAACAGTATAATGTGTAAAAGAATAAGATGATTGATAAGTTAATTTCATTGAAATGGAGACTATTGTTCTATGTCTGGCACCATTAAACCTGATCAGTAGAAATTATTTCCCTTTCATAAACACAGATGCCTGTGTGCATCCTGTGTTAAAAATTATCATAAAGTAGTGATATCAAAATCATCAACACGAGTTTTCAAATGAGTAAAAGAGTAGAACAGACAATGAACCAACTTTTAAGCAGATGAAAAGAGGCTTAGCACTTTTGGTTATTGGAAAAATGCCTTAAAGTTTACTATAAATAGCTAAAAAAAATTAAAATCCTCAAACTAATGGTGCTGACTGCTAGAAGAAGTGGACTCACTATAACTAATGCACCCTGTTTGCAAGAATGTAAAATAGTGGAGCCACTTCTAAAATAGTGTGGCAAAGTATTTTTTTAATTCAGTATATGCTTGGATGAGTTTGAGATACTGTTAGTATGTATTTCATAGGCACAAAAGTCTGTCTACTGGTCAATTCTGTTTGTGTGCCACTCTGGAAAAGACACAACTCTGGAGACGTAATTCCTGGGTCCTGAGTGATTATGAAGCATTTGTTGGAAAGGCAAAACCAGGAATTTGTGATATTACTGCACTATTCTTTTCACTCTGGTGGGTAAAGCGTTGTGCCTTTCAAAGCTCACAGTCTTTTATGAAAATTATGGTTTCATTGTGTGCAAATTATAGTTGATTATAAAATTGAAAGTACAGGTCATTGACTAATAATTCTTTGGTGAGCATTTTATGCTTTCCAAGGCCAGGTGTAACTGTTTTGTCTCCCCTGTTTGGAATAAAGCAAAGTCAGCATGCATATGTGCATGATGACTCTTGAAGATGCACAGGGCAAGTTATCCATTTAAATATCCCTGGCTATTGTCTAGAAGTAGAAGTCTTTAAAAGCTATTGACTAACAGCTGCTTCAAAAAGCTTCTAGATTCATGCTAGACCACTGCATTGCTTAGTGGCTAGACTCCAGGCAAAATGATTGATCATGTTACTGAGGTACACATGCTTTACTGGTCTACCTATAAATTACCTTTAGCTCCAGGGCTATAGTAATAGGTTTTCATTTTAGAACATTTCCCTCCATTTATAAGTCCATGATTTTTCAGTCCGATCTTATACTCATTTTTATCTTGTTCATTTGTGGAAATAATTCCAGTTTTCTATTATTCTGTGGGAGAACCACCATTATGTAGACGGACCTAAAATGCCTGTACTAACTATTTGAATGACTGATTTTTGCAGCAACAAAAAGAAATGTGAGTTCTTTCTTGGCACATTCTCATTTCCTGGGGTAAGGTCAATAATTCAAGACAAATCCTATTTCACATCTCTATTAGAGGGCAAAGAGGGCCAAGAATACTCATATATTGAAAAAGTCTCATTCCATGTTACAATAAAGAACAAAAAAATCTCACATGTAGGAATGACCTTTAGCAATTGAGGTTAGATCATTTAAATATATACATGTGATGTATAAATCATAGATAACTGGTCTACTAAATGATGACATTTCATTGTTCAGTTCTATTTCATATAAAATTTGTACATGTGCCCACGAACCTTTAGCTGTTGGAAAAAGGAAGAGTGTTTCTGAATGACAGTGACAAACATGTATTATATTTTAGACAAGTAGAGTAGAAATTCAATTATCCCCACCAGGATATTGAGCACATGGTGACTCCTTTGTCCCAAGGCTGCCCTCTCAATAGTTCTCTCAGCTTAACCTTTATATTTAACTTGTTCAGATATATAACTATTCACCAGCATTCATATTAGTCATTTATGGAGATCTTGATTTGTGATCAGAAATCAATATCCTGTAGATATTTATTTTGACTCATGGATTACTATCATTTAAAAATCAAAATATTTTGCAGTTGCTGAAAACTTGTAGAAATACTCTGTGCATGAGCTGACAGGAAACTGTAATCAAATTGTCAAGCAATTGCTCCAGCTGTGGCAAATTGAGAATGCTAGATTACATGTGTCAGCATGTACAGATAATGGCTGCACAGTGAGCTGAAGAGTTGAAGGGAGATGGGGCTCTAGCACTGTAAACTGCATCCTATTGTAGACAGCTGTACCACCTCAGCATTCCTCCATTTACATTAGCAGTACTTATGATCAATAAAGGCTCACCGTTAACCATTTGCAAAGTGTTTCAAGAATTCCTGGCAAAAAGTGTTCTGTCGATTAATGTATGTTAACCTGCAAGCCATAGTTAAACAAGTAAATGGTTTTGAATGTGATGACATTAGTATGTTTTTCTCAGACTGGATCTCATTCCATTAGTACATTGAATATTAGTAGACTATTTTAGCAAGAGAAAAAACATACTCTTCTACTAAAACGGATAAAGTCCTTATCTGGTAGCCCAGTTCAGGGTACTGAAAGATTTATTATAAATTTCTTCTCTAGCTTTCTACTGCTTGCCACAAGACCCTTAAGGTTTCTCAAAACTCTTCACTGCCCCATGGCAATTTCCCAGGTTCTACAAAGGCTCTTGAGGATATCCATTATTTAGTGCCACTGTGTGCTGCTGCCACCTCCCCTGCGTTGCCTGATCACAATGTCTTCTCTCCCAGAGGCAGGGAAGCTGCAGGGATGGAGGTCAGTGTGTGCTGGCTTCCTCACTCTTTCATCCATCTTTGCAGTCATGTATGTTTAAGGCTCTGCATTTATTATTCAGTTGTAAATCCAGGATGATTTCTGTGACTGTTGAGGTATATTTTGTGATTACCTAATAAATACATGTTTTGTGATGTCCATTATTTATTAAGTTAACTATTTTTTCTTGACCCTTTAAAAAATTCTTATTTTGTTTAGTTCCCTTTCTGAATCTCCTTCTGCACATTAGGCTTAATATGCTAAATACCTAAGGTATTCTCTTGGGACGGTTGGACAGGCTGGGAACATCTACTGCATTATTTGGTTATTATTATCCATTTGATGATTGACTTTGTCAAAACCCTGAAAAGGACCTTCCCCATCTGAGAGTTGATCACCTCACTGGAGCATTACACTTCTACCCAGAAGCAGTGAGGTTATGTGAGGTGGGTTTGAAAGCAACCATGTACAGATCTCCTCAGAGTAGACTTGCATTTGGCATGTTTTTGCTTTTTTGTTATCTGCTTTGTTTTTGTTTGTTTGATCTTGGCTATGGGGTAATCTCAGCATTGAAAATGAATTTGACTTTGGGAACTCCTACAGCTATGATTCGGTGCATATAATGTATTCTTCCTACCTACCCTGGTACAATCAACACTCCTGTCCTTTGAGGTAACATGGATTGCTTTGAGATATAGGTGATAATATTTATTTTTGTGCTTAAATGTCACAAACAGAAATAATATATACCTATTTTTTTTTCTAGCACTTAGTAACCTGAGGCAGGAGGATTATAAGTTTAAGGCTTGTAGGGGCCATAGAGGGAGGTACTAAAATGAGGCAAAACAGCAGTAGCAGCAGCAACAATAATGATGACAGGAAATCACATGTAGACTATACTTTCTACATAGGGCTAAGGTATCCAGAGGATGCTGTTCAGCATCCTAGGTCCCATGATACAGAGGTCCATGACAGTGCCTACCTGCTGCTCAGCTCTGTACTCAGTACAGAAATTCATCTCTGAGAGCTATCTTTGGTTTTCATTGTCTGCTTCCAGTATCCCGTGTTTACTGTCTTTCTCTCCCAAATGTCAAGGTTGTCAGAGAATCATTAGCAAGGCTTTTGAAAACTTCGCAAAGTCTTGGTACTACAGGCAGAGTCATAATAATTATATAACAATACTTTTACTATTTTATAACTACATAATAATTTTGGTTTCATCAAAACACACAGTTCTCATTCTTGTGAGATAAATATCAGGTACAGAACAGCCATGATTTTTAAAAAAGATATATGGCTTAGAAGATGTGTTCCTGCAACTTACATCAGTTGTTCTTTAGAAGCTTTACTGAGCCCTCTTCTATCTCAACTAGGCTTTTAGACGACCATCTTCTGGGTTATGGAATCAATGACCTTCATCTGCTTTAATTATCTTTATCTATCTATCTATCTATCTATCTATCTATCTATCTATCTATCTATCTTCTATATATAATCTATCTATATAATTTATAAAAATGTATCATCTATCTATCTATCTATCTATCTATCTATCTATCTATCTATCTATCTATCCATCTATCATCTTTTCAGTCTGTTCTTGAAATGTCTGATTTATATTTGTGCATGTATCTTAGCTTCTTTTGTGAAGTATGGAGTGTCAGGGCAGAAAACAAATCTCCTTCATGTTTGCAATGTCCTGTCCATTTCATAAAGAAACTCCTTGCAGGTGTTCAGTTAATGTTTGTCTGAATTGAATTATGGATGATTACCTATTGCAGCATTTCTTTATTAAATGTACTTTAGGGTAAAGATCATTATTGAACAAATGCATTGCCTTTTGTTTTATATAGACCTTAAATCTATATTCTCAAAAATATAATACTGTGTTGCCATTGTGACTGCCATGTTAAAAAGCTTTAAACCTGAAAACTGGCTAAATTCATTATGTATCAGATGCCCATACCTTTAAAGATTAAGGCTCTAGCCAGATTTATTTTCTGTGACAATAGGTTAATATAAAAATATCAGTTTTGAAAATTACAAATTTAAGTGTTAAAAACTTTACCCTCTGCAGATGTGTCATATAAAACACATTAGGATGCTGTTCACAGTAACTCTGTTAGTGTTCAGCTGAGCATTTGTTCTTTAGGCAAAGTTATTTATGATAAAGGAAGAGAGAAAGATAGCAGATATATGACACTTCAAAAGAAGATGAATTTGCTGCTACAGTGTTACAGCATGAACAGCTTTTAACTTCAATAATGAAGCAGAATTCCCACCTCTTGAAAAGCCTTTCTTTTCTTTACACTATGAATCTCCCTTCTCCTTTTCCACCCACTCATTAGAGTTTATAAATTATTGTTTGATATTTTTTATTAGTTCTTTGAAGATTTTGTGCCCTGAATTTTGATCATATTCACCCCTTCCAGGTTCCCCATAAACTTCTCCCTCCTTACCTTTGTTTCATTTTATTCTTTAACTCATCAAGTCCAAGTTGTGCTGCTTATGTAGCCCTAGATATGTAACTTTGCAAGGCAGCATGGTTGATTTCTTTTCTCTTAAAGAAAACTGATTCCCCCTCTTCTCGCAGCTACCAGTCATTAACAGCTCTTCATTTGTGGTGGTCTTGGTCCCCACTTTTCCTCTCCATGCTTGGATTTTGTTGGGCTTCTGTTTGTATAAATCTTGCACATGCTGTCTTAATTGCTGTGAGATCATATGTATACCTCCCCTGTTGTGTCCATTGAAGTTACCCAACACCTCTGGCTTTTATAATCTTTCTGCTCCCTCTTTACAAATGATCACTGAGCCTTTGGAAGGGGTATAATATGGATGTCTAATAGAGTTTAGAATTAAGGGGGAGCAGGGGAGAAGGGGTGAGGAGGGGAATAGGGGGACTGAGACAGGGAAGGAATAGAGGAGGGCAAGAAAGTAGATGCCTTGTTAGATGGAGACAGTACAGGTTTGGAGACAGGTCTGGCACAAGGGGAAGTGTTGGGGAATCCACAGGATGAACCCAACTAAGAATATACACTGTGGTGGATAGGCTGCCTTTGGTGCCCTTCCCCTATGAAATTGATGTCTACCTTGGTTACCATTCCTAATGCCCTCATCCAGTAGCTGATTGAAGCAGAAACAGGCACCCACAGCTAAACACTGAGCCATGCTCCTGGAATCCAGTTGACGAGAGGGAGGATGGATGAGCAAAGGAGCCAAAACTGTACTGGAGAAACCTGCAGAAATAGTTGACCTGACCCAGTGAGCAGGAGACCCTAGTAGAAAAGCTGGAAAACCAGCATTGGACTGAACCAAGCCCTTGGAATGTTGGAGGTCAAGACAGTCTATGGGACGTCTAACAGTGGATCCAATGTTTATCCCTAGAGCACAAATGGACTTTGGGAACCCATTCCTTATGGAGGGATACTATTGCAGCCCAGGTACAGGAAGGATGGCCTAGGCCCTCCCCCAAATGATGTGACTGAATTTGACTGTCCCCCGTGAAAGGCCTCACAATCCCTGGGGAAGGGGTGAAGGGTGAGTGGGGGGTTGGTCGGGAACATGGGAGGATGGGAGAGTGAGGGAATGGGGAGATGGATATGTAAATAAGAGTGCCTCTAAAATAAAAATAAATAAATAAAAGCAAAGAATCATACACCTGTATGTAGGTCTCAGGGTTAACTGCCATTTGTCATAAAAAGAAGGCTCTGATGAAGGTTGAAAGATTCCCTGATCTATGAGTATAATGATAAGTCTTTAAGCATCAGTTCCATTTAACATAATAATAATAGTAGTCCTCTCTTCCCAGTTATAGGACTGGGGCCCCCAAAATAGTTCCAAATTTAGAACAGGAATTAAATCCAATCAGAAAGTGTTTGTTTACTAACATTACATTCTTGCTTCCACTGAACATGTTGTTATGCCTTGGAAGCTCACAAGTTCACAGTAAGCTAAGGGTGATGATCACTTTTCTCCATTGGTAGCATGCATAGTGTTAGTGTTAGTAATGTCTAGTAGAGGCATGATCTTCCTCAATTTCATCTCTACTTATATATGTATACTATGTAATATATACTATGTATATATGTATGTATATATTTTAAGAAGCTTCTATAGTAGTAGGTTTTCATATGACTTTTTCAAAGGTCTTTATCGTTAGAATCTTCCCAAATTCTGTCCTTACACTCTTCTCCCATCCACAGTGAAAACGTGGTACCTTTACACAATGGAATATTTTCTGGTAGATAAGAAAAAACAGTATTATGACATTTATATATAAATGGAAGATCTGGAAACAATGATTCTGAGTAAAACAAATTAGACCCAGAAAGACAAATGTCACATGTTTTATCTTCTCTATAGACATTAACGTTGCATTTTCAGATATGTGTGTTTTAGATAAAATACAAATGTGGGTCAGAAAATTAGTATGGGAGGACCTGAAGTTGTATAAAGGAGTAAAGAGGAATAATGGATCAGGGAGGGTTAAATGGAGTAAGGGATTACTTAGCAATAGCACTACCCAGATGATGTTTGAATAATACTTGTGTTTCACTATATTACCTGAACTAGTTGTTGCTCACATAAATGATGTGATAGGGTT
Source organism: Cricetulus griseus (assembly GCF_003668045.3). Classification (NCBI taxonomy): domain Eukaryota; kingdom Metazoa; phylum Chordata; class Mammalia; order Rodentia; family Cricetidae; genus Cricetulus; species Cricetulus griseus. The sequence continues at coordinate 46,766,969 of NW_023276806.1, read as the reverse complement.
TTACAGCTACCAGTAGATCAATTATAAGTCAGAATTGAGGAAACATGTTGTTTTTATGAAATCTAATTGCTGACATATTGCTATATTAAGTGGTTCAAAACCCAGGAAGGTCTTAGAGCTTTGGGAACTGTGTCTCCTGTTGTCTCTTTCCCAGATACCATCCAATAATTCTAAATCATGCCTTTGTAACTCTTATTTCCACCAGATATGTGTATAGTCCTCCTAATCCTTTGGGGAGATGGTTTATTTTTTCCTTCTGCCAAAGAGTTAAAACATCAGCAACAATAAAACACACACATTATTTCCTCACTTGGAAGATAACACTGAGTAGCCATTTCTGAATTTTTTTAAATTAGTGTTACCTAATAAATATAAGGATAAAATAATATTTCTTATTACATTTCTGTTTACAGGAAAAGCTGTCCAAAGTACTGGTCCAAAGAAGTCTGGTGTACTAACTCTAAAGGTTTTGGACTTGAACATCTGGTTTCACTGTAAATATCAGATATTCTTCCACTTTAATCTACTCCTTCCAAGCACAAATTCAAAGATCATTGTCGGTTCTACCACCTTGGACTTTGTAGCTCACTGTTACCTTCAGGTCAGTTTGCTCTTCTTTAAAGTCAAGTTCTTTCTCTCCTCAGATTCTCCTTAGCAGTGTCCTACTTTAGACTGTAGTCTCCCATTTCTCTCTTCCTTAGTGCCATTCACTTTTGAAAATATCACATTATGAAGTATTTCTCTTTCAGATCCTGGCTTAGATATAACTCTTCTAAATACTTTGTATTGACAAGTTATCCAAACAGATTGAATGGCCAGAGGAATTTCAATATCAACTATAGCTAAACCAATATTTAATAAGAATTTGGGTGGATAAATCTAAACAAAACCATAAAAGATAAAAATTGGACTTTTAAGTTGTCATCTCTTTACTTGGGAAACCTTGCTGTCTGCCCAATTGTAACTGTATCTGTCTTTCTAATTTTTCATTCATGCAAATTTATATCATTTGTTTCAATCATCTCCACTTTCATTTATTCTTAGTGAAGCTTACCCATTCCCACATACATTTTTTGATGGAAACAGAATGACACAGAGTTTCTGTAGAAAATATATTTCTAGTGGCCTTATAATATGTTCATTAACATTTACCTTAGATAAGTTTCTATGAATCATGGGTTATTCTCTAAGACCTTGTGGTGACATGCCATTTATACATTGACCATGGCTCAACATAGTTCAAGCAAAATCTTAAAGAGCTGGTAGATTTGGAAACAGATCTTAGAAGTATTCTCTGGGGTAGTAGTAATCATTTCAGCAATGCTTTGAAAGATGTAGAGAGAACAGGTGGTTATGGGAGTGGTGGGAACTCCTGCAGTGCACAAAACTCCACTAACTTGAAGGAAGTTCTTGGTACCAAGAAGATAGGGATCTATGCACAAGGCCTAGGCTCTATCCCAAAGAATCTAACAGACTTTGAAGACCCCATATGAAAGGCCTCACTCTTCCGGGGGAGCAGAAAGGGTATGGGATAGGTAGGGTATTAGTGGGGGGGGCAAGGGATGAAGGTAGGGAGAGGAACCTGGGATTGACATATAAAATAATTATGTTTCTAATAAAAAGATAGGGATCTATATAGAGAAGCAATGAAGTGCAAGATAAATACAGAACACAATACTAAATTTTATGATTCATTTTATATGTATATGTGTGAATGTAGGCCATGTGCCAAAAGGTACCAATGGAGGTTAGGAGATGGAGTTGTATTTCCTGGAGCTGGAGTTACAGACATTTGTGGGCCACCCAATGTGGTTACTGGGAACTGTGCTTGGGTTCCTGGGACAGCAGTGCATCTTCTTATCCACTGAGCCATCTCTCCAGCTCCATCTTTTCTTATTTTTGAATTAACCATAAAACCACTAAACCTTCTAGTAAATCAGCATATTTGTTAACTGCCAGGGTAGGTGCTGTAAAATTCAAGGTAAAGAATAATCGGACCCTGCATAATCTAAATACAAGAACATTAAGATACTGCTTCCTTTCTGGAATCTTCTTGTATTTGCTAGTGCTTATAGAATAGAGTTAATTTCAACACAAAGTTTATCAAAATATATCTAATCAGAATATTAACAAACATAACACTAACAAGGATAATGACATGTAGATCAAAACATGATGCCTTGTATACAGCAGAGCTTCAAATATGATTCCTTATCCAGACTTTCCCAAGTGGTATATCATGAACCCTGCACATTAGCAGTTATGATAATTTTTCATAGTGTGGATAATTTAAGTCTTATAATGATTATAAACATAGAATGGTTGGCAGTATATTTTAACCATGTATAATTGCTCATTTTTAGGCTGCTGAATAGAAGACCTGGTTTTAATCCTTCATAATTTCTATGTAATATCCATGACCACTGATAAATATGTACAGCAACACTACTGAATCTTTTCCTTCTCATCTTACAATGAGCTAATGTAGATAGAAAGGCAGTGAAAGTTACAGGGCCATAGGGAGGAAAAGGAGTCCCCCATCCTTCTCTGGTGAAGCCTCTTACAGATGGGAATCAAGAATTTCATCACCATTAACAACTACTTAAGACTTGGCTTTTCTTCCTTCTCTCCTAAAACCCAGCAATTTTCTAGGCATTTTACAAGGCATCCTTGGCACAGTCCTAATGGTATCTGGTTTTACCTTATCAGATTATAATGCCATACAAGGCATCTCCAGAGCTACACTATAGTCTTAGCAAAAGAGTGAAGAGAAAACAAAATGTGTTTTAGCAATGTTTAGAGCTGTACAGCTAATGCTAAGGTAATGAATTGTGGCATTCCCATGATAAGACACACTTGGGCATGGCTTATATTCCCTAAGCATTTCCCACCCTTATCCCCTGTGCTTAAGGTCTATTTTTAAATTACCATTTTAATAAACTCTACTCAGTCTCAGAGAATCCCACAGCCATGATCTCAGGTGTGCTTTGAGCTTTGAGAGCCTTTCTTCTTATTTTAAATAACACCCAATCTTTTTTTCATGCTTTTGTCAGTGTTGAATTCAGGAATCCTAGAAATAAGCTCCCTAAATATATGAGTTAAAATGCCTAAAATACCAAGGAAGTAGCTCATACTGCTGAAGGTGACATCATGGAGTTGTATCTTGGGAATCTCCCTTTAGACAGATCTATCATCTCTGTTTTGTTTACTTGTTACTCAGCTGCTCCTTCTCTTCAGTGTGTACCTGGCTTACCACATGTTGATTGTTGTACAATGGGCAGAATTAAGAGTATTAGGTCATTTCTTTTAACTTTAATTTTTTCAACTGTAGAATGAAAATAATAAAGTCACCTTATCGGGAGGATTATTGGAAAGTACTTGTGATATTTATTTTTCCATTGGCACAGAGGCTGCACTTTTATTTACTGCTCTTACAGCTAGCAATAGCAGCTCCACAGTTACTGGCCTGCATCTCTGTCAGCAGCCTGGCCTCTCAGGCCACAGCTTGGAGCAAATTCTGTTCCAGCTAGTGCCAGCTATGTTGTGGCTGCCTAATATAACTTTCAATTAAATATCTATCATTCTATTTATCTATAAGACTCAGGAGTCAAAAGCTGGGGTGAAAACATCCTAGCTCAGAGAGTTGGAGTAGCAACTAGTTGACCTTTTCTCTTTGCTGTGTCTCTGAAAGAGGGCATCTGTTGGCTCCACCAAAACAAACAAATGAACAACAACAACAAGACCCAGGCCATATAAAGTCCTCCCTACTACTTCCTGTGAATCTTTCTGTCATCTTACAGACACACTCTGACTCCCTATGGTTACTTTCTGTCAACTATTTGCTAACTGCGCCTCCTGACACAAGGTTGATTTTATTGTTAATTAATGCAAATGGAAAGTTGGAGTTCACACTGTGATTGAATATCTCACATGCTTAAGCTTCCAAAGTCAGTAGAAAAAATCCTAGCATCTAGTGTTAGCCATGTTTGGCAAGTGCCAGAAGTTATCGTTATGAACCCAATTGTTATTATGAACACATGAAACTTAACTGACCTAAAATATTTTTCGAATATACTTTTTTCTTGCTTCAAGAATAATTATTAGAATTTTCATGTTAACAGTGAATTAATCTAGGTTTCGATTCAAAATTAAAATAGTTTATTTTGTTTCTCAAAAAGAATACTAGTTATTCAGAACAAAAAAGTAAGAAAACAATAGTTTGAGTTTAAAAGGGGATATTAGTTGCTGAAGCTGCATCATCAGCCTGACTCTCCTGCCAAAGCAGTTATGACATCACCTGTCAAGCCAGGTGCCTTTCCACCATCAGCTATGCAACATATGTACCCGTTAAAAGTGCTGGCCAGGCACAACTGGCCCTCGCTTCCTTTTTACCACTCATGCCTCTCATTACTCTTGCTTCTAGCTTCTCTTTGAACACATGCCTGTTCATTCCAGATAGAGCATTGATGACAAGAAAATGATTCTACCCAAATATACCTTGTCAAACCAAAGAATGCACTGCAGTCACTTTTAGGAATAGAGGTGACTCAAAGGCAGCTGTGTCATGGGAGAGCCAACTCCAGCATTGGTGACAACTCACAAAACATGCATTACTCAAGTTTCCGTACCATATGCAGACAACTCTACCAAAGAGTGTCCACTCCTTTATCTATTGTTTACTTTTTAAGTAATTTTGAGGAGTGGCCTCACAAATGTTTTAGTTTTATTTATTTATTTATTTATTTATTTATTTATTTATTTAATTTTGTGAGTCTCATGAACATTATGAGTTACTCTGCTGTCTCCAGGAAAGATGTTTGAATCAAGAAGAAACAGAAACACAGCAGTCTTCATGTCTCTCTGGTTCTGGGAAAGAGTTCTCACTCAGTACTGTGCTACCTTAACCTCTCCAGTGGCAGTTCATTCCACACTAGCTACTTTCTCAAGAAAAAAAAAAGAGGGCTGGAGATAATGAGAGAGTGAATATAAGAATAAAGACAGCCCTTCCTCAACCTAGTACTGAAACTGACATTTCATCATTTGTGCTGTGATGTGTAGTGTAGTTATTACAGCAAGTTACTTTTGCAACCTATACTAAAAGCAATATGACAAATGAGCACAAGTGCTGAGAGGTGGGAAACAGCATGAACTGTTTTAGAGGTTATCGACAACAAAGGCTATAATGCAAACTCACTTCAGCATTCATTTTGCCTCACGGGGTCAATAGCAAATCCTTTCCACCTGCAAAATCAGAAACCTCTGTATGATTCTGAAATTGACTTTTTTTCTTCATATGCAGTTCTATTCTATTAGAAATGCTTGTGGCAGTGGTGCATGCCTTTAATCTCATCACTCGGGAGGCAGAGGCAGACAGATCTCTTTGAGTTCGAGACCAGCCTGGTCTACAAAGCTACACAGGGAAACCCCATCTCAAGAAAAAAAAAAGATTTTCCTATGAATCTTCTGTTACCTTGAATCTGGAACTTAACATCTTGTATCTGAATTGCTGAAAAAGTTCACTAATTGGTTTTCCTCCATCAGGCTTCATCTATCAAAGTCTTGTCTCTCATAAAACCAGGAGTTACCATTGTAAAGCAGAAATAAGAGCATATAATTCTCTGTCTAAAGTCTGTGTTGGATGCTCATTTCACTCAGAATAGGAGCCAAAGGTTATAATGACCCATGGAACATCCCATGGGCTGGGTAAGCATTGACCCTTAATCCTTCTTCTCTCTTCTGTCACATATGCAACAGCAAACACCCTGACTGCCTTAACTTTTTTCAAACTCCAAGGCTCCATCTTTCCATATAGCCTTACAGTTTTTACATCTTTCTGGAGGGCTCTTTTCTTGGGTATCTGCTTATCTACCTTCTGCTATGCAATTCATTCTTTAAAAGCTATTTTTGTTATTTTAAAGTGTGTGTGTGTGTGTGTGTGTGTGTGTGTGAGAGAGAGAGAGAGAGAGAGAGAGAGAGAGAGAGAGAGAGAGAGAGGGAGAGAGAGAGAGGTGTTTGATCCACTGAATCTGGATCTGGAGTTATAAGTAGTTGTAAGCTGCACAATGTGTGTGTTGGGAACTAGACTCCAGCCCTTTGCAAGAGCAATAGGTGCAGGGTTTTTTTTTTTTTTTTTGAGATTAAGTTTCTCTGTAATCACCCTAGCTGTCCTAGAACTAGCTCTATAGACCAGCCTGGCCTCCAACTCACAGAGATCTGTCTGCCTTTGACTCCTGAGTGCTGGGATTAAGGTGTGTGCCACCATGTCCAGCTATAGTAGGTGCTTTGAACCACTGATCCAACTTTCCAGGCCTGCAATTCTTTCTAAATCCTGTTTAATGGTAACTTTGCCAATCATTTTATTTGATTCTATAATCTTATCCTACCCTTTCATCCTAATTTACTATTTGTTATTCCACAGCATACATTATCTGTTAAGAGTTATATTGCATGAGCGCTGAAATTCTAGACAGAATACAGAATTCTGAAATTCTGTATTTCCCCAGCACATGACGTAATTTGAAAACAAGACATAATTACCTAAGACAAAGTCACATCTTGGTAAGATGGCTCTCCCTTTAATTGCATGTGGCTTGGGTCATTATAAAAAAGGGAAACTTTTTTTTCATGAATTATCATACATCTGTAATACCAGACATCAGGAATTTGAAGCAGAAAGACATTCTAGTTTGAGGGAACCCTGATCTTCAAATAGAGAACTCCTGCCAATAAGTAAATAAACAATGAATAAGTAAATGAATATAAAACTGTAAAAAGAGAAAATGTGGGTGTAGAAATGCACACAGTAAAGCACCAAATGAAAATTTAGGCAAAGGTTAAAGTGAATTGTATTCAAGCTCAGGAATGCCAAAGATGGCCTGACTCTTATAGAAACTGTAGGCGAGGCACAGGGCAGACTGTAAACCATAACCCTTTAAGTAACTGAACGATAAAAAAAAATTGACATTGGAATTTTAACTTTCTGAATTATGAGAAAAATAATCTGTCTAATTTCTGTGGTTTCAGTACCTCATCTTCCAGTGTATTATTATCTGTTATTACTAAATTTTATGTCAATGTTTTTAGTGTTATAATCCTTCCAGAGCAGATATTTTAGATGTTTTGGACACTGGTGAGGAATTGTGCCTCATATATGCTAGGATAAAGGTAAATATTTTATTGAATGAATGAACACAAAGTTTTCATATGAAATCACCTATGTAATACCATATTATGCATAAAAACTGCTTGCAATGCTTTATAATATCCAAATACAAACTGTCTCCCTTATTACATATTTTTGTTTTTAAATTTTTATTTTTTATTCAACTTACATATAATTACACCATTTCCTCCTCCCCTTTCTTCCTTCCTATCTCTCCCATTTTTGACTCCATCCACTGTCTCCCAATTCATGGTCTCCTCCTCTTTAGTTATTATTACATATGATAGAATAGTCTTATAAATACAACATGCTGTGTCAGTTATTGTTAACTGCATGCACATGTCTTTAAGGCTCACCCCTCCATGTTGGATAACAAATTAGGGGGATTCTTCCCTAAAGAAGACTAATTCTTCCTCTCTCAGCCAGCAGTTGTTAATTTCACATAGGGGTGATTGAATGTTCATGGTTTCAGTGTGTGTGTGTGTGTATGTATCTGTGTGTATAGGTACACATGTGGAAGTCAAAAACAACTTGTAGGAGTCAAGGCTCTCCTCCCACTGCATGCATCCTAGGTATTGAACTCAGGTCCTCAAGATTGGCAGAAGGCACTTTACATTCTGATCCATGTGATCCATGTCACTAACCCCATGCTTCCGGTTTTTTTTTTTATCATTTTTTATTTGAATTAGAAACAAGATTTATTTACATGACAATCCCAGTCCCCTTCTCCCTCCCGTCCTCCCCTACCACCCCCCCAACTAAAACCCTACCTATCACATACCCTTTCTTTTATTCTTCACCTGACTCAACCTTTCTGCTCCTTCATGACCTCTGCATCCTTCCTCTTCTTCCCTTCTCATTCTTGTAGCTCCTCGCCCCCTCTTCCCATGCTCTCAATTTTCTCAGGGGATCGTGACCCTTTCCCCTTCTCCAGGGAATAATGTTTGCCTCTTTTAGGGTCCTCCATGTTTACTACATACTTCTGGTTTTACTAGCCTGTTTTGAGACTGGCAATGCAATATAGAAGATCGGTGTTGAAAAATGCATTAGTCAGCTTTTATCACAACATATCTGATGTGTGTTATTGAGGAATCAAGAAATAACTTTACATATTTCAGTGTTCTGGGGATTCAAATGGTACATAGTGGGGTCTGTAAAATGATTTCCCCTAGTGCAATGTTGACTTAAAACAATGTGCAATTATGTTTCAAAACACAAGCAGAATGGACAGATTTATTCCTTTCATAACTTTCTTTTGAGAACTCAGGGTTACACAGCAATGCCTGTCCAAGAGCATCCAACCCATTCTGAGAATTCAAGGGTTACATGAGAACACCTGTCCAAGAGCATTTGCCCACTGTTCTGAGAAAGTTTCTCAAGGCGCCACTTCTTTTTTTTTTCTTATTTAAATTAGAAACAAACTTGTTTTGCATGTCAATCACAGTTCCCTCTCTCTCTCCTCCTCCTCTGTGCCCACCATGCCCCTATCCCATCCCCTTTCTGCTCCTCAGGGAGGGTGAGGCCTTCCATGGGGATCATCAAAGTCTGTCATATCCCCCATGTGTCTAGGCTGAGCGAGTATCCCTCTATGTAGAGTGGGCACCAAAGGTCCATTCATACACTAGGAATAAATACTGATTCACTGCCAGAGGCTGCATAGATTGCCTAGGCCTCCTAACTGACACCCACATTCAGGGGGTCTGGGTCGGCCATATGCTGGTTTCCCAGCTATCAGTCTGGGGTCCCACTTGTTCAGGTCAGCTGTTGCTATGGGTTTCCCCAGTGTGGTCTTGACCCCTTTGCTTATCACTCCTCCCTCTCTGCAACTGGATTCCAGGAGTTCAGCTCAGTGTTTAGGTGTGGGTGTCTGCTTCTGCTTCCATCAGCTTCTGGATCAATGCTCTAGGATGGTATATAAGGTAGTCATCAATCTCATTATCGGGGAAAGGCATTTAAGGTAGCCTCTCCACAATCGCTTAGATTGTAGGTTGGGGTCATCCCCGTAGATCTGTGAACATTTCCCTAGTGCCAGATTTCTCTTTAAACCTATAATGGCTCCCTCTACTATGGTTTATCTTTTCTTGCCCTCCTCCATTCTTCCCCCGACTCAATCTTTCTGCAAGGTGCCACTTCTTGTAGTTTCCACAGAACCCACCATTACTTTTTCTTGGGACAACTCTCTAATAACATGAACCTTTGGTGAGATAGGATTTAAGTATATCTAAAACATACCACGAAGACACGGTTATATATACTGCATTAATCTATACAGCTAGCAGACACATTTGTGTTGACCAGAAAGAAAACTAACCAAGAATATTTTTTACATATTAGACACATTTCAGTATTTGCCAAAGTTTGTAAAGATTTTCACTCTGAAAAACTTTATTTCTTCTATAAAATATCAAATGTATCTATAGGAGATACAATATTTAATCAGTGACTATTTCAATACAAACCAGAGAATAAATAAACTGAATAAATCTGTGTGCTCTATTGTTGAGAAACCAATGCAAAATATATAGACTTTTGGATGCAGTTTATATTAGAAATATGAGACTCATGAAATTCACTTTTTTCTTCACAGCATGGCTTTCTGATACAGATATTTGTTGTGGATCAGAGTTTCACATTAAATGATGTTATCAAAATGGTGAATCTAATAAAATCCAAGCTGTCCTATCCTGCCTGTTTTTAGCTGTGTGTGAAAAGATGAGATCAGACACCATTCTCTGCTATTTCATACAGAACTGTGTTGCTCTTCCAAAGATAGACTTTTGTGAAGAATTTATTTGCAAGCTGTGAGCATCCAAAAACACGTTCTCCAAATAAATCTTATGTTGGATATTTTTGAAACATGGTTATAGGTTTGATAAAGTTTACATTAGTTGAACCCACAAAAGAATTAAAGGAAAAATGACAAAATGTCTCACAAAAATATAACATGTAATTTATAGATCCTAAGCAAAATTAATTCTGGAAAATACAGAGTGAATGATTCATTTAAAGATGTTTATAATATGGCTTGAATTTTAAGATAAATTATTAAGGACAAAAAAGACGCTGTCTGAAAATATGTAAGAAAAAGCTTTATCTGTATCTTAAAGTGTTTTGTATAAAAGCATTGTGTTATAGATAAAATACACTCAGATTACATTGATCAATAAATGATCATGACATAACAACTTAAAGAAAGTAAGTGATATTAATTCTGGTAATTATGAGAATTCATCTACCAGTCAAAAGGCCATTATTAATCTTCTGACATTTGCTACTTCTACTTGTATGAACAAATTTTCTCATCAATTATCAAGTATAATAAATCAAATGGGTCATCTGTTCTTGTCAGTGAAGTGTCTACAGCAACCTACCTACAAACTGTCCAGTTTGAAGCAGTAATTACTTACCATTCATGCTTCTCTGGTTTGGGGCAATGAAATAGCTTCAGAGCTCAGTTGGGTCTACAGCCACTTGGGGTTTTGTTAATTGATTCAAGACGGATTTGTGCTGATGCTGACTGTTAGTTCATTTGGGGCTATCAACACAAGGCCTTCTTCTTCTTCTTTATGGAGCTTGGGCTTCTATATGGCAGCTTTTTTAGTTTTTCTTTTCTTTTTGAAATTACAATATATTACATGATTTCCCTCTTTCTTTTCCTCCGTCCAAAACCTTCCATATAACCCTTCATGCTCTCTTTCAAATGCATGAGCTCCTTTTTTTACTAGTTGTTACATGCATGTATGCATTTGTATACATATATATCCCTATATACATAAACAAACCCTGATTATTCTATATGGTTACTAGTATGTGTATTTCCATAGCTGACCATTAGTGTACTGTTCTCTGGGAAAGACTATTTGTACCACCCTCAGCATTTTCTAATTGCCAGTAATTCTTTGAGCAGTGTTGATGCCTGGAGAGGCTGGTCTTACAACAAAAGAGAGAGTGTAGCTGATTTTGATAGAAATCATTCCAAAACTAAGGTTCTTTATTACAGAGCTATCAACACCAAAATTTCTTGTGAAACTTAGTTTAAAAGTTAAAGATTGTTACATCTGGTAATTTTATAACAAATTTTGAAGAAAGTCCCAAATTCAAGGTCAGAGATGCTTGATTCAATCTTGTGCTGTGAGAAGTGGTATTCATGTACTACAATAGAAGATACTCACCAGTTCAACTTAGAGATGCCACTACACATATGAAGTGTTCAATGGACTTTATTTTATTGATTCTTTTTCCAGTTTACAGCATTATTGAGCAGAAGATAAAGAGATTTTATACACCCCCACCCCAGTTTTACATAAGCACAGCTTCCCCTATTATCAATGTCTTCCATTGAAGTAGTATACTTGTTACAATTGACTGGTGGACAATGACAGATCCTCACCACTCCAAATTCATACCTTCCTTATATCAAAATGGACTCTTGGTATTGCTCATTCTGCAGAGGAAATTTATAATGACAACTATTTACAATTATAACATAATATTGAGGAGATTTACTGCCCTAAAACTTTTATGTTTCATCTGTTCATAAAGTTTTGATGAGGAATTGAATATAAACACTTAGAGGATAAAATATAGATTAAACTGTGCTGATTGAAGAAAATTTAAATTAATAATTAATTATATGGAATATTTAACTTAAAAATAGTCTTTGTCTCATAAACAGAATTAGTGAATGTCTTTCTCATAAGTCAGACTCAAAGAGAATTGGTTATTACTGTATATGAACTCTTTAATGTTGACCTTCATTAAAAATGTCAAAATGGCAATGGTAATGTAACAGAGTACTAAATATAATTCCATTAGCTGTGTAAGCATTAGCTTACTTAAGTAACTTGCCCAAGATATGGTAGACCCAAAATATAAATTCAAACTAGCTTTGAATTCTTGGCTCCCAGGTATGTTGTACTATGTAAATTCTAAAGAAAAAAATAAAAAGGAAAAGAAAATATAAGGCAGAAAGAAAAATAGGTTTTCATTATAGGTCAAATGGAATAAACATTATTATGTTTCCTGCTCTTTTGTACTATAGTGTACTTAGTGAATAATTTATTGGTTTATCAGATATTGTTCTTCCATGCAGAATGAATCATTTTTCTCCTAATACTATTTTCCAATAGAAGGAATCATTCTACTGGGAGGAATGGCTTTGTCTGGCACTGGGAAAAAAGTAGGAACTTTGCTGTGGAGGAAAGAAAGGAGATGCTCTCCGAGCAACAACCATGACATCACAAATGATGATAAGATGTTTCAAAAACTCACAGAACCAATGTGAAGAGAGCTCAGTGAACAAACTAGCACTTTGAGCCATAGAATAACACTATCTTTTGTGCCAGGTTCTCGGAGCCCAGAGTCTAACCCAAGGAGTTGACACTCTGATGCAAAAGCAAAAGGTTTCTTTTTATTTCAAGCTGGCCAGCTAGGATCTCACTGCATGGTGGGCAAATGAGATGCCAACCAGCCAAAAAGAGAAGCTTTTAAAGGAGCAGAACATAAGGTTGAAGGCCACAAATTACAGAGTTTCTATGGTTACTTAAGGTCATACAAAGTGCAAAGTTAGTCAGTAACTATACATTTTTAAAGGAGATACATTTGACTGAGATAAGACAGTGAGACACATGCAGGGTTACAGAGCCACAGGGTCTTTCAGTTATCCCCTGGGCTGGGGGATCTTTATGACCATCAATTAGCAAAGAAATGTTAAAAGGAGTGGTGGAGAGTTACCTCTCCTCTGAGAGCAGGGTATCAGGTGCCAGTGATGGCACTCCTGATTTAAAGAGTTAAATTTTCCTTTATTATTAGATGTTCCCTTTTAAGGGCCCAAGTTTTTAAACTTTTATTAATTTGAATTTTTGGTCCCTCAGCATCAACATGAAGTAAATAAATAGTAAGATGGAATAAACCCTCAGAGACAAATTCCTAATACTATATGTGAAACACAGCTCATCCTACTCTAGGAAGTATGAGTAAACCAAGAATTTGCTGAGCATGGGCTGCATGACTAACTTCCAAATAACACATTAGAGAAGGAAGATCAAATGGAGTTGACATAGTCTACTTTGACCAAGAGATCAAAGTAAGTTTCCCCACCAGCTTACAATATTCCAGTTAACACTGTGCTTAGAAGGGAGCTTATCAACATGGAAGACTAGAGAAGTGCTAACTGTGGAACAGTCCATTGAATACCTGATCAACATCCTTCAACAGTGTTAACTCTAGGGGAAAGAAGGACAAACTTTCTCTCAGTCCAGAGGAGAGAGAAGTATAAGGAACACATGCATTGTGTCCTCTGGTTTTTATTCTGCAGCAGAAAAAAGATAGTGGTGTCATAACTGGTGAAATCTGAGGGAATGTAATTTGCATGATAATAAGTTCATTTTTAGTTTAAAAACTTATACTATAGTTGTATAAGTTGTTAATATAAGAAAGCTGTGCAATCATTTAAAAGAAATATACTGGTTTTGGACATATTGTATAAATCAACACCACATTTTTTATTAGAATTCAAATGGAGCACAACATGCATTTAAACAATGTATTTCCCATTACAGCAACACATAAACAACAACAAAAAAAGAAAAGAACTGTCTAAAAGGCAATAAGCTTTGGTGGTTATTTCTGACTTTAGAGATAATGACTTATTTTTTCTTTTAATATTTGTCTATGGTTTTCAGTGACCTATAATGAACATATTTTACTTTCATAACTAAAAATGTGATAAAGGAAAAAAACAATGTAGTATAAACAGAGCTGATGAACAGGATTTTCTAGAGTTCTTGGAATGTTAATTGATGCAAATGAGAATGTTAATTAATTTTTTAAGTAGTTAAGAACAAGTACCGTGGGAGCGAGTATGATAGCTGGGTGAGGCATCTGGAGGATGGAAATGAGTTTCTGTTTCCTATGTTCCTCACTTTTGAGAAAAGAAGTCTTAAATTGTTTTTCTCTCCTTATTCCCCATGAAGCAGGACTTAACTTTTCAAATTGTTTGGTTAGTCTGACTTTCAGGTTCTTTGCCTGGGAGCAAATGAAGAATACCAAGTACTGTGTAGAATGGAAGTGAAATGTGCTCAGCACTCATTCAAATGTTAGGGGTCTGTGGTGGTTAGTGCTGACTGACAGAACTTAGAGGCAGCTGGGAAATGTGCTCTGACCATGCTTACAAGGAAATGTTTTGATTCATATGAGAAAATGAATCTTATTGTGGGCCAGGCTATTCCTTGGGTGGAGAATTCTGAAGACTGTGATAATGGGGCCAGAGCATCAGCATACATTGCAATTTTCCAACAGTGTAGAAACTGCCTTAAGTTTCTACTGCCTTGAGTTTATCAACAAAGTAGTTTACATCTGAAACTGTGAGCTAAAATAAACCGTTTCTCCATTAAGTTGCCTTTGTCAGAGTATTTTATCATAGGGACAGGAATAGAGATTAAGACAAGGCCATGTTCCTATTAACAGGCTATTATTAGGTAGGCATAATATAGTAACAACTAATTCTAATTCATTAATAAATTTGCTCATTGTAGTGTGGAATGTTGTATGGCTCCTCCTGGAAGACAACATTATAAATGAGCTATTATTTTGCATATAACAGTCCCTATTAGATGCATTGCTTCTAGAAGTAAATTATTAGGTTCAAAATATAGTCAACCCTTCACCTGCTTGCTTGTTTTTATATACTGACAAGAACGTTTCCCATTTTCCTCAAGAATCACAGCCCAATTTTTCTTCTGTCACTGTCACTATGCCATATAGTTATGCCTATCTGAGCAGCCACTATACTTTAAGTTGTTTCTTTAAGTCTGCTTTCCTCACTTGTGTAGGTTCTTTGAGGACACCTGCCTTAGATACCTTTGAATTCTCATCAGCAACCAAAAAATGTCTTTCTAGCTCATATTTTGTTCACAGAAATTAATATACTGAATTATTTGTATACTATTCAGACAGGTTTAGAGTTTTGTTTCAAGGCTTTTGGAAAACAACCAGATTTTAGAAGGTAACATCATATTCCAATATAGGAATAATACATTTCAGAAAATCTATTTAAGTGGAGAAATGTCTCTTCTTGGCATCATAAAAAGCAAAGTATTTATTAATATTCAGTGAAATGATGGTAGGAATATGGAAGTGAATCTGCAAGCTTTTTGTCAGAGTAGCAGGAGATTAATCGACTTGTTTCCTCTAAGGAACTCTGACTTCTTAGGATATCTTTGAGGAAGGATGAAATATTCAGCCTTAATTCAGTCTTCTTGCCAGCACAATATAAACTCTTTTGCCTCCTTTTGTTCATGACTTCCCCCAGTCAAATGTGGTGGGCTTATCTTCCTCATATTTCCATTGAAGAAATAGGTTAGGTAATGTCACCTTGCTTCAGGTCACATAGAGATAAATAGGGTCAATATGACCTTTCATCATAAAATAGTTAGATTTCTATTTTTTAGTGGTTACTAGTGAAACTCATAGCTAGGGAAACAATGTAAAATTTGCTTGTAAGTTAGACATCTGTTCTATGTGTAACACTCCTGGGGAGATGTGAACAACATTTACTTACCCCAGGGAGGGAACTGATGAAAGACCAAAGTAAGACTACTATTGAAGTTCTACTTGGTTAGCCAGTGAGTTTTATTGGATATGGGTGAAGGGTGATTTAAAGTAGCATAAATAACTCAGACAGTTGCATCACTTAAAATTAATCAGCAACTGCTCATTTTAATCCCAAGCCTGTAGCATGTTGCACAACATTCATCAGAACATGCTGGGAAATGTCTTAGTTGGTCTGAGCCTCTAGCCAATAGTTCCCCTGGTCTCTACCTGTTTCAGATATTTCAGCTAGTCTGAGCCACTTCTAGGTATTTCAGCTTGTCTGAAAATGCATCTCAGCTGTCCTTATTGATTTTATATCCTTGGGAAAGAAGGAGTCTAATGAATCTGTTAAGTTTTAGGAACTTCCTGAGGCTTTTGAGTTGTTTACTTCCTGAGATTAAGGATGAAATATTTCACCTCCCTTCACAGCATCCTGCTATTTCACCTCCATTCTAACACTCTACATCTTAAGGAGGTTTCCTCTAACATTGACAGTTTTAACTTCAAGGGAAACTGCTATAAATACCATTTAATTATTTAATTTTAATGATTGGAGATATAACATGAAGTCCCATTCTCCTGGCTTTACTTAACATTATCTTACAGAGTTTTCATGGCCAAACACCACCACTTTGTTTGTTAGAGTTACAATATATGGATTTGGGAAAGAAAACAAATATTCAGTTGAAAATCCATAGTAATGGATCTAGAGGATCAGCATTTTGTTTTGAGATGTTTTGATCAAGACTTTCATATAGGCACTTAAATATTTTTAAAATAGTACAGAAAATATTTCAATGGAAAAAGTAAGAGTCCCTGCAACAGAATGGTAAAACACAAGGGCTTTGTAACCAGCTAAAATCAGATAAGAGAAATCAAAATTTGTAAGACCAGATTTGAAAGGATTTTTTTGTAATTCTTTTAAAACTTGGGTTTATTACCAACATGTAGTTGCTTTCATTAGTCAATTTGTATTCATCCTTGTTGATTGTCTTTGAGTCTCCCAGGAGTTGCTAGCTCTACATTCCTTGGCTAACACAGTGCTTTAATAAAAGTGTGTTGAGTACTGTGCTTAACAACTTCAGCATTTGGTCACTTTCATGTATTTTCTATGATTAAATAAGTAATTCCCAGTGGTAGGTCCCAGTGTGCTTCCATATTACTGGCAGAATGAAATAAAATAAAGGAGCTAACATGACAATTTAACCCTGGGCTGGCTACCTCTCACTGGGGTTTTCATTTTTTTACATCTGTCTACAGCTCTTGCATAATAATATGGCTGCAAATTAATTTCTGAAAGTTGCATTACCACTGAAAAAAGCCTCTAGAGAGGCTTTGGATTGTGTACATGTGTGTCTGTGCCTCTGTGTGTGTGTGTGTGTGTGTGTGTGTGTGTGTGTGTGTGTGTGTCTGTGTATGCATGTGTGTGTGTCTATGTGAATCTGTCTGTGTGTTTCTATGTGAGTGTATCTGTGTGTCTCTCTCGGTGTGTTAAGGTATATGGTAACAATGGTGGGGAAATATTCCTCCTCGTGGCTTTGTGTGTATATAGTAGAAGACTCTACACAGAATTCGTCAGCCTGTGCCCAGTACTCATTTGACTCTTGGATATTTGGTTCCATATCTCAAAATGCACATGAAGTTGGAAACAGTGGGGGACAGAATCTCTCACATATCTCTCATTCCTTTTCTAACACCCTATAAATTAACACTTACTTAAGTCCTCCAAAAAAAGTTTGATTTTTTTTGTTGGAAGAAGAAATCTTGTTGTTTCTCAGTATATAAAATATTAAGCCTTAAGTATCAAAATTCCATAGCATTAGGAAAAATGATTCAAGCTCAAAGTTAGTTTGGAGGTCTTAGAGGTAAATTTTGTTCATCTTTCAGCAAAGTAGCCTGCCATATTCAGTGCTTTATGAAGCAGTTAGACTGAAGTGTCATTCAGGGAAAGAATGTTGCCAAATATTTTATAAGATGACTCTTGTCTTAATTAAATCTTACAATCCAAATTACTACTCTCATAGCTACATAAATGAGAGCACACCCTATAGTACCCAGTGGAAATAACAAAGTAAAGCCTCAGGTTGCACAATGGAAGAATTCCAGAAACAACAGAAAATAACAAGGTTCTTTAAATGAATATGAATGATTAAGGCTAAACAATTAAAGCCCAGATAATGGCTTCAAATTCAGACTGTATTTGAGCCAGATGATTAAAAAAAAAAAAAAAACAACTTGGGGATAAAGGGAGAAGTGGGGGGAGAACATGAGGGACCAGGAAGATCTTGTTGGGGGAAGAATAGAGGAGAGCAAGAAAAGAGAGACCTTAATAGAGGGAGCCTTTATAGATTTAAAGAGAAATCTGGTACTAGGAAAATGTCCAGGAACCCACAAGGATGACCCCAACTAAGAATCTAAGCAATACTGGAGAGGCTACCTTAAATATCCTTCCCCTTTAATGAGATTGATGAGTACCTTAAATGCCATCATAGAGTCTTTACTCAGTAGCTGATGGAAGCAGAAGCAGAGATCCATAGCTAAACACTGAGCTGAACTCCAGGAATCCTGTTTTAGAGAGGGAGGAGGGATGAGCAAAGGGGTCAAGACCAGGCTGGGGAAACCTACAGAAACAGATGACCTGAGCAAGTGGGAGCTCATGGATCAAAGACTGACAGCTGGGGTACCAGCATAGGACTGAACCAGGCCCACCAAATGTGGGTGTCAGTTGTGAGGCCAGGGTAGTCTGGCAGTGGAACCAGTATTTATCCCTAGCGCAGGGATTTTGTGAGCCCATTCCCTATGGAGGGATACTCTCTCAGCCTAGATACATGGGGGAGGGCCTAGCCCCTGCCACAAATGATGTGACAGACTTAGATGATCCCCCATAGGAGGTCTCACCCTCCCTGGGAAGTGGATGGGGGCATAGAATGGGGAGTTGGTGCGGGGAGGGAGAGAGAACTGAGATTGGGATGTAAAATAAGATTGTTTTAATTTAAATAAAAACTAATTAAAAAAAACTTTAAGTGCCATACATGTTTCAGCTTTCTTTCTGCTTTTAACTTTTTTCCCAAACATAGTAAAATATTTCAAACAAATAATCAAGGGCAATGTGGTTGTTTGAATAAAAATGGTCACATATACTCATAGACTCATATATTTGCATGCTTAGTCTCAGTTGATGAACTGTTTGGAAAGTATTGGGCCTGGCTTTATTGGAAAAGGGGCATCACTGAGTGTGTGTTAGATTTCAAAATTCCATATGAGACCCAGTCTCTCTCTCTCTCTTCTCTCTCTCTCTCTCTCTCTCTCTCTCTCTCTCTCTCTCTCTCTCTCTCTCTATCATTGCTTGCTTCTTCTGGATCAGTATATAAAGCTCTCAGCTGCACCATGCCCATCTTCCTAGTGGCATATTCCCCACCATGATGACAATGGACTAACCCTCTGAAATTGTAGGTAAGTCCATAATTAAAGGCTTTGTTTTATAAGAGTTGCCTTGGTCATGTTGTCTCTTTTCAGCAATAGAATGAAAATTAAAACAAGAGACAAAATTGAAAACTGTTTACTGGCCAAAGCACAAATTCCTTACTTCTGTCAAGATATATGGTTTAAAGTTTTTCTTATTCACAGTGTTCTTACTGTCAATTTTTGTTCTTTTAATGCTCTTAAGCACTTTGGGCAAATTTTTTCATTCATGAAAAGAAACAGTTCCTGTTGTTCTTCTCTAGATTGGTACATTGTAGGCTCTGGACACCAAGGCCTTTTTTCTTTATGCTGGTCTTGTGACTAACATGAAAAAAATGGCTTTGGACTAATGCTTTACACAGCATGTTTTGGGGAATAGATGGAGTTAATGACAGGATTATCACTTAATATATAATATTAAAAACATACATTAAAGCAGCAAATCATTGACAAAGATTGCTTAAAGACACTTGTAAAAGATTGCAGGAAGTAAATATTGAAGCAGGGGAAGAGGTCAGCAAGCATTGAGAGCACGGAAAAGATTAGTAAGGTGAATGCATGGTGGCTTGTAATCCCAGAGCTGGGGAGGCAGAGAGAAGCATAGTCTAGAGACTGGCTGGTCAGTCTCTGACCAAAGTCAGTTCCACACCAGTGAGAAAAACCTGCTCTCAAAAATTCACACTGAGTAACAACATGAAAGGGACACTTAATATTGTTCTCTGTCTCCCTGACACAGACCTGCACCCACACATGAATTATAAGTATGACCATCCACGTGTGCACATGTATTAAAAATAATCTAGGAAACAAATGTCTAGTGTAATTCAGTATAATTTCCACTATGTGTGATATCACTGACTCATTTAAAATTCAGGTTGTTGGACTTTGTTGAGGTTGTTATTTTAAAATGCACCAATGTCTTTTAACATGGGGGCAACACAAAGCCTTTCTGGAACCACAGGGACTAATTGCTGACACATAAGGACCCCCTTAATGGACTTCATTTCATTTCACTATGCAAAAAGATTTACTTATAATTTAGTTTTCTCTTTTCTCAGTTTTATTTTCCAGCATAATCAATCAACTAGTTAGATGGGAGTTTCCACAGAAGGACACAGAAGAGAAGTTGTAGTTATTGAAATACTAAGTTCTTTGATTTCCTCCTCCCAGCTTCCTTTTTTTACTTCTAAACCCAAACTACAAGTCTTTGTAGTCGAGAGACTATAAAGCAAATACATGTAAGAAGAAAACTTCACATGCAAGAATTTTCCTTTTAAAAGGGCCTGGAGTGATGGCTCAGAGGTTAAAAACAATGTCTTCTCTTCCAGAGGACCTGGTTTTGACTTCTAGCATCTTTGTGGTGCCTCACATACTTCCCTAAATTTAGTTCTGGCCTCCTCAGACACCAGACATGCGTGTGATGCACAGACAAACAGACAAAACACTCCTACATATAAAATACTACTAAAAAACTTAACAGAAAAATCACATTTCATGTTTAAAAGAATTTGGATGCACATTGCTACATTTTTAAAGTATTTAGCAACTATTTTTTAAGGTATGAAAAACATCATGGAGTACAATTTCTTTGTTGACTACTAACATTACTAACAGCCATTCTCATAGCTTTAGCAAGAACTTTGAAATCATATCAGCACCCTTACTAGTGATCTAAGCTTCTCAATCACGGTGTCCACAACTAACTCCATGTTTTACCAAAACAAGGAAATACTGGAAAGGAACTGTTGTAACCACAGAAAGTACTTATTTGAGGATCAACAAAGACCAAAATTTAAAAAAAAGACTACTAAATTCTTTAATGGATGGCAGAAATCTTGAATTCTAATTGCATTTGATATGAAATTAAATATGGACATCCATATTTGTTGGTATGTAGATGCTTATGCTGGTCTTTGTTTTTTTCTTCTTCCTTCTCTCCTACTCTTTTTCCCCACTTCTTTCTTCCCCCTTCTCTGTGTCTCCATCCCTCTTTACATTTACATGGAAACTTTAAAAACTGGGTGCTCTGGACAATTTGTTTGCATCTTCAAGGCTATCATGCCCTTCTCCCCCTTTTCTGGCTAATCACAACCTAATTT
Source organism: Cricetulus griseus (assembly GCF_003668045.3). Classification (NCBI taxonomy): domain Eukaryota; kingdom Metazoa; phylum Chordata; class Mammalia; order Rodentia; family Cricetidae; genus Cricetulus; species Cricetulus griseus. Next base: position 46,745,654 of record NW_023276806.1, on the reverse strand, counting down.
TATTCTGACCTCATGAAAGGTCTTTCTTAATTAATCTCAGGAGAATTAGGCTGAACAAGGTAGTGCAGAGAGATAGAGGAGAGCTGGTGGGCAGTGTCCCCAAGAGCAGAAAGACTGCCCTGTTTTCATTGACTTTGAAGTAGTTGTCTGTTCCAAATGCTCAGTGCTCCTGGAGTTTTCTTCAAATAAAAATTGAAAGTCACAGAAAAATCTACCTCTGCATCTTTACTGGGTTGAAATTATGAACCAAACTTGAAATTTCCTCCATCTAAACATCTTATGGCAGAAAGATAATTCACTGTTTTTAGGTCAAAGTAGTAGATTTCTGCATCAAAATTCAAGACCAGTCTACTTTTAATCAAATTATGGTATTACTGGATTTATTTCTAGTACATAAAACCCACTATTCATTAAAAGGTACATAAATCCATCCAAAACATCCCAGAGGTGTTTATTAAAAATAGATGGCAGGACTGGGAGAGATAGCTTGGCAGTTAAGAATACCTGGTTGTACCATTATGAGGACAGGAATTTAGATCCCCCCATCCACATAAGAAACTGGGCATCCAGCAAACACTTGTAACTCCAGCTACAAGGGATGTGATACCTCTGTGCACTTCTGGGCTCTGTGTACATAGGCACATCTACTCCCTCATGTACTTTGAATATACTCACAAAGGTAGACACATATGCATACATTTTAAATATAATGAAAAGGTAGATGAGGATAATTCATATACTTCTGAGTATGTATGTTAACATACAGGAAGTAATGCTTAATTGAAAATTATTCTACATATATTTTCCATAGGAGTACTGAATGAGCTGAAAATGAAAAATTCAAACTTTAAATATTTTTCTTAGTTTTGAAATTTCATGCATGTGTACAATGAAATGTAATTATATCTATCTCACATTTCCCTCCTCCAATACCTGCTATTATATCTTCCTCTATATGCTCTGTTCCCAACTTTCTCTCTGTCTCTTTCTCTCTGACTTATTAAGCCCAACTAGTGCTAACCATACGTGGACAAGTGTGGGAATATCCGAGTCCTGCAAGTGATCATATACTCACAAAGGAATGATTCTCCCTCCCAAGTAACAATCTGCTGCTGATATCTCCCCAGTATTGGAAGGGGTAGGATATTACCCTGTCTATGCCAGGATTTTGAGTGATTTAATCTTGTTCAGAACTTATGAAGGTAACCAGAGCTACCATGAGTTCATGAGGGTAGTATCTATGCCATGTTAAGAAGACAGGACTCCTACTTGTCCTCTGGTTCTGGCATTAATTGAGTACACAATTACATTGTGTTCTCTGAGCCTTGGTGGTAGTGAGGTTAATACAGATGCTCTGCTTAGGGTTGAGCACCTACTCTTTTCCTCTCAGTATTCTGGCTGGGTATGTATTCTCTGTTGACTGCTGCTCACTGTGAAAAGCAGAATTTTTTTGTCCAAGGTCTTGAGAAAAGTCCAAGTTTATGAATGTAATCACAAATATTTAGAGGCCAATTTGATAGCATGGCCAGTTGGCAAAAGAACAATTGTAGATTCTACACTACGGCCTATGGGCTCCCCAACCATGGATTTTTGATAATGATTATAGTACAAGTCATTATATTCTCTCCAATGGAGCAGTCTTCAACTATAACCAGAAAATGGTTAGTGACATCATACTAGCCATACCATTATTGCACCAAATGCATTTCTTGTGTAGCAGGTCTTTACAGCACCATGTAACTCTATCTCTGAATAACAGCACTGATGTCATCTCTCCCCATAACTCTTCATATTTCTGGTTGATTTGTCACTTATTTCAATTTGTTATTTATTTGTCTATATTCTGCAGACTAAATCTGTGGTGTCTTCCACAAAATAGTCTCACCATAACTAATAAACATAACTAATAGCATAAACATAGCTAATAGCAATAGTTTGTGTTATTTTGAAGCCCTCTAGGGACTCTCTGACCAAAAATTTATGAGGACAGATATCATGGCTTGTATTGTAAATTTTGTTTTCTCTCATGTTTTCTGAGAGAAACATTGTCCACCTATGCAGAACAATTCTTTTTGAACTCTTTTTCTGAAGTTGTATTTTGAAAATATCATATTAACTAGTGGGTTTCCATAAGGATTTTTCACAGTTCCTTGGTTTTTTGTTAATCCACCCCTACTCTCCTTTATGCCCAATCCTATTTAATCCCTTAGTCTTCATTATTCCTCCCTTCTTTCATTTCACACGTATTCTCCTAATCCTCTCCTTTTAAAAAGTGTTGTGAGAAAGTATGTTTCCATATGGTTTTTATACATTTTCACTTGAAAACAAAAACAAAAATGTTTCTTCTTTCTTACGCATTCTTGGCTTTGAAAAACATCATTTAAAAAAGTCAAGACTCTGCAGTCCTATCTTATGAACTGGGTTGTGAGTGAAAAACAGTGTTCAGTGTCTACTGAGATGGGCAGAGTTGCCTGAGCTGGCTGTGGTAGCCTGGCAGTGGGCTGTAGGACAGCTGTTTTCATGTCAATCTTTGTCCATGTCTGTATTTCTTTCTCAGTTTTACTCTGCGTTCTTTCAGGAGACAATGCCCTTCCAGTAAATTTCTCCTCTACCTGAGTTGTCTATAACCTATCTGTTTATCTTCTTATAGATAAGAATTTTGGCTACTGTAATATCTACCTATTTATCTAGCCATACATCAGATTTTAATTTACCATTCACCAAACCTGATTGGACCAACAATATTTCATTGTTAATTCCCTCTCTCACAGTGGAAGATGTTGCATATCCAGTAATCATATTGTTATATTTATATTGATTCTAGATCATTTTCCCTATTATTGACCATATCCCTCTTCAGTGGTTTCACAGTCTCGATATGGAATGTTCCTGAAAGAATGATATGTTTGAACTTGGTCTCCCATTGTTTTGGGAAGTTCAGACTTGTATAGGTTGCTATCATAAGTCTGAACCCTGTATTCTTTTCAGGTCACATCAGGCTTTTCTACTCTTCTCACCTCCTTCAGCACAAGCCATGGTACTCTTCTCTTCCTCCTTCTTTTTCTTCTTTTCTTTTTAAACTGCATGTTTTGTATTTCCTTTAGTCCCACTTGGTCTTTTTGTTGTAGATGTTTGTAAGAGTGATTGCCACCTGTCAGAGTCAACATTAGGCTGTCTTGAAATTTCCTCCATCAAAGATATTCAATTTCCTTTTAGAAAAATTATTATGACAAGGGTGGAAGAAGCCACATTCTTTGTCAAAGTACCACAGGGTTGATCTCTAATACTTTTCCCATTTGAAACATCTTGAGCTGGGTCTCCACAGTCTGTGTATCTCTCTACCAATACTCTACTAGGATGGCCCACTGAGCTCTGATTGGAATGTAAAACTGCTTTCCTAATCCAAAGTCCCCAAAATTTTCACTATTGTATCATCACTAGTCCACTCCTGGTACCAACTTCTCTATTATTTATTTTTCTCTTGCTGTGTTAAAACACCAGGACCAAGACAATTTATAAAAGAAACAAATTAACTGTGATTTTCATTTCAGTTTCAGTGTACACATAATGACAGAGCAAAGGAACAATTGGAGGCTCACATCTTGATTCAAAACTGCAATATATTGTGAGGGCAGTGGGAATCACAAGCGAGTTTGTCTTTTGAAAACTTAAAAGTCCACCCCTCATGACACATCTCCTCAAAGAAGGCCATGCCTTAGCCTTCCCTCAAAGTTTCAAACAGGTGACATGTACTTAAATATATTAGCCAGTTTCCGTTTTCTGTTTGTTGTCAAAGAGATATTTCTTATATTATAATTTAAGTTGATTTTCTTGAAAAACAACATTATACATTGTATTACTTCTGATACATCTATTGGAAGAATATAGACTTAAGAAAGTGTGGTGATATTTATGATTTATTAAAGCGTACCTGCAGATTCAGAAAGCAAGTTATCCATAAGCCATACAAGCCAGGCATATACCTTTATTCCTAGCAGCCAAAAGCTAAGAGGTGGTGGTATACATCTTTAATCCTAGGACTCAGGATGAAGAGGTAGACAGATCTCTGTGATTCCAAGGCCATCCAGATGTATACAAGATTCATCCAGTCCTAAAGAAAAACAGATCACACAAAGATGATCTCTGTACCTGGGATCACATGCTTTTAATCCCAGCACTAGAGGACTATGAAAGATAGGAGCAAGATCTTCAGTAGTCAGTATCAGGCATTCATTCTCCAGCCACATTGAAGATAGGAAGACATTGAAATCTCAGGATTCTTCAGCCATTCTGAAGAGAGGTTACAGTCTGAGCTTGGTGAGAACTTATGGAGACAGGATTAGTCCATTCAGTCTAAGGTTGTGGTAAAAGCTAGTGGACAGCTGCTTTGCTTTTCTAATCTTCATATTGAAGTTTGAATCCCAATATCAGTACTTGGGTCTCTCTCTCTCTCTCTCTCTCTCTCTCTCTCTCTCTCTCTCTCTTTCTCTCTCTCTATGAGTGTGTGTGTGTGTGTGTGTGTGTGTGTGTGTGTGTGTGTGTATGTTACAGGAAAGTGTGAAAATATGAAAAGGTGGTAATTAGGGTAATAGGAACTAAAAATGGAATGGAAGACCAATTTGTGCTTGTAACAGGAAGACTTTTGTTTTATATATAATCAAATTATTCAATTCTGTTTGGAAAATTCCAGAGGAACTCTGGGTATGAGATATTACTGCCTAATAAATAGATGTCCATGTCAACAGTGAGCCTGTTTATAAATGAAATGTTTTAATGTCATAATTAAATATAATCTGCACCTTTTGCAAGCTTTGCAGGAGGGCTTGCCTTGGATCAGTTGTTTTAAAACTCTGTTTTTCAGGGTTCATGGTGGTCCATGGAGGATGGGAAGTCAACAGGATCTTCATCCTCCCATTAGTTAGAACAAGTCTGCTGTTGATTTCATATATTCTGGTTCTAAGTTAAAAACAAAAAAAATGTGTCCTACTGATTTAATAACATTTGGAAACTGCTAGTCTATATTTCATGGCTTTTTGGACTTGGCTGTGCATCAGAATGCCTTGGAGAGATTCATAAAAGTACTAATTTCTGGGTATTTTTCCATACCTACTAAATCTAAATTTATGGGCTGGGTTGTAATATCTGTATTTTTACCAAGCTCTTGAGGCAAGTTTTATTCAGCTGGCTTTTCAATGTAATGACCTCTAAGGCTCTTTCTAAGCTTTAAAGTTTTATAATTCTTGTTAAGTTCAGTTAGATTTATAAGTAGGAAATTTTCACAATAACACATGACATCTACTTTCATAGTATAGATCATTAGGATAAGTGAAATAAACAATATATATGTGTATATATATGACTATATTATAAACAAATGTATAATTTAATAGATAAGCATAACCTAAGAGAGACGTCATCATATGCTTATAGAGATTTTGTAAGTACCCAGCTCAGTGTTAGGATTATGAGTTGACTATATCCTGAAAGGTTGACATAAGTTTATTTAATTAACAGTATAGGGACAGTAACAAACATTAGATCTCTATGTCAAAATCTAATCTCTATGTCTGTGTTTTCCTGTGTCCACCTCTGTCTCTTTTTCTCTACACACACACACACACACACACACACACACACACACACACACACACACCACACACACACGGTCTGCCTCTTTGCCTCTCTTCATCTCTCAGACATAATATCATAGAAATGAAAACCAGAAAAAAACAAGAAAAGAAAAAAATAAAGTCAAAAGAGACTAGTGTTCCACTAACATTTAGGTTTCTTTCATTTTAGCACCACAGATACTGAAAGGTTCAGAATCTCATTTGGAGGAAAGAGCAAGGGATTTCAGCAGAAAATCTCAGTGCACATCCTGTATGTGACTTATCTCATCTCCAAGATGGAGAACAACATGACAGCCACAGGTATTATGAGGATTAAATGAGGCCTTTTGCAGCAATGGGACATTCTAGACGAGAGCAGCGATTCCAGATAATATAGAATGGAGTAGTGGCGTTGTGCTCTTTTCTCTTCAAAGAAAAAAAAATGTCTGTACAAGATAAATCCAAGAATCAGTGGATAATGCATGCAGTGTGCAGAAAAATGTGGACACAAGGCTGTGTTCTGTCATTTACCCATTCACCATCACTCACTCAAGACATAATTTACTAAGTGATTTCTTCTAACACATATTCGAATATTCAGGACAGAGAATGGTCCATTTCTCAATACTTTTTGAATAATGTTAAATAAAAGAATATTAATTCTAAACTAAATAATTGAAAATGTATAAGAACTTTTCAAATTTAAATTGGAGATGAAATAAGGAACATCTTAGATAAGAGAGGGTGACTGGTTAGAGTTTTTGAATGAGTGCTATTTGAACTTTGAAAAAATTATCTAAATAGTTTTCATACAATATATTTTGATCATATTCTTTGCTATCCCCCAACTCATCCTGGATCGCCCCCCATCTCCATCCTCACCTAACTCTATGTTCTCTTTCTCAGCAAACAACAATAAAATATCACAAATCCAAAAATGAAAATCAAAACAGACAAACAAACAAGGAAATCAATAAGCCAAAAAAAATTCCAAGAAAGTACACAAAAACTCATGGAATCCATTTTGTATTGGGTAATTCCAGCTAGGCTTGGGGCCAATTGGGAAGTGTGGTTCATGACATCCATTGAAGAAAACTGATTTTCCTCTTCCTGTTAGCTATCAATTATAAATAACTTGATGATTAGGTACCTATTTTCCCTTCTCGGTGCTGAAATTTTGTCTTGTTTGAACTTGTGCATGTCCTGTATCTGCTATCATAGTTAGTCTCTGTGACTGTGCATTATGTCTGGAAGATGCTGCTTCCTTGGAGTCATTGAACACCTTTGGCTCTTGCAACTTTTCCATCTCCTCTTCTGCCTTGAGGGGAGGAGTTTGAATTTGTAAATACAGTGTAAGCAAAGGAAGTGATTCAGTGGCTTGGTGAAGAAAGCCTACTCAGAGGGAAAACAAAACAAACAAACAAACAAAAAAAAAACAAGGTTTGCAAGCCTCTTTCTCCTCCAGGACAAAACTGTGTCTATGGTGTAGCCTCTTTTACTTGGGGCTCCCTTGGGGTGTATATCACTAGTCATCTACTCAGAATTCTCTGCATTTGACCTCTTGTTTACTTAATGTATCTCTCATGCTGGACTCTTCAAATTTCTGAGGGTGGACATGAAGTTCTGACTTGGTTTCATTCTGTGTTCAAAACTAGTTTTCTATTTGCATTCTCATTTTCCTAGCCATACAGTAGTTCCATGAATTCCTAGAACTTTGGACTACATTTTTTGTTTTGGACAAGGTACATGCAAATGTTTCCAGTCGTTAGAATGTTACATCTGACTGTGCTTTCCTTGCAAAGCAGTGGTTTTTCTATACAAAAGCAGAACAGTAAGCATGTCGATCTTATGATGATTCATTTGACTCCAAAGCACTCTGTCAACAAGATACTGTCTTACTAACCATAAAACTACTACTAGAGTCTTATTTATGCTGTGAACCAGCGGGGCTGGAGCTCCCTGGAGGGATGCATATCCTGAAATATTTTGTATTCACAACAGTATCATCAGCAATCAGCTGGTTGCTGATCACCTGCTGAAGGGGTGCTCCAAAAACTACTCATTAATACTCATCAGTATATTGAGTGACATGAAAACAGCTTCTTAGTTAGCTCAAGATTCTAAAAAATATGTTGAGAATGGCATCAGATAACCAAATTGCACTTCAAATGACCACAAGAATCTTATTTGACAGTGAAAGGGAATGACCCAAAGTTGATTTCTTATGTACCCCTATAGAGTGTTCTATAGCACTGATCTTTCAAAAAAGGTGGAGAGGTCAAAGATAGTTTGAAATGGGAAAAACAGAAAAATGAAGAGTATGAGTTAGGCTCTGTTTCATCTGTTTCTAACCTGTCTTCCTGACACAAAATAATAGATTAAATTTCTCTATTGGAGTCTGGTGCAGGGTTGAAGAAGAAATGCAATGAGTCTCTCACGTATCACATATTTGGGAGTAAACAGAATAAACAAAGCAGATAAGAGCAACCTACCATCTTAGGGAGATTTTTACAGTATGTGGGAAATGTCTGATTTCAAGAGATGCATCTTCTTCATATGATACCTTTTATAGGTTTTAAAAGACCACAGAATTTAAGGAATTTGTCAATTCCAGAAACAAATGAACAACAAGAAATATAGATAAAATTGAAACTCAATTTTGCTATGATCACAAGCCCTTTTCATGTTTATATTTCAATTTTTAAAATTCAATTCTCATGATATGATTGTGCATCTTTTGGGTATATGCCAAAGAGTGGTATATCTGGGTCTTGAGATAGATTGATTCCCATTTTTCTGTTTATAGCAGCATTATATTTAATAGCCAGAACCTGTGAACAACCTAGTTGCCCCTCAACCAAAGAATGGACAAAGAAAATGTAGTACATTTATACAATGGAGTATTACTCAGTGGTAAAAAAAATGAAAAGAAAAAATGACATATTGAAATTTGTAGGCAAATGGATGGAGCTAGGAGAAAACCATCCTGAGTGAAGTAACCCAGACCCAGAAAGACAGACATGATATGTATTCACTCATAATAGGATATTAGATGTAAAGCAAAGGATAACTAAGCTACAATCCACAACCCCAGAGAAACTTGGTAAAGAGGGAGACTCTAAGAGGGACACACATGGAGTATCCCAAGAAGGACAAGTAATTAAGATCTCCTGAGTAAACTGGGATGGGGGTTAGAAGGGAAGGGATGGGGGAAAGGAACATGAGAGATCAAGAAGACCACGTTGGGGAAGGGACAGGGTGGGAGAGCAATGACAGAGATATTTTGATAGAGGGAGCCATTATGGGATTAGGAAGAAACCTGGTGTTAGAGAAATTCTAAGGAATCCACATGGATGACCCCAGTTAAGACTCCTAGCAATAGTGGAGAAGGTCCCTGAACAGGTTTTCCCCTTTAACCAGATTAGTGACTACCCTAATTGTCATCATAGAACCTACATTCAGTAACTGATGGAAGCAGATGTAGTGACCTACAGCCAAGCACTAGGTTGAACTCTCGAAGTTCAGTTGAAGAGAGGGAGGAGGGATCATATGAACATATGGGTCAAGACCATGATGGGGAAACCCACAGAGATAGCTGACACCAGCTAGTGGGAGCTCACAGTTCAAGGGTATAGTCTACCCTAACAGGGAGTCTAAACCAGTAGGAAGCAGTTGGTCACATTGAATCCACAAACAGAAAGCAGAGAACAGTGATAAATAATGTTCTCAGTTAGCTTTCTTCTTTTTAGAATGTTCTGAACCCAAGACCAGGGCATGTTGCACCCACTTTTAGGGCATTTCTTTTCACCTGGATTAACACAACAAACACAATCCTCCACAGGTGTGCCTGGGGGCTTTTATACTATGTAATGCCAGATTCCAACATGTTGTCAGTCAGTACTGACCATCAAAGTGGACAGTTACTACTATCACCTAATGTTTAATCTAAATTCTAAATTTCTGTACCAGCTCACCAGTAATTTTCTTTTTCCCCACTCCCCTTTCTTGACCTGTACCTGCATGTTTTTGATAAATTGTTCCATTTCAATTGTTCCATATCTACTCTTCCATTTCAAATATTTATTACTCAAATATTTTTACACATACAAATGATGGGGGGTATCCTTCTGTATATATGTTTCTCTTATTGGTTGATGAATGAAACACTGTTTGGCCAATAGAGGCAGGAAGATAGGCAGGACTAGAAGACGAGGAGAATTCTGGGAAAGACAGGCAGAGAGAGACCATGAAAAGGACACTGAGGAGAGACCGGGAGGATAAGACATATTAGGCATCCTCAGGTAAGACAAGCCCATGTAGAAATGCATAGATTATAGAGCTAGCCAACAAGAAGCCCTAGCCATTGGCCAACAATTAAGTAATTAATATAAGTCTTTGTGTCTTCATTTGGGGCTGAGAAGGGTGGTGGGACTTGGTGGGACAAGGAAAACTCCAGCAACATACACATTTTAAAACATAATAACAATGTTCTTTGTCTTATTCCATTCTAAAAATGCAGAATGGTGAGGTTTACATCTTTTAAATATCATATGCAAAAATCCTTGTTCTGACATGAAGGTGATACACACAAGACCCAAATCCCTGAAGGACATGGGATAGAGCCCAATGGGCATATTTGAAGATGGGCAACTTGTTTACAAATGTATCCATAATGTGCATACACTGAAAAAAATGATAGTTTTCTTATTGCTTAACAACTGGACTGAGAGTGTCATTGTGGAGTCTAACAACCAAAAAAGACCAGAGTAACCACATATGAGGAACTATTTTAAAAAGAAAGAATGCAAGTATGAAGTCTCTTCAACTATCAAACACTTTGTGAATCGTAAGTGTTCTAACTGCTTCTGTTGACTGGGACTGCAACAACAACAGAATAACTGGAAAAGCTTGTCACAAAGACATTCCTATAGGGTGGCCAAACTTAAAACTATTCAAAGAAAGGTTTCAGAGGTTCAAGAGAAAGATGCTGTGATGAATTGTCTTCTGGCTATGACGTTTATTAGGATTATTAACACTGTTACACTTATCAGGAGCTCTGGAGAAAACTTAATCTCATAAGGCAAAGTGTTGTTTCCCCTTCTAGGTTCTCTAGGGAGCGAGAAGCTTTCAGGCTATGTAGTTAATAAGTAGTCAATCCTACAGCTTGAGTTAGGTTGCTTCTGATTCTGGAGAAGCAAAGTAATGAGGAGGGCCTTTTGTGCCTGCAATATCCCAGCAGGCATTGCCTGTCTCCTCTTACCTATTGAACAATCTTCCCTGTTCCTGGTGTTCTTTGGAATACAATGTATTTTCTTTCAATATCACATACAAGGTAAGTAAAGGATTTATGTAATTCTGTACAGCCACAGAAGCCAAAAGGGCAGAATCTATAGCGATGTTAATTTTCACTTAAACTTGGAAGTGTTTGCTCCTGATTTTAGCATCCATCAATGGATCAAGGCTGCTTTCTGAGATGGCAGTCCCCATCAACTGCATATATAGGCTAAGTGAATCCTAAAGACTAAAGTTTTAAAGATTACTGTGTGTGACCCATGGTTTTTCTTGCAATCTTTTAAAGTTCCACAAAGATTTGAAAGTGTTTGCCTCAGACCTATCAGAAGGCCAACTATTTAGGGAGAGGCTTACTTTGCATGGCCACAGAGAAAGTGATAATGAGTAAGACCAGAATATGGGCAGTTAGTTAGAGTTCATAGTTACCCATCCATAACTTCCATTGCTCAATTGTTCTTACTAGACGTTGGTACCAGTTAGAGGCAGAGTCTAACGGCTGCTGTTAGACCATAGCTCTGATTAGAAGGCAGAAAAACTATGGTTCTGAATCTGGGATACTGCTGAAGGCAAGTTTGGAAACAACCTCAGAGTTACACAGATGTAAATCCTTTATGCCCAGCAGGCTAGTTCCTTGCCCTGACTCTGTCTGGAGACTGGGTGTCCTGAGACACATTCACTTCCTTCAAGGAAGCTGCATGACCTCGGCCAGGCACTTCAGTGTTTAATGCATTCGTTATGTCTGAGGTCAACTTTAATTTTTCAGGTCCTCCTCTTAGCTGCCTAGGGATAAATTTATAAAAAGTCTATCATCAAACATCATGCCCTGAGTCCATGAGTCATTTGGTATCCTCTTCAGAATTTTAAAGGCACAGACAGCATGTAAGTCATATTTTCCATATAATGTGGGCTATTTTTTCCTTTGCTTTACAGCATGTGCCAAATTTGATTCCTGTGACAATCCATATTGCACAAAGTGAAAGGCAGTTTTTCAGCTTCCTCCCCCCCTTTTTTTATTCCTCTCATAAGGCTGAATTGATTCATCTCCTACTATAAACTCATTCTCTCACTAAAATGTGATCTTTGGTTCTTTAAATGAATATACCATGGCTCACTGATGCAATGTAGCATAGTTCCCATTTCAAAGCAAAGTCCACAGATCAGGAGACCTAGATGGAAATATGACCTTGCCTTCTTCTCAGCTATGAAAGAGGTCCCTGGATTTCTCCAGACTGTCAATTAGCTAGGTAATAGGGTAAATCTGAACCAACAACCCTCCATTTATTGAGCAGCCTTCATTTATTCTAATTATTTTATGTATCACTTATTCATGTGCCAAAGAATATACTTATTGTCCTACTTTTGTGTTTCAGCCATTTATGAAGCACAGGTGCTTAGTAGTGAATGAGACAGAGTGAGAGCTTGCTGTTAGGGACCTTAAAAATTTAAAACCATAAAGATATGTCAGCCAGTTATCTACCTTATCATTGAACTATTACCATGAGCCATGCCTGGGAGGAGAAGAATGGGAGCTTGAAAGAGTGATTGATAGGAAACAGCACATGTGATCATGGATTAGAGGAGACTGCTGTGGCAAATTATCTCTAAATTTCATTCATTCATTCATTCATTCATTCATTCACTCACTCATACATTCATGTACTTATTTAACAAATGTTTCCTAAATACTATTATATTTAGGCAGGCACAAAGGCATATTTTTGGGACAATGTAGAAAAAAGATAATTTTCTGGATGGGTTTAACATCTAAATAAAGTTTTTTCCAACTTCATTTGCAGTTCACGATACATTGTTAGAGACTGAGAAGAATTTGTTATAAGAAAATAAAATGGAGAAGGCACTCTGAGGTGAAAGCACTGGCATTTATTTTATGGGAGAAAAGACAAACAGGAGAGAAATTTAAAGTAAGTTAGGATAAAGCTTTGGCTGAAAGGAATATGGAAAAAATTTATGGGTGAAACTCGGTAATTTGTCTGGGGAACTTAGCTTGATGCCAGAATGAGTTCTGATGAGAATATTACTGAGAGCCATTACTCAGCCTTCTGATTTGGATGGGTGCTTATTCCTTCTAGAATAAATGGCCACATTGCTCACTACCTTGCAGACTCAATGACAAAGAGAGCAAGCCACATGATCTGTGAATCCTTTTGTCAAATTCAAATAGCACTCATAGCCATTTACAAAGTCAGAAGAAATTTTCCTCATTGTGACTATTCAATCTCTGCTTAATGACAGAGGCAATTCACATTGTACTTTGTGGGCAGAACTTTGTTAACATGTAAATGGGACCACAGTATCTGTACTTACAGATGCAATAACCATCAATTTGCCTGCCCCATCAAATGAGTGTTGCATAGGGATGCTCAATTTCTCAAGAAGATTGCCACCTCTATGTCAAAATATCAAAGTATTTACTCTTTTCATGGCAGCTACCTTTCCTAAGATTCAGCCACCTCTATCCTGTAAGCAGCTACCTTTCCTAAGATTCAACCACCTCTATCCTGTAAAAGTTGCAATATTCTGTCCAATTGTACATTCCCTTCGTACTGTTGCTTTCTCCAAATGGGTCTCCATACTGCAGCCAGAGGGACCTGTTCAATAGTATAAGCATCATCACCTATTTCCTGCCTATCATCTTCTGTGCAATGACAGAAAGACTCACTGGCTTCCATTGGTATGACACATATCTATCTCCTTAGGTTCTTCATAAACAAAATCTCTAACACAGTTTTCAAATTTTACTGAATGCATTCTGTTTCTAAGTGGGTTTGATTCATAGTAAAATTGAACAGCATTTGAAGATGTGTCCCAAATACCATTCCCCTCATATGTTGTTTCTTCTAGTACCAGCATCTGTCTCCAGAGTTGTAATATTTGCTGCAGTCACTAACTCTCATCAATACATAATCATGTAGCCTCTACTGGTCACGTTAGAATACAGCTCTCTTGCTGTACATTATATAGGCTTGCTGCCATTACAGTATCATAAAGAATGATTTCATTTCCTGAAAGTCCCTCCATTGTTTCAGAGCTGTCTTCCTCATGCTCAATGCTTCTACTCTCTTCAGTTTTGCATCTGTCAGAACGTTGTTAATTTAGAATTACATAGCATGCAGTCTCCTCAGATTTCTCTCTTTAACTTCTCGCATATTCTTGAAGATTTCATCATGTCTTCTTATGGCTATTTAGCTCCTGTGAACATGTGTGTTAAAATATTTAATTGTATAGTTTTATCATGGTTTATGTAAGTGTTCACTATAATAGAAGAAATTTTGGTAAACTTCCAAGTTTTGGAAAATATTTTTAAAAACCTCTATGAACCTGTTTTGGTAGGTTTAGATACAGACATAAATTTTTCACCCCTTTAATACACATTAGGTATTGAGATTGCTAGACTGAATGGTAAAAACATGTGGGCTTTCTTAGAAACTACCAAAGTAATTTCCAAGTGGCTATACTAGCACCACTCTCATAACCAGTGAATGCAGGTTTGTGTTTATCTTGTGCCCTCCCGTATTGGAAGGAGTCCTAGATTTTGGCAATTTTAGAATATAAGTGGTGGTACATTCTTATAATTTATTTCATATTTACTAATAACATGCAATGTGGATCCTCTTCATATGATCCCTTGATCTATAACTATCTTCTTTGTTCTGTTTTGGTTTTTCATCCCTTTATACTCAGAATTTCCTTACGTATTTCAGGTGGTAATCCCATTTCACACCCATTTGTACAGTCTTATTCTCATTTGACAATGTTTTATTTTTTCTTACTAATTTATGTTTTTTACTTATTTTTAAAAATTTTGTTCTATTTTTTCCTCCATTTTTTGTTTGAATTAGAAAAAAGACTGTTTTATGTGTCAATCCCAGTTCCCTCTTCCCCTGCACCCTCCAAATAACACTCTACTCATCCCATATGCTTTCTGCGCGCCAGGGAGGATGAGGCCTTCCATACGGAGTCTTCAGAGTATGTTATATCATTTGGGACAGGGCCTGGGCCCACCCCCATGAGTCTAGGCTAAGAGAGTATCCCTCTATGTGGAATGGGCTCCCACAGTCCATTCCTATGCTAGGGATAAATACTGATCTACTATAAAAGGCCTCATAGATTTCCAAAGTCTCCTCACTGACACCAACTTTCATGGGGTCTGGAACAGTCCCATGCTGGTTTCGCATCTATAATTCTGGGGACCAAGAGCTCTCCCTTGTTCAGGTCAACTGTTTCTGTGGGTTTCACAGGTCTTGTCATGAACACTTTGCTCATCACTCCTCCTTCTCCACCTCTGCAACTGGATTCCAGTTCAGTTCAGTGTCTAGCTGGGGTGTCTGCTTCTACTTCCACCAGCAGCTGGGTAAAGGCTAAAGGATGGCATATAAGTTAGTCATCAATTTTATTATCGGGGAGGGCATTTAAGGTTGCCTTTCCTCTGTTGCTTAGATTGTTAGTTGGTGTCATCTTTGTAGATATCCAGACATTTCCCTAGTGCCTGATTTCTCTTTAAACCTAAAATGTCTCCCTCTATTATGGTATCTCCTTTCTTGTTTTCTTCTATTCTTCCCTCGACTCCACTTTCTGCTCCCTCATGTCCTCCTCAAACCTCCTCTTCTCCCCTTCTCATTCTCCTAGCTCCCTCTCCCCTTCCCACATGCTCCCAATTTGCTCAGGAGATCTTGTCCCTTTCCCTTTCTTTGGGTGACCATGTATGTCTCTCTTAGAGTCCTCCTTGTTTCCTGGATTCTCTGGGTGGTATGGATCGTCAGCTGGTAATCCTTTATTCTATGTCTTAAACCCACATATGAGTGAGAACATTTGATGTTTGTCATTTTGTGACTGGGTTACCTCGCTCAGAATGGTTTCTTCTAGTTCCATCCATTTGTCTGCAAATTTCAAATTCCACTTTTTTTTCCCCACTGAGCAGTACTCCATTGTGTAAATGTACCATATTTTCTCTATGTATTTTTCAGTTGGGGGGCATCTGGGTTGCTTCCAGGTTGTGCCTATTACAAATAATGCTGCAATGAACATTGTTGGACAGATGATTTGTTGTATGAATGTGCATCTTTTGGGTATATGCTTAAGAGTGGAATTGCTGGATCTTTTGGTAGACTGATTCCCATTTTCCTGAGGAATCACCATACCGATTTGCAAAGTGTCTGTATGAGTTGGCATTCCCACCAGCAGTGCACAAGTGTTCCCCTTTCTCTACATCCTTTCCAGCATAAACTGTCATTGGTGGTTTTGATTTTAGCCATTCTGACAGGAGTATGCTGGTACCTCAGAGTTGTTTTGATTTGCATTTCCCTGATGCCTAAGGATGTTGAACACTTTCTTATGTGTCTTTCAGTGTCTTTAGATTCCTCTATTGAGAACTGTCTATTTAGTTCTGTGCCCCACATTTTAATTGGATTATTTGGTGTTTTGGAGGCTAGCTTCTTGAGTTCTTTGTAAAGTTTGAGATCAGCTCTTTGTCAGATATGGGGTTGGAGAATATCTTTTTCCATTCTGTGGGCTGCTGTTTTGTCTTGCTGACTGTGTCCTTTGCCTTACAGAAGCTTTTTAGCTTCAGGAGGTCCCATTTATTAATTGTCGATTTCAGTGTCTGTGCTACTAGTGTAATATACAGGAATCAGTCTCCTGTAACAATTCATTCAAGGGTATTTCCCACTTTCTCTTCTAATAGGTTTAGTGTGGCTGGATTCATGTTGAGGTCTTTGATCCACTTGGACTTAAGTTTTGTGCATTGAGATAGACATGGATCTATCTGATATTTTCTGCATTCTGGTTTTCAGTTATGACAGCACCATTTGTTGAAGATGCTTTCTTTATTCTGTTGTATAACTTTAGCTTCTTTTTCAAAAATCAGGTGTTCGTAGGTGTGTGGGTTAATATCAGGGTTTTCAATTTGATTCCATTGGTCTACCTGTCTATTTTTGTGCCAACACCAAGATGTTTCCAGGACTGTAGCTCTATAATAGAGCTTGAAATCAGGGATGGTGATGCCTCCGGAAGTTCCTTTATTTTACAGGGTTGTTTTGTCTATCCTGGGTCTTTTGAGATATAAAGTTGAGAATTTTTTTCAAGGTCTGTGAAGAATTGTGCTGGGAGTTTGATGGGGATTGCATTGAATCTGTGAATTGCTTTTGGCAAGATTGCCATTTTTACTATGTTGATCCTAGCCATCCAAGAACATAGGAGATCATTCCATTCTCTGGTATCCCCTTTAATTTCTTTCTTTAAAGACTCAAAATTCTTATAATATAGGTGTTTCACTTTTTTGGTTAGCATTATCCCAAGTTATTTTATGGTTTTTTTTGTGGCAATAGTAAGGTTTATGTTTCTCTGATTCCCCCCCACACACACACACTTATCATCTGTATACAGTATGGCTACTGATTTATTGAATTAACTTTGTATCCTGACAATTTGCTGAAGGTGATTATCAGCTGTAGGAGTTCCCTGGTAGAGTTTTTTTGGGTCACTTATGTAGACTACCGTATCATCTGCAAATAATGAATGTTTGGCTTCTTCCTTTAGGATTTGTATCCCCTTGTCCCCTTGATCTCTTTTTGTTGTCTTATTGCTCTATCTAGAAATTCAAGGACAATATTGAAGAGGTATGGAGAGAGTGGACAGCCTTGTCTTGTTCCTGATTTTGGAGGAATTGTGGTGAGTTTCTCTCCATTTAGTTTGATGTTAGCTATTGGGTTGCTGTATATTGCTTTTATTATGTTTAGGTATGTTCCTGTTATCCCTGATCTCTCCAAGACCTTTATCATGAAGGGGTGTAGGATTTTTGTCAAAGGCTTTTTCAGCATCTATTGAGATTATCATATGTTTTTTCTTTCTCAGACTATTGTGGAAAATTACCAATACAGAGTCAGGTAGAAATATAAGGGTATTTAATAGGGAAAAGCCTTACTTACAGAGCAACTTAGCCAGCCGGCGTGGTAGTGGTCTGTACAGCAAGCCCCAAAGAGAAACCAAAAGCGAAAACGCAGTCACACTATGTCACTCTGACCATGCCCTCACAAGCTTGGTCAGGCATACCTGTAGCCATCCCCTAAGAAGGCATGGCTACAGCTTCCCCTACATCAGACTGTTTATATGGTGGATTAGGTTGTTGGATTTTCATATGGTGAATCATCCTTGCATCCCTGGGATGAAGCCCACTTGTTCATAGTGGATGATTTCTCTGATATGTTGTTGGATTTGATTTGCTAGTATTTTATTGAGTATTTTTGCATCAATGTTCATGATGGATATTGGTCTGTCCTTTTCTTTCTCAGTTGTGTCTGTGTGGCTTGTGTACCAACGTTATTGAAGCCTTGTAAAAAGAGATTAGCAGTGACCCTTGTGATTCTATTGTGTGGAATATTTTGAGGACAATTGGTATTAGCTGTTCCTTGAATTTCTGCTTGAATTCTGCACTAAAGCCATCTGGCCCTGGGCTTTTTTTGGTTGGGAGATTTTGATGACTGCTTCTATTTCATTAGGTGTTATAAGTGTATTTAAATTGCTTATCTGTTCTTGATTTAATGAAATCTGTCCAGGAAATTGGACATTTTGTTTAGATTTCTGAATTTTGAGGAATACAAGTTTTCAAAGTATGACCGGATGATCCTTTGGATTTCCTTAGTGTCTGTTGTTATATCCTCCTTTTCATTTCTTTTTTTATTAATTTGCATGTCCTCTCTGCCATTTGGTAAGTTTGGATAAAGGTTTGTCTATGTTGTTGATTTCCTGGAAGAATCAACTCTTTGTTATAGTGATTCTTTGGATTGTTTTCCTAGTTTCCACTGTATTGATTTCAGTCCTCAATTTGATTATTTCCTGGCATCTACTCCTCAGGGGTGCTTTGGCTTCTTTGTGTTCTTGAGTTTTCAGTTGTGCTATTAATTCTCTTGTGTGACTATTCTCTAGTTTCTTCATGTGGGCACTTTGTGCTATGAACTTTCCTCTTAGCACTGCTTTCAAAGTGTCCCATAAGTTTGGGTATGTTGTGTCCTCATTTTCATTGAATTCTAGGAAATCTTTTATCTCTTTTTTTATTTCTTCATTGACCCAGAAATGGTGCAATTGGGCATTATTCATGAGTTTGTAGGCTTTCTGTAATTTATGTTGTTGTTGAATTCTAACTGAAAAGCATGGTGGTCTGATAAGATACAGGGGATTTTAATTTTAATTTTTTTGTATTTGTTCATGTTTGCTATGTTGTCAAGTATGTGGTAGATTTTAGAGAAAGCTCCATGTGGCCTTGAGAAGAAGGTATATTCTTTTGTGTTTGGATGGAATGTTCTACAGATGTCTGTTAAACCCAATTGGGCCATAACTTTTATTAGTTCCCTTGTTTCCTTGTTAGGTTTCTGTCTGGTGTTCCTGTCTAGTGGTGGGAGTGGGGTGTTGAACTCTCCCTTTATAAGTGTGTGAGGTTTTATGTGTGATTTGAGTTTGAGTAATATTTCTTTTATGAATGTGGATGCCTTTGTTTTGGGGGCATAGATGTTCAGAATTGAGACCTCACCCTGATGGATTTCTCCTGTGATGAATATGACATGACCTTCTTCATCTCTTTTGACTGATTTTAGTTTAAAGTCTAATTTATTAGATATTAGGATTGCTATCCCTGTTTGTTTTCTGGGTCCATTTGATTGGAAAATCTTTTCCCACCCCTTTACTCTGGTGTACTGTCTGTCTTTGAAGTTGAGGTGTGTTTCTTTTATGCAGCAGAAGGATGGATTCTGTCTTCTTATCCATTCTATTATCCTGTGTCTTTTTATAGAGGAGTTAAGATCATTAATATTTAGGGATATTAATGACAATTGATTGTTCATTCTTGTTTGTTTTGGATTTGTTGGTTGTGGTGGAAATGTGTGTGAATTTTCACCCCATTTTTCTTTTGGCTTTGGTAAAGTTGGATTATCTATTGCCTATGTTTTTCTGGTTGTAGTTAACTTACTTCAGTTAGAGTTTTCCTTTCAGAACTTTCTGTAGGGCAGGATCGGTGCATATATATTGGTTGAATCTGGTTTTGTCATGGAATATTGTAGGGGAAGCTGTAGCCACGCCTTCTTAGGGGCTGGCTACAGGAGTACCTGAGGGCTTGTGAGGGCATGGTCAGAGTGAGTAGGGGGACTGCGTTTTCGGTTTCGGTTTCTCTTTGCTTCTTGCTGTACAGACTACCACCGGCTGGCTGATTCGCTCTGTAAGTAAGGCTTTTCCCTATTAAATACCCTTATATTTCTACCTGACTCCGTATTGGTAATTTCATACTATAGAATGTCTTGTTTTCTCCATCTATAGTTATTGATGATTATAGTAGTCTGGGCTCACATCCATGGTCTTTTGGTGTCATCTATCATTAGAGTTTCTATGGAAAAGTCAGGTGGAATTCCGGTAGATTTGCCTTTATATGTTGACTTGACCTTTTTCCTTTGATGCTCTTAAAATTCTTTCTTCATTCTCTATGTTTGTGGTTTTGATTATTATGTGGTGATGAGACCTTTTTTTGTGGTCCACTCTATTTGGTGTTCTGTAGGCTTCTTGTACTTGAATTGGCATGTCTTTCTTTAGGTTGGGAAAGTTCTCTTTTATGATATTGTTGAATATGTTTTCTACACCTTTGAGTAGGGTTTCTTCACCTTCTTCTATATTTATTATTCTTAGGTTTGGTCTTTTCACAATGTCCCCTATTCCTGGATATTTTGTGTTAGGAATTTGTTGGACTTAAGAATTTCTTTGGTTGATGAGTCTATTTCTCCTAGTGTGTCTTCAGCTCCTGATATTGTCTCTTCCATTTCTTGTATTCTGTTGGTTATAATTGTATCTATACTTCCTGATCATTTAGTCAGCTTTTCTATTTCTAGCATTCCCTCAGTTTGTGTTTTTTTTATTGTCTCTATTTCAGTTTTCAGGTCTTGAACTGTCTGAATAGTTTCCTTCATGTGTTTGATATCATTTTCTTGGCTTTTCTTAAGAGATTTTTTGATTTCTAGTATTTTTTTTCTTCCATTTCTTTAAAGGATTTTCTCATATCCTCTTTGAGACCCTCTATCATTTTCATGAAGTTGTTTTTAAGGTCATTCTCTTCTGCTTCTTCTGGGCTGGGATGTTCAAGTCTTGCTGGTATATGGTCCCTAAACTCCAGTGGTGTCATTATTGTTTTTCTGTTGTTGTATGTGTTTTACATTGTCTTCTTCCTATCCCTTCTTCTGATGGGTGCAGAAGGAGTCTCTTCCTCTCCTGGTGGTTATGGGATCTAGGTTCCCTTCTGGTAGGTGTAAACACATCCAATACTTTGATGTTTCTCCTCTTTCCTTGTATTGAGGCAGGACTGGTACTGGGGACTTTGAAGTCTCTGGGTGGCCTGGCTTCCAACGAATTGGGATCCGCAGAGAGCAGGGCAGAGGAAGACTGGTGACAATGTTTTATATCAGATACTATTGTTTGTTTTAATAATGCCTTGTTCTTTTGTGAATTGAGAATTAGGTATTTTATTTGAAGAAACATAATACGGTGACATTTTATCGAGCCAATTAACTTCTTTTTAAAAAGATTTTATTTATTTATTATGTGTACAACATTCTTTTTTCCAACTTTTAAAATTTGAATTAGAAACAGGATTGTTTTACATGACAATCCCAGTTCCCTTCTCCCACCTGTCCTCCCCTACCCCCCCAACTAAAACCTTATCTGTCACATATATTTTCTGCTCCCCCTGGATGGTGAGACCTTCCATAGGGGTCATCAGAGTCTTTCGTTTCCTTTGGGGTAGGGCCTAGGCCCACCCCCGTGGCTCAGGGAGTATTCCTCTATATGGGATGGGCTCCCAAAGTCCACACCTATGCTAGGGATAAATAATGGGCTTCTACAGGAGGTCCCATAGATTTCTGAGGTTTCCTCACAGAAACCCATGTTCCTGGGGTCTGGATCAGTCCCATTCTGGTATTCCAGCTATCAGGCTGGGGAGCAAGAGTTCCCGGATGTTCAGGTTAGATGTTTATGTGGGTTTCACCAGCCTGGTCTGGACCTCTGTGCTCTTCACTGGTCCTTCTCTGCATCTGGGTTCTATTTCAGTTCGGTGATTATTTATGGGTGTCTGATTCTACCAGCTGCTGGATGAAGGCTATAGAATTGCATATAAGTCAGTCATCAATCTCATAATCAGGGGAGGGCATTTAAGGTAGCCTTTCCTCCGTTGCTGAGATAGTTAGCTGGTATCATCTTTGTAGATCTCCAGACATTTCCCTAGTGCCTGATTTCTCTATAAACTAAAAATGTCTCCCTCTATTATGATATCTACATTCTTGTTATCATGTATTCTTCCCCTGACTCATACTTTCTGCTCCCTCATGTCCTCAGCATCCTTCTTTTTCTCTCCTCATTCTTCTAGCTCCCTCCCCCCTCTTCCCGTGCTCCCAATTTGCTCAGCAGATCTTGACCCTCTCCCCTCCTCCTGGGGTCCATGTATGTCTCTCTTAGGGACCTCCTTGTTTATTAGTTTCTTTGCAGTGTGGATTGTAGGCTGGTAATCCTTACTCTATATCTAAAATCCACATATGAGTGAGTACATACAATTTTTGTCTTTTTGTGATTGGGTTACTTAGAGTGGTTTCTTCTAGATCCATCCATTTTCCTGCAAATTTCAAGATTCCATTTTTTTTCCCCGCTGAGTAGTACTTCATTGTGTAAATGTACCACATTTTCTCTATCCATTCTTTGGTTGAGGGGCATCTAGGCTGCTTCCAGTTTCTGGCTATTACAAATAGTCCTGCTATGAACATCGTTGAACATATGTCCTTGTTGTATGAATGTGCTTCTTTTGGGTATA
The DNA here is from genome assembly GCF_003668045.3 of Cricetulus griseus. Classification (NCBI taxonomy): domain Eukaryota; kingdom Metazoa; phylum Chordata; class Mammalia; order Rodentia; family Cricetidae; genus Cricetulus; species Cricetulus griseus. Next base: position 46,722,905 of record NW_023276806.1, on the reverse strand, counting down.
TGCCTAAGAGTGGAATTCCTAGATCTTGTGGTAGACTGATTCCCATTTTTTTTGAGGAGTTGCCATACTGATTTCCAAAGTGGCTGTACAAGTTGTCACTCCCACCAGCAGTGGATAAGTGTTTCCCTTTCTCCACATCCTCTCCAGCATAAACTGTCATTGGTGTTTTTGATTTTGGCCAATCTGACAGGATTAAGATGGTATCTCAGAGTTGTTTTGATTTGCGTTTCCCTGATGGCTAAGGATGTTGAACACTTTCTTATGTGTCTTTCAGCCATTTTAGATTCCTCTATTGAGGATTGTCTATTTAAACAATTGCCCAAGCGGGCATGGTCAGCATTTCCCCCTACAATTCCGCTTTTAGTCTAAAGAGGATTCAAACTCGACAGTGTAAATTTTCTATAATTAACAATCATAAAGGTGAATTACAATAAGTTATAATAATCTACTAATATCACATCCAACTAAACCTTAAAGTCATCTGAAAGAGATGTCCAAGTTTGAATACCTCCTTCTAAACCCAACCTTAAGCAATAGGAAACTAGCCCTAATTAGGTGTCAACAGTGGGGAAAGGGGTCATAGTATTCTGAAAGTTACTTGCTGCAGAAATGGGATGATCTTAGTTTCGTGGGGTAGTGAGGGAAGAAAATGTTAGTCTGTGTTTGGTAGGAGATGCTTGATTCAAGGTCTAGGTTGAAGTCCTTATCTTGATTGAAGTTTTTGTATTGATTGGAGTCAGTACCCAAAGTTATGACCAGAGTGTCAGTTCAATCGAGCTAAGTTAAGTTGGATCTAGTGGATTTGAGAAGGTGTGGCCCATTTTCTTTCCAGAGATTTCAAGGATTGTTGTTTATGTATTTTTTCATTGGCTGTGTGGAACGCAAACATAAATGTTAGCAGAGAAATTTTTACTTTTATATGTATGCATACTGGAAAAGGCAACAATGGGAAAATAACAATTTTGAGGGAATGTATACCTTGAGAGAAAGAGCCAAGAAAAGACAAATGACAGTCCCCAAATTTTTCTCTTATTCTGTATTACACCAATTGGCTTCTTGATATAATACAGAAACTCTAAATTTCATTTTAACAACATGCTTGGATTTAGAGGAGGAAAGCCAAATCCAACTTTAAAGCCAGCATTGGTTTAATTGAATAAGGAAGTAAAAATCAATAGCATTCTCTGAGACACAGTTGCAGTTTTTATCATATGGCACATTCCTTTTGTTTGATGGTTATAGCTACCTTCTCTTCTTTAAGTAACTACCCATTCAGTGTCCTTTGATATCTGGAGATGTGTTTTCCTGTGAATATAAAAACAAAACACTTCCCTTTTCTTTATGAGGTTTCTATACAGTTTAGGAGATGTACCTTTGTAGTTTATCTGTCATTTCTCCTCATCAAGAGGTTTTTCTTTTCAACTCAAATCTTGATCAACTTTGATGGTATCTAAAGTTTTTCTTCTCCTGTGGAAACAAAGGCAAAACCACTTCCCCAACATAACACATGTCCTGGTTCCCATACAGAGGTCAATACATCTTTGAAATATACTGGCTGATTCAGTTCAGCAGTTTTTCCAGTAGTCCAGTGTCTTTCTGCAGCTATTTGTCCTTTCTCATTAGTATTAAGAAAGTTTTTGGTTTGTCTTTTTGATTGATAAATAAAGCACTGTTGGCCAAGAGGAAGATGGATGTCCCAACATTATAGAAGAACTCCAGGTGACTGTCATGGCAGTGAGATGTTTCTGTCTGTTCTAGAGTTTATATATTATCCTTCTGTGTTCTTTGATTGAGTTGAAGACAGATAGTTATGGCTATAGTTTTCTTTAGTTATTATAAAAGATAAGCTACGTATAAGACTTTAGACTCACAAAGATAGGATAGATGATAGAATATTTTCTTTAAATATTGCTAAATGTTAATGTACTAAATATTGTAACTATCATTCTTACTTGATAACTGCTTTGTTATATATTTTACTATGTTAATGTTAAAACCCTTCCTTTTATTTAGACAGAAAAGACGAGATGATGGGGGAAGACATTCCATGTATATGTTTGTCTTATTGGTTGATAAGTAAAGAACTGTTGGCCAATAGGAAAACAAGATAGGTGAACCTAGGAGTCAAGGAGGAGTCTGGGAAATGTGGGAAAGACAGGATTCCCCAATTTGAGCCCGGGAATAGAAGACACATTCTGCTGGTATCTTTGAAAAGGTAAGTCTTTTATAAAATATATAGATTAATGGTTATGGTTAATAATTAGGACAGACCTAGTAAATGAGAAATCCTAGTCATTGGCCAGGAGCATTGTAACTAACATAAGACTCTGTGTGTTATTTTGGGGCCCTAACATGGCGACAGAACTTAGGTGACTGGTGGAAAAGAGTTATTGTTACACAACACGTCTATAGTAAGACTAGAAGTAGAGACAGGTGAGTCATCTAGAAGCTCTCAAGTTAGCCAGTGTGGAGTGCCTATTGAAGTAACATAAACAAGAGAGAACCTGCTTCCAATAAGTAAAAAGGAAAGAACCGACTCCCACATAATCATTCAACAACCTATACATGTGTATTGTGTTGTTTGCATGCCTGCAAAGACCCTCTCTTTTTCTCTCCAATTAAATAAGTAAACCTATTTAATATATAAATAATGTATCTAATACAGAAATAATTGTATTAAAGAAATACCTAAATAATTAAGTAAATAAAGAGTTAAACTCATTATCAAGCCTGAAATTGTTTCAATGATTTTCTGTATTATTGTCTCAGAGTTCTATAGCACTGTATTTCACTTTAAAACCTGTGATTGATTTAAATTAATTTTGCACAAATAGGAGTTCTATGACTTGGTAATGTTTTGATATTTTTTAACATGGGAATTTCCAATTGGTTCATCATCACTTACTGAAGACATTTCCTTTTCTTTATTTATTTCATTTCTCAAATATCTATTGACTAAGTTTATAAGTGAATCTGCTTTTGGGCTCTTTCTTCTGGGCCATGGATAAAGTCATCTATCCTTTAGCTACCATTGCAGTCTTGATTATTGAAGCTCTCTAGTATGTCCTGAAATCTGCTCACATCAGTTCTCCAAATTTGTTCTTTCTCTTTCAACATTTCATACTCACTAGATCTGCACATTTCTCTTGGTGAGAAACTGAATGTTCAAAACATAAGTGGATTTATCTTTGCAATTGTGCTTGTTCTTGTTTTGCAGTTTGTTGTTCTATTATTATACCCTTGCACATAAGTTTTCATCTTTATGTATACTCTTTTCTTTATAAACTTAAACTTTCAAGATTCCACTAATTTTAACACTCTCAACACAAACACCATTTTACATTTTTCTTTGTATTAATTTCTCACTATTTTTGTTTATATTAACTTCTACCTATTCATATTTCAGTTCAATAATGATGTACTCCTAAAAGACTTCAACAATGTGTATAATTTCTCAAAAACTTATTTTTTTCTCATAAAACACTTGCATTTTCATTGTTTTCAAATTGTTGATATTTTGCCTTTATAGCATTTTATTCCCATTCTCTCTACACCTAGACAATGAAAAAAATTCTATAAGGTTAGAAGGTTTGGTTAATTTATTTTAGCTTATGATAGTATGCTTGAAGCAACATGTACCCAAGGGATGCCTACTAGAATGGATAGATACATAGATGACTACTTTGTGATGAGCCCAGAACTTGGAACATGCACTGTAAAATCATGAACTATTAAATTGTCCCATTGATGTATTATTAAAAATCACATCATTCTGTTTCCATCATAGTGTCAAAATTATTTTGCTAGATGAGGTGTTTCTATCCTAATGTCTAAAAAATAGACCTCAAACTAAAATTAATAAGAAGAAATGACAGTCATTTCATACTATTTCAGGGAACAATCTATTAATAGGATATTGCAACTTCAAAATATATGTATTGAAAACATGGTTCTTCTACCTTCATTAAAAGTACTACTAGATGTAAAGACATAAAGATTAAATTCATCAAAATAGTAGAAGGAAATTTCACACTTATTAATCTTAAAACAGGGAAACATCTAAGTTAAATGAAATAATAGATCAAATGAACTAAATAGGCAGCTATAGAAAATCTCATCAGAGACTTAATCTTCTTAGCAGTCCATGAAATTTCTCTAAGTCAAATAATTTCAAATATAAACAAACATAGGTTAATTAAAATAATTTCTCATGTTCTACCTGATCACAATAAAATAATACTAGAAATCTATAGTAAGAGAAGGCACAGAATATATACAGACTCATGGAGATGAAACAATTTGGTTTTGGATGCTGAATGGCCATCAATGACACCAAAAATGAAAATGTTAATACTCTAGAATCAAATCAAATAAAAATGAAACACAACACACCAAAATCTATGGGATATAATGAAAACGCAGGAGGTAATATAAAAGTTAAAAAATGCCCATGTTAAAAAGATAAGAGGGATCTCATATAAATACAATGCATTGTATGACTTTAAAAATATAAAAACAAGACAAACCTCAAATCTATTTTTGGAAAAAAGAATTAAGTAGATGTTAATGAAATGTAACAAGAAAAACAGTCAACAAAACAGAGTTGGTGCTTTGACATAGTAAATAAGGTTGAAGCTCTGTTAGACAAACTAGTACAAACAAAGAGAATGCCCAATTAATATAATCTGAGATGAGGATGGAGCTTTTACAATAGATACCAATGATAGTCAGAAAAATCATTCAGGCATACCTTAAAAACATCCACTACCTAACCAGAAACCTCTTTTTAAAAGATTAAATTCTAGATGAATATAACCTTCAAAAGCAAAACCAAGATGTGAAAACCTATTTAAACATATCTATATCAAGCAATAATACCAAAGCAGAAATTATAATTTAAAACAAAAGCTCTCATCTAAGAAGTCTACTAAGCCCAGAAGGATTCACTGCTGAAATTCACCAAAACTTTTAAAGAACTAATAGTTGCTTCTCAAACCATTTCATCAATAGAAAAAGACAGAATGTTACCAAACTGTTTCTAGAAAGTCAATATTACCTTCACACTAAAGTCAGGTAAAGACATAGCAACAACACCAATACCAATAAAAGAAAAGAAATGCCAAGAGGCTGTGTTGGCCTGCCTGTTTTTTATTACTCCAGAGGCAGTGTCAAGGAAGCAAGCTGGATACCTAGACTAGCCACATAAGAGAATTCTGCATTCAAGCAAGGGATTTGCCTTTATATAAGGTAGAAGTGATCCAGAAGCCACAAACAGCGATTTCTGAACTTTACATGCAAATAAGCACAACTGCATTCATACACATGAATACCCATACATACATCCATGCATACACATACAAGAATAGATAAATAGATGAGAATATATATGGAAAATGCTTTTCACAGAATTGAACATCCCTTTGTGATATGAGACTAATAGTAAAAGGAAGACGTATTTCAATATAACAAAAACTAAATAGATCAAACAGATAGTGAACAATATACTAAATTGGGAAAAAAATGAACACATTGCCATGAAAATGAGGAACAAGTCAAGTCCATGTTGGGTCTCTACTGGAAACTCTTTGATCTGATAATCACTTTCAGCAAAGTGCAATTTGCAATATATATATATATATATATATATATATATATATATATATATTTGAGAAAGAAACCAAAGAAACAATCACACTCATAATTGCCTCAAAAATGTTAGAATGAACCTATCCATGGAGTAGAAAACCTTTACATTGAAAACTATAAAATTTCAAAGAAAGAAACTGAATGAGATGGAAAGACTTCCTGTGGTCTGGATTGGAAGAATCAGTATTGTGAAAATTGCTGTACTGTCTAAAGCAATCTACACATTCAATGCAATCTCCAGGAAAGTCAATCATATATATATATATATATATATATATATATATATATATATAAAATTTATACGGTTTCACAAAAGACCCTGGATGGACAAAGAAATTCTGAGCAAAACTAATATGTAGAGGGTATCGTCATACCTGATGCCAAGTTATATTACAGAGAACCACAATAACAAAAAAACAGCTGGGTACTGACAGAAAATAGACAAGTAGATCAGAGGAATAGAATAAATTACCCCCCAAAATAAGTGTATGAAGCAATAGCAACTTAATTTTTATAAATATACCAAAAATATGCATTGGATACATTTTAGTAAATGGAGCTGGCAAAACTGGTTACCCATATGTACACTAATAATTGATGACCCCTAAATTTCACAGAGACCCCAAATCAACTCCAAATCAATGGATGAATTTAATATAAAACCTGTTACTCTGATATTTTTAGAGGAAAAAGTAGGAAAATGCTTTAATAATAGGTATAGGCACAGACTTTCTGAATAGGACTGTAATTGGTCATGAAGTAATTTCAACAACTATCAAAGAGGACTTCATGAAATAAAAAGCTTCTTCACTGTGCAAGAGTTTTGTAATCTGAACTGATGTGGTGGAAAATATTTCAAAATTAAGAATTCTTACACTGAATATACCGAAATTGCCATCGTTAACAGAATATTTAACTAAATGATAGTTGGTTTAAGAGAAATAAGTCCATAAAAATAACAATAAATTTAAAATGTCTAATATAAAGTTTTATGCCCTACTCTGTTTTCTTTTTTCATAATTGTAATTAGACCATTTTTAAATTAGAAACAAACTTCTTTTACATGTCAATCCCAGTTCCCTCTCCCTCTCCTCCTCCCCTATCCCCCCATACCAACCACTTTCTTATCCCCAGGGAGGTTGAGGTAAACATTTTTATCTACTGGGTAAGCATATAAATTAATTCTGACAATCACTTGATGTCAAAATTATGTTTAAATTCATTTTAATTTAGTTCACTAATTTTTGCAGATTCATAGTCATAAAACTCACAGCTACCTTATGAAATGTATATTATAGTTTCCCAAATGTTACTCTGTTTAGAATATTTTAGTTGTTTTTTGTGCCAGTTGTAAACTTTTATACACTGTTATAAACTAAAATAAACATACTTACAATACAGGAAAAAAAAGCTTCTTCACTGCAAAGAGTTAAGTGAAGAGACAAACTAGAGTAGAAGTCAATCTTTGCTAGTTTAACATCTGGCCAAGGATTAAAATCTAGAATACAGAAAGAACTCAAATAAGAAACCAAAATAAGAAACCAAACAACTCAGTTAAAAAATTGGCTCAATAAATGAACAAGCAGTTTTTTAAGATATGAAATACATACAACCAGTAAACATGGACTGTTCACCCTAATTAGTCATCAAGCAAATGCAGGTTAAACATGTGGAGATTTTATCTCATTCCTGTCAGAATGGAACTCATTAAGCAAGTGGGTAAGAACAAATGCTCCTGGGCATGTTGAACTACAACAACACTTGCATGCTGCTAAAGGAATGTATGAGTCTAGCCAGTTTAGAAACCAGTGTGGAAGTCTCTAAAGAAACTAAAAACAGAGTCTTCCTATGAGTGAACTATACCACTTCTGAATACTTTCCCTTAGGAATCCAAACCCCAGAGATTTACTTTAACTTAGTGTATACAGCAGCATTATTCACAGCAACTAAGTTATAGATTGGCTTAGTCAGGGTTTCTATTGGTGGGCAGAGACACCAGAACCATGGCAACTCTTATTTATTTTTTTTAAAGCATTTAGTTGAGGTTGACTTTACAGTTCAGAGGTTTAATCTATTATAGAAAAGGTACAATGTTTCAGAAAATTGAGCATAACTAGAGACAGTTTTATTAAATGAAGAAAGCAAGTTTCAGAGAGATACATTTATGTTTTTTATTATTTGGAATTTCTAGATTTAATATACATCTACACAATCATGGTATGATTATTATATGACAGTAGAAGCAAAGCTATCTAGATGACTATCAGTTGGGAAGAAAACAAAAGAAGCAAAGCAAATGAGAGGGAGCTTAATATTTGAATGAAAATATCCATATGGACTAGGCACAATGAAGATACACAATTAAAATTTTTGTAAAAAGAAAATTTAATTGCATGCATTAGTGAAAAGAGAGGTAATGAATTTGAAGGTGAGAAGGGAAGGGTATCTGCAAAGACTGGAGACAAGAATAGAAAGGAAGAAAATATGTAATTGTAATCTCAAAAAATAGAATATGGACCTTCTTGTATACTGATAGTTGTTTTCATATTCCTGTCTCATTTTTTCTGATAGGCGATTTGCTTACCAACTTATGAAATTTATTTATAGCACATTAATGATGCACATGCATGCAGGAGAAATATTCACATATATAACTAAAAATTGAGTTTAAAAAGAAAATATAAAAATAATAGCATGTTGCATAGAACACTGGAAATCACTCCATTCTTCCACATTCTAATCTACACACACACACACAAAAAAAAAAAAACAACCCAACTTTGTTTTAGTAACACTGTTAGCAGCAGGCTTCATGTCTAGGAAGAAATGTTAGAATTACAATATAGTGTTAATGCAGCTGGTTCAATAAATTCTTTCACTTTCAGCATATGCTCACATTCTTCTTTGAAATTTATGTTAAGCCATAATTAAAAATTACTACTCCTTCCAAATTCTATAACTTTCCATCTTTTCACATCCTGTTAATCATTTTAGTTCAATATACTGTATTGTTTCTGTCTCCAGAATTATTCAGATTTGTTACAGTTATATCTCTATATCTCACCTTAACACTCATGACTATATCTCACACATCAACACTTTTACTTATCCTGCATTAGCCTGCCTGTCCCTGTGTTGGTGATGCTTACCTGAATTAATGAGAAGTTTTGAATTTAAGGTTTATTTATGATTTGTGGTCCCAAAATTCAAGTAGAAGAAGCCACAGATACATGAGGTCTACTATTCTCATGGTCTAGAGTAGAAGCTCAAGGGTGTTAGCCTTTGAAATCTTCTCTCTGAAGCTGCCATTATTCCATAATCAATTTAAATCAAATTACACAATTATCTAAACTTTTCTCTAGAATGTAGCATAGACAAAGAAAACATGTTCATTCTAATTGAGAAACAATTATAACTAATATGTAATTATTCTTTATGATTCCATAGGGATATTATCCAGACAATATGCTAGTATTCTACCAATAAAGAAGACATAACCTTATTAAATCAGACTACAGTGTGCTAAGGGAGAAGACTGGACAATGATAAGATCAGGTACCTTTAGAAAAAGACTGATAAACCTAAAGTATTAGATCTCTAGTCACATTATTTAGTATGAATTCTACCATTGACATCAGAGTAACTTTGTCTTTCTGAAACTCATTTCCTCCATCTGAGAAATGATGTTAACAATAGTACTTATTTCATTATTTATGCTTGTTGCTTTCTGTGTGCCTGTGTGTTGCAGTGTTCCCTCCAGGTTCTGCAGCTGCCTCAGAGCCCCCAAATAACACGAGACACGATTTTAATTATAAGCTGTTGGCCAGTGATTAGGATTTCTTATAGGCTAGTTATGTCTTAAGTATCAAGCTATAGCTACTAACATATGTATTTCTACATGGTCTTATCTTAATGAGAATACCAAACTCATGTGTCCTCTCCTACCAGGATCACATGGCTACCTCTCTTATTACACTTCCCAGAATCCTCCTTATTTACTAGTTCCTCCTATCTTGCTTCCTTATTGGCCAACATTGTTTTATTCATCAACCAATAAGAGAAACATATATACAAAAGACCTCCTACATGTGTGTGTGTGTGTGTGTGTGTGTGTGTGTGTGTGTGTGTGTGTGTGTGTTTGTGTGTGTGTGTGTGTGTCCGCGTGTGCACATGTATGTGTGCACGCACAGCTGGCCATGTAAAATGTTTACAAACCTGTCTGGAATAGTGCAAACCAATAAACTGGTCATTACAATTGAACAACTTGATTTTACTCTACATAAAGACAGGAACTGACCAAATTGACTCAATTTGATGAAATATGTATATTGGTTTTTCGAGACAGGGTTTTGTAGCTTTGGAGCCTATCCTGGCACTCGTTCTGGAGACCAGGCTGGCCTCGAACTCACAGAGATCCACCTGCCTCTGACTCCCAAGTGCTGGGATTAAAGGCATATGCCACCAACGCCTGGCTGATGAAGTATATTTTAAAATATTTTTTATTCTCATACATTTATACACTGCATGTTGATCATATCCACCTATCACTACTTCTTATTTTAATAAGCTGTCCTTGTAAAAATGGGAAAGTTTACCCTGAGAGTTATGTTGCAATATTATCAAGGCCTGTCAATACTTGAGATACTAAAATTATTTTATAGTTGATTATAATCCACATGCTACAACCTTAGTCTAATTTTCTAAGTGTGACTTACTGTTCATGTAAATGTCATCATCTGATAAAGTGGCAGGTCCTGTGCTGTACTTAATTGATAATAATTTAACTTGCCTAGTCTGTGATCCTCAGTTATTTGATCAAACATCAAGACAGATCAATAGAGTTTGAACAAACATTTTACCCTTCATAATGTTAACTGTGTCTTATTTGAGCAGTTGAAGGTCTTAAGAGAAAAGGCTGAATTCCCTAGAAATGCAACAAACTGTTTACATGCAACTTTGATTAAAAACTGCTATATTCATTCATCTTGAAGTTTCAACTTGCTAGACTGTATTGTTAAGTTCAAAGTTGGTCAAGACACACAACCACATTACACAATTCCCTATAATAGATCTCTCCTATGTATCTTCTATGAATGAAAAAAAAATCATTCACTTTCTGTGTTATTCATTCTATTTTTGTGCAGAACCATCAATTATAGATGATGACCTTGGTCAGAATATCTGCATAGCCAATTTATAGCATGTCTCCAAGCTTACTCTAAAACATCTTCATGTATGTAGATTTTTAAAATTATTACACAGTTTACCAATGCTAATATACCCATGTTGCTTATCTTCAGACTGTTGAAATATTATCATTTTATATGACAAAGGGGCTTTTGTCATTTTATATGGCAAAGGGGCTGCACACATGTGATCCTAGGGTTTGGCAGGCTGCAGCAGAACATGCAACTCCAGCGCCACACTGAATCATTTACTGAGGTTCTGTCAAATTTTATAAAACTTTTTCAATGTGATTCTGCTTCCCATGAGAGGAAAGTTATCCTAGATTATATGAGTAGGTCCAACATAAAACACTATGTCCTAATAAGAGAAAGATTAAAATAATGACAGAGAATGCCAAATGACAAAATGAGCAGGATGGTGGGACAGTATCGATGAGCCAAGAGAGGGCATAGTCTTTAAAACCTGAGAGAAATAGGAGTACATTTTGTTTAGAATATCTTGAATGGAGTCCAATCAGTATATTAATTTCATTTTGAAAAGACTCATTGCAAATTTCTCACCTCTGTAATTCTAAAATATTTTTTGTTTAAGCTTATAAATTTGTAGTAATTTGTTATAGTAACAACAAAGAAAGCAGTTCATCCTTTTATATAGCCTGTGTTGAAAGAGAGCTCTATATGTTACATAAGTGAGCAGTTAAAATATTGATATATTTTAGGTTCCAGATAACTGCTGCAAGACTCATGTAACCATAATTAAATAAACAAATAAATAAATATAATAAATTATATGGAAACATAAACATAATAAATAAAGTATACCAGACTTACAAAAAACTCTTTACAAACACCAGGAAACAATTTCAGCAATGTGATTTCTCAGAGAAAGTTAACTATTGAGCTAGTTGTATGGTTTCCTCAACTCTTTTCTTACTCAAGTAAGGTGTTGTGCTTAGGTCCAGTTTCAGCTGAGTCCAGGTCCTGAAGTGGAGGTGTGAAGTTGGCAGGAAAGAAAGGGACAAATACACATCTGAGGGTTCCGGAGCTCTCTCTCTCTCTCTCTCTCTCTCTCTCTCTCTCTCTCTCTCTCTCTCTCTCTCTCTGTGTGTGTGTGTGTGTGTGTGTGTGTGTGTCCCAAATAGCCGATTTATAAAGTATATCTATATAAGTCATTTTGCAAGCATCAGAGCCCTGGATTTTCTTTTAACTTTCCCATTAAATGTCTGGGGTGAAAAAGCAAAGTCCAAAACAGTCTTATCTTAAACAACATCTCCTGACAGTGTCTGTCAGATCTGGAAGTTACAAATTTCTCTGAGTCTGTAAAGCATAGGACCTTCTAGTTTTACAGCCTGTGTCTTGGCTTGATGCTCATGTGGTTACAGTCTAAAATTATTTTTGCCTTAAGCAAGTTATGTGTAGAATCATTTGATGTTTCCTAAAATGTAAGCCTTCAAAATATCTTAGAACAAGCATTTAACTGGCTGATTATAGCATTTTCTGTTCCTCGGATTTACAGTAGGAATTTGTTGTTTTCATATGCTCCCAGAAAGGAAGCTCCTGACATCTTATTCTTTTCCCATCAACCCACACTATTCCTGTCCCCACTATAAAGGCTCCAGCATAGAAAAATGGATACTATTATGATACCTTGTATCCAGAGCTGAGCACGAAAATTTTCAGAATTTACCCTATTGGTATCACAACCCTTGGCGCCCAAGGAATACTCTTGTGATTCTCCTTTCAGGCTCCCGCCTTCAAAGTTTTCTCTGGGAACAAGAATGCATTTCTCAGGGGGCACCATAAGTGTAAAACTCCCCACTGTGTAAAACAATTGCTTCTAAAAGTGAAAGCAGAAGTCAGCATGCCAGGGACTGAATCTCATGCTGAAGTTTTACTGGAATTTTGTTAAGCATCATCCTCTGCCTCAGGACTGTAGCCGTCCCTTGTGCCATGGCCTGCTCCATTGCTGGCTTAATAAGGTCACATTTTGAGGAATGTGCCATTTGGTCATTACATTGGGCAAACATCAGAATACTTTTACATGAACTAAGATAGCTATACCAAACAGAGGCCATATCTTGTTGCCTCCAGAATGAATGTACATCAAACAGAGGAGGGCCAAGAAGCACTTGAAATATACAAGATTTTAAGTTCAAATTGCTGAATTGAGGAGACTGTCTAGCTAGGTGGCCTGTAACTTACATGCAGAGCTCCTGGGATGCAGCTTTTATGAATCATAACCCATGCTGGGTAGACCTTTGGTGATGGAACTGCCTTTGAGTTCTGCCTCATGAGCACCTGTCTGCCTTTGAGTTTGAGACTGCCTTATACTTCTGTAAGCAACCCAATGAATTTATTAAGGGACTGTTGGGTGGACTCATTTATTTCATCTGTTATTGGTGACCTATTGAGAGTGAATAGATGTTTGTTCATGTTTCTTCAGGAAAAGGAACACAGCACTGTACTAGTTGTATGTGTGGTATGTGAGTACTTTTCACTGTTACATGACTCATGGCTTAAAGTAAAATTCCTAGCTTTTACAGTCATTCTATTTTTAGTTTCGAGAATGGTTTGTTCTGTGTACGACCATACCACCCTGAATGTGCCTGACTCGTCTGATCTCAGGAGCTAAGTACCATCTGGCCTGGTTCGTACTTGGGTGGGAGAAAGCTTTGTTCACTGTAATGTCTCTACTAATTTACATTTCCATCATCAGTTTTTAGGTATTCCCTTCTTTTTCTTTTTTTTTTAATTTAGTGTTTTTTTATTTTATTAGTTCTAGTTAGGGAACAAGCTTATTTCAAGTCCCTTGATATTCCCTCCTTCTATACCAATAATAACAATAGTAGCAGATATGAGGTGAGATTATTGTGGTTTAATGTGCATTTTTTTTAATATTTGGTGGTGTTAAACAGCTTTCAAATACCATTGGGTATTTATTTTTCTTTGGAAACATGACTGCCCATGTTATTCATGTTAAAGCATGTTATTCATGTTTTAACAAGTTTTCTCTTTCACTTTCTCATTACTGTTACTTCTTTTTAACTATTGATTTGATATCAACTCTTCATCCATATGTTTTGCAAATATTTTATGCATTCTGTGGAGTGACATTTCATTTTCTTGTTTTATTTTATTTTTTTTTTAAGAAAAAGTGTTTGACATAGTCAAGGTTACTTATATTTGACGTTTGCTTTTGGTGCTTTTGGTACCATGCTCAAAACTTCAGTGCCAAGATAATTATCAAGGAAACATTAATTTGTCTTTTTCTTCTTGTCTAGGAGTTTTAAGGTTTATTATATTACTTTTAAACATTTAGCCATCTTGAGTGAATTTCAATATCAATCCCAAATAGAAGCCAAAATTCTTTAAAGAAAAACATTTTAAAAATCACCAATGTAAATTTTAAACTTTCCAGAAGTCAATTAAAAAATCATGAGATAACTAGAAAGCATGACTCATTACAAGAAACAAAACTAGTTAATGGATACAGATCTGGAAATGACAGATGGTAAAATTATTAGAGAATGATTTTAAAACAGTGATTTTAAGTATGGTAAGATAACCACAACAGATGACAGTACAGTTAAATATGAAAGAAACCTCCACCTAAATATAACTGTGGTGTTCAAAGTGAGATACATTAAGTGAATATGTGAAGAAGTAAAAGTAACGGAGGCTACAAGCTGCAGAGAAAAAAAGAACACGGACCCTGAAGTTCTATCCAAATACAAGTAAGGGAGGGAATTGGGAAATGAAGAAGGGCTCTTAGATGTGAGATGGTCCCAAGTTGTTTGATATAAACTAAGGGGATCTGGCACACCTGAAGAGAAGCTGGCAGTAATGGTACATGCCTATAATGACAGCATTTAAGAGCATGAGACAGAGGAATCTCAAGTCAAGATCTACCTGGTGTACAAACTAAGAACCCATCTCTAACGACAAACCTACAGAAGCAGCAGCAATGAGACAATTTAAAAGTTCCCAGAGATAAAAGACAAATTGTCCAACTCTCCACAATCATGTCTCAAGTAATGAGTAGTACAAATATTCCTATCAACAGACATCACGTAGAACTGACAGATCAAAGTGCTGAGGGATCAAGTTGAAAATACCTGATATTTAGAAAATATTTCAAAGTAGATGAAAAAAGAATTTGAATAATGCAAATTAAGTGGTATACACTGGGAAATTACACCACTAAAAATATTATTTTAGAAGTAAAAGAAACCAATTTTAAAAAGATAATTGAAGCTTCTTTCACAAATGTTAAAAATATGAAGCAAATTAAGTAAAAAAATAAGGAAAAGACAATAATGGAAATAGTAAAATAAACATAACAACAAGGATAAGTAAGCAGTAAAAATTGAGTATGGGATAATTATAAAAGAGACAGTGATGGAAGGAGATGAAAAAAAACAGTGAGAAAATCAGATGAAACTAGTGAGTTTGTCTTTGAAATTAATAATAAAAAAGAAAGCATAAATCTAAATTGAACAGGAGGAATTGGTTTCATAACATCGGGATATTGCTGCAGACTTTAATATACCAATAAACAAGGAAAATATGTAATAGATATATTTAATGATAGGCACAATTTACAAAACCTGAACTGAGGAAAAACACTTTAGTAGCCATGGTGCTGTTAAGATATTAATATTGCAATTAAAACTTCCTTATGAGGATACATCTCATCCAAGATAGCTTTGCTTGTGAATTGTAAACGTGTAAGACAGACTAGCAATCATCATTCACAAACTCATGAAATACAAAAAGAATAAATACGCCTAAATTATTTTGTTGTGCTAAAATTACAAAACTTGAAATTAGAGATGTATGTCCTTTGTGAAAACAAAAAAACATCCTTAGCAAATGAATTATTAGAAAAGTTAAGTCCAGCAGTATGAAAAAGTATGATATCAAATGACCAACTGATGGTTATCTTTAGAAGAAAAAGTTGGGTTATATTTTGAAATGTGATCAGTATATTTGATCACATTATGAAAAAAGGGAAACAATCATAAAACAGTCTCAGTGATGAAGAAAATCATTTAGGTCAACTAAATAACAAAGATTAACAAAGCTCCTAAAAGACCAGGGGTATTCATGAACATCTTCAAATTAGAAAAAGAAACCTACAAGACCCTTCCTCTAATATCACATATAGTGGCTCAAAAACTAGGTGAAAGACTGAAAATCTTCATTTATACCTGGTACATTTTTGCATGGTTTGGGTCCTGGTATCCTGAGTAGCGTGACAAAGAAATGAATAAAGGACAGACACTAAAGAAATGACAGACACATGGACACACAAAAGCTGGGAGCAGGTTAGCTGGGTTCCCAGGTGGATAAGTTACAGCACCCCAGAGACTAAAAGTGTTTATTATATACAGTTGAACATAGAGGTCAGATTAGCTAAAGTGAGAAGGAGTCATTTCTGAAGGAAAGCAGTCTTCAGGCAATGAGTATCTGAGGGATAGTAGCTCTGGTGGTTATTTTCTGCGTCCATTGTCAGCATTCACATTTGGCCCCAAAGAGGGCTTTGCCATCCCTCTGATTCTTGCCCAGGGAAGGCTTTACCACTCCCTAGGAGTCATTACAGTCCTTAACATGACTGTGCCTATGTCAACAACACAAATTCATTTGCTCACTACATCCAACATTGGTCAGTAGCACTGTATTGGATATCACAGTCTCACAATAACAAAAGGAAAATATAAGAAATAAAAGTTACAGCATTTAGAAAGAATGAGCTAAATATATGCTTTATTTGCAAATAATATTACAATACACAGGGAAGGCCCTGAGTTTGTGACAAAATGATTAAGACCAGGAATGAGCCAGTGATATCACCGGATACCAACTTGGCACAAAATATCAGTTGCATTTCCCCATAGTAACAAAGAACAATTGAAGAGGAGACTTTAAAATGCTACATAAATGTGCCATCTCAAAACTGACTTAGAAAACTATTTAAAAATGGGCTTAATTAAATGTGTACAAGAGCTGCACAGAGAAAATGGCATAAAATTGCAGGGAGAAATTAAATATCTAAATTAAATATCTAAATAAATGAAGAGACATGTTTACTTAATTTTGTAATTAAAACTTCCCCATGAAGAAAAATGTAGTCCAAGATAACTTTGCTAGTGAATTCTAGACAAGCTTAAGACAGAAATAATGGTCATCCTTCATATACTCATGAAATTTTGAAAGAAAAAAATCACTCTATATTTGTTTTACTATGCTAGAATTACAAAACATTACATTACATTACAGCTGCAAACCCTTCATGAATGCAAACACAGAATTTGAGAAAAGCCAAGTGAAGCAGTATAGAAAAAGCATGATACAATATGACTTTTCTTCATTGTCAATTCTTCTTTGGTAAATGTGTTCTAAAATAAAGTTATGGGGCTGTGGAGTTGGTTTATCAGTTAAGACACTTGCAAGCATGAAGGTCCTGGGATCAACCTCTGATCATTAGACCTGCCACTATACATCGTTACCCATTAAGCCATATTCAAGCCCAAATGAGTTTCTTTTTATGTGTTCTTTTGTTTTAAATACTATTTTGTCTTCTTCATTTAGTTTAACGTTGTTGAAGAAGGAATACAAGGATTTAAGCATGCTGGATCAGAAGGACAGCAATGAGCCAAACTTCCAACTCCTTACTTTTGGACATTCTATTAAGGAATGTTTATTGTTTACTTCCTATGAACTGAACTAAATATTATGTCAAACACATCAAGAAAACTTGTAGCATAAGTTTATTTTCTGAATTGACCTTGTGGTGTAGTTGACATTGATAATGAAGGTGTACATGGCTGCACAGCAGAAAAAAATTAGAGCATACACCTTTCTTTTGACAGGATCTCACTCTGATTCTTTGTGAAAGTAAAAATTAGAACTTTGGGGATAATGAGAGAAAGACAACACTTAAAATGTTAGCATACTGTGGAGTTAATCTTATTTAAGACAACATCAGATACAAACTACTGCTTCTCAGCATTTGCCAGAGGACAAGCTTTGTATATGTTCAGGAGCAGCTCCAGGTTTCTTGTGGGCAGAGTTCACAGGGTAGTGGACAGGTGACTCACAGGTGTTTGTTTGCAACATGGTCGTGCACTGTGTTCATGACCCATGGCCTCTGGAGGCAGGCAGATACTTCAATGCTTCAATGTAAATAATGCAGCATAATAATAGCTCATCAGTATCATATCCGAGTGAGTTGTAACCAGGCATTTCATCTCTGTTTATTAACCACTAACCAGTGCACTTCTGAATCCAGAGAGTTTTTCTTAGATTATTTCAAGTTGTGTCTATTGGAAAAAGGAATATGTACAAAATGAAAAAAAATTGAAGTCAAATACAGAAACTGTCTTTATAATAGTCATACTTCATTGAACTATTCTTAAACAGAGGAAAAGTAATTACTTGTATAGTAAATGCAAATGTTCTCATATCATTCAAAAAACATTTTACCAAGAATCTTAAAAATTTGTTATTTAAAATCTTACATTTATGAAAAGAAAGGTCCATGAAAGGGAAGACAATAGTGATGATATAGGAAAACATGATTTTTGGTTTGCTGACATTCATCTGCTAAGATAGACATGCCTGTATAGTTACATGTCTTTAATTCATTAGGTTTTCCAACTTGGGTACTCCTGTAACAGTTCAAAGTCTCTGGTCTGAGTGATGATTTTCTATTTGTAAGATACAACAAAGGCATTTTGGATGATATAAGTGTGAAAAAATGTGGCAGTATGGTAACCTCTACTTATTTGAGATCCTGTGTTATTGAAAGATCACAATTTCAAATAATTACTTTCACTCTACACAGTGCACTCCAAACCTACTACTTCTTTATTTGCAACTCTGTCTCTTTTTCTTCCACTTCTTATTTGTCAACTGTGGGTCACATTTTCACTCTCAGTTATCACAGCATTCTGCCTTCATAACACGGATGTCAGTTTGCAGGTTTGGGCAATCTATGGGGCCTCTCGTAGTAGATCGGTATTTATTCCTAGTACACAAATGAACTTTGGGAGCCCACTCCACATAGAGGGATACTCTCTCAGCCTAGACACGTGGGGGAGGGTCTAGGCCCTGCTCCAAATGATATGACAGACTTTAGAGATTCCCCCATGGAAGGCATCACCTTCCCTGGGGAGCACAAAGGGGATGGGATAGGGGGTTTGTGGGGGCCAGGGGAGGATGGGAGGGAAAGAGAACTGGAATTGACACATAAAACAAGCTTATTTCTAATTTAAATTAAAAAAGATCTCACAGAGTCAGTTCATTTTGGACACATTACATACGATATTATATAATGCATATTGTAATTATACATACATACACATTCTTTTTTTCATTACCTAAGTAAAACGTTTGTAAATATCTTTGATGTACTTTAAGCTCTTCATCTGTAGCTCTGAACAAACAGTGTCATGGAATATGCATTAAAATAGAATAGAGAAGAAGATAAAGATAAATAAATGAGAAAACAAACAATGAAGCAGAACAACTAAAACAAAAACCCCAACCAATGACAAGGTTGGGGTCCATGGATAGAGGGACTGAAAAGGAACTGACAGAGTTAAGAATGCTTAAGGGAAGAAATAATGGGGTTAAGGGAGGGGGCCACATGGCTTCTAGGCAAAAACAATATGAATTAATGGGAGCAGCATGTACAAAGATCCTGAGTTAATAAAGCTCTTGCTGAGTTCAAGAAGAAAGTAGGTGGCCAGGGTAGCTTCAGTATCTCATCAATAGGAAGAAAGCTTGGATACTGTTTCTGCAGAGTCTTAGAGGACTTTGACATTGACTCCGACAAGAGCAGCAGCGTTTAGTGATTTATGACTGTACTTGTTCTTAGTAAGTCCACTTTGCTGCATGCAAACAGGACCAAAGGAGTAAATTGTGCAAGAACAGAAATAAGTCAGAAAGCTGGCTAATTACATTAGTGGAGAATGACAGATAGGTGGTCTAATTCTGAAGGCAGAGCTACATGAGTATATAAGGGCCTTTTCTGGACCCAGGTATTCTTATTGCTAATGAGCATATGTGTATTGCTACTGTTTTTATGATTGTAGCAATGGGAAAAACTGTATAATAATAATAATAATAATGTAATAATTACTAAATATAATAATAATAATAATTACTAAATAATGTAAACTTGCTGCAGCTATTCCACTATCAAGAATGACCTGTGTCGCATCCACCCTTGACCAGCAAGAACGACGCAACACTGAGGAATCTTCTTCAACACAGTTTAATCGGGAACTTCTTGATTTACAGTGAAATGGCGGGCCCGAGTCAAGGGAGACGGGGCCTAATATAGTCTACATCTACCAATCACCTAACCCTACGTGGTGCGCCAGGATTGGTTTTCTCCAAGCAGAATTAAGAGGATACATGACCTTTACCAAATTAGGAGTTGTTTACCACAGAGAGCACTCGCCTTCGGGCTGGCGGAAGGCGGAAACCAGCGCCATCTTTTGGGCGCGGTACTTTGCAGCTCCCAACAGACCTGGTAAATTAGATAGATTCCTCTGAAGTTCTCATTGTCATTAGGTATGGGATATATAATAAAAATAATCATTTCAAAAATATATTTGGATTATTTTTCAAATTGTGGTTATATAACCTATTTGACGCATGTTATGTATTTTTGTGTCTATTTGCATGATGGCAGCCTGGTGTAGTCCTGTGTAATGAAAAGTTCTCTGTTCATGAAGAGCTTTTTCCTTTTTGAACTTACTTACACTGATTAAAACTTACACAGTGAATACTGCCTTATAGAACCATGTTTGACAGGCACCTATTGGGCACCTGGAAGTGGTGGTAAATTGTCTGTGAGGTGCTTAAGGCAAATGTCATGTGGTATGTGTTAGGATTGTGAACATTAGTGGGGCTTATTGAGTCCTGGGGAGACTCTATTTGGCTTCTATGAACTCATGATATTTGGTGGTGCATAACTTTAAAGCCAGAACTCAGGGGAGCACAATGGGAATGGGATAGGAGGTTGGTGGGGGACAGGGGAGGAGGGAAGGGAGATGGAACTGGGATTGACATGTTAAACAAGATTGCTTCTAATTTAAATAAAAAGAAAAATAAAAAGATATATGTGTTTGTGTGTGTATGTATATGTATATGCATATTATATATGCATATATTATATATATGAATATATATGTATAAAATTGAAATGCATGCTTGAGATCAGCTAGCCCTGTCTTTCTGTTTTCAATGATACAGAAAGAGCTCAGTAACCTACAGTCACCACCTGATTAGGCCCTCCTTGAGCAACCAGTTGCGTTCACTTTGGGCAGAATAGTATTGTGTTTCTGCTATAGATGCAACAAAAAGTCTCCAGGCTACTGGTCATAAATCACATCTCATCCATATGAGATAAGATACCTGTTGCGATAAATAGTTTGGTAACACTTGGGGTAATACTATAAAAATTGTCATAATCTGTTTTCATGCCATAAAATATTTGGGCTAATGCCTTTGATTTAATATGAGATACTAGATCAAATAGTGCCTCCTTGTATGAATTAAGACTTACCCATCAGTGCCCTATGTTTGAATTTTAAATATCCAATTTTGCTTCAAGCTGTTATGAAAATTAAAATGCATTATTTTTAGGTTTTACAGCATTTTCAAGTACTCTGTTGTCATGAGATGAATATTGCAATAGATCTAGTTTTTTTTATTCATGATGCTATTTAAATAAATATTAGGTTTTGTATGTGCTGTTCAACTTCTCATTATCATGCATCAAAGCTTTTGTCAAATTGCCCTAAGGTTAGCAGTGCTTTTGTTAGCACCTGGAAGCCTGGAAACCATACCCTAATCATGAGGAAGTTAACAGACCCACTCTTAAGTACACACAGATGTGCACACACACATGTGCACAATCTTCACATAAGTCTCCTCGTTCAGCTCTTGTCAGACATGCGTGACTAAAGATTAGGGTGCTTAATTCATGGTGACATCATGAACCTCTGTGTGGTTATCTGTGTTCCGCATCTAGTGCAAAAACACCAGATTTGGAAATGTTCTGGGTCAAAGTAAATCTTTGATGTACCTGGCCTTACAGGTAATTTTAAAAGAGCATGACTGAAACACATAATTATCTTTTACTTTAGAAGTGAAGGATTAAAAAAAAATGGTATGCCTTCAAAACCGAGCTTGGTACATGCCACTCTGCTCTTGTCTAAGTAGAAAGGGCTATGGCTCATTTAGAAGGGAATGTTGCTGATGACTAGAGTTTAGCAAAGGACATTTTGATGATCAGTTTCTAAGCATCAGTTTATCCACTTAGCTTGTAAATGCAGAGAAAATGCTTTGCTGCAGCTGTTCCCTGTGCATAACAAATGGTTAAGCAAATTATACCATCACTCTCCAAGTAATTCTGCATTTGGAAATATGAAAAGCTTATCACATTTAACTTGTTAAGGAGCTACCACACATGGTAATTGACCAGGCACATTTGACCTCTTATCTTTGAGTGACAGACCATTCAGATGCTGCTGGCAGCATGGTAGTCATTCTCTCTCATTTAATTTTTTTTCATTATACGTACCAACCCTAGTTCCCTCTCCTTCCTCTTCTCTTGCCCCTACCTCCCCACTTTCCCACCCCACATCTACTCCTCAGAGAGGGTAAGGTTTTCCTTGGGCAGTCAACAAAGTCTGGCATACCAAGTTGAGGAAGGATCAAACCTCTCCTGCCTGTATCTAGGCTGGGCACGGTATCCCACCATAAGAAATGGGCTTCAAAATGCCAGTTCAGCCGGGCATTGGTGTCGCACACCTTTAATCCCAGCACTCAGGAGGCAGAGGCAGGTGTATCTATGTGAGTTCAAGACCAGCTTGGTCTTCAGAGCAAATGTCAGGATAGGCTCCAAAGCCACACAGAGAAACCCTTTCTCAAAAAAAAAAAAAAAAAGAAAGAAAAAGAAAAAAGAAAAAAGAAAAAAAAAGCCAGTTCATGCACCCTGGATAGGTCCTGATCCCACTGCTACTCCCTTCCCCAACAGATCAAGCCATATAACTGTCACCCACATTCAGAAGACCTAGTTTGGTCCCATGTCATTTCCTCAACTGATAGATTCTGTGGAAGAGGAATGGAGGGGGAAAGCAATGAAAGATATCTTGATAGAGGGATGCCATTATGGGGTTAGGGAGAAAATGGTGCCAGAGAAATTCCCAGTATTCCACAAGGATGACCCCAGTTAAGACTCCTAGCAATAGTGGAGAGTGTGCCTTAAGAGGCCTTCCCATTTAATCAGATTAGTGTCTGCCAGGGTCCTGCTTGCATCACTCCTATGCTGCAAGGGTCATTCTAGACTGATGTCTTTGGGGCTGTGATCAGGACCAGTTGAACAGCCCTGGGTCTGACCATGAGTGGGAGAGTGTGGATGATGGGAAATCTAGCTACCCAATGATGTTAAGGACAAGACAGAGACATCTGGTCATCTCAGGAGGGCTCTCAGTCAATACTGGAGACCATAGCTTTTCAAAAGTGGGGGTACTGGCAGAAGACATCTATTATCATGTATAGAGCTGATATCAAATATGTCCTTTAATCCTAGAGATACTCCCAAGCCCAGCATGTACTCACTAGCCTTCAGGGTGGGCATAGGCTTACCCAGGCCTAGGTCTTTTGTTACACAAACTAGGAGCCATTTCCCTCTGTGGCCAGGCCATCTGGAGGTAACCAGTTGTCATCTAAAAGACAGTAGCAGTTCTGCACTTCTAGAATTCCTGGCTGGGAAGAGCATATTTTTGAGATATGACATTTGAGCCCCCAAAATGACTACTCTAATTGTCATTATAGATCCTATATCCAATAATTGATGGAAGCAGATTCAGAGCTGAGCTCCTGGATTTCAGTTGAAGAGAGGGAAGAGGGATCATATGAACAAGGGTGAAGGGCCCAAGATCATGATGGAAAAAATCACACGAGACAGCTTCTCTCTCATTTTTATTAATTATTTCTTTTATTATTTTGAAATTATAATTACATCATTTACCCCTACTCCAAACCCTCTCATGGACATACACTCCTTTCTCTCTCTCAAATTCTTAGCCTCTTTTTTCCTTAGTTGTTTCAACATGTATGCACATACATATTCCTGAATGTATAAACACACTCTGCCTTCATGTGTTTCTTGAATCACATTTACTGTCATAATGGAAGTTTATAATACCTTACCACAGTTCAGGAGTCTTAAAGATGGGACAATTCTGGAAAGTCTCTCTGGCAACTTTAATTGATATTTTTATGCATTTTATCATTTTGTGAGTTCATTATTATTTTACTGATATCACAGTCTGTGGTCTATTGACAGTGTGAACATGGTGTGTCTGTCAACTTGACCCATAGCTTACATTAATTATATTAGTTTACATGTGGCTTACATGTGTAATCAATTAAGTTGGACCCAGACAATTGTATTTGTTTGAAAGTGTGGAAATGTGCTTCCTGTGTGCATATATGTTTATATAAATATAAACATAGGGGTGTTCTTGCGTGTATGCACATGTGGAAGCCAGAGGTTGACATTGGGTGTCTTCTTCAATTGCACTTCATTTTTTGTTTTTGAGGTAGTGTCTTTCATTGACCCTGGAGTTGATTCTTAAAAGTTCACCTAAGTGAGCCAGCTTCTGCACTCCAGAAAGCCTTGTGTCTTTACCTTCCCAGCTCAGTGATTATAGGCACAAGTCACCACCACACTCAGCTTTTTTACACAAGAAGAAAGACATTTAAAGGGGAGTAAGGAAGGACTGTAAAGGTGACTAGCCATATAGTCACTGGAAAAGAAATTCAGAGTGAGGGGACACAAATGAAAAGAAACTGAATAGGTAATTACTGAGAGACCCTGGATGCCAGAGGATTCAGGAGAAAGGCAAGCACAATATTAGAAAGGTCCAAGGAAGAAGGATCCATGTCGCTAAGTCCTATGGAGTTCTGTGTAGGTTGGTTCCAGAAGCTAAGTAAAGACAGAGAGGCAGACACTGAGACGCTGTCTGAAGAACAGCTGTCCCCCTCACACCCGGCTTGGGTGTTAGCTAATTCAAATGAGTTTTTACAAATTAATTCACAGATTTTTTAAATTGTCTGTTCTTTTATTACAATTTTAGATATAAAGTGGTATGAAGTGTTGCTATGGCCTTGGCTGATATTCTGTCCCAAACTCCCATGAAGATGATCTCACCACAAGTGAGATCCAGTACAACTGCTAACAGCATAAATGCAGTATTTCCTTTGATATTTCCTAAACAGCCAATCACTTTATAGCTTTGGAAAACAACTTGGTAACTTTAAAAAAATACCATTATACATTTAGGACTCTTTTTTGATGAATTATCACAAACTACAGTTGGGAGCTAGACAGATGCGGATTATTATGATCTTTGTTCATCCACTGCCTAACTCCATGACCTTGAGGATATTACATAACCTCTCTAAATCTTAGTTACATCATTTATAAACTGGTGGATAATAAAACTACCTACTTAATAATGTTGCAGTGATAGTTTAATGGAATAATGTTTGTAAATCACTCAATGTGGTGGCTGGCTCATAATTAGTGTTCAATAAATATAGACTCTTATTAAAGTGATGGTACACTTTGTGAAGTTGATTTACCTTCAAGAAGTGAACAATGTCATTCTCTTCTTCCTGGCTGCAATAAGCTCACCAATATATTCCCACAGTGCCACCAATGTCTTGGCATAAAGGGCAGGGTCTGGAAAGGAATGGAAAGAGATGATGGAATATACCAAGAGTACAGAGTTAGACAATGGGTGGGTGGGATCTGATATAACTCCCCTTGTGCTTGATACAGAAGGAATATATTCCTGAATGAATATACCCACTATTAAAAAATGAGACATAGTAATCCTGGACGACTTTTCCAAGACCAAATAAATACAGGGAAAGACTTCTGTTTTGGATTGAAAATCATTTAACGAGACCAATCAGACCATGTCAAAAATACCACATATATGGGAGGATTTGGAAATTCAAACAGGTAAATTTTTTCATCAGAAATATCATAATATCTATTGTGTACAGAAAAAGAGAAGTGAATGAGAATACTTTATGTCTAAATGAAGTGAGCAATTTTGGGAGAACTAACAAAGAGAAAATATATTTATTGCTTTCACTTCTCATTTTAATATCCCCAGATTTACTTTGTGGTTCTGTAATAGTTATGAGACCTACAAGTAATTATTTGTTGACTATTTACATCCTTGGGCTTGATGTGAGCTATTACAACCACTTTATGCCCACAAGCCTCCATCAATTTTATGAACATCATTAATCTTGTCACTTAACCATGTCAGCCTTTTCTTTTTGCTCTCTTCCAACTTGCTTGTCCTTGATAGTATAATGAAGGTGTATTTACCCTTAAATGGGGCAAGAAATTCCTTCTCTTCTGAGGCTCGGTGTAGTTTACCTGTCTATATTTTCTGAGGATCAGTTTTCCTGTGACTTTTACTGAAGTGCTCAAAATTAAGGCATTTTTTTCCTCTATGCAAATATTCTCTCTATGACAAATTCTAAACTGAAGCCTCAGAGTTTATTCAAACACAAGGAGATCAGGGAGCACAAAGAAAAAACTTAGGTTGCAAATAATAAATAAGAATAAGTTTCATATGTGAAAGTTAGGGATAGGATTTGGGTGGGGTCACAAAATAATTGTTAGATTTATAGCCCTTAATCTTGCATGGTGAGTTTTGAAAATGTGGGGATGACATAATTGCTGGTAAATCTAGACTAGCTACTGTATCCCTTCCTTATTATGTGGTTGAATAGTTAATAAATATTTATTGAGTTCCTATTAAGTGAGTTCCTATCAAGGGTGCAATAATGAAGAAAATGGAGGAATTCTACTTTTTATAACTATCTGCTCTGTATGTATTCTGACTGGAAATGTGGACAAAACATTACTTATACAAAATGAACA
This sequence comes from Cricetulus griseus, assembly GCF_003668045.3. Classification (NCBI taxonomy): domain Eukaryota; kingdom Metazoa; phylum Chordata; class Mammalia; order Rodentia; family Cricetidae; genus Cricetulus; species Cricetulus griseus. Next base: position 46,696,079 of record NW_023276806.1, on the reverse strand, counting down.
CACACACACACACACACACACACACACACACACACACACACACACACACACAACATAACAAGGAACAGAGGAAACAAAAAATCAGACATTAGTTCTTACAAGAAGCATTGAAAACTTTGAAAGAAGAGAAACAAAGGGTATTGATGTAATGAGTTAATTGGTTGTCCACAGTCCTGCTCGGCCATGGGAAATGAACTGGTAACAGCCTCAAAATCATTGGAAGAATAAGGTCTTTGTTAGGTGATCACATACATTCTCTTGCCCCAAAGTGGAACCGGTTTGTAACCTCAGTACTTTGTAATAGTCACCCAAACTCCATTCCTATGCTGAGTGGGTTTCATACTTACCTGACACTCTTATGATATTTTGGTCCTAGGACCTCCTGCCATTTCTTGTTTATTCTCTGGCTCTATCCACACTGACCCTATCACACAGCAAGGAAAAACTGTAGTTTATAATCCAGTTCTGAAGCTCTAAGATGAGAACTGATTCATGACTGAAAAAAAAAAAGAATGGAATTGAGGAGTGGAACTAAAGGGTGGCCTTGAAGTAAGGGAAGGACTGAGGCTACAGTGACTTTTTCTCAAGGCTTCCCAGTTTGTGTTAAGTGAAGTACTTATGCAACATATTCATCAACAGCCCATGAATAAAGAGAGCTTTTAAGCTGTTTTATGTTTAATAAAGCATGCATTAAGGAAATATAAACAGATTCTCTTACTCTAAATTATATAGCCTTTTAATTATTTAGTTGCTGCCTAACTTCTAGGAAAAGGAACCCACATACGACATATAGAGGCACAGATGTTTGCTCTGCAAAATCTGTCACACAGGTATTTTGGGAGAGGTTATTGTTTCAGAATAGCCAACACCAGTATCTAAACTCCTTTCATGTGTTAAGAGAAGATGGGGAGTTCTTAGTTCAGTCATGAACTGTCCTATAGTTGTAATTCTCAAACTTCTAATTGGGATTTCCTTGAGGAACCACATGTCTTTAGTGTTGGAGATTTGCTTCATTTATTCTGAATGGTCAGTGGATCAAAAATGAATTTGTGAAGGAATTCCCACCCTTCACTGACATTTTCTGTAGAAGAAACTGTGTTCCAGTTATAATTCAAAAGGTGGAAGTGGCACAATGGACTCTGCAGTTAGATTAGGGTAGATTAGAGGTAGAGCTATTTGTGCAGTGCTTCCTACCACACCATGTGTAGCCTATGTGTTTCTGTTGTAGGGTGTGGGTAACAAAATGCTCATCTTGTTGAGCCATTATAACATGCAATGAAATAATCCCTGGACAGCAGAATTGTCTGGGTCCACCTATTGAGTGAATATTGGAACTGAGAAAGGCCAATAGGCATGATCAACCACGTCTATGTTTAAGTTCTTTTCTCTGAAATGAAGGGATTCTAATAATATTTATATGAGATAATATGCACAAGATGCAAATTATTGGTGGAATCTTAGCTTTCAACATCATTATTTTTCCAGTATTGTTATTTTCTTGTTAAGGAATAGGATCTCTGAGATAAAATGTAAAATACTTCCATTAAAAATTTAATTTTTAGTCATCAATGGTATTTTGTGGACAATTTGCCCCATGGTCAAGGTGGAGCAGTCTATAGATATTTCCTCTGTAGGCTATTCCAGACACCTGGCTGTGGTCTTTCAACATTCACTCTTTAATCATGTAATGTACAAGGACTGGAGGTTTTTTCCCCTTATTAAAAGAGTATTGTCTGCTTAACATGCATAATTGCCCATTTTAATATTGATTTATTTTATTTTTAGTATGTGAAAGAAGATTCTGTAACATCTCAAATGGAGATTTGAGTCTGTGCATTTGGATGCCAGTGTGTGTGTGTGTGTGTGTGTGTGTGTGTGTGCATATGTGTGCATGCAGATGCCGGATGATAATCTTGGGTGTCATTCCTCAGGTGCTGTCTATTTCTTGTTGTTGATTTGTTGTTTGAGACAAGATCTCCCATGTAGCCTGCAGCCTGTTAAGGGGCCTGGGTTGGTTGGCCAGGGAGCCTCAAGATTCTATATGTTTCTGCCAGCCTGCACTGGGATAACAAGAGTATTCCACCATTCCAAATCGCGTTTTTGACATGGTCATTGGGATCAGACTCAGGCCCTTGTTCTTTAAGCTAAGAACATTATAAACTTATATAGTTCCATAGCACCCAGAAGCTAAACAATTTTATTGGAAGTAACTGACATATCAGGAACAGATTGAGACAATAAAAGCTGCATTCCAGGTGCTCCTTAGTCCATAAACTCATTTTTGATGGTCTCTCTCTGCTTTCATATTTACATTGTTTTTAATATTCAAAATAATTATGAACACTGATTTACCTTGTACATGGGTATCATATTTTATTGAGGAGAGGAGAGTGCATGTCATAACATCTCCGTGACCACTCCTTTCTCCCCAGACCTAACAAATCTGTGCCAACAATGAATGAAAGTCAATATGAAGCCATTGGAGGTTGGAGAGGAATGACTGAACATAAAAATGACTGCTCCCCTTCATCAAAATCCTCTCCTGTAACAGATCAAGCCATGGCTTTTCTTTAATTTTAATGAATGATCTCAGAATATATGTAGAGAACAGGATTACACACAGATTCATGAAACACTGAAGAAAGGAAAGAGGCAGCATGCCCCACCTAAGCCTTCTACCTGCTTTGATTTATTTTGTCTTTGTACCAAATGGCAAGAATAGATAACTTTCCTGTGTCAGCATCATTATCTCAGGCTAGTCATGCTGGAAAAGAACCACCTAAAGATCTGGCTGACCTGGGTACTTCTATCTTTTAGATTATGTGGAAAGAGGGAGAGAAACACTGCACTATAGAAATTTATTCCCTTCTTTCTCCCCGAGTTGCTTGGGGCCACTTGATTTGTTCTTTCATAAGTTCCCCCCAACCCTCTCTTTCTCTCTCTCTCTCTCTCTCTCTCTCTCTCTCTCTCTCTCTCTCTCTCTCTCTCTCTCTCTCTCTCTCTCTTTCTGTCTTTCAGAAGTGAAGCATCAGGCTACCAAAGTCCACACCTATGTTAGGGATAAGTACTGATCTACTACAGGAGGTCCGTAGATTTCAGAGGTCTCCTTACTGAATCCCATGTTCCTGGGGTTTGGATCAGTCCCATGCTGGTTTGCCAGCTATCAGTCTGGGGAGCAAGAGCTCCCTGTTGTTCAAGTCAGCTGTTTGTATGGGTTTCACCAGCCTGGTCTGGACCCCTTTGCCCATCACTCATTCTTCTCTGCAACTGGATTCATTTCATTTCATTGATTAGTTGTGGGTGTCGTCTTCTACTTTTACCAGCTGTTGAAGGCTATAGGATGGCATATAAGACAGTCATCAATCTCATTATCAGGAAAGGGTATTTAAAGTGACCTCTCCTCTGTTGCTTAGATTGTTAGTGTCATCTTTGTAGATCTCCAGACCTTTCCTTAGTGCCTGATTTCTCTGTAAACCAAGACCAATCCACATAGAGGGATACTCCCTGAGCCAATACACACCTGGGTGGGCCTAGGCCCTATTCCAAAGGAAATGATAGACTCTGATGACCCCCCTTTGGAAGGCCTCACTCTCCCCTGGGGAACAGAAAGGTTATTTGATAGGTAGGTTATTAGTCTGGGGGGGAATGAAGGGGAGGAGAGGAGGGAGTGGGAACTGGGATTGACATGTAAAACAATCTTGTTTCTAATTCAAATTAAAAAAATAAAGGAAAATGCTTTCTCTGAGTAAAAAAAAGTGAAGTATCTAGTAAGAAAGAAAGAATATCACACACACACACACACACACACACACACACACACACACTACCACTCAGTTAAGTTAAACTTCAAATTTTAATGGTGCACTTTACAGCCCACATCTAAAGTTCACATAGACCCAACTGGCATGTTCTCCTGCTTTTAGTCTAAGTGGAAAAGAAATGTCAACCTGGATTAGGAAGGAACAACGAATACTCAAGCTAATACAATCAGGCATATCAGTAGAGGGGACATGAAATGATCTTCCCTTCCTTGCTAAAGGGGAGGTTCAAAAAGAACTAGCTTCTTTGGTGGATTCTCAGAATGTCACTGCTCCCAAACTTGATTTAATCTTTTCTATAATTAGTTGGAAACATGTCAGAGAGTTTAAGATTGCCTCATTTTCTTCCTAAAAATTGGGTTTGTTTCTACTTCTGTCTTTATAGCTCTGTTAAATTTATAAACATGGAGCTGTTAGCACACACAGTTTCATGACTTACGTATAAGACTGTTCAATGACTGTTCATGTACGGGTACGTTTGGACCATCTTTCCCTAGAATAGTTCAGTGCTTATATCCAAAACTGTCTGGGTTTGTGTTCTGAATTTTCTTCATTTGAATTGTAAACTGGGAATTACCAATATGGAGTCACGTAAAAATATAAGTGTATTTATTAGGGAAAAGCCTTACTTAGAGAGTGACCTAGCCAGCCGGCAGGGCAGGAGTAAGTACAGCAAGATGAAGATGAAATGGAAAAAGGGCTTCCACATGCATGCCCCTCACTGTTAAACCTTCCCTACATCACCCTGACCATGCCCTCGAAGGCGTGGTCAGGCATACCTGTAGCTAGCCCCTAGCAGGCATGGTTACGGTGTCCCCTTCAGAACTGTGTGATCTTGTACAAGTTATTGCACATTTTTGTGTCATGGCTCCATCATGATTACTTCTTACCTACTAGTCTGCCATTAGAATTTAAGACATTTGAAATATGAATGCATGTGCATATAAATATGTTTGCCAGTAAATAGATGAGTATTATTTCATTTATTGATACATTAGAATTCATACATTATTGTATGTCTGATAGTGATTTGGATTATTAATACTCTCTATTTACAGGGATTATCTTATTACACTTAAATTTAGGATCACCCTTGTTCCCACATGTTAAGACCCTTTTCTCCAACAGCTACATCACCTGACAACTCAAAGGGTATTGGAACTCATCCTTGACCCATTGAAGCAGAAGCACAGCAATTCTGTCCTTCACTTTTCAACTGATTTATGTTTTCCCATAAATTTATGTTTATGTGGTAGTTTGGTAACTACCACATCATAATATATTAGATAATAAATTATGATGAAAATTAGTAAACCTTTATAAAAGTTATTTAAAGAAGTAATTAAACTCCACAAAGTACAAGGACATGAAAATTGGAATGCTGGGATCTTTCAGCTTCTTTGAGTCATGGGGACTGGATGACAGAATATTTCCTGTAAACCTGTGATTACTGTCTTCCCATAAGTGTATTTAACATTGCAACGTATGAAAGCAAATGGATGGTGCCCAGTTATAAGAAAATGTCATTTTTACAATTAAATGAATAAACATAGGACTATGGCAAAACCTGAAATTATAACTTTTAATGGAGGAACCTGGCTTTCCCCAATGTCTGCTTTAAACAGAAACCTGGTCTCTCTGCCATTACCTGGTGAAATGAGAAAATATAAGTCAGTTGCTTTATTAAATTAAGCAAACATAATGAGATCACTTAGCTATGCCAAAACATATAATGTATTCATCAGTTCAGTGTCCAAGGGATTTGAAATTTTTGCTCCTGTGTATTATTCCTGCCATTCCTAACTACTTTAAGCTCAATAATCAAGTGTTGAATGTATGCATGTGTACATTGGAACTAATTGGTATAATTAATGTATGTGTAGCAATTTTGGCTAGCTAATGTCTGAAGGGAATAGAAAAATAAGTAAATTCATGAAGTAAGTTTTAGATTAGCTTCATACCTGAGAAGATATTTTTTCAAAAAAGGAAATTCAGCTTTCACAAAGTCCTTAGGTTAAATAAAGCTGTGGTTGTAGTTCATACACGAGTTTTACTCACCCTACGGAGTCCAGTTTAACACAGATATTTTATGTAAACAATTAGTTGAGTAAAGCAGAAGTCTTTACTTAAATGATGCCCTGATAATATAAGGTAGAGTAAAAATATAATTACAAAAATGAATTCACCAATTACCTTTCTGTCCCCCTGTGAAATTGGTGAATTAACTTTCATTATTTCTTCTAGTTTTTTGTGTTCTACTTTATTTCAAAGAATTTTGCAGCTATTTATAGAAGTGCTCAAAATTTAGACAAATACTTATAAAGAAATTGTAAATGAAGTGACAGATGGTCTAAAAATTAGCATCTTTTTACTTGTATAAGTAAACTTAAATATTACAATAAACTCCAAAGAAACACATATCACCTTATAGTCAGGGCAATATCACACTCAACTTTTTCCCTTACTTCCTTTCCATACAGTCCAAACTGAGAGTGAGGCTCTTACCAGGGCATTTAGATCCTTATAAAGAGACATATAGTTACACTTGTGATAAAGAATTTAGAGACTCCCACCCAACCATCTCCTGTTGCATCATCAACCACCAGAGCCATGGGCCTCACTTGTAGGTGGAGGAAGAGGTGAGTGTTTGAGATCCCAACTGGACAGCCCTCCTCTCTAGTCTCTAGTATCCAGGGGCACATCCTGTGCCCTACCCCATCTACCACAGTCCCAGTGACCAGGCAGCAGCATTCTTTCAGCTTCCCCCCCAACTATCTCCTTCTGTATCAGTGACCACAGGAGCTACACACCCATCTACACCTGGAGTAAGAGCAGCCACTGGGGCCACAGACCCCACCTGCACCAACTGGAGGAAGAGAGACCCCCTGAAACACAGGCTCCACTGGCATCAATTGGAGTAAGGTATGGGTAGACAGCAGTGGAAGAATACGTTCAACAACATAAAGAACAATATGGCAGCACCAGAAACTAGTGGTTCTACAAGAGCAAGACTTGAACATCCCAACATAGATGAACCAGTAAAAAATGATCTTAAATTACTTTATGAAGATGACTGAGGCCCTTAAATAGGAAATTAAAAATTCCCTTAAAGAAATAGCAAAAAAAGACAAACAAGAAATCAATAATTCCCTTAAAGAAAGCCAAGAAAGCCGGGCATTGGTGGTGAACACCTTTAGTCCCAGCATTCAGGAGGCAAGGCAAGCAGATCTCTGTTGGTTCAAGGCCAGCCTGGTGTCCAGAGTGAGTGCTAGGATAGGCTCCAAAGCTACACAGAGAAACCCTGTCTTGAAACCCGCCCCCCAAAAGGCAAGAAACCCAAGAACAAAAATCAAAAAAATGAAGGAAACAGTCCAAGACTTGAAAATTGGAATAGAGGCAATAAAGAAAACACAAAGGGAATTCTGGAAATGAAAAATCTGGGTAAATGAACAGGAACTACAGATGCAAGCAAGAGATGGAAGTGAGAATCTCAGACACTGAAGATACAATAGAGGAAATAGATTCATCAGTCAAAGAAAATGTTAAATCCAACAAATTCTTAACACAAAACATCCAGGGAAATCTGGGACACAATTTAAAAAAAAAAACTAAGAAGAATAGGCATACAAGGAGGAGAATAAGTCCAGCTCAAAGACACAGAAAATATATTCAACAAAATCATAGAAGAAAAATTTCCCAACCTGATGGGCCAATTGCTTCTGTATATGTTTATCTTATTGGTTGTTGAATAAAGCACTGTTGGCCAATAGGGAAGCAAGATAGGTGGGACTAGGAATCGAGGAAGATTCTGGGAAATATAGTAAAGAGAAGTCTTGTGATCTAAGCAGGAAGTGACATAGCAGGCAGACTCAGAATATAAGCAGGGACAAGCAGGAAATCACTCTCTGGGAGCTACCATGTGACATGTGAGCCCAACAGGAGAGGATGCATGCTGCAGGTGTTCTTGATCAGGTAAGTCTTTATAAAATATATAGATTAATAATTATGGTTGATAGTTAAGACAGAGATAGCAAATAAGAAATCTTACTTATTGGCCAGCAGCATTGCAAATAATATTAATCTCTATGTGTTATTTCAGGCCCCCATGTGGCAGCGAGCAGGGCTTGGGTGCTTTGCAGAAAGATTAATATTACAAAATGGTGTCAGGATGTGGTTTTATGAACTTCCACATAGAAATTTCACAAAAGTTTAAAAAGGGATTTTAGAAACAAAAGAACAGAGACAAGCACAACTTCTTGGTATCAGCATTTCCCTGGGTGGTCTCTGAAATGTTTAGGCAGATACCTAGGCAGCTTAAAGGGCCCTGTGTTATGTGGCCATGTCATGGCTATGTCACTCATTATGGGGATGCATAGGGACTCAGTGCGCATGCACTAACTTCCCCTTATAAACCCGAAGCATTATTATCCTCTCTCTGTCTCTCTCTGTCTGTCTGTCTGCCTCTCTCTCTCTCTCTCTCTCTCTCTCTCTCTCTCTCTCTCTCTCTTTCTCTCCCCATCTCACTCTTCCACCCTATAATAAACCATTTAATGTGCTCTGTATAGTCCATAGTCCATCTCTCTCAAATTTCTAATTTAAGCAAAAGAATAACAGTCTGTGTTTTGCTAGAGATAAGCAGAGACTCTAGTGGCTCCTTTAAGAGAGGCTTCCTGACTCAGCATAAGCAGAAAAAATTGCAGGACTCTTGCTAACAATTCAATGGTTTGTACAGTGTGTATGAGCAGCTGGCTTTCAAAGCCGGCAGTCTGTTGCTTGATGGCAACATAGACCAAGGCAGTGAGCACAACTCCCTGTGCTGGCGGTAAATATTCTCCCACCATCTTGGAAAAACAGTGGCTACAACAGCCATCGCTTTAATTTTAGCAGTGTTGTTTAGCAGTTAAAATATTTCATGGCCAGGAAAAGGTAAAAAATTTACAGTAAAGACAGATTCAGATGAAGAAAAACCTCTAAGGGTTTACAATGTGTTTAAAAATATACACAGGCTTGTAAGAAAATAGAAACAGGATAAAGTGTTTTAAAAAGGTGGGGTGGCACATGCCTTTAATCCCAGCACTCAAGAGGCAGAGGCCAGAAGATCTCTGTGACTTCAAGGCAAGCCTGGTCTACCGAGTGAGTTCAAGGGCAGCCAAAGTTACACAGAGAAACCCTGTCTCATAAAAGGAAAAAATAAAAGTAAAAGAAATAGAGTAATGAAAAAGCCACGTAAAGATGGAAAATACACAGAGAGTCTGGATACTGTATATTATATTGTTATCTTTAAATTGTTTGACTGCTGAGGAAAGAGCTACAGCTGCTAAAACACATTTGATCATAGGTGCTGCTAAATTAATCAAAATTATATATTTAAAAATGCTTTGACTTCTAAATTTAAATATAAGGTCAGGTTCCTTGGGAAAAGAGCTTTTGCTTGTATTTCTGCAGAAAATTGAAAGCTATGGATTTCTTCCAGACTAATATGGTTTGATCAAGCAAGAACTCCTGAAGCAACTTATCCTACATCCTACATCCAAAACAGCTGAAATGATGCAGTCATAGACGACTACAGCCAGAATTTCTATATTTTATCATGATCCCCATGGTATGGACACTGCCCCCAACCATCAGAAAGCAATTGGGAATGAATGAAACCCAAATTTCCAAGTATTGTTTATAAATGTTTGTTTTCATTTAAATGGGGTTGGTTATAAATGGTAATAATCATAGTCAATCTCTTTTTAAAGCCAAAAAGGGGAATAAGATATAGAAATGTATAGTTTGCATTGGTATAGATTTTCATTTATTGATACAAATTTACATTCAATTTTTGATATGTATATGTCTCCTCTTGTTTAGTTAGGTATTGCATTTATACAGATTTTTAAAAATGTAATGCATAATTAAATACAGATTATATAGTCACATATGATAGTCAAAACTTATACTTAGGTTAGGTTTTCTAGATATACAGAGATGTATTTGAGATGCATAGATATTCTCCAAACCTTTCAATGACCTATAGACTGCTCTTGGCACACCAATTTCATCAGAAAGGAGGATGGGCATTGAAGAAATTCGTTATGGAGTTTATTTTCAACATGTTAAGATTAGCCATTTGGGCAAGAAACTGCTCTTGCCTGGACTGTTTGATAAACTGGACATGCAGGACCCACAGGAAAATGACCGCTGAACTTGCATGACAGTCCTGAAGGGCTTCTGTTTCATGGAGAAGTATGCCAGACACTGTGACCTATAGGCTGAAGATAGATGTCCCAAAATTACAGATTAACTTTGGGTGACTATCCAGGTAGTGAGATGTCTCTGTCAATTCTAGAGTTTGTATATTATCCTTCTGTGATGGAGTTGAAGACAGATAGTTATGGTTATAGTTTTCTTTAGTTATTATAAAAGATAAGTTACATATAAAACCTTAGACTCACAAAGATAGGATATATGATAGAATATTTTCTTCAAATCTTGCTAAATATTAATGGACTAAATATTGTAACTATAATTCTTAGTTGATAACTCTTTTATTATATATTTTACTGTGTTAATGCTAACACCCTTTTTTATTTAGACAGAAAAGAGATGATGGGGGAAGTGATTCTGTGTATGTTTATCTTATTTGTTGTTGAATAAAACACTGTTGGCAAATAAGGGAGCAAGATAGGTGGGACTAGGAATTGAGGAGGATTCTGGGAAATGTAGTAAAGAGAAGTCTTGTGATCTGGGCAGGAAGTGACATAGCAGGCAGACTCAGAATATAAGCAGGGACAAGCAGGAAATTGCTCTCTTCCTCCTCCTCTCTGTGGAGCTGACATGTGATTGCTGGCAAGAGAGGGCACATATGGCCGGCATCCTCAATAAGGTATGTTTTTATAAAATATAAAGAATAGTAGTTATGGTTGATAATTAAGACTGAGTTAGTATGTAAGAAATCCTAGTCAATGGCTAGCAGCATTGTAATTAATATAAGATTCTATGTGTTATTTTGGGCGCCTTGGTGGAAAGACTTATCGTTACACCAACCTAAAGAAAGATATGCCCATTTGAAGGTACAAAAAGCTTACAGAACACCAAATAGACAAGATCATTACAAAGTCCCCTCACCATATAGTAATCAATATACTAAAGATACAAAATAAAGAGTACTAAGAGATTCTAAGGAAAAAGGCTAAGTAACATATACTGGCAGACAAATCAGAATTCCCCTGTCATCTCAATGAAAACATTGAAAGCTAGAAAAAAGTCCTGGAAAGACATTCTGCACATACTAAGATACCACAGATGCCAGCCTGGACTACTATACCCAGCAAAGCTTATAATCACCACAGAGAAAGCAAGATACTCCATTACAAAACCAGATTTAAGCAATAACTATCCATAAATCTATCCATAAGTCTACAGAAAGTACTAGAAGGAAAATTCCAATCCAAGGAAGGTAGCTGCATCCACAAAAACACAGGCAACAAATAACCTCACTCAAGTAAACCCCAAAGAAGAGAAACACAAACATTACCATCACCACAAACAAAACCAAATATAATTGTTAATTAATCACTGGTCATTAATATCTCTTATCAATGGACTCAATTCACCTACAAAAATACACAGGCAGGCTAGGCAATTGTGGCACATGCCTTTAATCCCACCACTTGTGAGGCAAATCTCTGTGAGTTAAAGGCCAGCTTGGTCTGTACAGTGTGTAGGCTCCAAAGCCACAGAGAAACCCTGTCTTTAACCTCTCCCCAAAAGAGACACAGGCTAACATAATAGAATTGAAAACAGGACATTCTTCTCTGTATACAAGAAACACGCCTCAACCTTAAATATAGACATTACCTCAGAGTAAAGGGTTGGGAAAAAATTTTCCAATTGAAGAGAATGAAGAAAAGAATCGGGGTAGCTATCCTAATATCTAAGGAAATAGACTTCATATTAAATTAATGAAAAGAAATGGAGAAGAACATTTCCTACTCATCACAGGGAAAAATCCATCAAGATAAAGTCTCAATTTTGAACACCTACACCCCAAATACGTGGGCACCAAAATTTGTAAAAGAAACATTACTAAAGCTTAAAAATGATTTTCTTTGATGCAGCTTGTTCGATGAAACATGATCCACCAAACTCAAGAAGTGTACATGGAGTTTATTGGGAAAGGAAGCAAAGGGAGGGGTAAGTTTAACTGAAGGGGTGCAGAAATGGAAATAAAGAGAACAGGTGGGAGGCACTTGGTTACAAAGGGAAAGGGAGTGGTTTATTACAAGGCTCTGCAGTTGGGGCTGAAACTGGAGTCATGGAGCTGCCATTGGTCCAGCTCCATGTGGCCTCTGCATGCTGAGTCCACTTAAGGAATGCATGACATAGTCATTCAACCTTTGACAGCCTTTGAGTTGCCAGCAAATAGTGATCACCTGTCAAAAAATAGATCCAGGAGCAAGGGAAGGTCTCCCGGAGAAGAGTGATCCCAGGGTAGAGAGACAACCAGAGGCTTAGATAGGCCCCGTGACCAGGAAAGTTTCCCTAAGCAGAAGGCTCAGGCCCAGGAATAAAGCAGGCAAAGAGTGACAGGTGGGTCATGAGGAGAAACAACAAACAACTGGGGCAGGAGAAGGAGAAAAGTCAGGAGCAGGAACAGGGCCAGGTTGCCCAGGACCCAGGAAGAGGGAGAAGCCAGGCTATCAACAATTCCACCTCTTATGTACATCAAACCCTATGCAAAAATAGTGGGAGACTTCAACATCCCACTCTCACCATTGAACATGTCTTCCAGACAGATGCTTAAGAGAGAAATAAGAGAACTAACAGATATTATGACTCAAATGGACTTAACAGACATCTATAGAACATTCCATCCAAACACAAAAGCATATACCTTCTTCTCAGCACCCCATGGAACTGTCTGTAAAATTGACCACATAGTAACAAAACAAACCTTAACAGATACAAAAATTGGAATTACCTCCTGTATCTTATCACCATGATTTAAAGTTAGAATTTAACAGCAACACTAATTGCAGAAACCCCACAAACACATGGAAATTGAGTAATGTTCAACTGAATCATTAACGGGTCAAGGAAGAAATAAGAAAGAAACTAAAGGCTTCCTAGAACTTAATGAAAATGAAAACACAACATTCCCAAACTCATGGGACACTATGAAATAAATACTAAGAGGAAAGTTCATAGAATGGATAAAGAAAATATGGTACATTTACACAATGGAGTACAATAAAAATAAACTCAGCAATAAAAATAAACAATGAAATTGCAGGCAAATGGATAGAACCTGAGTGAGGTAACCCAGTCCCAGAAAGACAAACATGGGATGTACTCACTCATGAGTGGATATTAGACATAAAGCAAAAAATAACCAGACTACAATCCACAACCACACAGAAGCTATTGATCACTTATATCTCTACATCTCTGGATGGAACCATGTAGAATTTAACCCATTCACATTGGAATATCAACTGGTGTTGTCATTATGTTGGTATTGTACCAGCAACCATATTGTTGAGACTTTATTCATACATGTTTTTCCTGTCACATTTAAAAGTACATCATCTAGAAATCAGTATTCTAGGCTCTGGCTGTTACAGTCTTTCTGCTTTCTCCTTCATGATGGTCCCTGGGCTTTAAAGTGGAAGGGTTGCATTGTAGGTATATCAGTAGTCTATGTTGGACTTTCCAGAGTCTCTTATTCTCTAAATTTTGACTGGTTGTGGAACTCTTCAATAGTCTCCATCAATTACAAAGTGAAACTTCTTTGATGAAGCACAAGAATTGTACTTCTCTGTGTGTATAGAGACAAATATTTAGAGTATAATTAGAAAATTAAATTTGAAAAAGATAGTGATAGGATGATAGGTTCTCCTTTCATGTATATTACCTCTACATATGGGTAATTGCCTAGGTTTATAGTACCAGGCATGAACTCCCTTTTATTGAGTGGGTCTTGCCTACAATTAGATAGCTATTGCTTACACCAAGAAAAAGTACCACTATTGTGCATGTGTCTATCTTGCCAGGCTGTTCACTGTTATGGTTCAGAGGTTTTATATCTGGGTCCATTTCTAGTCCTTTGTTTATTTAGTCTGATATACAAAGAAAGGGTCCCAATGGCATCTCTCAAACTTCCTTGACATCTAGGGTGGTTATAGAATGTTAGTAGGAACAGACTCTTAAGAACAACTAGGGTTTCCTTCCTACATTATTTCAGGGTGGATATGAACACGGTCAAGTAACTTTCCCTCTAATTGAGTTATTTGGTAACCCAAAGAGCACATTTGTTTTTGTTTGTTTATGTTACAAAAGGAAGATACACTAAACTGGGTGCACAAAACCAGTTTTTGCTGTTGTTGACTATGTGCTTTGTGTGTTTATCAGACTATTTCCTTTTGAATCTACAAAAACATGTGCTGATATTGTGTTAATACTGATGCTAATCTAAAATCTTGTAACCCGGTGTTCTTACTAGCACATGTTAATCTTTCTCTATATGAAAGTGGAAGATTTATCTGAACATCAATCACCTTCAATGGGATGCTTGGAAAAACAATCAAAGAGTAGAAGACAGGAGAGCAATAATTAATATTCAGTACTAAATCTATCAAAAAGATTTGGAAAAGAACACTTTGTCACATTGCATTGGGTTTAATTTGCTTAGAGAAGTAGGCTTTACACCTGAGTCATAGTCACAGCTTGGCGCTCTCTCAATTAAATCCATACTTGTCAGAAGCAATAGGGCTTTGAGGACAAGACCAGGGCACATGCTAATGAAATTCCCTGCAGAACAAGGGCATTAAGTAGACACTTACAATGGAAGAATCAAATAATCTGTAATAAAAATTCTCAATAAGCAAATATTTAAGACTTTATCATACATCAGATATTCAACATTGTTGGGGGCCAAATCTCAGGGCTTGGCATGAGATCCTAGGCCATGCTTGGCAGGCCACATAGTTAACCTTTACATAGCAGCTCCATAGAACCTCAGCTCAGGCAAACAAACAACCTG